>NC_134557.1:29385021-30060021 GCF_025594145.1 Primulina tabacum
GGAACATCAGCATCTCTCACCCTCAACTGGTGATAACCAGAACGCATATCTATCTTGGAGAAAATCGAAGCTCCCTGCAACTGGTCAAACAGATCCTCAATCCTCGGCAGTGGGTATTTATTCTTCACTGTAACCCTGTTCAACTCCCGGTAGTCAATGCAAAGCCTCATCGAGCCATCCTTCTTTTTCACAAATAAGACTGGCGCGCCCCATGGAGAAAAGCTCGGGCGAATGAACTCCTTGTCGAGATGTTCCTGAATCTGCTTCTTAAGCTCTGCCATCTCTGTCGGTGCTAGTCGGTACGGCGCTTTGGATATCGGAGCCGTACCTGGCATAAGCTCAATGAAAAACTCCACCTCTCTCTCGGGTGGCATACCAGAGACATCTTCGGGAAAAACGTCTAAGAAATCTCTGACAATCGGAACATCTGAGGCTGACTGGCTGGGTTCCTCGGGGACAGATAAAAAGGTCGCTAGAATTGCCCGACACCCTCTATGCATGAGTTTCCTAGCCTGAACATACGGAATAATGCGTGGTAAAGGAAAGTACATGTCCTGCTCAAATAAGAACTGCTCCATTCCAGGCGGTCGGACAAGAACGGATCTCCGCTGGAAGTCTATCAACACTCTGTTCCTCAATAGCCAGTCCATCCCTAGGATGATATCAAATTCTGGCATCGGTAGCACAATCAGATCCGCATAAACAAGATTACCGTGCAGCTCCAGGTCTATATCTCGGATAACATTGGTGGCTGCCATCTCCTCGCCTGACGGCAACACTACTGAAAAGGCTATGTCTAGCCCAATGTTCTTGATCTTGAGAAAGTTTGCAAAGACCTCAGAAATAAACGAGTGAGTGGCCCCTGAATCTATCAAGGCCTTGGTAGCGGAACCAGATATAAAAATTCTCCCTGAAAGAGCGGTGCTCTAAGTTGAATCCAGTAGTTACAAGAACTAAACTTATAGACATGCAATGGTCAAAGTTCTTCTAACTTAAATCTCCAAAATACTACTGAGTAGAGCATGCAATCCTATAACAGTTCTAAGTTCACATTTAAATCCCGATTCCAAAAACACGGAAATTCAAATAATAACTTAAAGTTTAAAGGTACCTGTCAACAATCATAGTCTCAGGGTTGGTTTCCGCGGCATGGAGAGCAAAAACCCTGCCCTGAGTAGGCAGATTCCTCTGAGGGCACTGCAGCAACATGTGGTCTGGACTGCCACACTTAAAACACTTTCCTGAGCCAGCCATGCATGCTCCAGGATGGCGACGTGAGCACCTGGGACAGACGGGGTGCTCCTGAGTCCTCGGGGCTGGGCGTCCCCGCTGCTGCTGCTGGCCTCGGTTCCTGGGCGGTCCATGAAAAGGCCTCTTATTCTGCTGCTGATGCTGATGAGGAGGAGGGCGGTGCGGTGCCTGGACTGGGCGCTTGCCCTGGCGATCCCTCTCGATATCCCGCAAATCCTACTCTGCGGCTAAGGACTTGGAGACGGCAATCTCATCAGTAGCAGGGTCAGATACCCTAACATCCCGGCGCAAGATCGGCCGTAAACCCACCAGGAAGTGCATCAGCTTGGCTCTGGCATCATTTTCGATCAGGGGCACAAAGTGATAGCCCCTCTCGAACTTACGGATAAACTCCGTAACCGTCATATCCCCCTGCCTCAGACTCATGAAATCGGTGGTCAGCCTGGTGCGAACCTCCTCAGCAAAATACTTGGAGTAGAAAACTTCCGTAAAGCGGGTCCATGAAAGTGTAGCCAAATTCAAGGCTACTGACGCTCCTTCCCACCATAAGCGGGCATCTCCACTGAATAGATAGGTGGCACAACGGACTCTGTCTGCATCTCCCAGCTCCATGAACTCGAAGATAACCTCGAGGGATTTGATCCATCCCTCGGCAACCATGGGGTCAGATGTCCCAGAGAATTCCTTCGGACGCATCTTCATGAATCGCTCATAAACAGCCTCGGGCCCTGTCGGCCTGGCTGCGGCTGCGGCTACGGCTGCGGCATTGCCCCCCGCAAACTGTGCGAAGAACTGTGCCATCCCAGCTAACATCTGGGCACTCATGTCCGGTGGTGGCGGTGGAGGAGGTGGTAGGTCTCCCTCCGGTCTACGCTCCTCCCTGTCCTCTCGGCGAGGCTCCTCCTCTCTGTTGCGCTCTAAAATGCGTCTAGGGGGCATACTGTTCCAACATAACCCATACATAACTAACATGCATAATTCCATAGTTTATTTTAAATGAACATTGAAATACTGAAAATCTGGAAGCATGCTGACAAAATAATTCATGCTTTAACTGAAATGCTAAACAAAATGCTGAACTGAAAAACTTACAGACCGAAGACGTGGCTTCGTGAGCTTCTCGCGGTCAGTAGTAGTGAAACCCTATACAAACCATCGCTCTGATACCAATTGCAGAGGCCCTGTAACTTCTTGCTTGAAAATTTGCGGAAAAATTAAAAATTTTCTTTTTAAAAGAACTTAAATTGCTTCATTCATAAAATCACTGGTGAATCGAGTTCAATATTTCAAAATATTGCAGCGGAAGAAAATAAAGTTTACCAAAAATCACAATTTAAAAATATCCAACGACTGATAAAATGTTTGCGGAATAAAATAACAACTGCTGTCCTGAGGTCCTCGGGTGCCACTACTGCCGACCCAAGCTGGCTCACTGGTCCCCGCCCTCGGCCCTGGCCTCAACAGTACCTATAACAATCAAGTCTAGTGAGCCTAAAGACTCAGCATGCATATATCGCAGGTAACGAGTAAAAATCTGAATTAAAATATGCATGAGTTAACATATCCTGTCCTGAGGCATACTGAAAATAATCTGTACTGAGCAATTATAATACGTGCATAACTTAATTGATAATCACAGTAAAAAAAAAGTTTGCTCCTTGGAGCCTGTGCTTAAATAACTGATAAAATTTTCTGTTGAGATTATGTTTTATGCCTGTGGCCCATGCACTAAGCTGAACTGATCGGTAACTGGCTACCGGGGAGGCTGAAACTGAACTGAGCTGGCCGGTCACTGGCGACCGGGTGGTACCATACTGAACTGATCGGTCACTGGCGACCGTATAAAATAACACTCCCACATAGTGAATGAACCACAAGCCATATCGCATAAATCTTAAAAATAATCATTTTCTATTTAATGCACGTAAAATAATTAACTGGCATAATGAAAATGTCCCGTAATTTTACCAACTGGATTGGATTGGATCGTCCCCAGGCTCGCTGCAACCTAACTGGGCTATGAAAAATATGCAATAGCTTAAACATGACCTACTACGCAATTTAGGTTCAAAAGATGCGACTATGATGCCTAATGACTTCGTATTTAGTCATGACTCCGAACCAACCTGAACCGACACCAAACCGACGTATAGTCATGATTAAAATACGTTGAAAATTCATAAAATAATGCTCCTAAAATGATAGGGTCGAAATCTAGGTGTAATGGAGGCCAAAACACGAAACGCTCTTTCGAGAGTCAATTTGGCACATCGCACCGTAAATTCTCGTACTACCTCAAAAATGATCCAAATGATGAACGGTCAAAAGCATGACCTTCCTAACTCAATGAGGCACTGTCCAGTCCAAGGCCATGGGCCTAAAGGCAGACCAAGAACTCGAACGAGCCACCGAACCGACACAGCAACTTGCTGTAATTTTCCAGCAACTGTACAATCGTGTAACTTGTGTTGTTTTCGAGACTACCGGCCATTGGGGCGTGAACCACCGACCAGAGACTCTTACCAACATTCCAAGGAGTGATTTTAACCATAGCTAAGGGCCCTAGGCCAGCCACAATCCGCGTCACACCAAAACTCAACCGAAACTCCAACCGAGAACCAACGTGCATGCGTGTGTAGTGTTTTGCTTAGATCGATGTCTTGCGTCGTTCCAGTGGCCATTTGATTGACCATGGCATGATCTAGACATATAGGGGCATGGTGTGAACCATGGCTAAGGGCCATAGGCCAACCAAGATCCATACCAAGCAACCAAAAACCGAAACCATATGCTGAACCAATGAAGAAGCCGAATGGGGAAAGGGCTGTTCTTGTTGATTTAATTAAAACCGATGCACCATGGACCAAGCCACCAAAAAGGCGACTTAGTCACGTCTTAGACATGCTAGGGGAGTGATCTAACCATGGGTAAGAGCCCTTAGGGCAGCCAAGATCAGATCAAACCCTCATGACAGGAAACTGAAATTTTCGAACTCAAAAAGGGACACAAATGGTGTTGCTGTCATTTCTTTTGCTTTCCAGCAAGCATGGGGTGAAACCGATGGACAAATGTGGTCCTAATGCATCCTATTACATGTATATAAGTCTCCTTGGGAGCGTGGAGTCGATCCGATACCTGAAACTCACAAACCAAAAGAAATTGTGAAGCTTGCCAAGGAAAATTCGAAAATTCTGCATGTGTTGTTTCAAAATGTTTTGACATGTATCTCGGTTTTAGCTTGATAAAACATGATCATATACTGAAAAATAATTGATAATATGACTTGATTGAGGTTTGAAAGAAATCTAGACATGCCTGGTTTCGTTTCGAAAGAAAACGAACGAAACGACGACGACGCGGCACGGAGGAGGTGGAGCGCTTCTCTTGTTTTCTTTACTCTCGATTTTCCTCCCTTGCTTCCTACTGAATTCCCACGGTTTTTCTACTGAAAAATTCTCTAAATTTCGTGAATGAGGGAGGGGGAATGATGGTTAGGAGAGTGAGGGGGAGATCCAATAATAAAGGGGTTCAATGTATGACCAAGTCTCCCTCTTTTTTTGAATTTTGAATGGTTGTTTGATATCAAGTCTATGTTGGGTGTTTCTAGAATGGTGATGACCGATTTTTACATGCTAGAATAGGATAGGATAATGCTAATTATATCATTAAATGGTGCTAGAAATATCAAATAATTATCTTCCTAATTAAATACAAGAAAGGGTCAAAGGTGGCAAGGCAAATGAATTGTTTAATAGTCTAAGAGGGTGGCCGAAATTCACTAAATAAAAGGAAGGGAAAAATAATTATCTAGTGAATTAATAATCCTTAAAAACTTTACTAATCCTTTAATTAATTTGGTGAGCTAACCCCTTAATTATGCAACTTAAATGAGCTTATTTATTAATCACCTCAAATAATTAAATTAAATCCTCAAACCTCCCTTTCTAACTTAAATGAACTTACTTGCTAGCTAAATTAACTTCTGGAAATATTTTCTGGATCTTAAATTCTATCTCAAAACTCCAACTCCAGTCCGGCCTCACTGAAATAACTGAAAAGCTAAAAATCAAACTACTGAACTGAAATAATAAAATAATTAACTTCAAAGAAATGCATTTAAAATAATCATGCAATGAAGTCAATTAAATTTAAAAATCTAGAATTATGCATGGCTTATACGTAGACTGATTTACGGGTTCTACATCAGCAAACTCACACACCACTGGCAAGTCCGCCAATGTTGGACTCGACTTCAGTAAATCAACTGAATATACAAGGAATCCTTCCGCTCCTTTCTGCAATAATCGAGTCATAGATAATACGGATATCAAAGGAATTCTGGCTCGAGAAACCTTACCGTAAAATTTCCACTCCTCAGTCATCTCAGGTCTGAATCTCACAATCTTGTGGAAACAATCAACTGTAGCTCTGTACTTGGTCAACATATCAATTCCGATAATACAGTCAAAATCAGACAACCCAAGTACAATACAGTCTAACTCAATCTCATGCCCGTCATATCGTAGTATACAAAATCTAACAGAAGTCACTGATACAAGACCTTTTCCCAAAGGAGAAGAAACAGATACTACAGTAGATGGGGACTCAACAGGTAATGCATGCATCAATGCAAATCTCTCAGAAACAAATGTCTGTGATGCACCAGTATCAATCAATACATAAGCAGGGTAACCAGAAATAGAACAGTTACCTGCAACGACTTCATCAGGTGCATCCTGTGCCTGCTCCTCAGTCAAAGCAAAAACTCTGGCCTGCTGTCTCGGAGGCTGGCTCACTGTCTGGCTTCCTCCTGGCCTCTGCTGTGACTGGGTAGACGGTGCTGGCTGGAAAGAATGGACAGTAGATGATCATCTCCTGATCTGAGCCACTGATCCAGATGACTCTGCTGCTTGGGATCCCTGTGCACCTCTCTGGGGACATACTCGGACAAAATGTCCCTGCTGTCGACATATAAGACAAGAGCCAAACACTCCTCGGCACTGCTCTGTGGAATGCTTCTCTCCACAAGTGCTGCAATAGGGTCATGTATAACTTTAGCTCTGAGCAATATGTCTCGAGCCACTGGAACTGGAAGAACTGCTGCTACACTTCTTAAATTGTCTTCCTCTGGTTTTCAAATAGTCCTTCTTTCCACCACTGCTGCTACCACTCTCGAATCTGGGAGGGAGTTGCTGTGGTATCGGTGCTGGGGCAACATATGAAGCACCTCTCTGTCTCATCAGATCAGCTTCTGCTCCCTTTGCTCTGTTCAGGGCGTCAGCAAAGTTGTTTGGTCGCCCAGTGTTTACCAATGTAAATATCTCTGGATTCAAGCCATTGATGAACTGATCAGCCACCGCTTCTTCATTCTCGGCCACATGTGGAGCAAATCTTAGTAGTGTAGAGAATTTAGACACGTATTCCTCAATGTTCAACTGCTCTTGTCTCAAATTCGCAAACTCAGAACCTTTATCCTTTCTGTATGACACAGGGAAAAATCTCTGATAAAATTCAGTTCTAAACACATTCCAGGTAATAGTCGTACCTCGATGCTCCAATGCCCGCTTTGTTGTAATCCACCAGTTCTTTGCCACATCATTCAACTGGTGCCCTATCAGTTTAACTCTCCGCTCACCAGGGTAATCCAAGGACTCAAACAGCATCTCAATGTCATCCAGTCAACTCTCACAATCCACTGCTGTCTCAGTACCCTATAGGTGGATGAAACGACTGAAATCTCTTCAGCAATGTTTCCATCGGTGTTGCTGTCACATCCATTGGAGGATTCGAAGTGCTACCCTGTTCCGGTACTCTTCGGAGAGGCATATCTGATTATCAAAAGGGTTAGCAATCACAATTGACAAATCTGTCTCAGTCCCTTTCTAATCATCTTACCGCTGATCTAGAATCGGTACTGATTCATTCTCAATAAAATATATTACCCTATCAAATCAGATAAATCAACATGCATTAAAGCAGTAAATCATGCTAGCAATCAAAAGCAGAAAAGAAAACTCAATCTACCCCGCTCACTAGCTTCTATCTCAATCTGAATGATCTATCGCTCTGATACCACCTGTTGTGGGGACCCGGACGCTAATCATATTTTTAGTCATCATTGGGACAATTAAATTAATTATAATAAACATGGTCTAATTTTTTTTTCTTTTAAAAATACAGTATTAAATGCGGAACGTAATGGAATACATTCTAATATACATGTCAGTATTAAAGTACAAGTCATGTACTATATACAATCATTCAAACTAAGGTTTAACAACTAAATATCAAGTTTCCAAACCCTATCTCTAATCAAGTCCGTAGTCTCCACTCTAATCACGATCTCACTTTATCTCATCGACCCCGATCCTGTCCCACCTGTTGCCATGCACACATACAAACACGACAACAACCGGATAATTTCGGTGAGAATAGAATCCCAATATAAGTCAACGGACATGCAATCATATAATCAATATAAAGCATGAAGTAGATATCAGATATATATCAAACTCTGAAACATAATTAATGTCAAACTATCAATCATACTCGTGACTCCACGACTCACACTAGACTCGATCCTAGTCTAGGGATCCAGGTTTCCAGACGTTTGTATTCCTATATCGACCAACAGTAATAGAAGAAACTCCGATTCTATCCACGTCGATATAACCAAACATCCGGTGTCTTGACCTATCCGTCACAGACTGTGGCACTATCGCCAATACACTATCTTGTGACATCGTGCAATGTTCCCGTGGCGATTCCACCACTATCAGGCACTTCTGTCACAAGATCATTCGTCTAATACTCATCTAATACATGCTCCTATAAATCAATAGAACAGCATATAAAATCAAATCAATGCATATAACAACAATAAGTATGTTATTTAGGGAAACTCAAGTATATCCTACTTGAGTCGATCTCTCAATACCACATTGACTTATACCTTTCGTTTGTAGTCCCGCTCTCAAACAATATCAGCTCTAAACTCAAGACTGTCTCTGTAAATCTGAAATGACATATCGAGAATAATAATATCAACATTCCATTCCCAATACAATACAGAATCTGATTAATCTGAATTTAATTCAAATCATCGGCATAACGGCACAATCTCAATATCCACGTAAATACCATATCAACAAATATCAATTACAAATCATAACCCATATCTGATACAATCTGTAATCAATCATGTAATGCCCGAGAATTAATCACTGTTAATTAACGAGTATTGAGTTATAATTCAAGGTGATTATAAAAGGATTAATCGGGACACGATTTGAGTCGGCGTGAAATGAATTATGTGCAAGGACAGTACCTCTCGTGCACATGCGCGACATGAGATGCGCACATTGTTAGAGTAGGTGCACGTCGAGCCAAGTGTTGGCCGAGTGTTCACAATAAAACTCTATGTATAAACATTCTTTATTTTAATAATATTTGAATTTATCATTTTGGCACTTCTTTATCTATATACCCATGCTAGTTGCATAGATAAAGCCCTTGAATATACAAATAGTAGAAAGAATATGAGATGCTTATATGATGAGTATTATGAAACTCATATTTGTAATACTGTATATTCTAAACGTTTCCTAGTCGATTCACCTGCCACTAAGAAGGATATAGGCCGCTCGAGTTCGAGACTAGTATCTCCGATGTGAGTACCATGTTTCATTGGTAGGGGACATTGTGATGTCCGAACATGCAGATAGGTACTCCTTGTAGAGTGCACTGAACAACCCTCCATAAAAGGACTTTCCAAGTGGTACTCACTTATCGAGTGGAAAAGTCCTGGTTTATGGTTGTACACCATTAGTCCTTATGACCCGGGACAACATTGAGACTCTATGTGCTAGAATTACACTTTGACTTGTTTACCGACTCTCATGGGGTCATCAGGTGGCAAGGTTGGGTGTTATGTCGAAACATATAGGAGTCGATGCATTGTAGTCGGAGATTCACCACTTACCTTCGGGTATGGATATCCTGTGTTATCATGTGTATGTAGGTTGAAATCTCTGATCAGAGTAGGGTGGTAATTATGAAAGGGGTTTCATAGATTACACCATCGATGCAACTACGATATGACACATAGTATCGATTAATTGAGTACTCTCGATATACCAATGGTTGTCTAATCGGTCGGGATTTATGAGTTGAAGGGACCGTACTGTACGCTAACCATAATTGAATGGTTCTTGCAGGCACTATCATTTGATACCTAGGAAGTCATGTAAGCGATGCTGCTAGGCGTTTAACATGATTAGTTGGGTACTATCAGACTTCAGTTCTGACGTTCTTATTATCAAGGAGTTGATAAATAAGAATGGAACAATTGGGGTATGCTCATATAAGGACATGTTTAGTCCGAATCACATGGAGATGTGAACCCACGGCTAGTTGTATCAATGAACCATTGAGGGCCACACAAGTGCTAGCTTTCTAGATTCCGTTGAGAAGTAAAATAGTTCAATGTGTTGAACGGCTTATAAATAAGTTTATAAGCGTAAAGAAAAATAGAAGTATGACTTCTATGAGAGAAATGTAAATTTTAATTTATGAATGTGTTCCTAAATTAAAAGTAGGCCAAGTGAATAATGTATTTGAAAATTGTGATTTTCATAAACATTATTATGGACTAAATTAAATTAATTCAAGTGTTGAATTATTATAAACACTAGTGGGCCTACTAGAGTCCAAATAATTAAAGAATTAATTAAACACTAGTGGGCCTACTAGAGTCCAAATAATTAAATTAATTCAAGTGTTGAATTACTTAAATAACATTGGACCTTGTAGAGCCCAATTGTAAATAATTATTTAACTAGTGGGCTTGAGTAAAATCAAGTAAACTATAAATGGGCTCAAATATGTTTGGGATATTTAAATAAAAGTCCATGGGCCTTGTAATTGTTACAAGCCCATTTGATATGCATGCTTGGGAGGTGAAAGGTTGTGGAATACTTTTAATTAAAATATTGCATGGCATGCAACTTTTTGGATCAACTTTTTCCAGAACCAAGGCAACTCATCCTCCCTCATTCTAGATCTAGCTTGGCCGAAACTTCACAAAATTCTCTCCAAGTTTTTCTCTCATTTTTGTGTTCTTCAATTTGTTGAAAACACTCTCTTCTCTTTGAAAATTCCTCTTAGTTTTCTAGTGCAAATTAAGAAGGGATACCTAGTTGGTGGTGGGCCTAATTTTGGAGGTTGGAAGCTTGAAGATTTGTAATCCATTCAAGATCCAAGTTGTTTACAACTTGGTTGGTGCCATCATCAATCTCTTGAGATTGATAGGTAACTATTTCTAAACACCCTATGTATGAGATTTTGGTGTTTTATTGTATTTGCTACACACAATGCAAGGTGGCCGAAATTTTCTTGTAAAATTTAAAATTTTTAACTTCTGTTGCGCATACGGTCACCGTAACCGATCCCCTTTCAAGTGGTATCCGAGCTAAGGTTATGATTTTGTGTAGCAATTACAAGATATTATATTGAGATTGATTTCTAACCGCATGACAACAAAATTTTGCAACAATATCAAGGCCTTTTTGGGGCTTATTTCGGCAGCTTGTTACTGCCCATTTCGGGCAGCCCAAGCTGCCCGAAACGGGCAGCAAGGGCAGCCGAAGGGGCTGCCCGAAACCCCCTATGATTTTAATAAAAAAAAATTTTTTCGGCGACGGAGCTCCGGCGACGGCGATGACGACTAGGGTTTCCAAAAGTGATTTGGATTATCAAAGTGTCATGGGCCTTGAGTTGTTGGGCCATTTGATGGCTAACATATTTGTGAATTTTAAATGGGCCAAAATATTTTTGGTGAAAAATAAGTTTTTGGGCCCTTAAGTTTAAAATTACAAAAGTTGCAAATTTTTCCCATAAAATAAATAATTGAAGTTGGACTTTAATTATTTATAGTAAATTGTGATTTATAAGAAATTCGGTTATAAATAAATTAATTTGAAAGTAGACAAAGGTGTTTGTATACTTTGTTAATTTAGTTTATAATCGTGGCGGTTAGTGATTGGATCAAGATATATAATATTGGATCAATTAATTATTGTGATAATTAATTGATGTTGTATGATATGTGATATTATGCATGAAGGATGATCAAAAGCCAAGCCCAATTTGCTAGGTGTATCTGGGATATTTTGTGTTGAATGATCGTAATAATTATCAATTTATAAAATGTGCTTGGTTTATGGCCCGTTCCCACCCCCATGAGATTTATCCCTATTTGCCATGGATATTTATTTGTAAATATTAGTATAGTGGATTATCAAGATTGGAAGATGGTGGCCATGATGATTATGAAGATCGAAGACATGTAAATATTGGAAGCTAATGTAATAGTTGCATTTGCATCCCATGCATTTCCCTAGTATTGGACCTAGGCCTGTGTTTAGCTCACACGGGCCATTAGTATTGGGGCGATTGATCATCCTTGTTTGTTTACTTTTTATAATATATGCATGATATGTTATAAATAATGAGTATGTGCGTTATTATTATGATAATAACAAAGTTGCATGAGTCCGCCAAACATACGATCAAACATGGCGAGCTTTTAAAATAAAATTAATGATGAGACCTTTCAAAATTAAAAACCCTCATTTTGAATAAGATTAAAAATTAATATCAAGCCCGAAAAGGGGAATTATAAAATTGTTTATAATTTCCTTGACTTCTATCGACAATGGGTGCATGATGAACGCTACCCGTACTCGGGGCTCGGCTCATATTATTGGGGGAGCTCTGGGTGCCGGAAAGCTGTGACATCCATTGACATGATGATGTGAATTACGTGGAACTCCCATGATTTCGGCTCATATTATTGAGGGAACTCATGGCGACCGTCCATTAAGGTTCAACATCGATGGGTAAGGCTTGACACGTAAAGATGAACGACGTCATATTATTGGGTCCTAATCAAACGTGAAACAAAAGTTTACGTAAGGGTTGCATTGTGATGCAATTGGAAACTACCTTTTAGGAATTATGATTGGCTGATATTATTCGGGATCATAATTCGCTAATTGGACCTTACGTACCTACCGAGGAAAGGAGTTTCCCGTTTTCACTAGAGGGTAGTGAAAATGTCAAAACAGTGGGAGCGAAAATTTATAAAGTTAAAGTCCAAACTTTATATCTTATTAAATATTTTAAAATAGTAACTAACATTTATCTGTTTTACTTTTCAGTACAAAACTTTGACAATGTCTTCGATTCGCAACCCGCTATCCGCTATACTCGAAAAAATGTGTTAACCGGACCTAACTATCTCACTTGGCTAAGAAATCTAAATATCGTCTTGAACTCGGAAAAGATTGCATATACACTGACTGAGTCGCTCCCTGCTGAGGCCCCGACTAGCTGCACTCCTGAGGAATTGCAGACCTACAAGGATTGGTGTGACCATTACTTGAAGGCTAGGTGTTATATGCAGGCTTCTATGAACGATGAGCTGCAGAGGCATTTTGAGGATGCAAAGAATGCTGCTGACATTCATATGCACCTCAAGGAGCTCTTTGGTGAGCAGACTCGGTCTCTTACGCATGCTACCGTCAAGGAGCTGATCACTATGCGCATGCGAGATGGGGCCTCGGTCCATGAGCATGGCCTGAAGATGATTGGGCTCGTGGACAAGCTCGTTGGAATGGATCTGATCTTGCCTTCGGAGTTGACCACCGACGTGTTGCTCTTATCGCTGCCTAGCTCATTTGATCCCTTTTGTGGTGAACTTCAACATGAACAAGATGGAGCCGACCCATGAGGAGTTAGGTGAACATGCTTGTGACCTTTGAGTCCACCATCAAGAAAGAGAAGCCGGTTCTTTTTGTGGGCTCTTCATCTAGTACGAAGACCGGTCCACCTGGGAAGGGAAAGAAGCGTTCTTTCCAACGTCCCAAGAAGAGCATGCCCTTGAAGAGGCAGACTTCGGGTCCCGTAGTGGCAGCCACACCAGTGAAGGCTGACAAGTTTGTTGACATCTGTCATCACTGCAAGAAGCCTGGACATTGGAGGCGTAATTGCAGGTAATATCTGGCCCAGAAGAGTTCCGGAAACGGCATGTTCTATATCGAAGTAAACATTTCAATTAACTCTACTTCTTGGGTATTGGATACCGGCTGTGGCTCACATCTCAGTAATTATTTGCAGGTGATGGGAAGAAGTAGGAGGCTCAGGGAAGGTGAGACCTTCTTGAGGATGGGCAATGGGGCAAGAGTTGCTGCCAAAGCTGTTGGAGATGTTTATGTACTTTTGAACAATGATTTTAAGTTAATGTTAAGAGAAGTTTTATTTGTACCTGAATTAGTGAAGAACATTATTTCCATTTCTATGTTAGATAAAGATGGATTTTCTTGTTTATTTAGCAAAGGTGTTTGCAATATTTACAAGAATGAATGTTTAATTGGTACTGGAGAACTTGAAAACGATCTCTACATCTTAAAATTGAAAGATATTCCACTTAACAATGTCCAAGCTATAACAACAACAAACAAGCGCAAACAAGATACTCTAAATTCGGATCAATTATGGCATGCTCGATTAGGACATATTTCCCTAAGAAGGATGAACAAGTTAGTGGGAGTAGGCATGTTTGATATGTCTGATATTGATGCTCTCACGACTTGTGAATCCTGTCTAAAAGGAAAGATGACCAAGATTCCCTTTAAGGGCCATGTGGAGCGAGCCAAAGGGTTATTGGATTTGATCCATACCGATGTGTGCGGTCCACTTAGCATCACCACTAAGCATGGACATGCTTACTTCAACACCTTTACCGATGACTTTTCGAGGTATGGGTATGTGTATTTGATGAAATACAAGTCTGAAGCCTTTGAAAGGTTAAAAGAATTCAGAAGTGAAGTAGAGAAGCAATTGGAACGAAGTATCAAGACACTTCGATCGGATCGAGGTGGTGAGTACTTGAGTGCCGAGTTCCAAGAGTATCTTAGGGAGAATGGGATTCTCTCGCAGTGGACTCCGCGCGCTACACCACAGTTGAATGGTGTTTCGGAGCGTTGTAACCGGACTTTGATGGACATGGTTCGGTCTATGATGGGGTTCACTGAGTTGCCGCCATCCTTTTGGGGATATGCGCTTGAGACAGCGGCAATGTTGTTGAACAATGTCCATACAAAGGCAGTTGATAAGACACCATATGAGATATGGATGGGTAAGCCACCCAAATATTCTTATCTTAGAATATGGGGGTGCCCTGCTTATGTGAAGCAGGTAGTGGGAGATAAATTGGATAGTCGATCCATTTTATGTTACTTTGTGGGATATCCAAAGAATTCGGTTGGATACTACTTCTATCATCCCCAAGAAACAAAGGTGTTTGTTTCTAGGAATGCAACCTTTTTGGAAAAGGAATTTCTATTAGATATAAAAGGCGAGATGATAGAACTCGAAGAGGTTCGAGAGACACCCTCAATTGTAGAACCCACACCCGAAGAGCCAAGAGAGGAGATACAAGCTCCTAGAAGATCCGAGAGAGTCTCGAGACCACCTATGAGGTATGGTCTGCTTCTTGAAGAGGGCCATGATGAGCCTAACCATGGATGTGATCCAAGGACCTTCAAGGAAGCATTATCTGATGCCGATTCATCCAAGTGGCTTGAAGCGATGGAATCTGAGATGAATTCCATGCATTCGAACCAAGTGTGGAATCTCGTGGATCCACCTGAGGGAATTGTTCCCATAGGGTGTAAATGTATTTACAAGAGGAAACTTGGGGCGGATGGGAAGGTATTGACCTTCAAGGCGCGATTGGTGGCAAAAGGATATATTCAAAGACAAGGAGTTGACTTTGAGGAAACATTTTCTCCAGTTGCAATGTTCAAGTCCATAAGGATTTTTCTAGCCATAGCTCCATGGTATGACTATGAGATATGACAGATGGATGTTAAGACAGCCTTTCTTAATGGGGATACTAAGGAAGAGATTTACATGTCTCAACCCGAAGGGTTTACATCTATCGGAAGTGAGCATATGGTATGCAAACTTCAAAGATCTATTTATGGTCTAAAGCAGGCATCTAGGAGTTAGAACCTCAGATTCTATAGTACAATCAAAGAGTTTGGTTTTGCTAATAATCTTGAGGAACCGTGTGTGTATAAGAAGGTCAGTGGGAGTGCTGTGACATTCCTGATGTTGTATGTTGATGACATTCTACTCATTGGGAATGATGTAGGAATGTTGCAATCAACTAAGATATGGTTAGCGAGTAAGTTCTCGATGCAGGACTTGGGTGAAGCATCTTTTGTATCGGGAATACAGATCTATAGAGATAGATCAAAAAGATTGCTTGGTCTCACCCAGTCCACATACATTGATACCATCGTGAAGCGGTTCTCGATGGATGAGTCCAAGAGAGGACATCTACCAATGTGTCATGGCGTGTCCCTATCCAAGTCTATGTCTCCCAAGACTGATGCAGAGATAGCGGTGATGACAAGCATTCCTTATGCATCTGCGATTGGTAGCATCATGTATGGGATGATATCTACACGTCCTGACGTGTCTTTTGCACTAAGTGTAGTGAGTAGATATCAATCCAACCCTGGTCTTCCACACCAGAAAGCTGTGAAAGACATCCTCAAGTATTTGAGAAGGACCAATAAGTTGTTCTTGGTCTATGGGGGTGGAGAACTGAAATTGGAAGGCTATACCGACTCTAGCTTCCAAAGCGATATCGATGACTCCAAGTCAACCTCTGGATTCATATTCATGCTCAATGGTGCTGCTGTCTCTTGGAAGAGTTCCAAGCAAGACAGTACAGCGGATTCCACCACTGAGGTAGAATATATTGCTGCATCAGCTGCAGCACAGGAGGCTGTTTGGATAAGGAATTTCGTCCAAGAGTTGGGCGTCATTCCTAATGGAGTTGCTTCTGTCCCGGTGTTTTGTGACAACACGGGAGCCATTGCTCAAGCAAAGGAGCCGAGTTCTCATCAGAAGTCCAAACACGTATTGAGAAAGTACCACATCCTCAGAGAGATCGTGGAGAGAGGAGATGTCACGATTGACAAAGTCGGCTCCGCAGATAATGTTGCTGATCCGCTAACTAAGCCTTTACCTGGACCATTGTTCGAGAAGCATTGCGAATCGATGGGTTTTAAGCATATGGGTAGTTGGCTCTAGTGCAAGTGGGAGATTGTTAGAGTAGGTGCACGTCGAGCCAAGTGTCGGCCGAGTGTTCACAATAAAACTCTATGTATAAACAGTCTTTATTTTAATAATATTTGAATTTATCATTTTGGCACTTCTTTATCTGTATACCCATGATAGTTGCAAAGATAAAGCCTTTGAATATACAAATAGTAGAAAGAATATGAGATGCTTATATGATGAGTATCATGAAACTCATATTTGTAATACTGTATATTCTAAACGGTTCCTAGTCGATTCAGCCGCCACTAAGAAGGATATAGGCTGCTCGAGTTCGAGACTAGTATCTGCGATGTGAGTACCATGTTTCATTGGTAGGGGACATTGTGATGTCCAAACATGCAGATAGGTGCTCCTTGTAGAGTGCACTGAACAACCCTCCATAAAAGGACATTCCAAGTGATACTCACTTATCGAGTGGAAAAATCCTAGTTTATGGTTGTACACCATTATTCCTTATGAACCAGGACAACATTGAGACTCTATGTGCTAGAATTACACTTTGACTTATTTACCGACTCTCATGTGGTCATCAGGTGGCAAGGTTGGGTGTTCTGTCGAAACATATAGGAGTCAATGCATTGTAGTCGGGGATTCACCGCTTACCTTCGCTTATGGATATTTTGTGTGTTATCATGTGTATGTAGGTTGAAATCTCTGATCAGAGTATGGTGGTAATTATGAAAGGGGTTTAATAGATTACACCATCGATGCAACTACGACATGACACATAGTATCGATTCATTGACAACTCTCGATATACCAATGGTTGTCGAATCGGTCAGGATATATGAGTTGAAGGGACCGTACTGTACGCTAACCATAATTGAATGGTTCTTGCAGGTACTATCATTTGATACCTAGGGAGTCATGTAAGCGATGCTGTTAGGCGTTTAACATGATTGGTTGGGTAATATATCAGACTTGAGTTCTGACGTTCTTATTATCAAGGAGTTGATAAATATGAATGGAGCAATTGGGGTATGCTCATATAAGGACATGTTTAGTCCGAATCACATGGAGATGTGAACCCACGACTAATTGTATCAATGAACTATTGAGGGCCACACAAGTGCTAGCTTTCTAGATCTCGTTGAGAAGTAAAATAGTTCAATGTATTGAACGGCTGATAAATGAGTTTATAAGCGTAAAGAAAAATAGAAGTATGACTTCTATGAGAGAAATGTAAATTTTAATTTATGAATGTGTTCATAAATTAAAAGTAGGCCAAGTGAATAATGTATTTGAAAATTGTGATTTTCATAAACATTATTATGGATTTAATTTAATTAATTCAAGTGTTGAATTAATTAAACACTAGTAGGCCTAGTAGAGTCCAAATAATTAAATTAATTCAAGTGTTGAATTAATTAAATAACATTGGACCTTGTAGAGCCCAATTGGAAATAATTATTTAACTAGTGGGCTTGAGTAAAATCAAGTAAACTATAAATGAGCTCAAATATATTTGGGACATTTAAATAAAAGTCCATGGGCCTTGTAATTGTTACAAGCTCACTTGATTTGCATGCTTGGGAGGTGAAAGGTTGTGGAATACTTTTAATTATAATATTGCATGGCATGCAACTTTTTGGATCAACTTTTTCCACAACCAAGGCAACTCATCCTCCCTCATTCTAGATCTAGCTTGGCCGAAACATCACAAAATTCTCTCCAAGTTTTTCTCTCGTTTTTGTGTTCTTCAATTTGTTGAAAACACTCTCTTCTCTTTGAAAAATCCTTTTAGTTTTCTAGTGCAAATTAAGAGGGGATTTACCTAGTTAGTGGTGGGCCTAATTTTGGAGGTTGGAATCTTGAAGATTTGTCATCCATTCAAGAGCCAAGTTGTGGTTGGTGCCATCATCAATCTCTTGAGATTGATAGGTAACTATTTCTAAACACCCTATGTATGAGATTTTGGTGTTTTATTGTATTTGCTACACACAATGCAAGATGGCCGAAATTTTCTTGTAAAATTTAAAATTTTTAACTTCCGTTGCGCATACGGTCACTGTAACCGATCCCCTTTCACACATGCGCGAAGTGGGCAGAGAGTCTCGCGCACATGCGCGGTGGGTGTGCGCGCATCTGCGCGAGCTGTGCAAGCCATGTCCAAAGAGCCTCGCGCATATCCGCGCATATTCGCGAGATAACCCAAGAGTTGGAATTTTTGAACATTGGTCTCGCGCATATGCGCCGAGTAAGGGCGCGCATATGCGCGAGAGGCCGTGTAGACACGCGCCAGGGCTTATCGCCTCGCTGCATATGCGCGGAGGAGGGTCGCGCATATGCGCGAGTAATGTTGCACGTAGAATGAGCCATTTGCCTTGTTGCATGTACGTGTATGTATATATATATATATAAACATGTACGTTTTAATCTTCAGAAACAAGAAATTGAAGGAAACGTTAGTAAAAATTGTCCTTGAAGCTTAGGATCGCGATTGTGCAAAATCCGTCCGTCTGATTTTGAATCCGACTTCAGTACTGTGTTCCTATCAACGCAGGCTACAACTGGACGTAAGTTTTACTACGTTTGACATGCTTTGAAATTATGATTTTCTCAGAATTGAATGGAATTCATATATGATGTTCTTGACATGTTAGAGATCATAGAATCGAAGTCAGATTAAGAAACGGACTGATTATGGAATTGTTATGATTTTCTGAAGTTAATTGACTGAGATATGATATCAAAGTTTATCAGTATTGATTATTGGTTGAGGGAATTATTATCTGGTGATGTTGTATTGACCGGGATATCGGGATTATACCGTTATGCCGATGATTTGAATTAAATCCGGATTAATCAGATTCAGTGTTGAATTGAGAATGGAATATTGATATTATGATTCTCAATATGTCGTTTCAGATTTACAGAGATAGTCTTGAGTTCAGAATTGATATTGCTCCAGACCAAGACTACAAATGAAAGGTATAACTCAATGTGGTATTGGGACATCGACTCAAGTAGGATGTACTTGAGTTTCCCTAAATCACATACTTATTATTATGTTTTATCATTGTGTTTATTGATTTGAATAAATGCATGTTCTATGGAGTTATAGGAGCATGCATTAGACGAGTAATCTTGTGACAGAAGTACCTGATAGTGGTGGGATCGCCACGAACACATTGCACGATGTCACAAGATAGGATATTGGCGATAGGGCCACAGTCCATGACGGTTAGGTCAGGACACTAGATGTTTGGTTATATCGACGTGGATAGAACTGGAGTCTTTTCTATTACTGTTGGTCGATATAGGAATACCCACATCTGAAATCGGGATCCCTAGACTAGGATTGAGTCTAGTCTTAGTCGTGGAGTCACGAGCATTGTCGACTGTTTGATATTGATTATGTTTCAGCTTTTGATATATATTGCTATTATCTATCCATGCTTTTATGTTTATCATATGATTGCATGTTTCGTTGATTTATACTGGGATTATATTCTCACCGGAATTATCCGGCTGTTGTCTTGTTTGTATGTGTACATGACAACAGGTGGGACAGGATCAGGGTCCAGGAGATGAAGAGAGATCATGATAGAGTCGAGACTTCGGACTTTGATGTATCTAGGGTTTTGGCACTTGATAATTAGATGTTGAACCTTAGTTTTTACTGATTTGTAGACGATACAGGACTTGTACTTTATTTTATATTGAGTTGTATATTAGTTTGATTTCACTACACTCCGCATTAAAAAGGAAAAAATTTTATGACCTTAAATACTTGATTAGTAATTGATCCTGATGACGATTAAGAACTGATTAGCGTCCGGGTCCCCACAACAGGTGGTATCAGAGCGATAGATCCTTTAGATTGAGATAGGAGTTAGTGAGCGTGGTAGAATGTGTTTCTTTCCTGCTTTTGATTGCTAGCATGATTTACTGCTTTATAATGCATGTTTATCTGTTTATCGGACTTGATGTGAAAACATGTGTTATTGAGTATGAATCAGAGCCGATTTTGGATCAACAGTAAGATGATCGGAGGAGGACTGAAACATATTTGTGTATTGGGATTGCTAACCTTTTTGATTATCAGATATGCCTCCGAGAAGAGTACCTGAACAGGGTAGTACTTCAAATCCTCCAATGGACGTTACAGCCACTCCAATGGAGACATTGTTGAAAAGGTTTCAGTCATTCCATCCACCGACTTTGAAGGGTACGGAGAATTCCGTGGAGTGTGAGAGTTGGTTGGACGATATTCAGATGATGTTTAAGTCTTTAGAGTATACTGAGGAGCGGAGGGTGAAATTGATAGGACATCAGTTACACGACGTTGCTAAAAACTGGTGGATCACAACAAAACGGGCATTGGAACACCGAGGTATGACTATTACCTGGAATGTGTTTAGAACTGAATTCTATCAGAGGTTCTTTCCAGTGTCTTACAGAAAGGACAAGGGAGCCGAATTTCTAATTTGAGGCAGGGCTAGCTTAACATTGAGGAATATGTGGCCAAATTCTCTTCACTGTTGCGATTTGCTCCACATGTGGCTGAACATGATGAGCCCGTCGCTGATCAGTTCATAAATGGCCTAAATCCGGAAATATTTACGTTGGTAAACACTGGGAGACCGAACAATTTTACCGACGCCTTGAACAGAGCCAAGGGAGCCAAAGCCGTTCTGATGAGACAGAGAGGAGCTTCGTTTTTGCTTCCAGCACCGGGACCACAACAACCACCTCCTCGATTTGAAGTGGCAGCAGCAGTTGCAAGAAGAAGGATTTCTTGAAGGCTAGAGGGAAGCAGTTCAAGAAGTCTGGAAGCAGTTCGTCTAGCTCTGTGAGTCCTCGACAGAGCCAGAGCTATACTGGACCTATTTGCAGTACTTGTGGAGGGAAGCATCCCACTGAGCAATGCCGAGGAGTAATTGGCAGCTGCCGTATCTGCAAACAACTGGGACATTTTGCCCGAGTATGTCCCAGAGAGGTGCACAGGGATCCCAGACAGCAGAGTCATCTGGATCAGTCGCTCAGACAGGTAGACGACCATCTGCTGTTCATTCTTTTTAGCCAGCACCGTCTACTCAGTCACAGCAGAGCCCAGGAGGAAGCCAGACAGTGAGCCAGCCGCCTAGACAGCAGGCCCGAGTTTTTGCTTTGACCGAGGAGCAGGCATAGGATGCACCTGATGATGTTGTGGCAGGTAACTGTTTTAATTTCTGGTTATCCTGCATACGTATTGATTGATACTGGTGCATCGCATACTTTTATTTCTGAGAGGTTCGCATTGAGTCGTGCATTACCCATTGAGTCATTGTCTGCGGTAGTGTCTGTCTCATCCCCGTTACGGACAGATTTAATATCGGTGAAGTTTGTGAAATCTTGTATACTGCAGTACGATGGGCATACGATTGAGTTAGACTGTATTGTGTTTGGTTTATCTGATTTTGATTGTATTATCGATATTGATATGTTGACCAAGTACCGAGCTATAGTTGATTGTTTCGACAAGATATTGAGATTCAGACCTGAGATGGCTGAGGAATGGAAATTTTACGGTAAGGGTTCTCGAGCTAGAATTTCTTTGATATCTGCAATAAATATGACTCAATTATTGCAGAAAGGAGCGGATGGATTCCTGATATATTCAGTTGATTTACTGAAGTCGAGACCATCATTGGCGGACTTGCCAGTGGTGTGTGAGTTTGCTGATGTCTTTCCAGATGAGATTCCTGGATTGCCTTCGATTCGAGAGATAGACTTCAGCATTGAGTTAATGCTAGGAACAGTTCCGATTTCGAGGGCTCCGTACAGGATGGCACCGATCGAGTTAAAAGAGTTGAAAGAAGAGTTGGAGGATTTAATGGTCAAGGGGTATATCAGACCGAGTGTATCTCCTTGGGGTGCTCCAGTACTATTCGTGAAGAAGAAGGATGGGTCGATGAGACTTTGTATTGACTACCGGCAACTGAATAAGGCAACGGTAAAGAATAAATATCCATTGCCTCGTATTGATGATTTATTTGATCAGTTGCAGTGTTCTTTGGTGTATTCCAAGATCGATCTGAGATCTAGATACCATCAACTGAGAGTCAGGGATTCTGATATCTCGAAAACTGCATTTAGAACCAGATATGAACACTACGAATTTATTGTCATGCCATTTGGTTTGACAAATGCACCAGCGGTATTCATGGGATTAATGAACCGTATCTTTCAGAAATATCTCGATGATTTTGTGATTATTTTCATCGATAATATTTTGATCTATTCAAAGAATGTGATGGAGCATGCTGACATTTAAGAACTGTGTTGAAAATTTTGAGGGCGGATAAATTATATGCTAAACTGTCGAAATGCGAGTTCTGGTTGAAACATGTGGTATTTCTGGGGCATATTATATCCGGAGACGGGATATCCGTTGATCCCAGTAAGGTTGAGGCAGTGATTTCTTGGCCGAGACCGAAATCGGTACCAGAAATACGTAGCTTTATGGGTTTGGCAGGATATTATCGCCGGTTCATTAAAGATTTTTCGAGTATTGCCAAACCAATTACACAGTTGACACAAAAGAATGCTCCATTTGTTTGGTTTGAGGAATGTGAGACCAGTTTTCTCGAATTGAAGAAAAGATTGACCAGTGCTCCAGTGTTGACTATCCCGTCAGGTACTGGTGATTTTGTTGTTTATTGTGATGCATCTCACCGCGGATTGGGTTGTGTTTTGATGCAGCGGGGGCATGTGATTGCGTATGCCTCGAGACAGCTGAAACCACATGAAACTCGTTACCCAATTCATGATCTTGAATTGGCAGCCATCGTCTTTGCATTGAAGATATGGCGACATTATCTGTACGGTGAGAAGTTTGAGATCTATTCTGATCACAAAAGCTTGTAATATCTGTTTTCACAGTCTGAATTGAATATGAGGCAGCGAAGATGTCTTGATTTACTGAAAGATTTTGATTGTGAAATGAAGTATTATCCGAGGAAATCCAATGCAGCAGCAGATGCACTGAGTCGAAAGGTATGTTCTCTATCCTTATCGACTATGGGTGTTTTGAATTTGATTAAAGACTGCTGTTTGTCTGGATTAGTATTTGAGACAGATCGGAGACCTATGAGATTATATACTATTCAAGCTGAACCAAACCTGATTTTGAGAATTAAAGCAGCTCAGAAAGTTGATCAGAATATACAGAAGTCAATTGCTATGATCAGAGCTGGACATCGATCGGAATATCAGGTTCAAAATGGTATTTTGTATGTGAATAATCGTCTTGTTGTGCCGAATGTTTCGGAATTAAGACAGCGAATAGTGACAGAAGCGCACAACAGTCGTTTTAGCATTCATCCTGGTGGCAGGAAAATGTATAATGATTTGAAGACACAGTATTGGTGGAAACAAATGAAATCTGATGTTACTGAATTTGTGGCCAAGTGTCTGAATTGCCAACAGGTGAAGGCTGAAAGAAAGAAACCAGGAGGATTATTACAGAGTTTGTTGATTCCTGAATGGAAATGGGATCACATTTCCATGGATTTTGTGACACAGTTGCCACGATCCTCCCGAGGTTGTGATGCGATTTGGGTTGTGATCGATCGATTGACCAAATCTGCATGTTTCATTCCATACAAGATGACGTACCTATATGATCTGATGGCCGATATCTATGTCAAAGAAGTGATTAGATTGCACGGAGTGCCGAAGTCGATTGTTTCAGACCGTGATCCTCGGTTTACTTTGCACTTCTGGCAGAGCCTGCAGCAAGCTCTCGGTACGAAGTTACATTTGAGTACCGCATATCATCCACAGACTGACGGACAGTCAGAGCGTACAATCCAGACATTGGAAGATATGCTGAGAGCTGTAGTTCTTCATTTTAGCACTAATTGGCAAGATGCAGTGCCTCTCTATGAGTTTTTGTACAACAATAGCTATCAAACGAGTATTGAGATGGCGCCTTTTGAAGCGTTGTACGGAAAGAAGTGTCGATCCCCTCTTTATTGGGATGATATCTCTCAAGTTCCTGAGATTGGACCTGATATGATCAGAGATATGACTGAAGAAATGAAACTGATTCAGAAGAAAATGAAGGCAGCACAGGACCGACAAGCCAAATATGCCAACCTTTGACGTAGACCGTTGGTATTTGAGGTAGGAGATCGAGTATTTTTGAAGATTTCTCCTTTCAGAGGTGTTGTTAGATTTGGCAAGAAAGGAAAATTGTCTCCACGGTACGTTGGTCCATATGAAATTCTCGAAAAGATAGGAGATCGTGCCTATACACTTGCCTTACCGCCTTCATTATCTAGAATACATGATGTTTTTCATGTATCTATGCTGCGGAAATACCTCCCTGATGATTCTCATGTTATTCAGCCAGACGAGACCGAGCTGGATGAGACATTGAGTTATGTCGAGAAACGAATTCAAATTATCGATCGTAAAGAAAAGCAACTCAGAACAAAGATTATTCCACTTGTGAAAGTACAATGGACTCGTCATGGTGTTGAAGAAGCTACTTGGGAGACTGAATCTGATATGAGACAAGAATTCCCAGCATTGTTCCACTGATGTAAATTTTTATTCGTTTTAATTACATTCCTTCTTAATGATATGATTTGACTATCTGTGATTTCGAGGACGAAATCATATCTTAGGGGGGAGAAATGTAATGCCCGAGAATTAATCACTGTTAATTAATGAGTATTGAGTTATAATTCAAGGTGATTATAAAAGGATTAATCGGGACACCATTTGAGTCGGCGTGAAATGAATTATGTGTGAGGACAGTACCTCTCGCGCACATGCGCCACATGAGATGCGCATATGCGCGAAGTGGGCAGAGAGTCTCGCGCATATGCGCGGTGGGTGTGCGCGCATATGCCTGAGCTGTGCAAGCCATGTCCAGAGAGCCTCGCGCATATGCGCGACGTGTATCCGCGCATATGCGCGAGAAAACCCGAGAGTTGGCATTTTTGAACATTGGTCTCGCGCATATGCGCGCGCCGAGTAAGGGCGCGCATATGCGCGAGATGCCGTGGACACGCGCCAGGGCTTATCGCCTCGCGCATATGCGCGGATGAGGGTCGCGCATATGCGCGAGACATGTTGCACGTAGAATGAACCATTTGCCTTGTTGCATGTACGTGTATGTATATATATATATATATAAACATATACAATTTAATCTTCAGAAAAAAAATTGAAAGAAACGTTAGTAAAAATTGTCCTTGAAGCTTAGGATCGCGATTGTGCAAAATTCGTCCGTCTGATTTTGAATCTGACTTCAGTACTGTGTTCCTATCAACGCAGGCTACAACTGGACGTAAGTTTTACTACGTTTGACATGCTTTGAAATTATGATATTGTCAGAATTGAATGGAATTCATATATGATGTTCTTGACATATTAGACATCATAGAATCGAAGTCAGATTAAGAAACGGACTGATTATGGAATTTTTATGATTTTTTGAAGTTAATTGACTGAGATATGATATCAAAGTTTATCAGTATTGATTATTGGTTGAGGGAATTATTATCTGGTGATGTTGTATTGATCGGGATATCGGGATTGTGATTATACTGTTATGCCGATGATTTGAATTAAATCCGGATTAATCAGATTCAGTGTTGAATTGAGAAAGGAATTTTGATATCATGATTCTCAATATGTCGTTTCAGATTTACAGAGACATTCTTGAGTTCAGAATTGATATTGCTCCAGACCGAGACTACAAACGAAAGGTATAAGTCAATGTGGTATTGGGACATCGACTCAAGTAGGATGTACTTGAGTTTCCCTAAATCACATACTTATTATTATGTTTTATCATTGTGTTTATTGATTTGATTAAATGCCTGTTCTATGGAGTTATAGGATGTGGGGACCCGGGCTCTAACTCGATTCTTTTTTCTTTTTTTTGGGATTAGTTGGATCTTTGCTAGAAAATGTGGGTCAAATTTTTTGCTTTTAACATTAATTCAAATGTAAATAAACATGAACAAGGTCTACATTTATTTTATTTCTACAAACATAATATACATTTCTTGTCCAGTACATATTCAACAAACCAGTATTCAAATACAGTACATGACAAAAGTACAACTACTAGTACATCTGCTATGCCCCTGATCACCACGCTATATCCATCTCTCATCTCTGCTGCGACCCAGATCATGCCCTACCTGTTGTTATGAACACATACAGACATAACAACTGCCGGAAACTCCGATGAGAATAAATCCCAATATAAAACATGTGTACATGCATGTCATGCAGTTTCATGCAAATCATACCACGTAATCAGTAATTATGACACATTAGTGAATACAGATAAAACAATCTGACTCTTACTCTTTAACTCGACTCGTATCTAAGTCTAGGGATCCCGGTGTGAATAAGATGTAACAGGTCTCCCACCTACTCTCCTGATCGTGGTGGCGTTACATCTTATTCCTTAACTTCGGTCTGGTCTGTATCGAAATCTACAATCGGAGTGAATCTGATCCGAAGCATCGATATCACCGAACGTTTAGAAAATTGGCGTGTCTACCAATGACATTCCTATCTCAGTACATATATATAAATCAATATAAAGTACAAATAGAACAAGTATGTGATTTTGTTGGGAAACTCAAATTGAATCTCATTTGAGTTGTGTCTTCCCCAAACAAACACGAATTATACCTTCTGGTCGTTCGTAGAAGTCGAAGTCTCGTATTCTTGATATCGAATCTGTCAAACCAAATCTGAAATGACATATATAGAATGCACCATATCAACTTCTAACTCAAAAGGATACACATACGGAGCAATATTCAATCTCGGTACATTTCGACGGCATAACGACGTAGTTTCTCAATATCGATCAAATCAATACAATATAATCAATATCAACAATTCACCATTCTCTTCACAACACACTCTAAACTCTGAAATCTGAACATGTTCAATCATAACTACGCTGGAATTTCATAAAAATTTTATACGATAATATTTCTTCGATCCGACTACGAATATACGATCACCAACTTCACAAGCACACATAATCTAGTGAAATTCACAATTTCCCCAATCACAATATCTCAAATCATGCAGGAAATGAATGAAACTTACATCCTTTGCAAGCCCTTGAAGAGAGGAGCTCAAAACCGAAATTGGATTTAAGTTTGGATGGCTAAATCTTGCACAAACCCAATTATAGAATGGAAGACACTTTGAAGCTTTCGTGCTAATGGTCTCGGTCCTCTGGTTGCTGAAATGGGAAGGAAAGAATGCTAACACCTCATAAATATATCATGCATGTTGAGGGGCAAGTGTCATATTTTTCAAGTAACACGCATGACCGCGGGTGCGGTAGTTCATGAACCGCGGCTGCGCTCAAGCTTCGGCATGCCATCCAACAATTTAGAGCAGTCGACCGCGGGTGCGGTCTTTTCTGCACCGCTAGAGCGGTGTTGGTTCGTACAAAATTCTCCAACCTACTGACCATCAACCGCGGGTGCAGTAGGTGTCCAGGCGCGGGTGCGCTGACTCATCATTGCAACATTTCATAATTTCATTCTATCAACCTACAATTCTTGGGCATTACATAGGAGCATGCATTAGACGAATAATCTTGTGACAGAAGTACCTGATAGTTGTGGGATCGCCACGGGCACATTGCACGATGTCACAAGATAGGATATTGGCGATAGGGCCACAGTCCATGACGGTTAGGTCAGGACACTAGATATTTGGTTTTATCGACGTGGATAGAACTGTAGTCTTTTCTATTACTATTGGTCGATATAGGAATACCCACATCTGTAAATCGGGATCCCTAGACTAGGATTGAGTCTAGTCTTAGTCGTGGAGTCACGAGCATTGTCGACAGTTTGATATTGATTATGTTTCAGCTTTGATATATATTGCTGTTATCTATCCATGCTTTTATGTTTATCATATTATTGCATGTTTCGTTGATTTATACTGGGATTATATTCTCACCGGAATTATCCTGCTGTTGTCTTGTTTGTATGTGTACATGACAACAGGTGGGACAGGATCAGGGTCCAGGAGATGAGGAGAGATCGTGATAGAGTGGAGACTTCGGACTTTGATGTATCTAGGGTTTTGGCACTTGATAATTAGATCTTGAACCTTAGTCTTTACTGATTTGTAGCCAATACAGGACTTGTACTTTATTTTATATTGAGTTGTATATTAGTTTGATTTCACTACATTCCGCATTAAAAAGAAAAAAATTTTATGACCTTAATTACTTGATTAGTAATTGATCCTGATGTCGATTAAGAACTGATTAGCGTCCGGGTCCCCACAAATCAATAATCCAAATCTGTCCGGTTTTCAATCAATATAATCAGAAAATCATAACAACTCTATAATCAGTCTGTTCTTCAATCCGGTTTCGATTTTATGATGTGTAGTATTCCCAGAACACATAATAATGATCAAATAATAATTTCTCCAATATCATAATTTCAAATGATAACAGAACTCAATAAATCTTACTTCCAGTTGTAGCTGTCGATGAGAGGAGTACGGTACCGTGTTCGGATTAAAATTCTGATAGACGGATTTGGAATAATCAAAATTCTACGGGATGAAGAAGCTTTGAAAATTTTCCAGAGAATGCGCTCGGTTCTCGCTGAAGGTGCTAAGGAATTGACAAAAGTTATATCAAATTGCATGTGTGACAAGTGTCCCACTCCAATTTCCATATTTGCACTTTAGTCCCTCAACTTTTCACTATTTGCAATTTGATACTCACAACTCTTTTTAATTCAATTTCAATCCTAATTAATTAAAAAAACCATGGAATCTAATTCAACATTCAAAAATTAATAAATTAAATAATCTCGGATTAAAATGATATAATCTTGGGCCTTACAGTCTAGCTACTGGACGCCTCGCGCATATGCGTGCCCTCATGCAGCGCATATGCGCGGGGTCTTCTGCCCGTTCCGCGCATAGCTCACGCATCACGTCGCGCATGTGCGCGAATGGCACACCCTCGCACATAATTTTCGCGTCTTTTCTCGTCTCTCTCGGTCTAATCCGTTCCGTCTATATTTACTTTAATTAATCAATAATCATTTCAGATTAATCTCAGATTACGATAAATAAAATCTCGGGCATTACATTTCTCCCCCCTAAGATCTGATTTCGTCCCCGAAATCATAGGCAATCAATCCAGATTTATCAGAAGAAATGAATAACAGAGTTTAATCGGAAAACTCGTCTCAATGAATCCATTCTGAAATTAATCTCATATAAGATTCTGTCTTTCAGTTAGTCTCTTTGATATTCTGAAAATCTTACTATGTTTTCAACAACAGAATAATCTTCATTCTGAAATATCTCTTTTTGACGGATCTCTGATTCCATATTGGAATATTAATTCAAGAAGTATAATATCATAATACCAATCGAAATAACTCTGACAGAATCAATCTCGCAATACTGACTATACAACATCCGTATATATCAATCAACATCTCATAACAAATCAACACCATCAGCTGTTATCGAATCTGTTTATACCAGTCAAGGATATATTCAATCTTCGGCCTCAAATACCAACAGTTATCGTCTGACATTGGCATAATCAGTCTGTTTAATCTGAGCTTTTTTCATTCTCTTCTGAATCAGCTACATTTTTCTTGTCTTATCTCCGACCGTATCAGATCCTATCTTAGGTATCTCCGAGATATTATCCTTATACAAAGGAAATCTGCAGTTCTCACTATACAATGCCTCGTTTGCAGCTATCTCAATACTCAACTGATAGCTATTATCATACGATCATTCACAAAGTGACAATACATCGTGTCAGCTAGTACTAAAATCCAGCACTACAGTTCCACAAATATCCTCCCATATCTGGATAGTCCGCTCTGGCTATCTGTCAGTCTATGGATAATATGTGAAAGAGCTTATGGTATATTCTGCTACAAGTACAAAATCAATCAAAAATCACAATTTGATATAATCTATTTTGGCATTCTGTGCAATCTGACCATTTTTCTGACATCGATCTTTGTCATCTGGTCATGTTTGTACGTCATCTTGTACAAACTAACATATGCAGATTGAACAATCTGTCAATCACAATTATATCACATCACAATCTTGAAAATATTGTGGTAGTTTCATTAAGAAATTCATAGAATTGTACTCCCATTACTATTCAGAATTAAACAAATATGTAATAAATCTTCGGGTTTCTATCTTCTTTTTTCTTTTTGCTTTTTTATCTGTCATTAATCTAGACATTTCAGTACAATTCTGCCGTATTTAATCTCATCTATTTCTATCAAATCATTTTCTGCTATCAGAATGCATACTGAATCAATTATTGTGCACTTCTGACAATATCTGTCGTTTCAGATTCGAAATATCTGGCACAAACAAGTCAGTTATTAACATACAATACAGTATTACTTACCTGATATTCTGATCGACACCCTGTTCTGACTATCGATATCGAATTCTGTTGTGTAAATCTGAAATATTCGGCACAACAAGATGAGTATTCTTATACACTATACTGTCACATACCGATTACTCTGATCGATGCTCTGCTCTGATTATCAAAATCAAGTTCTGAACATTCGGCTCCAATTTCTGAACTGCTTCAATTCTCGAAATCAGCTCTAATTCAGTTTGAACTGTATATAATCTCAATGGTATACAACAATTTGTATCAAACACGGATTCAGAATAACAGCAATATCGGATCAGATTCGAAATATCACTCATCGATACTGATCTAGTAAACTCATAAAACTGCAATTTCTTGCAATATTGTCGATTCTGACTAACCGATCACATTTTCACGTTGCCCAGATCAACTGCTATATCATCTTCAGATACAATGTCTGAGGCTCAAATAGCTTCATAAAAAAATAATATATATTATCCTGCTAAACTCGTGCAAATATGGATTTCTAACATTTCTGACATTTCTGACACCGATATCGTTCTCAGTTAATAATCACGGCCTCAACTGTGTTAAGATCAATCGATATACTGTCTTCGGATATCACATATCACAAATACAATCTGTTGATGAATTGATCCGCTAGAGTTTCATCATTCCCAGCTACGTGAGGAACAAAACGCAGTAAAGTAGAGAATTTAACAACATATTCTTCAATATTCAGTTGGCCCTGTTTCAAATTCTCAAACTCTGCTCTTTTGTCCTCTCGGTACGATCCTGAGAAAAATCTTTGATAAAATTCTGCTCTAAACATCTTCCACGTGATCATCGTACCACGCTGTTCTAATACTTCTTTGGTTACCAGCCACCAGCTCCTTGCGATGTCCCGTAACTGGTTGGGCACCAGTTTAACTCTCCGTTCATCTGGGTAATCAATTGAATCAAACAGTATCTCTATATCATCTAACCAATTTTAACAATCATCAGACGTCTCAATACCATTCAGAATCGGCGGTTGAAATGACTGAAACTGGTTCAACTGTATTTCCATCGGAATTTCCAACTCATCTATCTGATCCACCGCAGTACTACCTCTTTCTGGAATACTTCGAGGAGGTATATCTGATTACCAAAAGCATTAGTAACCAAATACAACAAACCTGTTTCAGTCCTCCTCTGATCATTTTACTGCTGATCAAGAATCAGGTCTGATTCATATCTCAGTCTAATAAGGCAGTAAAACATAGTCTCATGCTAGCATCGCAAAAGCAGGAAAAAAAACTCAATCTACCCCGCTCATTCTCCTCTATCTCAGTCTAAGAAACCTACTGTTCTAGGACCTAATGCTCTCATACCACCTGTTGTGGGGACCCGGACGCTAATTCCAATTTTAATCATTCTTAGGAATTATTCAATCGATTATAATACACAGGGTCTAAAATTTTTTTTTAAAAAAATACAATGCGGAAACATAATGTAAATCAATCTGAATTACATATTAAGCATAAACATACAAGTCTTGTATTGTCTACGATAATTCAACTAGGTTCAACTACATATCAGTGCTGAAACCTAATTTAATTCTGAGCCCGGATCTCCACGCTAACTAGTCCTGCCTCGTTCTCTTCTTGACCCTGATCATGTCCCACCTGTTGTCATGCACACATACAAACAAGACAACAGCCGGATAACTCCGGTGAAAATTACATTCCCAGTATAAATCAAGTATACATGCAATCATATAAACAATATAAAAGCATGAATCCGATATACATAACATGTATATAAATCAGAAACATGAATCGATATCAACTATCAATTACATTTTAAATATGTACCGCAATCTGGAACATAATTCAATATCAAATAAGGAATCACACTCTGTGACTCTCATACTCAGACTCGACTCATTTCTAATCTAGGGATACCAATCTAAATAAGAACGCAACATTATCCCATCTACTTTACCCCAGCTAGATGGTGGTACGTTCTTAGTCCCAGACTTTGGCTGTCTATATTGAAGATCTGCAATAGGGCCGGTCTTCTCCTCAGTCTAACAATATATATCCAAAAGTCCAGTGACTTAGCGGTTTTGCCATGGCGGTTCTGCCAAAGACTAGGCGGGTCTGCCAGCTCTGACAATGTGCAATGGGCCATTAACAACTCTGTCCTAATCTGGCCCTTCTGTCAGTGACTCTCACTCAATAGGTATCTGCTATACTATGCTGTTATACAAATCAATAACCAAAGCATATTCATTCAAATGATACAAAGGTATGAAAAGCAATACATACAAGTATGTGATTTAGGGAAACTCAAGTCCAATCTGACTTAAGTCGATCTCCCGATTCACATTGATTTATACATTTGTCTTCTCGGTCTGACGAAGAAGAAGTCTCGCATTCCAATCGGTCCATACCTAATCTGGCAATGACAATATCAAATATGCACAATATCAATGTACAACTCAATTTAAGACCTGTTCTGATCAATACTCAAATCCAGACATAATCTGATCAATTTCAACAAAGTACGATACAATCTCAATCGATATTGAATCTGATCAATATCAATCTACTGATGTTTCGACGGTATAATAATAATGTAGTCTCGATAACCCCGTCAATCTCAACATCACAGATATACTACCAGAACTCATAATCAATATTGGTATAATTCATACTCTCAACAATAACATATCAAACTCTCAATTCTGTACAATCTCTATCATAACAGTTCTGAAAATCATATCAATTACATACACAGTCTGTTCTTCGATCTGACTTCAATTATACGATGTCTACTATATCAGAAACACCATATATATTTCTTATTCAGTTATGACAATATCATAATTTCAAATCGTGTCTAAACGTAACAAAACTTACGTCCAGTTGTAGCCTGCGTCGATAGGAACACAGTACTGAAGTCAGATTGCAATTCACTCGGCAAAAACTCTCCCTTGCGTTGGTTGCTTCCATTGTGGGCACTCCTTCAACATGTGGTCCGTAGCCCCACATTTAAAACATTTCCTCGGATCCCCATAAGCACTGACCGGGATGCTGGTTATTGCATTTCTGACACACTGGGAAGTTACCGGGCTTCTAAGGCGCCCCCTTCTGCTGGATAGGACCCTTGCCTTTCGGCGGTCCCTGATAGGGTTTCTTTCCCGATTTCCCCTGGTAAGGTTTCTTGAACTGAGGCCTCTGATGCTGTTGCTGCTGCGATGGGGCCTGATAGGGCCTCTTGCCCTGCCTGTCTGCCTCAATTTCCCGCTGGTCTTGTTCTGGCGCCAAAGCCCTAGAAACGGCAACTGTGTATGTAGTAGGGCCCGCTACCCTCACATCACGACGCAAGATCGGCCGCAAACCATCCATAAAATGCCCTCAGCTTTGCCAGGGCATCATTCGCAATGACGGGCACGAAGTAACATCCCCTCTCAAACCTCCTAACAAACTCTGCAACACTATTATCTCCTTGTCGCAGCGTCATAAATTTCCTAGTCAGCCGGGATCGTACTTCCTCAGTGAAGTACTTGGCGAAGAACACTTCTTTGAATCCATTCCAGTACAAAGTCGGCAAATTAACTGCCACAGACGCACTGTCCCACCAACGTCTGGCATCGCCTGCTAAAAGGAATATGGCACAACGAACTCTGTCTGCATCCTGCAGCTCCATGTAGTCAAAGATCACCTCGATGGACTTAATCCATCCCTCTGCTAACATCAGGTCAGTAGATCCCGAAAACTCCTTAGGATTCATCCTCTGGAACCTCTCATACACCGCTTCTGGTCTAGGCCTCTCCCCCGCGCCAACTGCAGCCTGATTCCTCGCAAACTGTGTGAAGAACTGAGTCATTCCTGCCAGCATCTGCGCTTGCATATCTGGCGGTGGAGGTGGAGGATTGTCTCTCTCCTCATTTCGGGTCTCTCGATCCTCTTCCCTTGCTTCTCGGTCAACCACTTGTCTAGGAAGCATTATGTCCCATCAATTACCCAACACGTAAACCCACTATGCATGAACATGATATCAATGACATAGGATGCACGAAATCTAAACTCAAAACATGGATATGTTGAATTCATGATTCAATGCTTACTACATACATAATGCAAAAATTAAAACTTACAGACTTGAGGTGTGACTTCGAGAGCTTCTTGCGACTGGCAGTAGCCATAACCCTTTACAGGAACGCCGCTCTGATACCAACTGTAACGTACCGTACTTTTTACTACTTAAAATTTGCGGAAAAATTAAAAATTTTCTTGAATACGAAAATAAAATCAATACGATCGTCACTACATCATCCATTCACCAATATAAAAATCTTGTTTAAGGAAAAGCTTGCCCAGAACATCTCGCATCAAAACATAAAATCAGAGTATCAATATTTTCATGCTTCAAATCTTAAATATAGCGTGGCCGGTCCTCGTGTCTAGCCTTCTGCTCAGTCCAAGCTGGCTCCTTGGTCCCCACCCCTCGTCTCATCATGATCATCCTAACCTGCATCGATCAAGTCTAGTGAGTATAAACTGAGAATTGCAAGTGTTACATAATAAAATCGCATGCAACTTTAAAATAGAACGTACATACTTGAAGCTTGGATTTAAAATGAGCTTGAACTTGCATACATAGATAGACGTGTCATAACTTAAAAGCTTTCATAAACATGCTTGCATACTTGATCATACTTAAACATACATGACTTAATTTTGCGTAGAGGATGTTTCAAAGCAAGTGACCCATGCATAATAAACGCCTGATCAGACAAACCACAGTACTGGGCTGACAGGGACGTATCCACTGCCACATACATGAGATCCCCGTTCATGATTTAACGGGCTGGTTGGTCCCCGTTCATAATTTAACGCTTTCCAACCACGATCTAACCCGTTCATAATTTAACGGGGTGGAGAGGTCCTCGGCCACGTTCACCGACTTCCAAACCCATTCATAATTTGGTCACAAGACAATTAGCATACCTCAAAAACTTAAAATATTTTCTTGCACGTCAACATACTTACTTGGCGTTGAGGGATTCGTTGGACTTCGACCGGGGTCGTTGCTGCAACATACTAACGTGAATTCATAAGCTTAACGGGTGTAACTTAAACGTAACAGTCAAGCTTACCCACGAGTTCATACATTTCCTTAGGACGTTCTAAAATTCCCGTGACTCGACATTGTTAAACAATGCACTAAACCAAGACATCAAACCTCAAAGCATACAATAATATTCCCCAAAACTCAAGTACACGGACCCCTTGCCCATGTCCGGGTCCGGGTCCGTGTGGGTGCGGTGGAATGACTCGTGAAGAAAAGGGAAGGCACAGACCCCGTGCTAGGGTCCGGGTGGGGGTCCGTTGTAGGTGCGCAAAAGTGAAACTCGGGAAGAAATGAGGACACGGACCCCGTGCTAGGGTCCGTCTAGGGGTCCGTGTAGGCTCGCAAGGATGACACCGTGAAAGAAACAAAGGCACGGACCCCGTGTCATGGTCCATGTACCTACTTTGAACGCGTACTTACGAAAATTTTTGTACATGTTTTGCTTAACTTTCTAGACTCGATTGCACGGACTATGAATCGACACCCCGAGACCCATCCTAGCATGCTATAACATTAAACCAATTTCGTACGACATCCAAAGCAACGATGTTCACCCTATGGCACAAACAATTCAAAAAACGTGGTAATCGACACCAACTCGATTCCTACGACTACTAAGGTGCTCGAGTACCTATCGACACTAAAAGACATACAAAATACCAACCCAACATCATAATAATCATACCTAGACGCAACAACGATCGACCGTCGATCCCCAACAAAGCCTGCAACAAATAAACTTCAAGAAACGCAACAATATCATAATTTTCTGAAAACGCAGTTTGAGCAGTCCCACGAAAAAAGCCATAACTCACTCAATTTTTATCCAAAATTTTCGAATCTTATATCATATTGAAGGTATCAAAAAGTTCTAAGTTTTTCGCGTTGAAAGTTTTCCCAAAATCTTGACTGAACATTCGCAGTTTTAATAAGAACAGTAAAAACGTGGTTTAGATCTAAAAATTTTCCTTCGAAATCGATCCAAACAATTAACCGCTCAAACTACTACACATCATACATGGATTTTACGCATAAAAACAACGCAACACATACTATGACATGATCGACGCAGCAAAAGAGAGATTATACGTGCCTTATGATAACAAACGTTACCGAAACGGCGTCACCGAAGCGGAGATAGAAGCGAGGTTGATCCGGGACAATCGCGCAACGATTTTCTTGCCACAAAATACACGAAACCTGCTGGAAATCTATTGGAGGGGGGGGGCGGCTGCTCTATGAACAAGAGCCCTAGGTCTTTCCTTGTTTTAAAATAATAAAAATGTGAATTGTGATAGTGTGTGTGTTTAGCCGATAAGTAGTGTGTGAAATAATGTGTGTGTGTGCCTGAGTTAGGGGTGAATTTAGAGAAATAAATTGCTTAAAAATAAATTAACAACTAATTAAAAGTTAATCAAGCACTAACTCACAATTTCTTGGAAATAAAATACACAGTGGTTTAAATAACTCCTTAATTAAAATAACACCCACAAAATAACAAGTTTAAAAGTTTTAAACTCTCAAAATTACTAAATAAATGCTTTAAGCTTTAAAAATGCTAAAACTCAATAAATTATTTAAAACGCCCCGAACTTAGCTTAAAATAAAATACCACATTTAAAATTGCCACCAATCGTCACAGTTTCTTTTCCTCAATCCCGCCTCGAATAATCGCCTGAAACGTGAAACTCGAAAAACATTTTAACGTGCATCACCATAAACATGAATAATTTAAAATAATGTATTTTCATAAATCATGCATGGCTAAAACTCATTTAAAATTAATTAAATGATCTAATAATTAAACAGATGCATGGGTTATACGTGTACTGAATTTGGGCACTACGGTTCCTTCCCCACTTATATAAATTTCGTCCTCGAAATTAAGTCTTTCCAAACAACTCCGGGTAGCGAAGTCTCATATCTGCTTCTGATTCCCAAGTGGCTTCCTCCACTGATTGATTTAGCCATCGGACTTTGACCAACTTATTCACTTTGTTCCGGAGTCTGCGCTCCTGTCTGTCTAGGATTTGAGTCGGTCGCTCCTCATATGACAGACCTGGAGCAAGCTGCAACGGCTTGTAGTTCAGAACATGCGAAGGATTAGCTAGATACTTCCTCAACATAGAAACGTGGAACACATTGTTTACCCCGGCCAGATTCGGCGGAAGGGCTACACGGTAAGCTACTGTCCCAACTCTGTCCAGAATCTCGAACGGCCCAATAAATCTCGGACTCAGCTTGCCTCTCCTCCCAAATCTCATTACACCCTTCATAGATGCTATCTTGACGAATACGTGATCTCCTACGGCAAACTCGAGATCTCTTCTCCTCTTATCGGCATAGCTCTTCTGACGGCTTTGGGCGGTCTTCATCCTGTCACGAATCTTGACCACCACATCTGTAGTTTGCTGAACTATCTCTGGACCAAGATCTGCTCTCTCACAATCTTCATCCCAATGAACTGGTGATCTGCACTTCCGTCCATACAACGCCTCATAGGGAGCCATAACTATAGATGATTGGAAGCTGTTGTTGTAGGTAAACTCCACTTGTGGTATCTTAGACTCCCAAGTTTCCTGAAAATCAATCATACAGGCTCTCAGCAAATCCTCCAGAATCTGAATCACTCGCTCAGACTGGCCATCTGTCTGCGGGTGAAAAGCTGTACTAAATAGCAACTTTGTCCCCATGGCTGCATGTAAGCTCTTCCAGAAGGACGACGTAAACCTCGGGTCCCTGTCGGACACAATCGAAACTGGGAACCCATGTAAACGGACTATCTCCCTGATATAAAGCTCTGCATACTGGGTCATGGAGAAAGTCGTCTTTACTGGCAAAAAGTGCGCTGAATTCGTGAGTCGATCCACAATAACCCAAATGGCATTAAAGCCTCTGACTGATCTAGGCAATCCAACGACGAAGTCCATAGTGATATTCTCCCATTTCCACTCTGGAATAGGGAGCGGCTTAAGCATCCCTGCTGGCCTCTGGTGTTCAGCTTTCACTTGCTGACAAGTAAGACACTCTGATACGAATCTGCGGATGTCTCTCTTCATCCCTGGCCACCAATACAGGATCTGCAGGTCCTTGTACATCTTAGTACTTCCTGGATGAATAGAATACGGGGATGCATTTGCTTCTGTCCGAATATCCTGTCTGATCGAATCAACACTAGGCACCCACATTCTACCCCTGTATCTCACGATACCATATGACACTGAGTAAAGAACACTGCCCTTGGCTTCGTCTTTCAGTCTCCATTTCAGTAATTGCTCATCTGAAGACTGACATGTCCGGATACGGTCTAGCAGAGAAGACTGGACTGTAAGATTAGACAGCCTTGGTGCTCTACCCTTACGGTATACTTCCAAACCAAACCTCTGAATCTCAAACTGAAGAGGTCTCTGCACTGATAAATAAGCTATGACTGCAACTTTCCTGCTCAAGTCATCTGCCTGAAGAAGTATTTCAGACTTTTGTGGTTAGTGAAAACCTGACACTTCTCGCCATACAAGTAGTGTCTCCAAATCTTCAACGCAAAGACGAATGCGGCTAATTCTAAATCGTGCGTCGGGTAGTTCTTCTCATGCACCTTCAACTTCCTGGAAGCATAAGCTATAACCCGACCTTGCTGCATCAACACTGCGCCTAATCCGAACTTAGATGCATCGGTGTAAAGCACAAATTCACCTTGCCATGTTGGCATGGCTAGCACTGGCGCCGAAATAAGAGCGTGCTTCAAAGTATCAAAGCTCTTCTGACATTCGTCACTCCACAAGAATTTAGCATTCTTCTTGGTTAGTGAAGTGAGTGGCACTGCTATGGACGAAAGTCCCCGAATGAACTTACGGTAGTAACCGGCTAAACCCAAAAAGCTGCGGATTTTTGATGCATTCTTCGGTTCAACCCAATCCTTAACGGCTGCTACTTTTGCTGGATCCACTTCAATGCCACTGCTAGACACTATATGCCCCAAAAATGCTACTTTCTGCAACCAAAACTCGCACTTACTGAACTTAGCAAATAACATGCGACTCTGCAAAACCTGCAACACTGTCCTCAAATGCTGGCTATGCTCCTCATGGCTCTTCGAGTAAATAAGAATGTCGTCAATAAACACTATGACGAACTGATCAAGGTTGGGCTGAAATACTCGATTCATGAGGTCCATGAAAATTTCAGGAGCTTTCGTCAATCCAAGGCATTACTAAGAACTCGTAATGCCCATACCTGGTCCTGAAGGCCGTCTTGTGATCGTCTGCATCCTTCACCTTCAGCTGGTGATACCCTGATCGAAGATCTATCTTAGAGAACACTGTAGCTCCCTGCAACTGATCAAACAAGTCTTCGATCCTAGGGAGTGGGTACTTATTCTTTATCGTTACCTTGTTCAACTCACGGTAATAGATGCACAGCCTCATACTCCCATCCTTCTTCTTTACAAATAGCACTGGTTGCCCCATGGTGAGAAACTAGGACGGATAAATTCCTTGTCGAGGAGCTCCTGAATCTGCTGTTTGAGCTCTAACATCTCAGCTGGAGCTAGTCGGTACGGCGCCTTAGAGATTGGCACTGTGCCTGGCATGAGATCAATAGCAAACTCCACCTCTCTCTCTGGTGGAAGACCTGAAACATCGTCTGGGAACACGTCTGGGAATTCACTGACTACAGGCACGTCGGATAAAGATGGAGTGGGCACATCAGGCGCTGAAATAATACTGGCCAAGAAGGCCTGACACCCCTTGGAAATCAGCCTCCTCGCTTGCATGCATGAAATCATGCGAGGGAAGCTTCTCCATCTGTCTGGCTCAAATAGAAACTGTTCCATGCCCAGCGGCCTAACCAATACTGATCTTTTCTGGAAGTCAATCAGGACCCTGTTCTTTGTCAGCCAGTCCATTCCCAAAATAATGTCGAACTCTGGCATCGGCAGTAGAATCAAATCTGCATATACTAGATGGCCCTGCAATTCCAGATCAATATCCCTGATCACGCTAGTTGCTAACAGCTCTTCCCCGGATGGGACTGTCACCGAAAAATTTATATCTAGGCCAATAGACTTGATGTCCAGATGGTTAGCAAAAGTCTCCGAGATAAAGGAGTGAGTGGCTCCTGAATCTATCAGTGCCGTTGGTGGCTAATCTCTTAATGAAAATATTCCCTGAGATGCGTTAGCACAACAAACTAACTTATATCCCAAAAATTCTACCATAAACCTCATGCAACAAAAGACACTCAAAATTCCAACTAAAACACTAGTATTCCAAATTAAAACTAAACATGCAAGGCAAAGAAATCGATAATGTACTGAATTAAATAAATTACTAGTCAAAAGGGTAGTGTCTAGGTTCTCCTCTTGAGCATGCATGGCGAAAACTCTCCCTTGCGTTGGTTGCTTCCATTGTGGGCACTCCTTCAACATGTGGTCCGTAGCCCCACATTTAAAACATTTCCCGGATCCCCATAAGCACTGACCGGGATGCTGGTTATTGCATTTCTGACACAGTGGCAAGTTACCGGGCTTCTGAGGCGCCCCCTGCTGCTGGATAGGACCCTTGCCTTTCGGCGGTCCCCGATAGGGTTTCTTTCCCGGTTGCCCCTGGTAAGGTTTCTTGAACTGAGGCCTTTGATGATGTTGCTGCTGCGGTGGGGCCTGATAGGGCCTCTTGCCCTGCCTGTCTGCCTCAATTTCCCGCTGGTCTTGTTCTGCCGCCAAAGCCCTAGAAACGGTACCTGCGTATGTAGTAGGGCCAGCTACCCTCACATCACGGCGCAAGATCGGCCGCAAACCATCCATAAAATGCCTCAGCTTTACCTGGGCATCATTCGCAATGAGGGGCACGAAGTAACATCCCCTCTCAGACCTCCTAACAAACTCTGCAACACTGTTATGTCCTTGTCGCAGCGTCATAAATTCCCTAGTCAGCCGGGATCGTACTTCCTCAGTGAAGTACTTGGAGAAGAACACTTCTTTGAATCCATTCCAGGACAACGTCGGCAAATTAACTGCCACCGACGCACTGTCCCACCAACGTCTGGCATCGCCTGCTAAAAAGAATATGGCACAACGGACTCTGTCTGCATCCTGCAGCTCCATGTAGTCAAAGATCACCTTGATGGACTTAATCCATCCCTCTGCTACCATCGGGTCAGTAGATCCCAAAAACTCATTAGGATTCATCCTCTGGAACTTCTCATACACCGCTTCTGGTCTAGGCCTCTCCCTCGCGCCAACTGCAGCATGATTCCTCGCAAACTGTGCGAAGAACTGAGTCATTCCTGCCAGCATCTGCGCTTGCATATCTGGCGGTGGAGGTGGAGGATTGGCTCTCTCCTCATTTCGGGTCTCTCGATCAAGACCCTTGCTTCTAGGTCAACCACACGTCTAGGAGGCATTCTGTCCCATCAATTACCCAACACGTAAACCCACTATGCATGAACATGATATCAATGACATAGGATGCACGAAATCTAAACTCAAAACATGGATATGTTGAATTCATGATTCAATGCTTACTACATACATAATGCAAAAATTAAAACTTACAGACTTGAGGTGTGACATCGAGAGCTTCTTGCGACTGGCAGTAGCCATAACCCTTTACAGGAACGCCGCTCTGATACCAACTGTAACGTACCGTACTTTTTACTACTTAAAATTTGCGGAAAAATTAAAAATTTTCTTGAATACGAAAATAAAATCAATACGGTCGTCACTACATCATCCATTCACCAATATAAAAATCTTGTTTAAGGAAAAGCTTGCTCAGAACATCTCGCATCAAAACATAAAATCAGAGTATCAATATTTTCATGCTTAAAATCTTAAATATAGCGTGGCCGGTCCTCGGGTCTAGCCTTCTGCTCAGTCCAAGCCGGCTCCTTGGTCCCCACCCCTCGTCTCATCATGATCATCATCACCTGCATCGATCAAGTCTAGTGAGTCTAAAGACTCAACACGTATAAACTGAGAATAGCAAGTATTACATAATAAAATCGAATGCACTTTAAAATAGAACGTACATACTTGAAGCTTGGGTTTGAAATGAGCTTGAACTTGCATACATACATAGACGTGCCATAACTTAAAAGCTTTCATAAACATGCTTGCATACTTGATCATACTTAAACATACATGACTTCATTTTGCGTAGACGATGTTTCAAAGCAAGTGACCCATACATAATAAACGCCTGATCAGACAAACCACAGTACTGGGCTGACAGGGACGTATCCACTGCCACATACATGAGATCCCCGTTCATAATTTAACGGGCTGGTTGGTCCCCGTTCATAATTTAACGCTTTCCAACCACGATCTAACTCGTTCATAATTTAACGGGGTGGAGAGGTCCTCGGCCACGTTCACCAAATTCCAAACCCATTCATAATTTGGTCACAAGACAATTAGCATACCTCAAAAACTTAAAATATTTTCTTGCACGTCAACATACTTACTTGGCGTTGAGGGATTCGTTGGACTTCGACCGGGGTCGTTGCTGCAACATACAAACGTGAATTCATAAGCTTAAAGGGTGTAACTTAAACGTAACAGTCAAGCTTACCCACGAGTTCATACATTTCCTTAGGACGTTCTAAAATTCCCGTGACTCGACATTGTTAAACATTGCCCTAAACCAAGACATCAAACCTAAAAGCATACCATAATATTCCCCAAAACTCAAGTACATGGACCCCGTGCCCAGGTCCGGCTCCGGGTCCGTGTGGGTGCGGTGGAATGACTCGTGAAGAAAAGTGAAGGCACGGACCCCGTGCTAGGGTCCGGGTTGGGGTCCGTGTAAGTGCGCAAAGGTGAAACTCGGGAAGAAGTTAGGACACGGACCCCGTGCTAGGTTCCATCTAGGGGTCCATGTAGGCTCGCAAGGATGACACCGTGAAAGAAACAATGGCACGGACCCCATGTCATGGTCCGTGTACCTACTGTGAATGCGAACTTACGAAAATTTTTGTACATGTTTCGCTTAACTTTCTAGACTCGATTGCACGGACTATGAATCGACACCCCGAGACCCATCCTAGCATGCTATAACATCAAACCAATTTCGTACGACATCCAAAGCAACGATGTTCACCCTATGGCACATACAATTCAAAAAACGTGGTAATCGACACCAACTCGATTCCTACGACTACTAAGGTGCTCGAGTACCTATCGACACTAAACGACATACAAAATACCAACCCAACATCATAATAATCATACCTAGACGCAACAACGATCGACCGTCGATCCCCAACGAAGCTTGCAACAAATAAACTTCAAGAACGCAACAATATCATAATTTTCTGAAAACGCAGTTTGAGCAGTCCCATGAAAAACGCCATAACTCACTCAATTTTTATCCAAAATTTTTGAATCTTATATCATATCGAAGGTATCAAAAAGTTCTACGTTTTTTGCGTTGAAAGTTTTCTCAAAATCTTGACCAAACATTCGCAGTTTTAATAAGAACAGTAAAAACGTGGTTTAGATCTAAAAATTTTCCTTCGAAATCGATCCAAACAATTAACCGCTCAAACTACTACACATCATACATGGATTTTACGCATAAAAACAACGCAACACATATTATGACATGATCAACGCAGCAAAAGAGAGATTATACATGCCTTATGATAACAAACGTTACCGAAACGGCGTCACCAAAGCGGAGATAGAAGCGAGGTTGATCCGGGACGATCGCGCAACGATTTTCTTGCCACAAAATACACGAAACCTGCTGGAAATCTAGTGGAGTGGGGGTGGTTGCTCTAGGAACAAGAGCCCTAGGTCTTTCCTTGTTTTAAAATAATAAAAATGTGAATTGTGATAGTGCGTGTGTTTAGCCGATAAGTAGTGTGCGAAATAATGTGTGCGTGTGCGTGAGTTAGGGTTGAATTTAGGGAAATAAATTGCTTAAAAATAAATTAACAACTAATTAAAAGTTAATCAAGCACTAACTCACAATTTCTTGGAAATAAAATACACACTGTTTAAATAACTCCTTAATTAAAATAACATCCACACAATAACAAGTTTAAAAGTTTTAAACTCTCAAAATTACTAAATAAGTTCTTTAAGCTTTAAAAATGCTAAAAATAAATAAATTATTTAAAACGCCCCGAACTTAGCTTAAAATAAAATACCACATTTAAAATTGCCACCAATCGTCACCGGTCTCTTTTCCTCAATCCCGCCTCGAATAATCGCCTGAAACGTGAAACTCGAAAAACATTTTAACGTGCATCTCCATAAACATGAATAATTTAAAATAATGCATTTTCATAAATCATGCATGGCTAAAACTCATTTAAAATTAATTAAATGATCTAATAATTAAACAGATGCATGGGTTATACGTGTACTGAATTTTGGCACTATACCTTCACTCGGCGCATATGCGCGAGGTCGTTTGGACATTGAGATTGGCTTCTTTCGCATATGTGCGTTCGTCTTCCGCGCATGTGCGCCACATTCTCTGGAAATTTAGTTTAGTTACTGGACGCCTCGCGCATATGCGTGCCCTCATGCCGCGCATATGCGTGGGGTCTTCTGCCCGTTCCGTGCATAGCTCACGCATCACGTCGCGCATGTGCGCGAATGGCACACCCTCGCACATAATTTTCGCGCCTTTTCTCGTCTCTCTCGGTCTAATCCGTTCCGTCTATATTTACTTTAATTAATCGATAATCATTTCAGATTAATCTCAGATTACGATAAATAAAATCTCGGGCATTACATTTCTCCCCCCCCTAAGATCTGATTTCGTCCCCAAAATCATAGGCAATAGATTCAGATATATCAGAAGAAATATATAACAGAGTTTAATCAGAAAACTCATTTCAATGAATCCATTCTGAAATTAATCTCATATCAGATTCTGTCTTTCAGTTAGTCTCTTTGATATTCTGAAAATCTTACTGTGTTTTCAACAACAGAATAATCTTCATTCTGACAGACTGGAATATTAATTCAAGAAGTATAATATCATAATACCACTGGAATATTATTTCAAGAAGTATAATATCATAATACCACTCGAAATAACTCTGACAGAATCAATCTCGCAATACTGACTATACAACATCCGTATATATCAATCAACATCTCATAACAAATCAACACCATCAGCTGTTATCGAATCTGTTTACACCAGTCAAGGATATATTCAATCTTCGGCCTCAAATACTAACAGTTATCGTCTGACATTGGCATAATCAGTCTGTTTAATCTGAGCTTTTTTCATTCTCTTCTGAATCAGCTACATTTTTCTTGTCATATCTCCGACCGTATCAGATCCTATCTTAGGTATCTCCGAGATATTATCCTTATACAAAGGAAATCTGCAGTTCTCACTGTACAATGCCTCGTTTGCAGCTATCTCAATACTCAACTGATAGCTATTATCATACGATCATTCACAAAGTGACAATACATCGTGTCAGCTAGTACTAAAATCCAGCACTACAGTTCCACAAATATCCTCCCATATCTGGATAGTCCGCTCTGGCTATCTGTCAGTCTATGGATAATATGTGAAAGAGCTTATGGTATATTCTGCTACAAGTACAAAATCAATCAAAAATCACAATCTGATATAATCTATTTTGGCATTCTGTGCAATCTGACCATTTTTCTGACATCGATCTTTGTCATCTGGTCATGTTTGTACGTCATCTTGTACAAACTAACATATGCAGATTGAACAATCTGTCAATCACAATTATATCACATCACAATCTTGAAAATATTGTGGTAGTTTCATTAAGAAATTCATAGAATTGTACTCCCATTACTATTCAGAATTAAACAAATATGTAATAAATCTTCGGGTTTCTATCTTCTTTTTTCTTTTTTCTTTTTTATCTGTCAGTAATCTAGACATTTCAGTACAATTCTGCCATATTTAATCTCATCTATTTCTATCAAATCATTTACTGCTATCAGAATGCATACTGAATCAATTATTGTGCACTTCTGACCATATCTGTCGCTTCAGATTCGAAATATCTGGCACAAACAAGTCAGTTATTAACATACAATACAGTATTACTTACCTGATATTCTGATCGACACCTGTTCTGACTATCGATATCGAATTCTGTTGTGTAAATCTGAAATATTCGGCACAACAAGATGAGTATTCTTATACACTATACTGTCACATACCGATGACTCTGATCGATGCTCTGCTCTGATTACAAAATCAAGTTCTGAACATTCGGCTCAAATTTCTGAACTGCTTCAATTCTCGAAATCAGCTCTAATTCAGGTTTGAACTGTATATAATCTCAATGGTATACAACAATTTGTATCAAACACGGATTCAGAATAACAGCAATATCGGATCAGATTCGAAATATCACTCATCGATACTGATCTAGTAAACTCATAAAACTGCAACTTCTTGCAATATTGTCGATTCTGACTAACCGATCACATTTTCACGTTGCCCAGATCAACTGCTATATCATCTTCAGATACAATGTCTGAGGCTCAAATTGCTTCAATATAACAATCATATATATTAGCTTGCTAAACTCGTGCAAATATGGATTTCTGACATTTCTAACACCGATATCGTTCTCAGTTAATAATCACGGCCTCAACTGTGTTAAGATCAATCGATATACTGTCTTCGGATATCACATATCACTAATACAATCTGTTGATGAATTGATCCGCTACAGTTTCATCATTCCCAGCTACGTGAGGAACAAAACGCAGTAAAGTAGAGAATTTAACAACACATTCTTCAATATTCAGTTGGCCCTGTTTCAAATTCTCAAACTCTGCTCTTTTGTCCTCTCGGTACGATCCTGGGAAAAATCTATGATAAAATTCAGCTCTGAACATCTTCCACGTGATCACCGTACCACGCTGTTCTAATACTTATTTGGTTACCAGCCACCAGCTCCTTGCGATGTCTCGTAACTGGTTGGGCACAAATTTAACTCTCCGTTCATCTGGGTAATCAAGTGAATCAAACAGTATCTCAATATCATCTAACAAATTTTCACAATCATCAGACGTCTCAGTACCCTTCAGAATCGGCAGTTGAAATGACTGAAACTGTTTCAACTGTATTTCCATCGGAATTTCCAACTCATCTATCTGATCCACCGCAGTACTACCTCTTTATGGAATTCTTCGAGGAGGTATATCTGATTACCAAAAGCATTAGTAACCAAATACAACAAACCTGTTTCAGTCCTCCTCTGATCATTTTACTACTGATCAAGAATCAGGTCTGAGTCATACTCCATAATACACGTTATCAAATCAAATAAGTTAAATCAAGTAACATGTATTATAAGGCAGTAAAACATAGTCTCATGCTAGCATCGCAAAAGCAGGAAAAAAAACTCAATCTACCCCGCTCATTCTCCTCTATCTCAGTCTAAGAAACCTACTGTTCTAGGACCTAATGCTCTGATACCACCTGTTGGGAGGACCCGGACGCTAATTCCAATTTTAATCATTCTTAGGAATTATATCAATTGATTATAATACACAGGATCTAAATCTTTTTTTTTTAAAATACAATGCGGAAACGTAATGTAAATAAATCTGAATTACATATTAAGCATAAACATACAAGTCTTGTATTGTCTACGATAATTCAACTAGGTTCAACTACATATCAGTGCTGAAACCTAATTTAATTCTGAGCCCGGATCTCCACGCTAAATATGAAAGGGGATCGGTTACGGTGACCGGAAGCGCAATAGAAATTTAAAAATCGAAATTTTGCTTGGAATTTTCGGCCACCCCACATTTTGTGTAGCAAATACAAAAACAAATACATGTCATACATAGGGTGTTTGAGAAATATACCTATCAATCATTAAAAGATTGATTGTGGCTCCAACTTTGTTGTTAAACAACAAAGCTCTTGAATGGCAAGAAGATCTACAAGCTTCCTCCTTGAGCACAACTCGCTCAAAATTAGGCCCACTACTTGCTAAGAAGATCCCCTGTTGTTTTGCACTAGAAAAACAAAAGGATTTTTCAATGAGAATTATTTTCTTTCCTCAACACTTGAAGAAGAAAAATGAGAGAAAAATGAGGGAGAATATCATCCAAAATTTCGGCCATTGCAAGGTGTAGGAGGGAAGGGAAGACTTTTCTTGGGTGTTGAAAAAGTTGAGTTAAGCATGTGCATGCCATGCCTTGGTTGTACAAAAAGTTGTCTCCCAACTCTTCACCTCCCTTGCATGCAATATGACTTGGGCTTGTAACAATTACAAGGTCCATGAACTTTATTTAAATGTACTCAAACATATTTGATACCATTTAACATTTACTTGATTTTACTCAAGCCCACTAACTAGTCCTGCCTAATTCTGAGATTGGCCTGTTCCTAAGAGTGTGACAGAGATCCGTAGTTTCTTGGGATTGGCAGGCTATTACAGAAAATTCATCCAGAACTTCTCTTCTATTGCGGTGCCTATGACCGCATTGACGAAGAAGAATGCTAAGTTTATCTGGGGAACCGAGTGTCAGGAGAGCTTTGACAGACTGAAGCTAGCACTGACCACTGCACCAGTACTAGCTATGCCATCAGGGCAGGGAGAGTTTGTGGTCTATACAGATGCATCTAAGCTTGGATTGAGCGCAGTTCTGATGCAACAGGACAGAGTGATAGCCTATGCGTTCATACAGCTGAAATTTCATGAGCAGAACTATCCGACCATGACCTCGAGCTAGCAGCAGTGGTATTTGCCCTAAAGATCTAAAGATCTGGAGACACTATCTGTATGGAGAGAAGTGCAAGATTTTCACAGATCATAAGAGCCTGAAGAATTTTTTCACACAGAAGGAATTGAACATGCGACAGAGAAGATGGCTTGAGCTGGTGAAGGATTATTATTGCGACATTAGCTACCATCCGGGTAAGGCTAATGTGGTTGCAGGCGCTCTGAGCAGGAAGCACGTTGTGCTTGCCCATTTATCAGTACAGAGACTGTTGCAGGCTGAGATTCAGAAATTCGAGCTTGCAGTTTATGCCAGGGGCGAGGCCCCGAATCTTGCTACTCTGACTGTACAGCTGACTCTGAGAGATAGAATCCGGACAGGGCAGACTTATGACGAGCAGTTACAGAAGCTGAGACAGAGGGACGAGGCTAAGGGCCAGAGACTGTATACAATGGTGGATGGCATAGTCATATATAGAGACCGCATATGGGTTCCTGACAATAATTCCCTTCGAGCAGATATCTTGAACGAGGCCCATAGCACCCCGTATTCCATCCATCCAGGGAGTACAAAAATGTATAAGGATCTTCAGACTCTATATTGGTGGCCGGGCATGAAGAAGGATATTCTGCGTTTTGTATCTGAGTGTTTGACTTGTCAGCAAGTTAAGGCAGAGCATCAGAGACCTGCAAGGAAGCTGAGGCCACTCCCTATAACCAAATGGAAATGGGAGAACATTACTATGGATTTTGTGACAGGGCTTCCGAGGACTACTGGAGGATTTAACGCCATCTGGGTGATTATTGATCGGCTCACTAAATCGGCACATTTCTTACCGGTCAGGAAGACATTCACCATGACTCAGTACGTAGAGCTGTATATAAAAGAGATAGTCACACTGCATGGGATTCTAGTGTCCATCGTGTCAGACAGAGATCCGAAGTTCAGGTCTTCATTTTTAAAGAGTCTTCACCAGGCTCTGGGTACGAAGTTATTGTTTAGTACTGCTTTTCATCCTCAAACAGACGGTCAGTCAGATAGAGTGATTCAGATTCTGGAGGACCTACTCCGAGCTTGCATGATCGACTTCCAGGGCAGCTGGGAGTCAAAGTTATCTCTTGTGGAGTTCACATACAACAACAGTTATCAGGCATCGATAGGTATGGCTCCATACGAGGCACTTTACGGGAGGAAGTGTAGGTCACCAGTTCATTGCGATGAGGTAGGAGAGCGAGCAGAGTTGGGTCCGAATATTGTCAAACAGACAGCAGATTTAGTGGCCAGGATTCGGGACAGGATGAAGACTGCACAGAGCCGCCAGAAGAGCTATGCTGATCAAAGGCGACGAGATTTTGAGTTCGCAGTAGGGGATCATGTATTCCTGAAGGTACCACCGATGAAGGGTGTGATGAGGTTCGGGAAGAAGGGTAAGCTCAGCCCTAGATTCATCGGACCATTCGAGATCCTAGAGAGAGTAGGAACACTTGCGTACAGAGTTGCCTTACCGCCTAATCTGGCGGGAGTTCATAACGTATTTCATGTCTCTATGCTGCGGAAGTACATGTCGAATCCTTCTCATGTGCTTAACTATGAGCCACTTCAGCTGACACCACACTTATCATTCGAGGAGAAACCCACTAAGATTTTGGACAGACAGGAGAAGAAACTCCGGAACAAAGTGATCCAGATGGTCAAGGTCAAATGGTTGAATCATTCCGAGGAGAAGGCTACTTGGGAGACCGAGATCGAGATGAGGAGTCGATACCCGGAGTTATTCGGTACGTTTTAAATTTCGAGGACGAAATTTTATTTAAGGGGGGGAGAGTTGTAAGGTTCAGGAATTTAATTCACGTAACCTGAATGCATGCAATCTAGGATTTTATTTTAAATTATATGTTTAATTATTTTTATGCATTTTATGCATAATTCATGTATGATAGAATTTATTTCACGAAATTTTAAAAGTTTATGCATTAAAGATTTTTAAGTTTCATTTCGCGCTCGAACGAGGACCTGGACCGGAAAATTTTCAGGAAAAATTATTTTATTACATGATTGATTTTTATTAATTAATATAAGATGTTTTAAAAGTATTTTTCAAGAATTGGGATTTATTGGGTATTTTTACCCGCAAGATTTTAATTTTTACATTACGCAAATTTTATAGAATCGGGGGACTTTTTGAAGGTTCGGCTAGTATTTTCTAAATCTTTCCAAAAAAAAATATTTTTCGGGAGTGTGTTTGAATTTAATGAGCCTAATTTTAAGTTTATCGGGCTTAAAAACCTTTTAATTTTTAATTGAAACTCATTAGTGCATTTTAATTAACTTAAACTACCATTAAGTTAAACCTAAACTGGTGCTACACCTATTACTCTCCCACCATCCGACAGCCCTTACTCCTTCATTATATAGATGGGTTCAGCTGCATTTCTTTGTTTGAAATAATGCTGGTTGTCTTGATTCCAATCCTTAGAGTAGTTTACTCCAACCGACAAACCATCCTTCCATCATTTTCCTCTCATCTTCATTAACCTCTCAAACATCGGCCATAGCTTATTCTCGCGTGGGCATTTCTCCGACACTCCCCGTTGCTCATTTCTTCATCTTCTTCCGTAGGAAACATAATCAGGCACGCATTGTACCATTATTTCTACATCATTCACGTCATATGTGCTGTCATGTGTTTTATGTTTATGCATTTTTCGGTATTAGCATGGCAAAACTTTTATGCTCTTGGTTTGGCACGAAAACCGTATGTTGTTGCATACATCTCACGTTTTTGTTACTGTGGTGCAAGGGGCTGTCGAATTAGGGTCCTAAGGTGCTGAACATGTTGAGGATCGAGATGGCTATAGGCTAGAGTCGAGACATTGAGAGATGGTTGTAGGCCGAGAGTTGAGGTTTGAGGTGCTATGTTGGTTGTGGGGCTCGGTCTGGTGTATGGATCGGCTGAGGGCCTGGGGCTATGGTATGGTGCGTTTCGTCCTAGGATGAGTCTCTTTATGGTGGTTCCTGGCCTGGAGCAGCAGCCAAGAGGCTGAACAAAGAAAGCTGCGGCTGTGCAATTTGGGTTCACGTAGAGCAAGTCACGGCTGTGGGGTTTGGGGTGGCTGCTGGATGGGGCCAGGGCATGGGGCAGTGTCTTGGGTCGTTCCTTATGGTCCTAGGGAGGGCCTGGTGTGTTGGTTCAGGGCTGCATTGGCTAGGGAAGGTGGCTGGACCCGCAAGCAACGAGTTGCACCAATGGGAGACGGGTTAGGCTAGTCACAGCTCTTGCTCGCTTTGGGGCTCATGCATTAGTTCTGAGTTTAAAAGGAGTGCATCATGGTCTTAAGTTATGTCTAAGGGTCGGGTCTAGGGCCTGGTTCGGGTCTGGTTCGAGTCGGTTTAAGCATGAAGTAGTTAGAAGCATGCTAGGGTCACGGCTAGAGTTGGGCGATGGCTTGCTGGAATTTCCAGCAGCTGTTCAGGGTCTTGTTCGAAGGTCTAAGGGGGCTGGATTATTGGTTTTAGGGCCTTTTAAGTGTTTAGAAGGGGTGGTAAAAAGTTGGGAAAAATTTGGTTAAGTTTCCGTTCGATTCGGGTTAAAACCGGGACTCCGGTCCAAGTTTTAAAATGAATCGATTAAGTTTTGAAATGGGCTCGAGTTTACGTCTAGGGATACTTTTAAATATGTTTTGGGACATTTTGAGGAGTTTTGTAAGCTTCGGGTCAATTTTAGAGGTCCAGAGGTGAAACGATAATTTTTGGGTTCCTAGGGGCAAAATGGTCATTTTGCCCCCGGGATGAGATTTTGGTCCTGGCAGCGCCCTGAGCACATTTTATCATGTTTTTAAATGTTTATGCATCACGTTCATGAATTTTATGGAATTACGATAAATACATTGCATGCTTGGTTTAATGGAAAAGTTACGTATATATATGTTTTTATTAAGTAATGATTATAATGCTATTTTGAAGGATGGGATTTGGTTGTAACTGACGATGTATATGTATACGATGATATGAGATATGATGAGCTGAGGCCCGGGCTCAGTGGACGGGTAATGCTGTCGCTGATGTCCCTCGCCGCCGGGTACCACGGTTACATGTAGATAGATCCATCGATAGAGCTGATACGGTAGAGCTGATACAAAAGTCCCAACTCATGAACTGAATTCAATTAAAAAGGAAATGTTTACGTATATGATGACATGAGTTGACATGCTTTAACACGTATATGTTGATACAATGATATATGCTATGATTATTATCATGTTTTGAAAGGATACGACACGTTTACGTATATGATGACATGAGATGACATGCTTTGACATGATATGATTTTACACAACACGTTTACGTTATGCTTTTAAGTTAATGAAAGATATATTTAGTATGATATTTTTCACTGCTGTGTGCTATGTATATGTACTTGTTACTCCTGGTACAGGTGTGTTGAGTCTTTAGACTCACTAGGCGTGTGTGATGCAGGTGAGATAAATGTTGATGAGACTGGAGGTGCCGAACTCTGAGTAGACAGATCTGGTGCGGTGACATAACCCAAGGACCACATGTTTTCCGCATTACGATTTATGCAATTGAGAGGAGATGAACATTTTCTTACGATGATGATTTTATGATTTTTACACGTTTACGTTTACGTAGGGTTTTGGACGAGTTTGGTTATTTTAAACTACGCTATTTTTACTATCAAATATTTAAGATCATTTTTAAATATTATTTAGAAAATGCGAGCTGTAAAAAAAAAAATTCCAAACTTTTAAAACTAGTAGACGTTACATGGATAGTCCGAGGGAGGGTTGTTCAGTGCATCATCATATGATCACCCATCTGTGTGAATGGACATCTCCATGCCCTTGCCAATGAACACATGGCGTTTACACCACAAATGCTAGTCTCAAGCTCGAACGACCTTTATCTTTGTTTTAGGCGGCTGATTCGACTAGGAACCTGTTTAGAATATACGGTACACTTTCTAATGAGTTTCATGATCTTATGTTGTGACGCAGACCTCATGGTACCTATTGTATATTCAAGGACTTTATCTATGCAGCTTGCATGGGTATACAGATAAAGTATAATTCCATAATCGAATAAAATCGTAAAATATTATTAAAATAAAGATTGTTTTGCATTAGAGTAAATAAAAACCCTAGCAACAAGTTGGCTTGCCGGGCTCCTACTCTAACAATTTGTTCCAAATTGAGGTTTCTAATCATTCCAGTTGGCGGATTGTCATTTTGATCATCCAGTTTTGGTAGATATCATAAAAATACCGAAACTTGCCAGAAATTCAGTTTGTGTAGAATTTAGTTTCGGCTTGATTCTTGTTTTAATAATCTTCACACTTGAGTAAATATGTTAGAAACACAATAACAAGTTTTGTTAACATCAAAATCAAGATTGCGCACTTGAAAAGTTCCAACAGATGTTCTCACACACTGAGGAAAATATGCTTCAAATCTAAGCTGATATATTTGTGAAGAGTTCCCTCGACTGGGCTGAATGCTTCTCTCTTTAAGCTGATATGACTTTGAAGCATGACCCTTTCTTTTCTCTCTTGTATTTTATGTTATTTGATTCTTCACTGATCTTCTCTTTATATAGGCAGGATAACTGATCGTATAGTGAGACTCATCAATTGTATTCGTTGCATCTTAAATTCGTTTCTTGGACTTTGTGTCTTGACTTTTCGATTGCCCTTCTGAAACGTTTTGTCTTTAATGCACTTATGCAACGTCCATTATTGTCCTTTGACTGGATAATGGCTTTGTATCTTCACGTACAGCTGGATTCCACTTGAGAGAGTTTGTCTTCATTCATAACTGAAGGATTCTAACTGATGCTTCGAACTGGTCAGTTGAACTGGTCTTTCAGTTGGGCTGTTGCAATCAGTTGACTCGTCAGTGGAGCTGATCTCACACTAGTTCAGTTGGACTGATCAGTTGGGTTTCTTCATCAGTTGAACACTTCTTCGGCTGTCCAGGCTTCTGAGGTTTTCCTTCTGAATTACCTATCAACTGGACAATCAGCTGGACTACTCAATTGACATAACTAGTTAGACTGTTTCATTTTGGGCGATCGGTTGGCTCTTTAGTTTTGCGATGTAAACGTCTCGAAAGAGATCCTAGATGCTGCACACTAAGATAGATTATTAGCAACATAATTAACAGGTTTTGTTATCACCAAAGTTAAGATTGCGAACTTGAGACGTTCCAACAATCTCCCCCTTTTTGATTATTACAAAACCTGAGCAGTTAAGCGCAATATATTCAGTTTAAGGATTAGCAAATTCAAATATTATTAAAGGCTCCCCCTTTTTAACTGAATTTAATAAATAAAAACTCCATCTCCAAAGCTGAATTAAAACCTTTTAACAGAGATGGACAGAATTAAGAAACAACTTTTCAGTTGATGAATAGGAAAGAGTTTATCGTGACAATTGAGTTTTAAAACTGATTGATAATATTTTTAAATTGAGAGAAAGAAAAAAAGCTCCCCCTCAGAAATTTAATAAAATCCCGTATCTGAAAGATAGTTATATAGTCATTCATTTAGAGATTATAATCATTCAAGCAATGTAGACAAGAGATCTGGAAATATCTATTCAGTTACAGTAAAACACAGCTGAACAAATACGATGTTTATTTAACGAAATTTCCTTGTATTTACATCTGAACAAAGTTGAACAAGAAAGATTACTGCAAAGGTAGCATATTTTAAACCACATCAAATATCAGTTGGTTTGTGTGACAGAACTGGATATACCATCAACTCAGTTGCTTGACTGCTTGAACTGCTGCATCATTTGTGAGTTTATCTTGCTAGAGAAACGAGTTCAACTGCCTGAACTTGCCTTTTTAGCAGACTAACTGGTCAAGCAGACTCCGACTAAGCTCAACTGGAATGCAGCTGGTGATTTTAATCATCCAACGTCCCAGCTTGGATGAGTTTCGTCTGAAGAATAGCTGACCTAGTAGGCTTGCAACTGAAGACTTGTTCAAGGAGCAATGTAGCTGTGAATCTTTGAAGATGATTCTCAGTCCCCTGCAGGCTAATTAAAAATCCCTGGTAAGGAGTCTAAAGAAGTGGCTGCAATATTAGTCGCATAGTCAATCCTCTCAACTCTTTACTAAAGAGCGACATATAATTTTTTTCAAATAGTTTTGAAAATCGTATAAGATACTTTTAAATAGCTTTTTAACACTATTTTAAAGTAATATTTTAAAACAAAGTTTTCTTCAAATGTTTTTCTTAGAACACCCACTCTGATACCAATTGAAGGATCGATTTCTCAGCATCTTTGGGTTGCTTCAAACAAAATATTCTCCAATGAGCTGCAATAGCTCGTGTTCTAAGAATATTAACACCGATGAATTAGATCGAGTTTGGATTTAAAATCAAGCAGAAGAAACTCGAAGTAATCCTTCGTGAAGAATACTGATATATTTAGAAAACAATTTAACTTATGTAAACTAACTAACTGAAATAAGACAGATTAGTTTCTGCATTCTTCAGTTCAGTTACGGTGACAACTGAACAGACGAATACTCCAACTAATCAAAACAGTTTGAAAACAATAGTTAATCAGTTAACTACAAAAGATATGTTTATGGATGTTCGGAGACTTCAACTGCTCCTACATCACCCCTTCTATCTCCACGGATAGGATCCACTAGAAGACTTTGATATATACAACTATTTGTACAAACCCACTCAGCTAGGACTTACACTACTGCCTAAACTGAACTCTTAGCTACGACTGAGGGCAGCACCTTCTAGCCAACACTTCTTTAACGTCTATGTGTCAAAGACTACATACACATGTTTAACGTCTTTGTGCAAGACTTTATTTGAGTGGAAGAGAGTGTTTGTGTGTGAGAACTCAACAATGATGTTCTCACACACTGAGGAAAATATGCTTCTAATCTAAGCTGATATATTTGTGAAGAGTTCCCTCGACTGGGCTGAATGCTTCTCTCTTTAAGCTGATATGACTTTGAAGCGTGCCCCTTTCTTTTCTCTCATGTATTTTATGTTATTTGAGTCTTCACTGATCTTCTCTTTATATAGGCGAGATAACTGATCGTACAGTAAGACTCATCTATTGTATCCTTTGCATCTTGAATTCGTTTCTTGGACTTTGTGTCTAGACTTTTCGACTGCCCTTCTGAAACGTTTTGTGTCGAGGCCCGTATTTCGTATTTGAAAATTTGTGGAATAATTTAAAATTTTCCTTTAAAAGTAAATAACTTGCCTCATTCATAAAATAAACTGATCAAAAGGTTTAAATGTCAAAATAGCAGCGGAAGTAAATACTGTTTCAAAACAATCACTTACAAATATTTCGACAAGACAAAATGAGTTTGAGCAGAAAAATGGTAAATAAATTGAAACATGAGGTCCTCGGGTTCCTACTACTGCCGACCCAAGCTAGCTCACTGGTCTCCGCCCTTGGCCTCGACCTCATCAGTACCTACAACAATCAAGTCTAGTGAGTCTAAAGACTGACTCAGCATGTATATATCATGGATAACAAGTAAATATATCATAAAATTCGGCGTAACGTAAAAATGTCGTATCGTAAAAACGTAACGTGAAAACCGGGTCATGAATCATTATAAATACGTGCATAACTGATAATCGTACGTAAAATGTTTGCTCGATAGAGTCCTGTCATAAAATAGCATATCATAGTTTTCTTTAGAACCCGTAACTTAGACTACGTATAAGCCATGCATAATTCTAGTATTTTAAATGATTTTATTTCATGAGCATTTAAATGATTTTCCTTAAGTTAATTATTTCATGCAGCAGTTTGATTTTTATCAGTTCAGTTAATTTAGTGAGGCCGGACTGGAGTTGGAGTTTAGAGATAAAATTTAAGATTCAGAAAAATATTTTCAGAATTTATTTTAGCTAGCAAGTAAGTTCATTTAAGTTTAAAATGAGGTTTGAGAATTTAATTTAATTACTTGAGGTGAGTAGAAAATAAATTTATTTAAGTTCCTTAATTAAGGGATTAATTCACTAAATTAATTAAAAGATAGGTGAGGCTTTTAAGGGTTATAAATTTAGTAAATAATCAACATTCCTCCCTTCATTTTTATTGAAGAATTCGGCCACCCCCTTAGTAGATTAAACAAGGACTTGCCAACTCACCTTTGACCTATTCTTTGTTGAGTTAGCATACTAATCTTTTTAATTCTTGATCCACCTTAATTAATTAATTAATGAGCATTATCCTAGTCTAGAAAGCATGAGGATTTTGGTCACCACCTTCTAGAGTCATCCAACAACTCATTTGATATCCAACAAGAATTCAAATTTCAAAAAGGGGAGACTTGGTCTTGCATGCATCCCACCTATATTGCACCCATCTCCCTCACTCCCCTAACCATTTCCCCCTCTCCCTTAGTCTCGAAATTCAGAGTGTTTTGGAGAGAAAATAACGTGAGCACCATAGCTAGGAAGAGAGGAGAAAATCGAGCTAGCAAGGTAGAATAGAAAGCGCTCCACCTCCTCCGCGCCGGATCGTTTCGTTCTTTCGTTTTTCTTTCAAAACGAAACCAGGCATGCATATATTCTTCCTTGATTCTTCAATCAAGTCCTAATATCATTTATTTCATTACATGATCATTTTTCTATGGCAAAAATCGAAATACAGCAAGCATTTTTCATAAAAACCAACATGCAGAATTTCGGCTTTCATTGTGCAGTTTCACGGTTTGCTTTGTGTTGTGGATTTCAGGTATTGACTCGATTCCAGGCTCCTAAGGCGACATCTAGACATGTAATAGGATGCATTAGGACCATGTTGGTTCATTCATTTAACCCCATGCACGCTGGAAAACACGAGAATGATAGCAATTCCACCTCTTGTCCAATTAAGCTTTTCGAAATTTTGTTCTGCTGTCATATAGGGAATGAATCTGATCATGGCTGCCACAAGGACTATAGCTATGGTTAGATCACTTCCCTAGCATGTCTAAGACGTGACTAAATCGCCCTTTTGGTGGCCTTGTCCATGGTTAATCGGTTTTTAAATTATAACTTAAGAACAGCCCCTGCATCCTTTTGCCCCTCTTCATTTTACAGCATGTGTGTGTTCGATTTTATGGAATGGTGTGGATCTTGGTTGGCCTATGACCCTTAGCCACGGTTCATACCATGCCCCTAGATGTCTAGATCGTGCCATGGTCAATCAAATGGTCACTGGAACAACACGAGACAACAAATGAATCACAACAGCCCACGCGCAGGTTTGGCTCTCGGTGGGGAAGTTTCGGTTGTTCATGGTGTGGTTTGGATTTTGGCTGGCCTAGGGCCCTTAGCCATGGTTCAAATCATTCTTTTGGATGTTGGTAAGAGTCTCTGGTTGGTGGTTCAAGCCCCAATGGCCGGTAGTCTCGAAAACGACACAAGGAAAGCAAGTGTGCAGCTGCTGTAATTTTGACATCAAGTGTGCTGCTGTTCTCAGGCATCGTTTGAGTTCTTGGTTGGCTTTTAGCCCATGGTCTTCGACTGGACAGTGCCTCATCAAGTTAGGAAGGTCATGTTTTTGGCCGTTCATCATTCGGATCATTTTTGAGGTCGTACGAGAATTTACGGTGTGATGTGCCAAATTGACTCTCGAAAGAGCGTTTCATGTTTTGGCCTTCATTCACCTAAGATTCGACATGCATCATTTGAGGAGCATTAATTCATCATTTTAAGCATATTTTAATCATGACTATATGATGTTTCAGTGTTGGTTCGTGTTGGTTCGTAGTCATGATTAAATACGAAGTCATTAGGCGCATTTGTCTCAGTTTTTGGTTTTTAATTGCATGGTTTGGTCAAGTAAAAACAATTGCATATTTTTCATGGCATATTTAGGTTGCAACGAGCCTGGGAGCGATCCAATCCATTCAGTAAAATTGTTACAGGATATTTAATTCAGTTATTTAATTATATTACGTGCAAAAAAATACAAATTTTGAGATTTATGCGATATGGCTTGTGGTCACATTACTATCATGATTAAATCCAGTCGCCAGTTACCGGTCCGGTCGTCAGTTACCGGTTATGAGAGCATTACTAAGTCCTGTCGCCAGTCACAGGCCCAGTCGCCAGTTACCGGTCAGTTCAGTTGTTTCACCCAGTACTGTGGCAGTGGTCTGATCAGACGTACATTACTAAGTCATGTCGCCAGTTACAGGCCCGGTCGCCAGTTACCGGTCAGTTCAGTTCAGGGACCACATGCGTAGACCATAATCTCCCAAAAAAATTATTACAGGCTATTTCAGTACAGGGCTCCAAGGAGCAAACATTTTCACTATGATTTTCAGTTCAGTTATGTACGTATTATAATTAATCATAACACGACATTTTTACGTTATGCCTCATGACATGATATTTTCACTTGCATGCAAGCTTATTATTTATTTATTTACTTGCTATTTACGATATATGCATGTTGAGTCTTTAGACTCACTAGACTTGATTTTGTAGGTGCTGATGATGTCGGGACCGAGGGCGGGGACCAGTGAGCAGGCTCGAGTCGGCAGTAGTAGGACCCGAGGACCTCAGTTCAGCATTTATTATTATTTGATGGCTCAAATATTTTAATTATCGTTGGAAAATTCTTTTACTGTTATTCCGAAAATGTTAATTTCTTCCGCTGGCACTTTGAAAATCAAACTTTATTTATCAGTTCAGTTATGAATGAGGCAATTTTAATTATTTAAAAGAAAAAAAAAATTTAAATTTTCCGTAAATTTTCAAGTAAGGATTTTTAGGCCTCTACAGCTGGTATCAGAGCAATGGTTCTGTATAGGGTTGTACTACTACTGATCTCGAGAAGCTCATGAAGTCACGTCTTCGGTCTGTAAGTTTTACATTTACGCATTTCATTTAAAGCATGAATTATTTTCAACAGCATGATTTCATGAGATATTTTTTCGCCCAGATTTTATTGCTCAGTATTTAAATTTAAATTAATGATGGAGTTATGCATGTTAGTTACGTATGGGTTATGTAAGGAACAGTATGCCCCCTAGGCGCATCCTCGAGCGCAATAGAGATGAGGAGCCTCGCCGAGAGGACAGGGAGGAGCAGAGACAGGAGAGAGACCTACCACCTCCACCGGACATGAATGCCCAGATGCTGGCTGGGATGACTCAGTTTTTCGCACAGTTTGCGGGGAACAATGTGGTGGCGACCAGGCCGACAGGGCCCGAGGCTCTTTACGAGAGATTCATGAAGATGCGTCCAAAAGAGTTTTCAGGGACGTCGGACCCCATGATTGCCGAGGGCTGGATCAAGTCCCTCGAGGTTATCTTCGATTTTATGGAGCTTGGAGATGCAGATCGAGTTCGTTGTGCCTCTTATCTGTTCGAAGGAGATGCCCGCTTATGGTGGGAAGGAACTTCAGTAGCCCTTAACTTGGCTACGCTGTCTTTGACACGCTTCACGGAGGTATTCTACACAAAATATTTTACAGAGGAGGTGCGCACCAGGTTGACCACTGAGTTCATGAGCCTGAGACAGGGAGATTCGACTGTTACGGAGTTCGTCCGTAAGTTCGAGAGGGGTTGTCATTTTGAACCCCTGATAGCGAACGATGCCAGAGCTAAGTTGATGCATTTCTTGGTGGGTCTACGGCCAATCTTGCGCCATGATGTCAGGGTGTCCGACCCTACTTCTTATGAGGTCGCTGTCTCCAAAGCCTTAGCCGCAGAGCAGGATCAGCGGGACATCGAGAGAGACCGTCAGGGCAAGCGCCCAATCCAGGTACCACACCGCCCTCCTCCTCAGCTGCATTAGCATCAGAACAAGAGGCCGCATAACGGCCAGCCCAGAAACAGAGGAGAACCTCAGCAGCAGCAGCTACAGGGATGTGCCGTCCCGAGGACCTTTGAGCATCCGGCTTGCCCTAAATGCTCACGTCGCCATGCCGGAGTATGTATGTTTGGCTCAGGGAAGTGTTACAAGTGTGGTATCCCAGGTCACACGCTGCCGTATTGCCCTCAGAAGAACCTGCCTACCCAGGGCAGAGTGTTTGGTCTCCATGCGACGGAGACGAACCCCGATACTATGTTGATGACAGGTACTTTGCAGCTTTAAGTTTACATTTGAGATTTAATGTTTTGGGAAACGGGATTTAGATTTTGAACTTAGTTTTGCGATAGGATTGCATGCTCTACTCAGTATTTATTTCCGGGATTTAGTTAGAAGAACTGTGACATTTGCATGTCTATAAGCTTAGCTCTTGTGATTATTGGGTCCCGCTTAGTGTTCCAAACTTTCAGGGAAAATTTTCATAGCTGGCTCAGCTACGAAGGCCTTGATAGATTCAGGGGCCACTCACTCATTCATTTCAGAGGTCTTTGCTAATTTCCTCAAAGTTAAGACAATTGGGCTAGATATAGCCTATTCCGTAGTACTGCCGTCTGGCGAGGAGATGACAGCCACCAATGTGATACGAGACATAGATCTTGAGCTCCATGGCAATCTTGTCTATGCGGATCTTATAGTGTTGCCGATGCCAGAGTTTGACATCATTCTAGGGATGGATTGGCTATTGCGGAATAGAGTTTTGATTGACTTCCAGCGGAGATCAGTTCTAGTCCGACCGCCTGGAATGACTCAGTTCTTATTCGAGCCGGACAGGTACTTTCCTTTAACGCGTATTATTCCTTATGTCTAGGCTAGGAAGCTCATGCATAGAGGGTGTCGGGCGTTTCTAGTAACCTTTGTATCTGTCCCCGAGGCGCCCAGTCAGTCAGCCTCAGATGTTCCGATTGTTAGAGACTTCTTAGACGTTTTTCCTGAGGACGTCTCTGGTATGCCACCTGACAGGGAGGTGGAGTTTTCTATCGAGCTTATGCCAGGTACGGCTCCGATCTCAAAAGCACCGTACCGACTTGCACCGACAGAGTTGGCAGAGCTTAAGTAGCAGATTCAGGAACTTCTTGACAAGGAGTTCATTCGCCCTAGCTTCTCACCTTGGGGCGCGCCAGTGTTGTTTGTTAAGAATAAAGATGGCACGATGAGGCTTTGTATTGACTATCGGAAGTCGAACAGGGTTACAGTGAAGAATAAATACCCACTTCCGAGGATTGAGGATCTGTTTGACCAGTTGCAGGGAGCTTCGATTTTCTCCAAGATGGATCTGTGTTCCGGTTATCACCAGTTGAGGGTGAGAGATGCTGATGTTTCAAAGACAGCTTTCAGGACTCGTTATGGCCACTACGAGTTCCTTGTGATACCGTTCGGTTTGAAGAATGCGCCAGCGATCTTCATGGATCTCATGAATCGCGTATTTCAGCCGTACCTCGATCAGTTTGTGATAGTGTTCATAGACGACATTCTCGTCTACTCCAAGAATCGGGAGGATCACAGCAGGCATCTGACCATAGAGTTGCATACATTGCAGAAGCACAAATTATTATCAAAGTTCAGTAAATGCGAATTCTGGTTAGAGAAGGTAGCGTTCTTAGGCCACATTGTTTCCAGCAATGGCATTGAGGTAGACCCAGCGAAAGTTGCAGCAGTCAGAGATTGGGTTGTACCGCAGAATGTGAAAGGGGATCGGTTACGGTGACCGGAAGCTTAAAAATCGAATTTTTACAAGAAATTTTCGGCCACCCCTTGAAATTGTGTAGCAAATACAATAAAACACAAAAATGACATTCATAGTGTGTTTAGAATTTTACCTATCAATCACAAGGATTGATGTATGGCTCCAACTAAGGTGTAAACACCTTATCTCTTCAATGGTAGAAACTATCTTCAAGCTTCCTTTGAGCACTCCTTGCTCAACTATTAAGCCCACCACCAACTAGGTAGATCCCTTCTTAATTTACACTAGAAAATTAAGAGGATTTTTCAAAGAGAAGAATATTTCTTCCTCAACACTTGAAGAAGAAAAGAAGAGAAAAACTTAGAGAGAATTTTGAGGGAAATTTCGGTCATGCTTGTGGGGAGGGAAGAGTGAATGAGTTGTCTTGGTTTGTGAAAAAGTAGAGACCAACTTTTGCATGCCAAGCCTTGGTAACCCAAAAAGTAGTCTCCAACTCTTCACCTCCCATGTATGCATATATTATATGGTTTTTAACAAATTAAAAACCCATGGACTTAATTTAATTATCTCAAACATTTTTGAGATTAATTAAAAATTACTTGAATTTACTCAAGTCCACTAGTTAAATAATTTATTTAAATTGAGCTCTACAAGACTCAATATGATTTAATTAATTCAACACTTGAATTAATTTAATTATTTGGACTCTACTAGGTCCACTAGTGTTTAATTAATTCAACGCTTGAATTAATTTAATTTAGTCCATAATAATGTTTATGAAAATCACAATTTTCAAATACATTATTCACTTGGCCAACTTTTAATTTAGGAACACTCCCATAAATTAAAATTCACATTTCTCTCATAGAAGTCATACTTCTATTTTTCTTTACGCTTATAAACTTATTTATAAGCCGTTCAACACATTGAACTAATTTCTCCTTCTTAGAAGTCATACTTCTAATTTTTCCTTACGCTCAAAAACTCCTTTATAAGCCGTTCAACACATTGAACTATTTCTCTTCTCAACGGGATCTAGAAAGCTAGTACTTGTGTGGCCCTCAATGGTTCATTGATACTACTAGCCGTGGGTTCACATCTGCATGTGATTCGGACTAAACATGTCCTTATTTGAGCATACCCCAATTGCTCCATTCTTACTTATCAACACTTTGATAACAAGAACGTCAGAACTCAAGTCTGATAGTACTCAACCAATCATGTTAAACGCCTAACAGCATCGCTTACATGATTCCCTAGGTATCAAATGATAGTGCCTGCAAGAACCATTCAATTATGGTTAGCGTACAGTACGGTCCCTTCAACTCATATATCCCGACCGATTCGACAACCATTGGTTTATCGAGAGTTGTCAATGAATCGATACTATGTGTCATGTCGTAGTTGCATCGATGGTGTAATCTATGAAACCCCTTTCATAATTACCACCATACTCTAATCAGAGATTTCAACCTACATACACATGATAACACATAGGATATCCATACCCGAAGGTAAGCGGTGAATCCCCGACTACAATGCATCGACTCCTATATGTTTCGACATAACACCCAACCTTGCCACCTGATGACCCCATGAGAGTCGGTAAACAAGTCAAAGTGTAATTCTAGCACATAGAATCTCAATGTTGTCCCGGGTCATAAGGACTAATGGTGTACAACCATAAACTAGGACTTTTCCACTCGATAAGTGAGAACCACTTGGAAAGTTCTTTTATGGAAGGTTGTTCAGTGCACTCTACAGGAGCACCTATCTGCATGCTCGGACATCACAATGTCCCTACCAATGAAACATGGTACTCACATCGCAGATAATAGTCTCGAACTCTAGCGGCCTATATCCTTCTTAGCGGCGGCTGAATCGACTAGGAAATGTTTAGAATATACAGTATTCCAAATATGAGTTTCATGATACTCATCATATGAGCATCTCATATTCTTTCTACTATATGTATATTCAAGGGCTTTATCTATGCAACTAGCATGGGTATACAGATAAAGATTTGCCAAACCAATAATTTCAAATGTTATTAAAATAAAGATTGCTTATACATAGAGTTTCATTGTGAACACTCGGCCAACACTTGGCTCGACGGGCACCTACTCTAACAATCTCCCACTTGCACTAGAGCCAACTACCCATATGCTTCAAACCCATGATTCGCGATGCATCTCGAATAATGGTCCAGGGAAAGGCTTAGCTAGTGGATCAGCAACATTATCTACGGAGACGACTGTGTCAAAATACACTTCTTCCTCTTTCCACAATCTCTCCGAGGATGTAGTACTTTCTCAATACATGTTTGGACTTCTGATGAGACCTTGGCTCCTTTGCTTGAGCTAAAGCTCCCGTGTTGTCACACAACACCGGGAGAGGAGCAACACCATTAGGAATGACGTCCAACTCTTAGATGAAATTCCTTATCCAAACAGCCTCCCTTGCTGCATCTGATGCAGCAATGTATTCGGCCTCTGTGCTGGAATCCACAGTATTGTCTTGCTTGGAACTCTTCCAAGAGACAGCAGCACCATTGAGCATGAATACAAACCTAGAGGTTGACTTCGAGTCATCGATATCGCTTTGGAAGCTAGAGTCGGTTTAGCCTTCCAATTTCAGTTCTCCACCCCATAGACCAAGAACAATTTATTGGTCCTTCTCAACTACTTGAGGATGTCTTTCACAGCTTTCCAGTGTGGAAGACCAGGGTTCGATTGATATCTACTCACTACACTTAGTGCGGAAGCCACGTCAGGACGTGTAGATATCATCCCATACATGATGCTACCAATCGTAGATGCATAAGGAATGCTTGTCATCACCGCTATCTCTGCATTAGTCTTGGGAGACAGACTTGGATAGGGACACGCCATGACACATTGGTAGATGTCCTCTCTTGGACTCATCCATCGAGAACCGCTTCACGATGGTATCAATGTATGTGGACTGGGTGAGACCAAGCAATCTTCTTGATCTATCTCTATAGATCTGTATTCCCAATACTAAAGATGCTTCACCCAAGTTCTGTATCGAGAACTCACTTGCTAACCATATTTTAGTTGATTGCAACATTCCTACATCATTCCCAATTATTAGAATGTCATCAACATAAAACACCAGGAATGTCACAACACTCCCACTGACCTTCTTATACACACAGGGTTCCTCAGGATTCTTATCAAAACCAAACTCTTTGATTGTACTGTCGAATCTGAGGTTCCAACTCCTAGATGCCTGCTTTAGACCATAAATAGATATTTGAAGTTTGCATACCATATGCTCACTTCCGATAGATGTAAACCCTTCGGGTATGTAAATCTCTTCCTTAATATTCCCACTAAGAAAGGCTGTCTTAACATCCATCTGCAATATCTCATAGTCATACCATGCAGCTATGGCTAGCAAAACCCTTATGGACTTGAACATTGCAACTGGAGAAAAGGTTTCTTCAAAGTCAACTCCTTGTCTTTGAGTATATCCTTTTGCCACCAATCGCGCCTTGAAGGTCAATACCTTCCCATCCGCCCCAAGTTTCCTCTTGTAAATCCATTTACACCCTATGGGAACAATTCCCTAGGGTGGATCCACGAGATTCCACACTTGGTTCGAATGCATGGAATTCATCTCAGATTCCATCGCTTCAAGCCACTTGGATGAATCGGCATCAGATAATACTTCCTTGTAGGTCCTTGGATCACATCCAAGGTTAGGCTCATCATGGCCCTCTTCAAGAAGCAGACCACACCTCATAGGTGGTCTCGAGACTCTCTCGGATCTTCTAGGAGCTTGTATCTTCTCTCTTGGCTCTTCGGGTGTGGGTTCGATAATTGTGGGTGTCTCTCGAACCTCTTCGAGTTCTATCATCTCTCTTTTTCTATCCAATAGAAATTCCTTTTCCAAAAATGTTGCATTCCTAGAAACAAACACCTTTGTTTCTCGGGGATGATAGAAATGATATCCAACTGAATTCCTTGGATATCCCACAAAGTAACATAAAATGGATCGACAATCCAATTTATTTCCCACTACCTGCTTTACATAAGCAGGGCACCCCCATATTCTAAGACAAGAATATTTGGGAGGCTTACCCATCCATATCTCATATGGTGTCTGCCTTTAAATGGACATTTAGTGGAATATCTTTCAATTTTAAGTTATAGAGATCGTTTTCAAGTTCTCTAGTACCAATCAAACATTCATTCTTGTAAATGTTGCAAACATCTTTGCTAAATAAACAAGTATATCCATCTTTATCAACATAGAAATGTAGACAATGTTTTTCACCAAATCCGGTACAAACAAAACATCTCTTAAAATTAACTTAAAATCATTGTTCATAAGCAAGTAAACATCTCCAATAGCTTTGGCAGCAACTCTTGCTCAATTGCCCATCCTCTAGAAGGTCACACCTTCCTTAAGCTTCCTACTTCTTCCCATCACCTGTAAATCATTATAGAGATGTGAATTATAACCGGTATCTAATACCCAAGAAGTAGGGTTAATTGAAATGTTTACTTCAATTTAGAACATACCGTTTCCAGAACTCTTCTGGGCAAGATATTCCCTGCAGTTACGCCTCCAATGTCCAGGCTTCTTGCAGTGATGACATACATCATCAGTCTTGTCAGCCTTAACTGGTCTGGCTGCCTCAACGGGATTCGGAGATTGCCTCATCAAGGGAACGTTCTTCTTGTGACGTTGGAAAGAACGCTTCTTTCCATTCCCATGTAGATCAATCTTCGTACCAGATGAAGAACCCACATAAAGAATCAACTTCTCATTCTTGATGGTTGATTCAAACGTAACAAGCATATTCACCAACTCCTTAAGGGTCGACTCCATCTTGTTCATGTTGAAGTTCACCACAAAAGGATCAAATGAGCTAGGCAATGATAACAGCAACACGTCGGTGGTCAACTCTGAAGGCAAGATCAGATCCATGCCAACGAGCTTGTCCACGAGCCCAATCAACTTCAGGCCATGCTCATGGACCGAGGCCCCATCTCGCATGCGCAAAGTAATCAGCTCCTTGACGGTAGCATGCCTAAGAGGCCGTGTTTGCTCACCAAAGAGCTCCTTGAGATGCAAATGAATGTCAGCAGCACTCTTTGCATCCTCAAAACGCCTCTGCAGCTCATCATTCATAGAAGTCAGCATATAACACCTGGCTATCAAGTCATGGTCACACCATTCCTTGTAAGCCTGCAATTCCTCAGGAGTGCAGTCAGTCGGAGCCTCAACAGGGGACGACTCAGTCAGTGTATATGCTACCCTTTCCGAATTCAAGACGATTTTTAAGTTTCTTAGCCAAGTGAGGTAATTAGGTCCAGTTAATATGTGTTTGTCGAGTATTACGGATATCGGATTGCGAATCGAAGACATTGTCAATTTGTACTGAAAAGCAAAAACAGATAAATGTTGATGACTATTTTAAAATATTTAGTAAGATATGAAGTTTGTACTTTTACTTCATAAATATTTGCTCCCACTGTTTTGACATCTTTCACTACCCTCTAGTGAAAACGGGAAACTCCTTTCCTCAGTAGGTACGTAAGGTCTAATTAGCGAATTATGATCCCGAATAATATCAGCCAATCACAATTCCTAGAAGGTAGTTTCCAATTGCATCACAATGCAACCCTCTACGTAAACTTTTGTCTCACGTTTGATTAGGACCCAATAATATGACGTCGTTCATCTTCACGTGTCAAGCCTTACCCATCGATGTTGAACCTTAATGGACGGTCGGCATGAGTCCCCCCAATAATATGAGCCGAAATCATGGGAGTTCCACGTAGTTCACATCACCATGTCAATGGATGTCACAGCTTTCCGGCACCCAAAGCTCCCCAATAATATGAGCCGAGCCCCGAGTACGGGTAGCGTTCATCATGCACCCATTGTCGATGGAAGACAAGGAAATTATAAACAACTTTATAATTCCCCTTTTCGGGCTTGATATTAATTTTGAATCTTATTCAAAATGAGGGTTTTTAATTTTGAAAGGTCTCATCATTAATTTTATTTAAAAGCTCGCCATGTTTGATCGTATGTTTGCCGGATTCATGCAACTTTGTTATTATCATAATAATAACGCACATACTCATTATTTATAACATATCATGCATATATTATAACAGTAAACAAAACAAGGATGATCAATCGCCCCAATACTAACGGACCGTGTGAGCTAAACACGGGCCTAGGTCCAATCCTAGGGAAATGCACGGGATGCAAATGCAACTATTACATAAGCTTCTAATATTTACATGTCTTCGATCTTCATAATCATCATGGCCACCATCTTCCAATCTTGATCATCCACTATACTAATATTTACAAATAAATATCCATGGCAAATAGGGATAAATCTCATGGGGTGGGAACGGGCCATAAACCAAGCCCACTTTAAATTTGATAATTATTACAATCATTCAACACAAAATATCCTAGCATACACCTAGCAAAATGGGCTTGGGCTTTTGATCATCCTTCATGCACAATATCACATATCATACACCATCAATTAATTATCACAATAATTAATTGATCCAATATTATATATCTTGATCCAATCACTAACCGCCACGATTATAAACTAAATTAACAAAGTATACAAACACATTTGTCTACTTTCCAATTAATTTATTTATAACCGAATTTCTTATAAATCACAATTTACTATAAATAATTAAAGTCCAACTTCAATTATTTATTTTATGGGAAAAATTTGCAACTTTTGTAATTTTAAACTTAAGGGCCCAAAAACTTATTTTTCACCAAAAACATTTTGGCCCATTTAAAATTTGCAAATATGTTAGCCATCCAATGGCCCAACAACTCAAGGCCCATGACACTTTGATAATCCAAAACACTTTTGGAAACCCTAGTAGTCATCGCCGTCGTCAGAGCTCCGTCGCCAAATTCCGGCAACAAAAATTTTTTATTTTTTTTAAATTTTTTAATGGGGCTGTTCGGGCAGCCCCTCGGGCTGCCCTAGCTGCCCGAAATGGGCAGCCCCTCAGGCAGCTCGTTGCTGCCCGAAGTTCCCCACAATGAGCCTCGGTTTTTGGTTGCAAAAAATACACTCAGGCGGTTAGAAATCGATCTCAACATAATATCTTGTAATTGCTACACAAAATCGTAACCTGGCTCGGATACCACTTGAAAGGGGATCGGTTACGGTGACCGGAAGCTTAAAAATCGAATTTTTACAAGAAATTTTCGGCCACCCCTTGAAATTGTGTAGCAAATACAATAAAACACAAAAATGACATTCATAGTGTGTTTAGAATATTACCTATCAATCACAAGGATTGATGTATGGCTCCAACTAAGGTGTAAACACCTTAGCTCTTCAATGGTAGAAACTATCTTCAAGCTTCCTTTGAGCACTCCTTGCTCAACTATTAAGCCCACCACCAACTAGGTAGATCCCCTCTTAATTTGCACTAGAAAATTAAGAGGATTTTTTAAGGAGAAGAATATTTCTTCCTCAACACTTGAAGAAGAAAAGAAGAGAAAAACTTGGAGAGAATTTTGAGGGAAATTTTGGCCATGCTTGTGGGGAGGGAAGAGTGAATGAGTTGTCTTGGTTTGTGAAAAAGTAGAGACCAACTTTGGCATGCCAAGCCTTGGTAACCCAAAAAGTAGTCTCCAACTCTTCACCTCCCATGTATGCATATATTATATGGTTTTTAACAAATTAAAAACCCATGGACTTAATTTAATTATCTCAAACATTTTTGAGATCAATTAAAAATTACTTGAATTTATTCAAGTCCACTAGTTAAATAATTTATTTAAATTGAGCTCTACAAGACTCAATATGATTTTATTAATTCAACACTTGAATTAATTTAATTATTTGGACTCTACTAGGTCTACTAGTGTTTAATTAATTCAACACTTGAATTAATTTAATTTAGTCCATAATAATGTTTATGAAAATCACAATTTTCAAATACATTATTCACTTGGCCAACTTTTAATTTAGGAACACTTCAATAAATTAAAATTCACATTTCTCTCATAGAAGTCATACTTCTATTTTTCTTTACGCTTATAAACTCATTTATAAGCCGTTCAACACATTGAACTAATTTCTCCTTTTTAGAAGTCATACTTCTAATTTTTCCTTACGCTCATAAACTCCTTTATAAGCCGTTCAACACATTGAACTATTTCTCTTCTCAACGGGATCTAGAAAGCTAGTACTTGTGTGGCCCTCAACGGTTCATTGATACAACTAGCCGTGGGTTCACATCTCCATGTGATTCGGACTAAACATGTCCTTATTTGAGCATACCCCAATTGCTCCATTCTTACTTATCAACACTTTGATAACAAGAACATCAGAACTCAAGTCTGATAGTACCCAACCAATCATGTTAAACGCCTAGCAGCATCGCTTACATGATTCCCTAGGTATCAAATGATAGTGCCTGCAAGAACCATTCAATTATGGTTAGCGTACAGTACGGTCCCTTCAACTCATATATCCCGACCGATTCGACAACCATTGGTTTATCGAGAGTTGTCAATGAATCGATACTATGTGTCATGTCGTAGTTGCATCGATGGTGTAATCTATAAAACCCCTTTCATAAATACCACCATAATCTGATCAGAGATTTCAACCTACATACACATGATAACACATAGGATATCCATACCCGAAGGTAAGCGGTGAAACCCCGACTACAATGCATCGACTCCTATATGTTTCGACATAACACCCAACCTTGCCACCTGATGACCCCATGAGAGTCGGTAAACAAGTCAAAGTGTAATTCTAGCACATAGAGTCTCAATGTTGTCCCGGGTCATAAGGACTAATGGTGTACAACCATAAACTAGGACTTTTCCACTCGATAAGTGAGAACCACTTGGAAAGTCCTTTTATGGAGGGTTGTTCAGTGCACTCTACAAGGAGCACCTATCTGCATGCTCGGACATCACAATGTCCCCTACCAATGAAACATGGTACTCACATTGCAGATACTAATCTCGAACTCTAGCGGCCTATATCCTTCTTAGCGGCGGCTGAATCGACTAGGAACTATTTAGAATATACAGTATTCCAAATATGAGTTTCATGATACTCATCATATGAGCATCTCATATTCTTTCTACTATATGTATATTCAAGGGCTTTATCTATGCAACTAGCATGGGTATACAGATAAAGATTTGCCAAAACAATAATTTCAAATATTATTAAAATAAAGATTGCTTATACATAGAGTTTCATTGTGAACACTAGGCAAACACTTGGCTCGACGGGCACCTACTCTAACAGAATGCATCGGAGATCCGTAGTTTTCTTGGCTTAGCAGGATATTATCGGAAGTTCATCAAGGGATTCTCCTCGATTGCAGTTCCACTCACAGCACTGACCAAGAAGAATGTGAAATTTGTTTGGAGCGAGGAGTGTCAGAAGAGTTTCGATACTTTGAAGCAAGCTCTTATCTCAGCACCAGTTTTGACCGTGCCGTCAGGGTCCGGTGAGTTTTTACTGTATACCGATGCTTCGAAGCTCGGTCTTGGCGCCGTATTGATGCAGCATGGGAAGGTGATAGCATATGCTTCTAGACAGTTGTAGATTCATGGGAAGAATTACCCTACCCATGATCTAGAGTTGGCCGCCGTAGTTTTTGTACTGAAGATTTGGAGGCACTATCTGTATGGAGAGAAGTGCCAGATCTTTACCGACCACAAGAGCCTCAAGTATTTCTATACGCAGAAGGAACTGAACAAGCATCACAGGCGTGGTTGGAGCTTGTGAAGGATTATGATTGTGACATTAGCTACCACCCGGGTAAAGCTAATGTAGTTGCGGATGCACTGAGCAGGAAAGTTGCAGCGATGGCCCATTTGACAGTTTCGAGACCTCTTCAGTTTGAGATGCAGAGGTTTGATCTTGAGACTTATCCTCGAGGTAGAGTTCCTTGTCTATCTACCTTGACCATTCAGTCTTCCTTTATGGACCGTATTCGCAGTGGTCAGTCATCCGATGAGCTGTTGGCCAAGTGGAAGCAGAGAGATGAGGCCAAGGGCAGTCTCTTGTATTCAGTCAATGATGGTATTGTGAGATACCAAGACAGGATATGGGTTCCAAACAGTGATTCTGTCCGAGCAGATATTCTATTAGAAGCCCATATGTCGCCGTACTCTATTCATACAGGGAGTACGAAGATGTACAAAGATCTGCAGCTATTGTATTGGTGGCCTGGTATGAAGAAGGACATCAGACGATTTGTATCCGAGTGTCTGACCTATCAGTTAGTGAAGGCCGAGTATCAGAGACCAGCAGGGTTGCTCAAGCCTCTTCCTATTCCCGAGTGGAAGTGGGAGAATGTTACCATGGACTTTGTGACCGGTTTGCCGAAGTCAGCCAGAGGATCGAATGCCATCTGGGTGATTGTAGATCGTCTTACCAAATCAGCGCACTTCTTGCTTATTAAGACGACTTTCACCATGGTTCAGTATGCGGAGTTGTATATTCGGGAGATAGTCCGACTCCATGGTATTCCAGTTTCTATCGTATCTGACAGAGATCCCAGATTCACTTCCTTGTTTTGGAAGAGCTTGCATTCGACTATGGGTACGAAGTTGCTGTTTAGCACAGCTTTCCATCAGCAGACAGATGGGCAGTTTGAGCGAGTCATTCAGATTTTTGGAGGATCTTCTCCGTGCTTGCGTCATTGATTTCTCTGGGAGTTGGGAGTCGAACTTACCATTGGTAGAGTTCACCTATAACAACAGCTTTCAGTCGTTGATAGGAATGGCTCCGTATGAAGCTTTGTATGGTCGCAAGTGCAGATCTCATGTTCATTGGGATGAAGTAGGAGAGAGAGCGGAGTTGTGTCCAGAGATTATTCAGCAGACTGTCGACATAGTAGCCCGGATCCGTCATAGAATGAGGACTGCTCAGAGTCGACAGAAGAGCTATGCAGATCAGAGGAGGAGAGGTTTAGAGTTTTCTGTCGGCGACCATGTCTTTGTGAAGGTGGCACCTATGAAGGGTGTCATGCGATTTGGGAAGAAAGGGAAGCTCAGTCCGAGATTTATTGGACCATTTGAGATCCTCGACAGAGTTGGGACGCTAGCTTATCGTGTGGCTCTTCCGCCGAATCTGGTCGGAGTACACAATGTCTTTCACGTCTCTATGCTGAGGAAGTATATGGCGAATCCTTCGCATAGTCTTGAACTTCGAGTCGTTGCAGCTTACTCCGAACCTATCTTATGAGGAGAGACCAGTACAGATCTAAGACAGGCAGGAGCAGAAGCTTCGGAACAAGCTGGTTAAGCGAGTCAAAGTCAAATGGCTCAACCATTCAGAGGAGGAAGCTACATGGGAGTCTGAGCCGGAGATGAGAGATCGTTACCCCGAGTTATTCGGTGAGTTTTAATTTCGAGGACGAAATTTCTTTTAAGGGGGGAAGGATTGTAGAACCCGTAACTTAAACTACGTATAAGCCATGCATAATTCTAGTATTTTAAATGATTTTATTTCATGAGCATTTAAATGATTTTCCTTAAGTTAATTATTTCATGCAGCAGTTTGATTTTTATCAGTTCAGTTAATTCAGTGAGGCCGAACTGGAGTTGGAGTTTAGAGATAAAAATTAAGATTCAGAAAAACATTTTCAGAATTTATTTTAGCTAACAAGTAAGTTCATTTAAGTTAAAAATGAGGTTTGAGAATTTAATTTAATTACTTGAGGTGAGTAGAAAATAAATTTATTTAAGTTCCTTAATTAAGGGATTAATTCACTAAATTAATTAAAAGATAGGTGAGGCTTTTAAGGATTATAAATTTAGTAAATAATCAACATTCCTCCCTTCATTTTTATTGAAGAATTCGGCCACCCCCTTAGTAGATTAAACAAGGACTTGCCAACTCACCTTTGACCTATTCTTTGTTGAGTTAGCATACTAATCTTTTTAATTCTTGATCCACCTTAATTAATTAATTAATGAGCATTATCCTAGTCTAGAAAGCATGAGGATTTCGGTCACCACCTTCTAGAGTCATCCAACAACTCATTTGATATCCAACAAGAATTCAAATTTCAAAAAGGGGAGACTTGGTCTTGCATGCATCCCACCTATATTGCACCCATCTCCCTCACTCCCCTAACCATTTCCCCCTCTCCCTTAGTCTCGAAATTCAGAGTGTTTTGGAGAGAAAATAACGTGAGCACCATAGCTAGGAAGAGAGGAGAAAATCGAGCTAGCAAGGTAGAATAGAAAGCGCTCCACCTCCTCCGCGCCGGATCGTTGCGTTCTTTCGTTTTTCTTTCAAAACGAAACCAGACATGCATATATTCTTCCTTGACTCTTCAATCAAGTCCTAATATCATTTATTTTCAATACATGATCATTTTTCTATGGCAAAAATCGAAATACAGCAAGCATTTTTCAGAAAAACCAACATGCAGAATTTCGGCTTTCATTGTTCAGTTTCACGGTTTGCTTTGTGTTGTGGATTTCAGGTATTGGCTCGATTCTAGGCTTCTAAGGCAACATCTAGACATGTAATAGGATGCATTAGGACCATGTTGGTCCATTCATTTAACCCCATGCACGCTGTAAAACACAAGAATGACAACAATTCCACCTCTTGTCCAATTAAGCTTTTCGAAATTTTGTTCTGCTGTCATATAGGGAATGAATCTGATCATGGCTGCCAAAAGGCCTACAGCTAATGTTAGATCACTTCCCTAGCATGTCTAAGAAGTGACTAAGTTGCCCTTTTGGTGGCGTGGTCCATGGTTAATCGGTTTTAAAATTAAAACTCAAGAACAGCCCCTGCATCCTTTCGCCCCTCTTCATTTTACAGCATGTGTGTATTCGATTTTATGGAATGGTGTGGATCTTGGTTGGCCTATGGCCCTTAGCCACGGTTCATACCATGCCCCTAGATGTCTAGATCGTGGCATGGTCAATCAAATGGCCACTGGAACAACACGAGACAGCAAATGAATCACAACAGCCTACGCGCAGGTTTGGCTCTCGGTGGGGAAGTTTCGGTTGTTCATGGTGTGGTTTGAATTGTAGCTGGCCTAGGGCCCTTAGCCATGGTTCAAATCATTCTTTGGGATGTTGGTAAGAGTCTCTGGTCGGTGGTTCAAGCCCCAATCGCCGGTAGTCTCGAAAACGACACAAGGAAAGCAAGTGCGCAGCTGGTGTAATTTTGACAGCAAGTGTGCTGCTGTTCTTAGGTGTCGTTTGAGTTCTTGGTTGGCTTTTAGCCCATGGCCTTGGAATGGACAGTGCCTCATCGAGTTAGGAAGGTCATGTTTTTGTCCGTTTCTCATTCGGATCATTTTTGAGCTCTTACGAGAATTTACGGTGCGATGTGCCAAATTGACTCTCGAAAGAGCGTTTCATGTTTTTGCCTTCATTCACCTAAGATTCGACATGCATAATTTTAGTAGCATTAATTCATCATTTTAAGCGTATTTTAATCATGACTATATGATGTTTCAGTGTTGGTTCGGGTTGGTTCGGAGTCATGATTAAATACGAAGTCATTAGGCGCATTTGTCTCAGTTTTTGGTTTTTAATTGCATGGTTTGGTCAAGTAAAAACTATTGCATATTTTTAATGGCATATTTAGGTTGCAGCGAGCCTGGGAGCGATCCAAGCCATTCAGTAAAATTGTTACAGGATATTTAATTCAGTTATTTAATTATATTACGTGCAAAAAAAATACTAATTTTGAGATTTATGCGATATGTCTTGTGGTCACATTACTATCATGATTAAATCCGGTCGCCAGTTACCGGTCCGGTCGTCAGTTACCGGTTATGAGAGCATTACTAAGTCCTGTCGCCAGTCACAGGCCCGGTCGCCAGTTACCGGTCAGTTCAGTTGTTTCACCCAGTACTGTGGCAGTGGTCTGATCAGACGTACATTACTAAGTCATGTCGCCAGTTACAGGCCCGGTCGCCAGTTACCGGTCAGTTCAGTTCAGGGACCACATGCGTAGACCATAATCTCACCAGAAAATTATTACAGGCTATTTCAGTACAGGGCTCCAAGGAGCAAACATTTTCACTATGATTTTCAGTTCAGTTATGCACGTATAATAATTAATCATAACACAAAATTTTTACGCTATGCCTCATGACATGATATTTTCACTTGCATGCAATCTTATTATTTATTTATTTACTTGCTATTGACGATATATGCATGTTGAGTCTTTAGACTCACTAGACTTGATTGTTGTAGGTGCTGATGATGGCGGGACCGAGGGCGGGGACCAGTGAGCAGGCTCGAGTCGGCAGTAATAGGACCCGAGGACCTCAGTTCAGCATTTATTATTATTTGATGGCTCAATCATTTTAATTATCGTTGGAAAAACCTTTTACTGTTATTCCGAAAATGTTAATTTCTTCCGCTGCCACTTTGAACATCAAACTTTATTTATCAGTTCAGTTATGAATGAGGCAATTTTAATTATTTAAAAGAAAAAAAAATTTAAATTTTCCGTAAATTTTCAAGTAAGGATTTTTAGGCCTCTACATTTCTGTTGAGATAATGTTCTACGCAAGTTGCCCATAACGTATCATAACATAACATGCATGTCTTATCAGACTAAATCACAGTATACTGGGCGGTAGAGATCATCATAGACCTTGGACAGGATATCCGTACCCATACATGAACATGAATCAGTCGTAAGTCTCCGGGTCAAGTAATAATCCCATAAGCTGAATCATATAAGCGTGAGGTGGCCACAAGACAAATCGCATATATCTCAAAAATAAACATTTTCTATTTTTATGCACGTAATATAATTAAAATCACATTTTTATATCGATTGAGTTGGATCATTCCCAGGCTCGCTGCGACTTAATTCTAAAATGAGACACATGCTAATAATCTCAACTTGACCAACATATCATAACCGAACAAAAAACGAGACAATTACGCCCAACAAACTTAATATCTAACCATGACTCCGTACCAACCCGAACCAACATCAAACCATCGTTTAGTCATGATTGAAATACACCTAAAATACAGGAAAATAAATACCAAGGGCTGTAATACACGAAAGTTGTGCATAGAGGCCAAAATCATGAAACGCTCTTTCGAGAGTCACTTTGGCACATTGCACCGTAAATTCTCGTACGACCTCTAAACTTAACCAAATCATGAACGGCCAAAAACATGACCTTTCTAACTCAATGAGGTACTGTTCAGTCCAAGGCCATAGGCTAAAACTGTAAAGGCTTAAAATCCTTACTTGGAAATTTGCGAAAAATTGAAAATTTTTCTTTTTAAATAACTAAAATTGCCTCATTCATAAATGAACTTATAAATAAAGTTTGATGTTCAATGTGGCAGCGGAAGAATTAACATTTTTGAAATAACAGTAAAAAGTTTTTCCAACAATAATTAAAACGTTTGAGCCATCAATTAAAAATAAATGCTGAACTGAGGTCCTCGGGTCCTACCACTGCCGACTCGAGCCTGCTCACTGGTCCCGGCCCTTGGCCCCGGCATCATCAGAACCTACAACAATCAAGTCTAGTGAGTCTAAAGACTCAACATGTATATATCGTGAATAACAAGTAAATAAATAGTAAAGTTTCATGCAAGTGAAAATATCATGTCATGAGGCATATCGTGAAAATATCATGATTAATTATAATACGTGCATCACTGAACTGAAAATCATGGTGAAAATGTTTGCTCCTTGGAGCCCTGTACTAAAATAGCATGTAATAATTTTCTGGTGAGATTATGGTCTACGCAAGTGGTCCCTGAACTGAACTGAACTGAGCTGACCGGTAACTGGCGCGACCGGACTTAATAATGTACGTCTGATCAGACTACTGCCACGGTATACTGGGTGAAACAACTGAACTGACCGGTAACTGGCGACCGGGCCGGTAACTGGCGACCGGACTTAAGCATGATAGTAAAGTGACCACAAGCAATATCGCATAAATCTCAAAATAAGTATTTTTGCACGTAATATAATTAATTAACACAATTAAATATCCTGTAATAAGTTTACTGAATAGATTGGATCGCTCCCAGGCTCGCTGCAACCTACATATGCCATGAAAAATATGCAATAGCTTTATAGGATTAAACTATGCAATAACATTCTAAAATGTGACAATTACGCCTACCGACTTCGTATTTAATCATTACTCCGAACCAACCCGAACCAAAACTAAACCGTCATGTAGTCATGATTAAAATACGCCTAAAATGATAAAATAATGCTCCTAAAATGGTGAGGGCCGAAATCTAGGTGAATGGAGGCCAAAACAAGAAACGCTCTTTCGAGAGTCAATTTGGCACATCGCACCGCAATCTACCCCGCTCACTAGCTCCTATCTCAGTCTCAAGGATCTATCGCTCTGATACCACCTGTTGTGGGGACCCGGACGCTAATCATGTTCTTAATCATCATTGGGACTAATTAATCAATTATAATAAACAGGGTCGAAATTTTTTTTTTTTTAAAATAATGCGGAACGTAGTGACATAAAAACATATATATACATCTCAGTATATTAAAGTACCAATTCTGTACCCCATACATTTATTTAATTAAGGTTTAACAGCTTATATCAAGTATCCAACCCTATCTCTAATCCAAGTCTGGTGCCGCCACTCTAATCACGATCTCTCTCTTTATCTCCGTGACCCTGAACCTGTCCCACCTGTTGTCATGTACACATACAGACAAGACAACAGCCGGATAATTCCGGTGAGAATATAATCCCAGTATAAATCAACGAAACATGCAATCATATAAACAAATATAAAGCATGTAACAGGTAACAGCAATATGTATCACAATCTGAAACATAACTCATATCAAACTGTCGACCATACTCGTAGCTACACAATTTAGACTAGACTCAATCCTAGTCTAGGGATCCCGGTTTCCAGAAGTTGGCATTCCTATATCGACCAACAGTGATAGAAAAGACTCCAGTTCTATCCACGTCGATAAGGTATCGATCACCAGAAATAGAAAATGGTCTGATTCTATCCACACCGATATGGTATCGATCACCAGTAATAGAAGGAACTCTAATTCTATCCACACCGATATAATATCAATCACCAGTAATAGAAGAAGCTTCCAATTCTATCCACACCGATACAACATCGATAAACAGTAATAGAAGAAACCCAAATTCTATCCACATCGATAGCCAATCATCCGGTCACAAACTTTGGCACAATCGCCAATACGCTATCTTGTGACATCGTGCAATGTGCCCGTGGCGATCCCACCACTATCAGGCACTTCTGTCACAAGATTACTCGTCTAATACCTGTTATCTATTAATCAAGAAAACATGTACATCAATCAAATCAATGCAAATATCAATGCAATAAAGTAAAGTATGTGATTTAGGGAAACTCAAGTCTAAACCGACTTAAGTCGATCTCCCAATACCACATTGACTTATACCTTTCGTTTGTAGTCACGGTCTGAAGCAATCTCAGCTCTGAACTCAAGACTTTCTTTGTAGATCTGAAACGATATATTGAGAATCATAATATCAAAATTCAATTCTCAATTCAACACTGAATCTGATTAATCCGGATTTAATTCAAATAACAGCATAACGGCACAATCTCAGTATCCCCGTCAATACCATATCAACAGACATCAATTACAAATCATAACCCATATCCGATACAATTTGTAATCCATCCATAATCCAAATCTGTCCGATTTCAGATCAATATAATCAGAAAATCATAACAATTCTATAATCAGTCTGTTTCGTAATTTGACTTCGATTCTATGAGCTCTAACCTGTCCAGAACATCATATATGAATTCCATGCAATTTTGACAACATCATAATTTCAAAACATGTCAAAACGTAGTAAAACTTACGTCCAGTTGTAGCCTACGTTGCTAGGAACTCGGTACTGAAGTCAGATTCAAAATCAGACGGACGGATTTTTCACAAAAGGCGTAAGGATTTTTCACAACTTCACAGAGACTTTTCTCGACTCTTTTCTCAGAAAAATGAAGGGTTTTTGTACGTTTTGTATATATATATATATACATTCATGCATGTAAAGCAAATGGCGAACTCTACGCGCAACACGTCTCGCGCATATGCGCGACATCTACCGGCGCATATGCGCGAGACCATATGTCTCGGCGCGTGATGTGCACAGTACCTCGCGCATATGCGCACCCTCATTCGGCGCATATGCGCGAGGTATCCAAATTTCTGCCCAACTCTCTGCCACCCTCGCGCACATGCGCGGGTTCATGTCGCGCATATGCGCGAGGTCCTCTGGACATTTCGCGCATATGCGACTGACTGGTCGCGCATATGCGCGAGAGTTCATCCTCGCACATACATTTTCACACGTTACTTCAAATCGTATCTCGGTTAATCCTTTCATAATCATATCAAATTATAAATCAATAATTACAGATTACTAGGATTAAATTTTCTGGGCATTACACTAATGGCCATTGGGGCTTGAACCACCGACCAGAACCTCTTACCAACGTCCCAAGGAATTATTTAAACCATGGCTAAGGGCTTTAAACTAGACATAATTCGGAATATTCCAGCAACAATCGAAAAGATTCACCCGAGAGCACCTTTGCATGCGCGTGTGGTGTTTAGCTTTGCTTGCTATCTCATGTCGTTCCAGTGGCCATTTGATTGACCATGGCACGACCTAGACATCTAGGGGTATGGTATGAACCAGTGGCTAAGGGCCATAGGCCAACCAAGATCCAAACCAAACCACCCAAAACCGAAACTCATATGCTGTACCAAGGAAGGGCCGAAATGGGGAAAGGGGCTGTTCTTGCGTTTGATTTAAAAACCGATGCACCATGGACCGAGCCACCAAAAGGGCGACTTAGTCACGTCTTAGACGTGCTTGGGAAGTGATCTAACCATGGCTATATTCCTTGTGGCAGCCCAGATCAGATCCATCCCCTTGACAGCACACAACAGATTTTTCGAAAACTAAAAGGGCCAAGATTGAAGAGTTGCTGTCAAATTCGAATTCTATCATGCATGGGGCTTGTTTGAATGGACCAACATGGTCTTGACACACCCTAGTATGTTTCTAGATATAGCCTAGTGAGCCTGGAGTCGAGCCATCCACCTGAAACATCAAAACAAGAGAACCCGTGAAGAGCATCATGAAAATCAAAAATTCTGCATTCTTATTTTCTGAAACATTCTTGATGTATTTCGGTTTTTGCTTAATAAAACATGATCATGTAATGAAAATAAATGGTATTAGGACTTGATTGAAGAGTCAAGGAAGAATATATGCATGCCTGGTTTCGTTTGAAAGAAAAACGAAAAGAAGAGACGATCCGGCGCGGAGGAGTGGAGCGCTCTTGCTAGCTTGTTCTTCACTCGATTATTCTCTCTAGTTTCCTACTGAAATCCCACGGTTTTCTACTCTAAAATGGCTCTGATTTTCGTTCATGGGTGAGGGGAGGTGATGGTTAGGAGAGTGAGGGAGATCCACTAATAAAGGAATTCAAATGGTATGACCAAGTCTCCTCTCTTTTTGAAATTTGAATTGGTTGATATCAAATGGCTTCTTGGATGGATCTAGAATGAGTGGCCGATTCTCTCATGCAAATCTAGACTAGGATAAAGCTTAATAATTAATTAATTAATGTTGATTAATAATTAAAAGGTTAGCATGCTAAAATAACAAAGAATGGGTCAAAGTGTGACACCTCTGACCCATTTTATAAAATAACAGCGGAATTTAAAATTTTCTTGAAGGAGGAAGGATAAAAAGTTCTTGACATAAAATCTTTACAAACAAATGTATACACATGATCAAGGAAATGATACAACAAAAAGCAAAATATCATTCTTGTGATCATGTCCAAAATGCCATCAAAATATCTTCTTCCTTCCATATTGGGTATGCATATGACTCCGGCCCACAATCAACGTTCCAGCCTGTCGCTCTTATCTGCATCACATGAAATAACTGAAATGAGTATAAAACGCAGCAAGTGGAACTCTTACATAGCAATGTACATAGCATACTCTGTAAAACATGGCTTTAAAAACATTAAACACCATCAACTCTGAATCATGAATAACATAGCAATAATTGTTATAAGATGGTATTTCTCTTTTCTCTGTTGGATTGATATCTATATAGTATCTCTGTCTCTGTACCTATATCCCATCGATATAAATCGACAACTCTGAGGGATATAAGCCTATGGTCGTTGATCAACTAATTGCATGCAATCTATGACTATGTATCTATCAATCCATAAATCATTTTAAACTCTCTTTGGGGCATTTAATCAACACTGTGTAAACTCTTTTCTCTTGTATTCCCTTTTTCACAATTGAAACATTCAATTGTCTCAAATATACAATCAAGTAATTCAATACATAATATGGATCAAATGGAAGGGAATAACATGTTAAAACCATTGAAACACAATACATACATATACTATCATGTGAGCACAAGAATGAGAATCCACTTACAACCACTTGAAACCTTGATTCTATACTCTTGGTAGCAATCCTACAACAATAAACAATAATTTGCACCATCAATAACCCAATAATCCAACAACAATACCATAAAAGCCAAAGAATCAACACCATCACAAACCCATAACATCTCCAACACCAAAAACTAAGAAATAACCAAACCAAAAGCTTACCTTAGCTTCCTTGATCCCAAAATAATCTTGCTCTCAACACAAATAACTAACAAGAAGCTTGTATTAAAGAAAAGAAAGGAGAGAAATTGGAACCCTAGTCTCCCAAGAGAAGAAGAAACGAAAAGTGAGAAGGAAGAATGAGAAAAATGAGACCAACTCTTGCATTTAAACACTTAAAATCCGAAAACACGTTTGTACTATGCGCGGCGCTAGGGCGGTCGAAAATTACCGCTCGGGCGCCAATGATTCTGCCCGAAACCCAAATTTCCAGAAGTAGTGGCGCTCGGGCGGCCATATATTACCGCTCGGGCGCCACTCTGCGCACTGCCACGTTAAAGATTGCTTCAGAAACGCCTCTTCCCTTACAAATTAGAAAACAGTTGTAAACTACAAAGTTGTAGCCCTATGTCTTTCCTTGAATCTCTCCAAATTTCAGATCGTTTGGAGGTTTGAATAAAAAGTTATGCTAAATCTACAAACATGTGTTATTCGAGGAACGACGAAACGCACAACACACTTCGGGGCTCTTTTGGCTTATATTCCACAATGATTTGAACAAAACTCAAAATAAGAAAGTTACACCTCTATATCTTATCTAATCACTCCAATTGGCCTCATACCCATTGGCTCAACACACGAATTATCATGAATTTAATCGTAATGCCGCTACAATAGCACTACACATCATCTATAACCAACCATACTATAAATCATAAATCGAAACTCTTAACATCCAAACTATACTTAAACTTGACCAAGTAGTCAATAAACTTATGAAAACTTAAACCGTACCGTACACCAGGCTTGGCTATTACAATCTCCCCTCCTTAAAGGAATTTCGTCTCCGAAATTAACGTCACTGCGCAAACAACTCGGGATACTTCTCTTTCATCTCATCCTCTGGTTCCCACGTGGCTTCTTCAATCAAATGATTCCTCCAAAGAACTTTAACAATGCCGATCTCTTTGTTTCTCAACACTTTAACTTTGCGATCCAGAATCTGGATCGGAATCTCTTGGTATGTCAAATTCAGCGTCAAATCCAATGGCTCGTGACGAAGAACATGGGAAGGATTCGCAATATACTTCCTGAGCATCGAAACATGAAAAACATTATGAACTCTGTCAAGATCTGGCGGTAGGGCTAACCTGTAAGCTCGATCACCAACTCTGTCCAAGATCTCAAATGGGCCAATAAATCTCGAACTCAACTTTTCCTTCTTGCCAAACCGCATCACACCCTTGAGAGGTGCTATCTTCAGGAACACATGGTCGCCAACCTCAAACTGCAATGGTCTACGACGCACATCAGCATAACTCTTCTGTCTCGACTGCGCTGTCTTCATCCTCTCTCGAATAACAGCAACAACATCAGCTGTCTGTTGGACCAACTCTGGACCCAACATCTTCCTCTCACCAATCTCATCCCAATACAAGGGAGATCTACACTTCCTGCCATAAAGTGCTTCATACGGTGCCATGCCAATCGTCGCTTGGTAACTATTATTGTACGTGAACTCAACAAGAGGCAATTTGGAATCCCAGCTACCTGAATAATCAATAGTACAAGCTCTGAGCATATCCTCTAGAATCTGAATAACTCTCTCTGATTGACCGTCGCTCTGGGGGTGAGATGCTGTACTAAATGCTAACCGTGAACCCATAGCTCTGTGCAAACTCTTCCAAAACTCTGAAGTAAATCTAGGGTCACGATCAGACACGATCGACACAGGAACACCATGAAGTCTAACAATCTCTGCTATGTACTCTTCGGCATACTGGTTCATAGAATACGTCGTCTTGACTGGAAGAAAATGCGCTGACTTGGTCAACCGATCAACAATAACCCAAATAGAGTTAAAACCTTTCTGCGTTCTGGGAAGACCAGTCACGAAGTCCATCGTAATATGCTCCCATTTCCATTGAGGAATCGGCAAAGATAGCAATGTCCCAGCAGGTCTCTGGTGCTCGATCTTCACCTGCTGACAAGTTAGGCACTGAGAAATAAACATGGCAATATCTTTCTTCATACCCGGCCACCAATAGAGTCTACGAAGATCCTGATACATCTTGGTACCACCTGGATGTATCGAATATGGCGCGGTATGAGCCTCTGTCAAGACGTCTCTACGAATATCATCACCAGTAGGAACACAAATACGGCCTCTAAAAGTCACTAAACCATCTCCATTCAACCCAAACTCTGAATTACCTCTCTCCTCTGCTCTGGCTCTCAACTCTGTCAACTGTAAATCATTGACCTGCTCTCTACGGATCCTTTCCGTCAATGTAGCCCGAATAACCAACGCTGAAAAGCGAGCAATGGTTCCCGGAACCACCAAAGCTATCTCTTCTCGCTGCAAGTCCAACAACAATGGCTTCTGAATCAAAGAACTTAAAGAAGAACTCGACTTATGGCTCAATGCATCTGCTACAACATTTGCCTTTCCTGGGTGGTAACTAATAGTCACATCATAGTCTTTGACAAGCTCTAACCACCGCCTCTGTCGCATATTGAGTTCTTTCTGAGAAAACAAATACTTCAAACTCTTGTGGTCCGTGAAAATTTCACACTTTTCGCCATATAAGTAATGTCTCCAGATTTTCAGGGCGAAAACCACAGCTGCCACTTCCAAATCATGCGTAGGATAATTCTTCTCGTAGTCCTTCAACTGACGAGAAGCATAGGCTATAACCTTTCCACGTTGCATCAGCACTGCACCAAGACCCTTCTTCGACGCGTCAGTATAAACAACAAAATCCTCTGAACCACTGGGCAATGCAAGAAGTGGAGCTGTCGTCAACTTATCTTTCAGCTCTTGGAATCCACTCTGGCATTCATTGGACCACTCAAACTTCACAGTCTTCCTCATCAGATTGGTTAATGGCAGGGCAATCTTTGAAAAATCTGAAATAAAACGACGATAATAACCCGCCAATCCAAGAAAATTGCGTACCTCTGATACAGTGGTAGGAATAGGCCACTTCTGAATCGTCTCTATTTTCACTGGATCAACAGCTATACCATCCTTTGAAACGACATGGCCTAAAAAAGAAATATGCTCCAACCAGAATTCACATTTCTTCAGCTTAGCATACAACCGCTTCTCTCTCAACAACTGAAGAACAACTCTGAAGTGCTCTGAATGAAGCTCTCTGGTCTTGGAATAAATCAATATGTCATCGATGAAAACAATGACAAAGCTATTCAAATACGGCTTGAACACTCGGTTCATCAGATCCATGAAGACTGAAGGAGCATTAGTCAGACCAAAAGACATCACAAGGAACTCATAATGACCATACCTGGTCCGGAACGCCGTCTTGGGGATATCAGACTCCCTAACCTTCAACTGATAATAGCCAGATCGCAAATCAATCTTCGAAAACACGGTAGCCCCTTGCAGCTGATCAAACAAGTCATCTATCCGTGCAACGGATACTTATTCTTGATAGTCACTTTGTTGATCTCTCTATAATCAATACAGAGCCGCAAAGTCCCATATTTCTTCTTGACAAATAGAACCGGAGCTCCCCAAGGTGAAGAACTCGGCCGAATGAAACCTTTATCCAAAAGATCCTGCAACTGCGTCTTCAACTCCTTCATCTCTGTAGGGGCCATTCTGTACGGAGCCTTGGAAATAGGAACCGTACCTGGAACTAGGTCAATCACAAACTCCACATCTCTGTCCGGCGGTAAACCCGGTACATCATCCTCAAAAACATCAGAGAACTCTCTCACAACATCAATATCATCAATATTCAATTTCACAATTCTATCCACATCCACAATCGAAGCCAAAAACCCATCACAACCTCTAAACAACAACTTCTTAGCCTCAAGACACGAAATAAAAGGAAGGACCAGCGAAGTACCTGCACTGGCGAGCATACCTTCCTTATTGCCATCATCTACAAATTTCACCGTCTTAGCAACGCAATCAATCACTGCACGATATGTTGATAGCCAATCCATGCCAAGTATAATATCAAATGCAACCATTGGAATAACAATCAAATCGGCATAAACCACTCGCTCATCAATTTGAACAGAGCACGCATACACAATAGATTTCGGGCACAACACATCCCCCGAAGGCAATACAACATTAAACTGGAGGGGAAGAACAGAAGGAACTATATCCAAAGATCTCAAAAAATAGTTCAGACATAAAAGAATGAGTAGCACCTGTATCAATCAATGTCGTAGCTACTCTGCCTGAAATTAAAATAGTGCTAGAGATCACAGAAGAATTATGGTTTATACCTTCCTTCGTCATGGTAAAGATGCGACCCTGAACCTTCTCTTTACTTGTTCCTCTAGGACAATCTTTGGCAATGTGGCCTCCAGTGCCACATCGATAACAAGTGTGAGTACCAAATCTGCACTCTCCATGATGATGTCTACTGCACTTGGGACACAATGGCTTCTCAGGATCAGATGGAACTGTCGGTGGTTTAGGACTCGGCTCTAACTTGCCTTTCCCCTTGAAACGATCCTTTCCTCTTTGATTCGAACCGTGGCCTCTCTGAGCAATGGCATGCTGCCTCGCCTGTCTTTCCCTGGCAATGTCTTTCTCATCTTGTTCGGCCAAGAAGGCCTTAGCCACAATCTCTTTGAATGTCACCGCCTTCGACATATTGATGTCCCTTCTGATTTCTGCTCTAAGGCCTCGAATGAAATGAGCACCCTTGTCTTTGTCGTTGGAAGTAATATACGGGGAAAACAGACAGCCCTCCTCGAACTTCAGAATATACTCATCGACAATTCAAACCTCCCTGTCGAAGCTCCAAGAACTCTGTCACCTTCCTAGCTCGAAGTGCGTCTGGGAAGTACTTGTCATAGAAAAGATCAGTGAACTCTTGCCACTTCAATGTCAAAATATCCACACTAACCTTGGTAGCATTCCACCAAATGCGTGCTGCCTTGACTAACATGAACACTGCACAACTGATTCTATCTTTGTCCCCATAGTTGAGATTATCAAAAATATCCTCAAGTTCCTTGACCCATTCTACAGCCATCAACGGATCAGTGCTTCCTGCAAATTCCGGCAGATCCATTCTCTTGAAAGCAGTAAAGATCCCATCGGTTCCAACTGGTTGAACTACTGGAACTCTATATTGGCCTCTCCCTTGGCCTACTCCTTGCAGACGGAGCAACTGTTGGATCTGCTCACTATGGACCTTAGATTGCTCTTTCAACAACTTGCCTAACTCATCGACAACTCTAGAAGAAGAACTATCCTCACCCTCTGCAACCTTTCTCTTAGGAGGCATAACTCCTACAATGTGCTCACATAATACATATCAATAGATAATAATGAATAGATGTAGAAGAAGACATACCCGGACAGTTGAAAGTAGACGAAGTCATATGCATTGGTCCGAAGAACGGTGCTCTGATACCACTAAATGTGACACCTCTGACCCATTTTATAAAATAACAGCGGAATTTAAAATTTTCTTGAAGGAGGAAGGATAAAAAGTTCTTGACATAAAATCATTACAAACAAATGTATACACATGATCAAGGAAATGATACAACAAAAAGCAAAATATCATTCTTGTGATCATGTCCAAAATGCCATCAAAATATCTTCTTCCTTCCATATTGGGTATGCATATGACTCCGGCCCACAATCAACGTCCCGGCCCGTCGCTCTTAACTGCATCACATGAAACAACTGAAATGAGTATAAAACTCAGCAAGTGGAACTCTTACATAGCAATGTACATAGCATACTCTGTAAAACATGGCTTTAAAAACATTAAACACCATCAACTCTGAATCATGAATAACATAGCAATAATTGTTATAAGATGGTATTTCTCTTTTCTCTGTTGGATTGATATCTATATAGTATCTATGTCTCTGTACCTATATCCCATCGATATAAATCGATAACTCTGAGGGATATAAGCCTATGGTCGTTGATCAACTAATTGCATGCAATCTATGACTATGTATCTATCAATCCATAAATCATTTTAAACTCTCTTTGGGGCATTTAATCAAACACTTTGTAAACTCTTTTCTCTTGTATTCCCTTTTTCACAATTGAGACATTCAATTGTCTCAAATATACAATCAAGTAATTCAATACATAATATGGATCAAATGGAAGGGAATAACATGTTAAAACCATTGAAACACAATACATATACTATCATGTGAGCACAAGAATGAGAATCCACTTACAACCACTTGAAACCTTGATTCTATACTCTTGGTAGCAATCCTACAACAATAAACCATAATTTGCACCATCAATAACCCAATAATCCAACAACAATACCATAAAAGCCAAAGAATCAACACCATCACAAACCCATAACATCTCCAACACAAAAACTAAGAAATAACCAAACCAAAAGCTTACCTTAGCTTCCTTGATCCCAAAATAATCTTGCTCTCAACACAAATAACTAACAAGAAGCTTGGATTAAAGAAAATAAAGGAGAGAAATTGGAACCCTAGTCTCCCAAGAGATGAAGAAACGAAAAGTGAGAAGGAAGAATGAGAAAAATGAGACCAACTCTTGCATTTAAACACTTAAAATCCGAAAACACGTTTGTACTGTGCCCAGCGCTCGGGCGGTCGAAAATTACTGCTCGGGCGCCAATGATTCTGCCCGAAACCCAAATTTCCAGAAGTAGTGGCGCTCGGGCGGCCATATATTACCGCTCGGGCGCCACTCTGCGCACTGCCACGTTAAATATTGCTTCAGAAACGCCTCTTCCCTTCCGAATTAGAAAAAGTTGTAAACTAAAAAGTTGTAGCCCTATGTCTTTCCTTGAATCTCTCCAAATTGCAGATCATTTAAAGGTTTGTGTAAAAAGTTATGCTAAATCTCCCAACATGTGTCACTGGACGAACAAAGAAACGCACAACACACTTCGGGGCTCTTTTGGCTTATCTTCCACAATGATTTGAACAAAACTCAAAATAAGAAAGTTACACATCTATGTCTTATCTAATCACTCCAATTGGCCTCATACCCATTGGCTCAACATACAAATTATCATGAATTTAATCGTAACGCCGCTACAATAGCACTACACATCATCTATAACCAACCATACTATAAATTCTAAATCGAAACTCTTAACATCCAAACTATACTTAAACTTGACCAAGTAGTCAATAAACTTATGAAAACTTAAACCGTACCGTACACCAGGCTTGGCTATTACACAAAGGGTGAGTTGGCATATCAATGCTTAATCAATTAAGGGTGGCCGAATTTACACAATAAAAATGAAGGGGAAATGTTGTTTAGTTGATAAATTTTAATACCTTAAGAGCCTTACATATCCCTTAATTAATTTAGTGAACTAACCCCTTAATTAAGGAACTTAAATAAATTTATTTTCTACTCACCTCAAGTAATTAAATTAAATCTTCAAACCTCCTTTTTAACTTAAATAAACTTATTTGCTAGCTAAAATAAATTCTGAAAATATTTTCTGAATCTTAAATTTTATCTCTAAACTCCAACTCCAGTCCGGCCTCACTGAAATAACTGAAATAATGACATTTAAACTACTGAAATAAAATAATTAACTTTACAGAAAGGCACTTTAAGTACTCATGCAATAAAATCAATTTACTTTAAAATACTATAATTATGCATGGCTTATACGTAGTCTAAGTTACGGGTTCTACAAAAACCAATCAAGAACTCGTGCATGACCTCTGAACCGCAGCAAAGCTGCTGTAAAATTCCAGCGGCAGCAGCTGTGCTTGCTTCGCTTCGTTTACGAGGCAATTGGTCATTGGTGCTTGAACCGCCAGCCAGAGCCTCTTCCCAACATCCTAAGGTATGGTTTGAACCATGGCTAAGGGCCATAGGCCAAACACAATCCAAACAAACACCTACGACAATTCTGAAGCTCCACCCGAGACGCCATTGAGCACGCGTGTGGTATATTGCTTCACTTGTTGTCTTGGTCATTACAATGGTCATGAGATCGACCATGGCTTGATCTAGACATCATGAGGTATTGTGTGACCATGGCTAAGGACTAGAAGCCAACCAAGATCCACCCAACATTCTCAAATTCGAAACTACTCACACAAACTCGAAAATGAAAACCGAAGATGCTGTCTCGTGTTGTTTGTTTTAAAACCGATGGGACCATGAACCAAGCCATGAAAGGTCATCTTGGTCATGTCCTAGACATGCTAAGGAAAGGTCCGAACCATGGTTACAGCCCCAAAAGCAAACCAAGATTCGAACCTCCTTGAACAATCAAAAAAACAGAATTTCGAGATCCAACTTGCAACTATGGTGGAGTTGCTGTAAATTCTTGAATCCAGCGAGTTGGGGAGTTGAAATAATGGACCAACATGATCCAAACTCACCCTAGTACATGCCTAGATGCAGCCTTGGTTGCTTGGAATCGAGCCAACCCCTGAAATCATCAAAAACAACGAAACCGTGAAGGCGCAAGGAAAGATCCGAAAATCTGCACAATAATTTCGAAAGTTGTTGTCCATGTTTTCGGTTTTTCTTCAAAATTTAAGAACAAATATGGTTTAAAAATATGCATATGACTTGATTGAAGAGAAAAGAATAATATAGACATGCCTGGAATTTGTTTTGAAAGAAAACAAACGATTACGACGAACACGGCGCGGCGGAGACGGAGTTCTCTTCTCTTGTTTGATTTCTCTCTTATTATCTTTCTAGCTTCTCACGATTTTTAGCAGCTGAATAACTCTTAATTTTTGAGAGAATGGAGAGGAAAATGGCTTGGGAAAAGAAGGGGAATGTTACTAATTAAATGGGGTGGTAGAATGGCAATTCAATTCATTCCATCCTAGTTGCTAGTGAGATATGGAATGAAGTGTGCTATCAAGGGATTGAGGGAGATTTGAGGGATGGTGTTGACCGGTTTTTGCTATCAAAACAAGGTAAGAATATTGCTTAATTATTAATTAGTGGGGATTTAAATTGATGGAATTATTCTACAATGAAGGGTTAAGGAAAGAATTAAAAATGGTGAGTTGCCACACTTAATGAAATCTTTAAAGGAGGTGGCCGAATTTTACAAATAAAAATGGGGGGGGTGGGGGGGGGGGGAAACATTGCTTAATCTTGTATTTTAAATCTTTAAATTTTTATCTACACATTAAGTATTTTAGTGAATTAAATAATTAATTAGTCTAGGATAATAATTATCTTGCAAGCATGGCTAATTCTTACAATAAATCACTAACATGTTAAGTTACAATTTCATAAATAAAATAAGCCTAGATTAACTTATCTCAATTGGTCACATATTTTAATTTAGGCTTTTAATTAAATTATTGGACATAAAGAAACTTATTTACTACTTATCTTTAATTAATTAATTAAATCCTTAAACATTCTTTTTCATTAAAAAAAATTATTCTTTATCTTAAATAAATTCTAGGAATATTTTCTTATCATTAAATTTTATCTCAATACTCCAACTCCGGTCCGGCCTCGCTTATTTAACCGAAAAGACAAAAACTAAACTTCTACGATTTAAAACAAATGATCATAACTCAATCAATTTTATATGAATGAATATAAATCCTCATGCATAAAAAGATCATTTTAATTTAAATAATAGTAATTATGCATGACTTATATGTAGTCCGATTTAACAGGTTCTACAACTCTCCCCCCTTAAAAGAAATTTTGTCCTCGAAATTAAAACTTACCGAATAACTCGGGGTAACGACTCCTCATCTCTGGCTCAGAATCCCACGTAGCTTCCTCCTCTGAATGATTAAGCCATTTGACTTTCACTAGCTTCACCAGTTTGTTCCGAAGCTTCTTCTCCTGTCTGTCTAGGATTTGCACTGGTCTCTCTTCATAAGACAGGTTCTGAGTGAGCTGCAACTGTTCAAAATTCAAGACATGCGAAGGATTCGCCATATACTTCCTCAAACATAGAGACGTGGAACACATTGTGTACTCCGGCCAGATTCGGCGGAAGAGCAACACGATAAGCTAACGTCCCAACCCTGTCGAGGATCTCAAATGGTCCGAAGAATCTCGGACTGAGCTTTCCTTTCTTCCCGAACCGCATGACATCTTTCATAGGTGCTACCTTCACGAAAACATGGTCGCCAACGGCAAACTCTAGATCTCCTCCTCTGATCCGCATAACTCTTGTGTCGACTCTGAGCAGTCCTCAACCTATCACGGATCTTGGCTACTACATCGGTAGTCTGCTGAAAAATCTCCGGACCCAATTCTGACCTCTCACCTGCTTCATCCCAATGAACAAACAATCTGCACTTACGACCATACAGTGCTTCATATGGAGCCATACCTATAGACGACTGAAAACTGTTGTTATAGGTGAACTCTACCAATGGCAACTTCGACTCCCAACTCCCTGAGAAGTCGATGACACATGCACGGAGAAGATCCTCCAAAATCTGGATAACTCTCTCTGACTGCCCATCTGTCTGTGGGTGGAAAGCTGTGCTAAACAACAACTTCGTACCCATAGCCAAATTCAAACTCTTCCAGAATGAGGAAGTGAATCTAGGATCTCGGTCAGACATTATAGAAACGGGAATACCATGAAGCCTGACTATCTCTCGGATATACAACTCTGCATACTGAATCATGGTGAAAGTCGTCTTAATGGGCAAGAAGTGCGCTGATTTGGTAAGACGATCATCAATCACCCAGATAGAATTTGATCCTCTGACTGACTTCGGCAAACCGACAACGAAGTCCATGGTAACATTCTCCCACTTCCATTCGGGAATAGGAAGAGGCTTGAGCATACCTGCTGGTCTCTGGTGCTCCGTTTTCACCAGCTGACACGTCAGACACTCGGATACGAAAATTCTGATATCCTTCTTCATTCCGGGACACCAATACATCAACTGCAGATCTTTTTTACATCTTCGTACTCCCAGGGTGAATAGAGTACGGCAACATGTGGGCCTCTGATAATATATCTGCTCGAATAGAATCACTGCTAGGAACCCACATTCTGTCTCGATATCTCACAATATCGTCGCTAACTGTATACAAAATATTGCCCTTGGCCTCATCTCTCTGTTTCCACTTTGCCAACTGCTCATCTACTGACTGTCCACTGCGAATACGGTCTAGAAGAGAAGACTGTGTAAGGTCCAAAATTAAGACGACGTAATCCAACTGCATGCGAATCTAGGAAATTATGAAAAATTGAGTAATTAATTGATTTTAGCTGCTAATTAATTATGTGACGTACTTGTTTATATGCTAAATGAGATTTATTTGTCATCATGCATAAAAAAATGTATTTTTAGGAATATTCAAGTGACGATCGAGGAACGGGGACCGAGAGCTAAAGAAAACGTAAAATATTTATATTAAATAATTATTTTTAATTATTTAAAAGATGGTCGATGCTTTTTAGTATTTTTATGAAATTAAGGGTTTTGAGGTGATTTTATACGCCGGGGCGTAAATTTTATCGGTGTTGGTTTTTCAACTAAAATACGAGCTTTTTGGCAACCCGGCTAATAAATTCACAAATTTATTTAAACAAAAACCTTGTTAATATTTTATTTAATTCTAATTAAAGGCTAATGGGCTTAATTGTTGGCTTAATGGGCCTAAAGCCATGTTAGCAAATAATTAGTATATAATACATGATTTAGTCTCCCAAAAACCCTACACTTTTAGCATCAAGGGATCGGCCACACACTTTTTAAAATCTGAAAACACTCCCACACACACACGGCACTCACCACACCAAGCTAGAAGAGGTTTTCGAAGGCATCAAGCCAAGAGCAAGCCATCGTCGCGTCCCTTTCTTCGTCGTCAACGGTTTTTCGTGCGTATAAAACGCAAAGGCACACCCTAATCTCCCTTTACTCATCCATCATATCATATTAATGCTTAAATTATTGGATGCATGAATAACATGAAAGAAAAACAAGTGCCACTTTTCTAAATTTTCGTTTTGGATCATAGCATGATATGTTAAGCAAGGTTTTTGATTCTTAAAACATGATTGTATGTTGTTTAAGGACTGCCATGATCTAGGCCATGATTTACAAGGGTTTACACGTGAGTTAGGGTCCTGTAAGCGCACCATACACGCTGGAATTTGAAGAGCACCAAATAAAACGTAAGTTGCTGTCATGGGAAGAACATGGGTTCGATTAGGGGTCCTCACGGCCGGGCTTGGTGCGACTCTTGTCCAGGGGCTAGCCAAGGGCATGGGGGAGACCAAGGAAGAGTCCTAGCCATGCTAGGACTCGAGAGGAGAGGCGGCGAAGAATCCATCGTAGGAAGGACTCTACCCGAGAAGCATGGCAGTTCGCGTGCAGGAGGTGCGCGGCTGCAGGGAAGGGAAGGGCTCGTTCCAAGCTTGCTGGGCAGGGTTAGGGCGAGTCCTTAGGATCCTGGGTAAGTGCTAGGTACGCTGGTTCGTGGCTAGAGTGTCGGCTAGGGTCCTTATTGCATCAAACATAGAGTCCATGCAGGATATAACTCTCGGCCAGCTTATGGGCAGTAGAGGGGACCTTCGTTTTTGGTTTTGGGGAGGGTTTCTTGTTAAAGTTAGAGTCAAGTAGGCTAAATTATTGTGTTGGGCAAGTTTTGGCTCGACATGGTTCGGGGGTAACTCGTGAAAATCAGAAGTTGGCTCGGGGTCGAAGTTTAGGTGTCAAAATAGGGTTTTAAGTAAAGAAAAAATTGGAAAACGGCTCACGGGGGTCGAGTCGGGGTCCATAAGGGCTAAAATAATATAAAAAGACTAAATTTAGAATTTAAGAATTTTATTAAAGTTTGGTATTTTTCGGGATTAAAACACTGTTAAAACAATTAAGAAAAGATAATTGAAAAAGTCTAACATTTAATCCAAATAAAATTATGAAAAAAAAATTCACGTAAGCTTAAATAATTATTTGGGACATGTTAGAGTCGTGAAATCAAGGAAAAAGTCGAAAACGTAAAATGTCGAGTCCAGGGGTAAAACGGTCTTTTTACACCTAGAAATTAGTTAAGGTCATGGCACTGCCCTAAATGCTATTTTATGAAAATATGATTATTTTTAAATGTTTATGAATTGTTCATGATTGAATGATGATTTTTAAATGTCTATTTGATTTTTATGATTGAGGGAAGACATTTAAAATACATGTTGCATGCTTGGTTTCAAAAATGAAAAACGTAATGATATTCATGATTTTTCTAAAGTGATGTGAATGAAAAATGTTGAAGGATGTGAAATAATTGTGACTAATTCGTTAATGTTGGCGACGTCGTGAGGGTTATGGTCCCAGTGGGAGCTCGACGATCGTGTTTCCATCATTGCGAATATGTGGTAACGGATATGTGGTAACGGATATGTGGTAACGGTTTTGTGGTAACGGAAGAATGGGAATATCGTGAGGGGAAAAGGCCCCAGAGGGAGCCCATTTATGGGAAAAGGCCCCAGAGGGAGCCCCGACGAGCGTATTTCTATTCGAATCATGATAGGTCAGGGCCCAGTTGACCGGTGAGAGTGTTGCTGGTGTCCCCCGCCGCCCAGTACTGTGGTTTTATGTAGATGGATCCATCGACCCTCATGAGCATGATCAGGAAAGTCACAATTAACGATCTGAATTCAACAAAAGGAAAAGGAAAAGGAAAAGGAAAAGGAAAAATGTTTATGATCATGAAAAATGTTTTATGTCATGTCATGTTGAGGAAAAAGGGAAAAGGTTAAGGTTTATGGTTGCATGTCATGAAAAAGTATTTTATGAAAATGTTTATGTTTAAAGTTTATGCATCATGAAAATATTTATGAAAATGTTTATGTTTATGCATCTTCATGAAAACGATATTTTAAGTACACATATTTTTCACCGTTATATGTTGACTGTATTACGTATTACTCGTTATCAAGATTATGGTGTGTTGAGTCTTTAGACTCACTAGGTGTGATGGATGCAGGTGGTATTGAGGGAGGACTTGATGAGTGATTTGACTGGATTGAAGGCGCACACAACCCGAGGACCAGCGCTTCTACTTTTTCCGCATTATGACTTTTGACTCATGCTTTATGATTAAAGATTTTTAAGATTACTTATTTATGCTTTTGAGAGATTTTTGAGAGGTTTAGTATGGGCTTTACTTTTCAAATTATTGCTTTTTAGGTTTAGTAAAATGTTTGACGATTTTATGCTTTAAAATATTTTTCTTTGGATTTTTAAATAGCAGTTGGATGTTTATTTTTAAAATGATGTCAAAAATATTTTATGGTTCGGCCGATGCTAAGTGAGGGAAAAAAAAAAAATTTCTAGTACTTTTAAAGCAATAAAAAGAGCAGGACGTCTCAGTTGGTATCAGTGCAAAGGTCCTGCAAAGGGTTGTGCCACCATCAACGCCGGGAATATCAGTCGTCAAGCCTCAAGTTGTAAGATTTACTTGCTTTATGTGATTTTATATGATTTAACCTGCATGACGTTATGGATATTATGTTTATGATACATGTTTAATAGCTTTTTGAGTAGTATTGCCTTGCATGCTTAAAATGCTAATTAAGTCAGGATGTGTTACATGATTAGAGAACTTAGATTTAAATGCATGTTGGTTACGTTAGAACTTGGAAAACATTCAGATAAAATGCCTCCTAGACGCGTACCCGTTATCGAGAATCAGGCAGAGAACAGTGTTAATCGCAGAGGGAATAGTCAAAGAAATGCACCACCACCACCACCTCCTCCAGGGGATCCTGCTACTCGTGCATTAGAGGGTATGGCTCGTCTCTTCGAGCAACAGTTACAGCAGCAGCAGATACAGCAGCAACAGCTACAGCTGCAGTTACAGCAGATGCAGCAGCAGCAGCCACTTAGGCCACAGCATGATATTTATGAGCAGTTCCGGAGGCTAGGGCAGAAGGAATTTTCTGGCACCACCGATCCATTTGCTGCAGAGAGTTGGATCCGATCACTCGAGGTACATTTTCGCTATCTGAACATGGGAGACGCCGACCGTGTGAGGTGCACTACTTATCTGCTTAGGGATGACGCTTCTTTATGGTGGGAAGGAGCCGAGCATTGTGTTGACCTTGCTACACTCACTTGGGCACAGTTCAAGACGAAATTCTATGAGAAATACTTTACTGCTGACGTCAGAAGCCGGATAAAGAGGGAATTTATGACTCTCCGCCAGGGAGACGTACCTGTTGCCGATTTTGTGAAGAAGTTTGATAGAGGTTGCCACTTTGTACCCCTTATTGCTGGAGACACGGAAGAAAAACTTAGGCATTTCAAGGATGGCCTAAGACCTACCATTCGGGATAAAGTCATGATGATGCGTCCGGAGAATTATGCTATGGCAGTTACTTATGCATATCAGGCTGAGCAGTCCTTAAAGGACATTGACTTTGAGATTCAGCGCAAGAGGCAGCACTATCAGAATAACAATCAACCCAACAAGAAGCCAAATACGGGTCCTCCTAGACCTCAAGGGCCTCAAAAGCCCCAAGGTCAAGTCAAGAAGCCAGCGCCACCAAAGCCACAGGATCCGGGAGCACCAAAGCCTACTGAGAGGCAACCATGCAAGGAGTGCAACCGTCTACATCTTGGCAAATGCGAGTTGGGATCATATAAATGTTTCTACTGCAAGGAGGCCGGTCACAAAGCTATTGATTGCCCAAAGAGGAAAGCAGCTACTACGGCCCGAGCTTATGTGATGAATGCCGAGGAAGCCGAGGAAGAGGCAGACACTACACTCATCACGGGTAACCTAGTCATTTAATATTTTTATATTCCTTATTTCTGCATGAAATGTTAAATTGGTTATTAGAATTGAATTGTGATTAAGTTTCAACCTAGAATAAATTAGGTTGCATGTTCTACTTAGTTGGCCTTAAGCGATGATTTTAGAAACCATAGAAAAATGATTCGAATTTTTGTGCCTTATTTTATGTGAAGGATGTTATGATTCAGAATAAAAAGTCTAAGGGCCAAAACTAAAGAAAACCATAAAAGGGGGTTTCGAAATTATTGGGGGGCCAATATGCAATTTTCGAAAATTTATGGGACTTAAGTGCAATAATTCGAAAATTATGGGTCAATAATGCAGACTTAAAAGATTGAGGGACTAAAGCAAAACTTCTCTAAGAAATGTTTAAGTTCAACACGAAATCTTCATTCAACTTTGGGAATTAATGATAGTAAATCCTTAAGTGTCAACACGAAAAGAATTAAAAGACATTTTCACCGCAGGGAGGATCATCATTCTAGGCGTAGCTACCTATGCTTTGCTAGATTCAGGAGCTACACACTCTTTCATATCAGAAACCTTCATCAAAAGACTGAATGTTACTCCTCAAGATATGGGTTTGGGTTTCAAAGTTTCGATTCCATCCGGTGATCAGATGCTCACGTATAAGATTGTTAAGAATCTGGAGCTTCGTTTATTCAAAGATGTTGTTCGGGCAGATCTTATTGTGCTTCCTATGCCCGAATTCGATATTATACTTGGGATGGATTGGCTATCTACGAATGGAGCTTCGATTGATTTCCGTCAGCGATCAGTATCTATCAGGCCACCCAGTGGTAAATCTTTTGTTTTCGAGGCGGCAAGAAACCAGCAAATGCCGCACATTATCTCTTGTCTATGTGCGAGGAAGCTTATTAAGCATGGATGTCAGGCATATTTAGCATGTGTCACTACTACACATGAATCCATCAGCCAGAAGCTAGAAGATGTTGATATTGTGAGGGATTTTCCTAGCGTCTTTCCCGAAGACGTTTCTGGCATTCCGCCCGATCGTGAGGTGGAGTTCTCTATTGACCTTATGCCGGGCACTGTTCCTATATCTAAAGCACCTTATCGTCTAGCACCCGCTGAAATGAAAGAATTGAAAGATCAAATTCAAGAATTGCTAGACAAAGGTTTTATTCGCCCTAGTTACTCTCCATGGGGCGCACCGGTTTTGTTTGTGAAAAAGAAATATGGTAGTATGCGTCTTTGCATCGATTATCGAGAGCTCAATAGGGTCACTATAAAAAATAAGTATCCACTGCCAAGAATTGAGGATTTATTTGACCAGTTGCAAGGAGCTTCGATATTTTCTAAAATTGATCTGCGATCTGGATACCATCAGTTGAAAGTCAAGGAGTCTGACGTGCACAAGACAGCATTTCGCACAAGATATGGGCACTATGAGTTTATGGTCATGCCATTCGGGTTGACCAATGCGCCAGCGATCTTCATGGATCTCATGAATCGCGTATTTCAGCCGTATCTGGATCAGTTTATTATTGTCTTCATTGATGACATATTGATCTATTCCAAGAGCAGAGAGGAGCATAGTCGCCATTTGTGGACAGCACTGCAAGTTTTACAAGACAGAAAGCTTTATGCAAAATTCAGCAAGTGCGAGTTTTGGCTTGATAGAGTGGCGTTCTTAGGCCACATCATTTCTAGGGATGGCGTGGAAGTTGATCCGAGTAAAGTTGAGGCAGTAAAAGAGTGGCCAGTACCGAAGAGTGTCACCGAGATTCGCAGTTTCTTGGGACTAGCTGGCTATTATCGCAAATTCATCAAGGGGTTCTCATCTATTGCAGTGCCTTTGACATCTTTGACGAAGAAAAATGCTAAGTTTATTTGGGGATCCGAGTGTCAAGACAGTTTTGACAAGTTGAAGCAAGCCTTGATATCAGCACCAGTGTTATCCATGCCATCAGGGCAAGGGGAGTATGTTCTTTATACCGACGCTTCTAAGCTAGGTTTAGGTGCAGTTCTGATGCAAAACGACCGAGTTATCGCCTATGCATCAAGACAGTTGAAAATTCATGAAAAGAACTACCCTACTCATGATCTTGAGCTTGCAGCAGTAGTCTTTGCATTAAAGATTTGGAGACACTACCTTTATGGGGAGAAGTGCAAAATATTCACTGATCATAAAAGCTTGAAATACTTCTTCACCCAAAAGGAGTTGAATATGAGACAGCGCAGATGGCTTGAATTGGTAAAGGACTATGATTGTGACATTAGCTACCATCCGGGGAAAGCTAATGTAGTGGCAGACGCATTGAGTAGAAAAGCAGCGGTTATCACTCAATTATCACTCCAAAGACCGTTGCAGTCCGAGATACAGCGGTTTGAGCTTGCCGTGTATGCTAGGGGCGAGGCCCCTAATCTTGCCACATTATCAGTGCAGTCGACTTTGAGAGACAGAATTCGGGATGGACAGCCTACTGATGAGCAGTTGCAAAAGTGGAGAGCAAGAGATGAAGCCAAGGGCCGGAATTTATATTCAGTAGTGGATGGCTTAGTCCGTTATCGAGACCGTCTATGGGTTCCTAGTGACGATTCTTTGAGAGATCTTATTATGAAGGAAGCCCACGACACACCATATTCCATTCATCCGGGCAGTACAAAGATGTATAGAGATTTGCAGTTGTTATATTGGTGGCCAGGCATGAAGAGAGACATCTTGAGATATGTATCCGAGTGTTTGACTTGTCAGCAAGTCAAAGCAGAGCATCAGAGACCAGCGGGAAAATTGAAGCCACTCCCTATTCCCGAGTGGAAATGGGAAAATATCACCATGGACTTTGTTGTGGGATTGCCAAAGACAGTTAAAGGATTTAATGCCATTTGGGTGATAGTGGATCGTCTTACGAAATCAGCGCATTTTCTACCTATTAAGACGACATTCACCATGATTCAGTATGCCGACTTGTATATTCGGGAGATAGTTCGGCTGCATGGGATTCCTGTATCCATCGTTTCTGACCGGGATCCGAGGTTCACGTCGTATTTTTGGAAAAGTCTGCATGCAGCGATGGGGACCAAGTTATTGTTCAGTACAGCGTTCCACCCTCAAACCGATGGTCAGTCAGAAAGGGTTATTCAGATTTTGGAAGATCTACTGCGAGCATGCGTCATTGATTTCCAAGGCAGTTGGGAACAAAAATTACCTCTAGTGGAGTTCACTTACAATAACAGCTATCAATCATCAATAGGAATGGCTCCTTTTGAGGCACTCTATGGAAGAAAATGTAGATCTCCTATTCATTGGGACGAGGTTGGGGAAAGAAGAGACATTGGTCCAGATGTGATTGAAGAAACAGCTGAGCTTGTAGTCAAGATTTGTGATAGAATGAAGACTGCACAAAGCCGACAAAAGAGTTATGCGGACAAAAGACGAAGGGACTTGGAGTTTGCAGTAGGCGACCACGTGTTTGTGAAGATAGCACCCATGAAGGGTGTTATGCGTTTTGGCAAGAAGGGCAAGCTTGGTCCTGGATTTATTGGCCCATTTGAGATTTTGGAGAGGATTGGGACACTAGCTTATAGAGTGGCATTGCCACCCGCACTTTCTGGAGTTCACAATGTGTTCCATATTTCGATGCTGCGGAAGTACATGTCTAATCCGTCGCATGTGCTTAATTATGAACCTCTTCAACTAACTCCAAATTTGTCGTATGAAGAAAGACCTGTCCAGATTCTGGCTAGACAAGAAAGACGATTGCGTAACAAAGTAATTCCAATGGTCAAGGTCAAGTGGCTGAATCACTCGGAAGAGGAAGCTACTTGGGAAACTGAGAGGGACTTGAAGAGTCGCTATCCGGATCTATTCGGTAAGTTCTAATTTCGAGGACGAAATTTTATTTAAGGGGGGAGGAATTGTAAGGTCCAAAATTAAGACGACGTAATCCAACTGCATGCGAATCTAGGAAATTATGAAAAATTGATTAATTAATTGATTTTAGCTGCTAATTAATTATGTGACGTACTTGTTTATATGCTAAATGAGATTTATTTGTCATCATGCATAAAAAAATGTATTTTTAGGAATATTCAAGTGACGATCGAGGAACGGGGACCGAGGGCTGAAGAAAACGTAAAATATTTATATTAAATAATTATTTTTAATTATTTAAAAGATGGTCGATGCTTTTTAGTATTTTTATGAAATTAAGGGTTTTGAGGTGATTTTATACGCCGAGGCGTAAATTTTATCGGTGTTGGTTTTTCAACTAAAATACGAGCTTTTTGGCAACCCGGCTAATAAATTCACAAATTTATTTAAACAAAAACCTTGTTAATATTTTATTTAATTCTAATTAAAGGCTAATGGGCTTAATTGTTGGCTTAATGGGCCTAAAGCCATGTTAGCAAATAATTAGTATATAATACATGATTTAGTCTCCCCAAAACCCTACACTTTTTGCATCAAGGGATCGGCCACACACTTTTTAAAATCTGAAAACACTCCCACACACACACGACACTCACCACACCAAGCTAGAAGTGGTTTTCGAAGGCATCAAGCCAAGAGCAAGCCATCGTCGCGTCCCGTTCTTCGTCGTCAACGGTTTTTCGTGCGTATAAAACGCAAAGGCACACCCTAATCTCCCTTTACTCATCCATCATATCATATTAATGCTTAAATTATTGGATGCATGAATAACATGAAAGAAAAACAAGTGCCACTTTTCTAAATTTTCGTTTTGGATCATAGCATGATATGTTAAGCAAGGTTTTTGATTCTTAAAACATGATTGTATGTTGTTTAAGGACTGCCATGATCTAGGCCATGATTTACAAGGGTTTACACGTGAGTTAGGGTCCTGTAAGCGCACCATACACGCTGGAATTTGAAGAGCACCAAATAAAACGTAAGTTGCTGTCATGGGAAGAACATGGGTTCGATTAGGGGTCCTCACGGCCAGGCTTGGTGCGACTCTTGTCCAGGGGCTAGCCAGGGGCGTGGGGGAGACCAAGGAAGAGTCCTAGCCATGCTAGGACTCGAGAGGAGAGGCAGCGAAGAGTCCATCGTAGGAAGGACTCTACCCGAGAAGCATGGCAATTTGCGTGCAGGAGGTGCGCGGCTGCAGGGAAGGGAAGGGCTCGTTCCAAGCTTGCTGGGCAGGGTTAGGGCGAGTCCTTAGGATCCTGGGTAAGTGCTAGGTACGCTGGTTCGTGGCTAGAGTGTCGGCTAGGGTCCTTATTGCATCAAACATAGAGTCCATGCAGGATATAACTCTCGGCCAGCTTATGGGCAGTAGAGGGGACCTTCGTTTTTGGTTTTGGGGAGGGTTTCTTGTTAAAGTTAGAGTCCAGTAGGCTAAATTATTGTGTTGGGCAAGTTTTGGCTCGACATGGTTCGGGGGTAACTCGTGAAAATCAGAAGTTGGCTCGGGGTCGAAGTTTAGGTGTCAAAATAGGGTTTTAAGTAAAGAAAAAATTGGAAAACGGCTCACGGGGGTCGAGTCTGGGTCCATAAGGGCTAAAATAATATAAAAATACTAAATTTAGAATTTCAGAATTTTATATTAAAGTTTGGTATTTTTCGGGATTAAAACACTGTTAAAACAATTAAGAAAAGATAATTGAAAAAGTCTAACATTTAAGCCAAATTAAATTATGAAAAAAATTCACGTAAGCTTAAATAATTATTTGGGACATGTTAGAGTCGTGAAATCAAGGAAAAAGTCGAAAACGTAAAATGTCGAGTCCAGGGGTAAAACGGTCTTTTTACACCTAGAAATTAGTTAAGGTCATGGCAGTGCCCTAAATGCTATTTTATGAAAATATGATTATTTTTAAATGTTTATGAATTGTTCATGATTGAATGATGATTTTTAAATGTCTATTTGATTTTTATGATTGAGGGAAGACATTTAAAATACATGTTGCATGCTTGGTTTCAAAAATGAAAAACGTAATGATATTCATGATTTTTCTAAAGTGATGTGAATGAAAAATGTTGAAGGATGTGAAATAATTGTGACTAATTCGTTAATGTTGGCGACGTCGTGAGGGTTATGGTCCCAGTGGGAGCTCGACGATCGTGTTTCCATCATTGCGAATATGTGGTAACGGATATGTGGTAACGGATATGTGGTAACGGTTTTGTGGTAACGGAAGAATGGGAATATCGTGAGGGGAAAAGGCCCCAGAGGGAGCCCATTTATGGGAAAAGGCCCCAGAGGGAGCCCCGACGAGCGTATTTCTATTCGAATCATGATAGGCCAGGGCCCAGTTGACCGGTGAGAGTGTTGCTGGTGTCCCCCGCCGCCAAGTACTGTGGTTTTATGTAGATGGATCCATCGACCCTCATGAGCATGATCAGGAAAGTCACAATTAACGATCTGAATTCAACAAAAGGAAAAGGAAAAGGAAAAGGAAAAGAAAAAATGTTTATGATCATGAAAAATGTTTTATGTCATGTCATATTGAGGAAAAAGGGAAAAGGTTAAGGTTTATGGTTGCATGTCATGAAAAAGTATTTTATGAAAATGTTTATGTTTAAAGTTTATGCATCAAGAAAATATTTATGAAAATGTTTATGTTTATGCATCTTCATGAAAACGATATTTTAAGTACACATATTTTTCACCGTTATATGTTGACTGTATTACGTATTACTCGTTATCAAGATTATGGTGTGTTGAGTCTTTAGACTCACTAGGTGTGATGGATGCAGGTGGTATTGAGGGAGGACTTGATGAGTGATTTGACTGGACTGAAGACGCACACAACCCGAGGACCAGCGCTTCTACTTTTTCCGCATTATGACTTTTGACTTATGCTTTATGATTAAAGATTTTTAAGATTACTTATTTATGCTTTTGAGAGATTTTTGAGAGGTTTAGTATGGGCTTTACTTTTCAAATTATTGCTTTTTAGGTTTAGTAAAATGTTTGACGATTTTATGCTTTAAAATATTTTTCTTTGGATTTTTAAATAGCAGTTGGATGTTTATTTTTAAAATGATGTCAAAAATATTTTATGGCTCGAGGTCTATGTCTCGGATCACATTAGTGGTTGTCAGCTCCTCTCCAGAAGGCAGTACTACTGAATACGCCACATCTAGCCCAATGGTTTTGACCTTGAGGAAATTAGCAAAGACCTTTGAAATGAACGAATGAGTAGCCCCTGAATCTATCAAGGCATTTGTAGCTGAACCGACTATAAAAATTCTCCCTGAAAGGTTGGAATATCAAGCTGAACCCAATAGATACAAGAACTAACTTATAGACATGCGAAGGTCAAAGTTCTTCTAACCTACATTCTCGAAAGTAACACTGATTAGAGCATACAATCCTATCATCAATTCTATGTTCAAAATCATAACCCAAATCCCCAAAACAATAACTTTCAAATATAAACTTAAAGCTTTAAGATACCTGTCAAGAGCATTGTCTCCGGGTTTGTCTCCGCTGCATGAAGGGCAAAAACTCTGCCTTGGGTAGGCAGACTTCCTTGAGGGCAATTCTTCAGTAGGTGGTCAGGACTACCGCACTTGTAGCACTTCCCTGAACCATACATACAAGCTCCAGCGTGACGGCGTGTGCACTTAGCACAGACTGGGTACTCAACGGCTCTCGGGACTGTCCGTCCCTGCTGCTGCTGCTGTCCTCTGTTCCTGGGTGGGCCGTGGAAAGGCCTCTTATTCTGATGCTGCTGCGGAGGAGGGCGGTGCGGTGCTTGGACTGGTCATTTGCACTAGCGTGAAAACCGTGTCATGAATAATTATAAATACGTGCACAACTGATAATCGTACGTAAAATGTTTGCTCGATAGAGCCCTGTCATAAAATAGCATATCATAATTTTCTGTTGAGATAATGTTCTATGCAAGTGGCCCATAACGTATCATAACATAACATGCACGTTTGATCAGACTAAACACAGTGTACTATTTTTAGTATACATGAACATGAACCGGTCGTAAGTCACCGGGTCAAGTAATAATCCCATAAGCTGAATCCCATAAGCGTGAGGTGGCCACAAGACATATCGCATATATCTCAAAAATAAACATTTTCTATTTTTATGCACGTAATATAATTAAAATCACATTTTTATATCGAATGAGTTGGATCGTTCCCAGGCTCGCCGCGACTTAATTCTAACATGAGACACATGCAAATATTCTCAACTTGACCAACATATCATAACCGAACCAAAAACGAGACAATTATGCCCAACAAACTTAGTATCTAACCATGACTCCGTACCAACCCAAGCCAACATCGAACCATCGTTTAGTCATGATTAAAATACACCTAAAATACAGGAAAATAAATACCAAGGGCTGTAATACACAAAAATTGTGCATGGAGGCCAAAATCATGAAACGCTCTTTCGAGAGTCACTTTGGCACATTGCCCCGTAAATTCTCGTACGACCTCTAAACTTAACCAAATCACAAACATCCAAAAACATGACCTTTATAACTCAATGAGGTACTTTCCAGTCCAAGTCCATAGGCTAAATCCCAACCAAGAATTCGTACATGACCTCTGAACCGCAGCAAAGCTGCTGTAAAATTCCAGCGGCAACAGCTGTGCTTGCTTCGCTTTGTTTACCAGGCTCTTGGCTATTGGGGCTTGAACCGCCAACCAGAGTCATAAGGTGTGGTTTGAACCATTGCTAAGGGCCCTAGGCCAACCACAATCCAAACAAACACCTACGACAAATCCGAAGCTCCACCCGAGATGCCATTGAGCACGCGTGGGGTGTATTGCTTCACTTGTTGTCTTGGTCATTCCAATGGTCATGAGATCAACCATGGCTTGATCTAGACATCATAAGGTATTGTGTGAACCATGGCTAAGGGATAGAAGCCAACCAAGATCCACCCAACATCCTCAAATTCGAAATTACTCACACAAACTCGAAAATGAAAACCGAAGGGGCTATCTTGTGTTGTTTGATTTAAAACCGATGGGACCATGAACCAAGCCATGAAAGGTCATCTTGGTCATGTCCTAGACATGCTAAGGAAAGGTGCTAACCATGGTTACATGCCCAAAAGCCAACCAAGATTCGAACCTCCTTGAACAATAAAAAAAACAGAATTTCGAGATTCAACTTGCAACTATGGTGGAGTTGCTGCCAAGTCTTGAATCCAGCGAGTTGGGGACTTTAACTAATGGACAACCATGATCCAAACTCACCCTAGTACATGCCTAGATGCAGCCTTGGTTTCCTAGAAGCGAGCCAACCCCTGAAATCATCAAAAACAACGAAACCGTGAAGGCACAAGGAAAGAGCCGAAAATCTGCACAATAATTTCGAAAGTTGTTGTCCATGTTTTCGGTTTTGCTTCAAAATTTAAGAACAAATATGGTTTAAAAATATGTATATGACTTGATTGAAGAGAAAAGAATAATATAGACATGTCTGGAATTTGTTTTGAAAGAAAACAAACGATTACGACGAACACGGCGCGGCGGAGACGGAGTTCTCTTCTCTTGTTTGATTTCTCTCTTATTTTCTTTCTAGCTTCTCACAATTTTTAGCAACTGAATAACTCTGAATTTTCGAGAAAATGAAGAGGAAATTGGCTAGGGAAAAGAAGGAGAATGTTACTGAAACATCTGCCCTTTTTCGTTTTCTTAAAATGTACTAGAATATTTTTTTAAAACCTCACTTAACATCGGCCGATCCATAAAATATTTTTGACATCATTTTTAAAAATAAACATCCAATTGCTATTTAAAAATCCAAAGAAAAATATTTTAAAGCATAAAATCGTCAAACATTTTACCAAACCTAAAAAACAATAATTTGAAAAGAAATGCACATATTAAACCTCTCAAAAATCTCTCAAATGCATAAACAAATAATCTTAAAAATCTTTAATCATAAAGCTTGAGTCAAAAGTCATAATGCGGAAAAAGTAGAAGCGTTGGTCCTCGGGTTGTGTGCGCCTTCAGCTCAGTCAAATCACTCATCAAGTCCTCCCTCAATACCACCTGCATCCATCACACCTAGTGAGTCTAAAAACTCAACACACCATAATCTTTATAACGAGTAATACGTAATACAGTTAACATATAACGGTGAAAAATACTTGTACTTAAAATATCGTTTTCATGAAGATGCATAAACATAAACATTTACTTAAAATATCGTTTTCATGAAGATGCATAAACATAAACATTTTCGTAAACATTTTCATGAATCATAAAACTTTAAACATAAACATTTTCATGACATACAAACATGAATTTCCTTTTCCTCGACATGACATGACATAAAACCTTAAACATAATCATGAACATTTCCTTTTTTCCTTTCATGAATTCAGATCATTAATTGTGACTTTCCTCAACATGACATGACATGACGATGGATCCATCTACGTGAAACCTCAGTACTGGGCGGCGGGGGACACCAGCAACACTCTCACCGGTCAACTGGGCCCTGGACTAACATGATCGAATAGAAATACGATCGTCGGGGCTCCCTCTGGGGCCTTCTCCCATGAATGGGCTCCCTCTGGGGCCTTCTCCCCTCACGATATTCCCATTCTTACCTCAAACCTCATAACCTCATAGCCTCATATTCGTAATAATGGAAACACGATCATCGGGCTCCCACTGGGACCATAACCCTCACGACGTCGCCATCATTAACGAATTAGTCACAATCACTTCACTTCCTTCAACATTTATATTCTCACCACTTTATAAAAATCATGCATAACATAACATATTATTTTTGAAACCAAGCATGCAACATGTCTTTTAAATGTCTTACTTAAATCATAAAAATCAAATAGACATTTTAAAAATCATAATTTAATCATGAACATTTCATAAACATTTAAAAATAATCATAATATCATAAAAACAGCATTTAGGGCACTGCCATGACCTTTACTAATTTCTCGGTGTAAAAAGACCGTTTTACCCCTGGACTCGACATTTTACGTTTTCGACTTTTTTCTTGATTTCATGACTCTAAAATGTCCCAAATAATTATTTAAGCTTACGTGAATTTTTCCATATTTTTATTTAGCTTAAATCGAGGACTTTTAATTAAATCTTTAAATAAGACGTATTAACAAGTTTTAATCCCGAATTAAACCAAACCTTAATATAAAATTCCCAAATTAAAAACTTAGACTTCTAATAATTATTTAAACTTAACCCTAACTTTTCATAATTTTATAAAGCATAAAACTAGGCATTTCAATTAACTCGTTAATTAGCGTTTCGTGCGACGATTAAATTCCGAATAAATCCAAAACTCAATATTTTGATCCCAAATTTTAAACATAAAAATTTTTAAGATTTATTCTACCCTTACAAGTCATGAGCCACCCCCGTGGACCCATGGATTCAATTTTAACCTTTTAATTTCTCGTTTTGACACCTTATCGATTGCACCGAGCCATCTCCTAATTTACTCGAGCCACACCCGAGCCACCTTGAGCCAAAACTTAGCCAACCCACCTAGGGACCCTACTGTGCACGCCTAGCCCAAAGAACATGATTCTAACCCACGAACAAACCTCCTGGAATCCAACCCAATTGCATGTGCTGTGTGCGCGTGAATCCCCTTCCCCTCACCAAGACTCCTAGCCACCTTAGGACTCTACCAGCCCTTAACCATTGAGCACCCATGATCCTTACTGAACCTAGACCAGTCCCAGACCCGAGCCACCCCCAGAACGAGCCCCTGAACCAAGCAGCAAAGCTCTGCACGAAGCCACACCAGCAGCTGCGCGTTCAAGCTCTTCCTCACGGCTTCCATTGTTTCCTCGAGCCAGCAGCGACCTAGCCACTCCAGCCCCTTGCCCGACCCCTGACCATGACCCCTGGACCCTGATGGACCTACCCAGCTTGCCCTTAACCCCGCTGCAGCCCCCTCCCGAAACCCAGCAGAGCACAGCGCATGGGGGAGAGTCCCACCTCACGTGGACTCTTCCCCAGCCACCTCCTTCGACCCTAGCCACTCTAGGACCCTACCTAGCCTTCGAACCTAACCCTAGCCAAGCCCCCAACAAGCCCTGGCCAGCCCCCAAGCCCCATGCACAACTCTCGATCCCCTTGAACCACAACACACACGCACGGTTCTTTGTTCTTCGTCCCACGTTCCAGCTTCTGATTGTTTTCATGTGCAGCCTATTTATGTGATTAGGACTCTTTAAAATATTTAGAAACCACCCTTAAACATTACCTAATCATGGCAGCCCCTTTTTAACATAATATTCATGTTTTTGGAACAACAATTCACAAGTTTACCTCATGTACATGCAATATTTCAAAAATATTCATAAAAACCTCATGCTTTTCATTCAAATATAATTTAAACAATAATATGATGTGATGAACGAGAAAATGAGATGTATGGCGTGCCTTTGCGTTTTTAACGCACGAAAAATCGTTGACGATTTGCGAAGAACGGACAAGAACCTTGGCTTGAATTTCTCTTGAGCTTTTTCCGAAAATCCCCTTTCAATTGTGTGAGTGTGCCGTGTGTTTTGGTGGGTGCAATTTCAGAAAAGAGGCGTGTCAAAGTATGAGGTTTGGGGAGGGTTTTTAATATATTTTATAGTTAATTAATTACTAATTAAGCTTAGGCCCATTAAGCATATAATTAGGCCCATTAGTCTATTTAAGGACATAATTAAAATATTAACAAAGTTTTCTTTAATTAAATATGTGAATTTATTAGCGGGTTGCCAAAAAGCTCGTATTTTAGTTGAAAAACCAACACCGATAAAATTTACGCCCCGGCGTATAAAATCACCTCAAAACCCTTTATTTTCAAAAATAATAAAAAGCATCCCCCTTAATTTAAATAATTAAAAACAATTATTTAATAAAAACATTTTCTATTTTTTCAGCCATCGGTCTCCGTTCCTCGATCGCAACTCGAATAACTTTTTTAAAAATACATTTTAATGCAACCATGTAGAAAAATATATTTTAAACATGTCAATATGCACAACATAATTAATTAATGCAATTAAAACAATTAATTAAAATACAAAGAATTTAATAACTCAAATGCATGTGGTTTGCGTGGACCTTAAAATTTTCGGGGCGTTACAATTACTTATTAAATGGGGTGGTAGAATGGCAATTCAATTCATTCCATCCTAGTTGCTATTGAGATATTGTAATGCCCGAGATTTTGATTCTGTTAATCTGAGATTATTGATTATGAACTGATATGATTATAGACGGGCTATTCTGAGACCAGATTGGCCAAAGCATATGAAGGGTGCATATTTTGTACAGAACTGTTGGCGCCCGAGCGGTAGAAAAGGGCCGCCCGAGCGCCAATGCATCACAAGAATGGATTTTGGACAGAGAGTCTGGCGCCAGAGCGGTAGTTTTTGACCGCCCGAGCGCCAGTGCATAACAAGTTAAGTGCTCGGGCAGAAGGTGCGGCGCCCGGGCAGTAGTTTGTGACCGCCCGAGCGCCAATGCGCAATCCGGAAATATTTGGGCAGAACATCCTGCGCCCGTGCGGTAATTCTGGACCGCCCGAGCGCCGCCTGAAATATGTGAAAAGAACACACGTAGCTTAGACATGCATTAGGATATATATATACATATATCCTTCAGAATTTGGCAGAAACGAAGAAAGAGGAAGCTCGAGAAAATCCTACGAAAATTCTTACGCCTTTATATTGCGATCCGTCCGTCTGATTTTGAATCGACTTCAGTACTGTGTTCCTATCGACGCAGGCTTCTATAGGACGTAAGTTTTGTTACGTTTAGATATGATTTGAATTTATGATATTGTAAGAATTGAATAGGAATCATATATAGTGTTTCTGATACAGTAGACATCGTATAATTGAAGTCAGATTAAAGAGCAGACTATTTTTGTAGTTGTTATGATTTTCGGAATCGATTTGACTGAGATTCGATATCAGATTTGTATTGTGATTGAAATTATGAGTTGCACCGATATTGATTATGAGTTCTGGTATTATATCTGTGGTGTTGGAATTGACGGGGTTATCGAGACTGTATTGTTATGTCGTCGAAACCTCAGTAGATTGATATTGTTCAGATTTACGATTAACTGAGATTGTATTGTTGTACTGTATGTCGATTGACATTGATCAGATAGTATGTTGATTTGAGTATTGATCAGAACATGTTCTGAATTGAGTTATATATTGATATTTTGTCTGTTCGATATTGTTATTACTAGATTGAGAATGGACATAGTTGAATTCAGGACTTCGTCTTCGTCAGAGCGAGAAGATAAAGGTATAAATTAATGTTGAGTTGGGATTGCACAACTCGAGTGAGGTTTGGCTCGAGTTTCCCTAAATCACATACTTTACCTTATTGTATTGATTTGATTGATGTACTTGTTCTCTTGATTTATAGACAGCAGGTATTAGACGAGTAATCTTGTGACAGAAGTGCCTGATAGTGGTGGGATCGCCACGGGCACATTGCACGATGTCACAAAATCGTGTATTGGCGATAGTGCCAAAGTCTGTCACCGGATGATTGGCTATCGATGTGGATAGAAATGTGGCTTTTTCTATTACTGGTGATCGGTAATGTATCGATGTTGATAGAATCGTAACTCTTCTATTACTGATGATCGATATCATATCGATGTGGATAGAATCGGAGTTTCTTCTATTACTGGAGATCGATACTATATCGATGTGGATAGAATGAGAGCTTCTTCTATTACTGGTGATCGATACCCTATCGACGTGGATAGAACTGGAGTCTTTTCTATTACTGTTGGTCGATATGGGAATGCCAACTTCTGGAAACCGGGATCCCTAGACTAGGATTGAGTCTAGTCTTAAATGTGAAGTCATGAGTCTAAATGACAGTTTATATCGAGTTATGTTGATTATGTTCCTGAATAGGGTACATGATGAATTATGTTCCTGATGATGGTACATGTTTAGAATAGGATTTATTCTTGATATGGATTTATATTCTGATCTGAATACATGTTAGAAATATCTGTTATATGCTTTTATATTGTTTTTATGAGTGCATGTATACATGATTTATACTGAGAATGTAATTCTCACCGGAGTTATCCGGATGTGTCTTGTTTGTATGTGTGCATGGCAACAGGTGAGATAGGATCAGGGTCGAGAAGAGAACGAGGCTGGACTAGATAGCGTGGAGATCCGGGCTTCGAAGCAACTTAGGATTCAGCACTGATTTATAGTTGAACCTAGTTGAATTCTTGTAGATAATACAAGATTTGTATGTTTATGTTTAATATGTAATTTGAATTGAATTACATTACGTTTCCGCTTTGTATTTAAAAAAAAAAAGTTAGACCCTGTTTATTATAATTGTTTGAATTATTCCTAAAAACGATTAAGGAATGAATTAGCGTCCGGGTCCCCACAGATTTGGAATGAAGTGTGCTATCAAGGGATTGAGGGAGATTTGAGGGATGGTGTTGACCGATTTTTGCTATCAAAACAAGGTAGGAATATTGCTTAATTATTAATTAGTGGGGATTTAAATTGATGGAATTATTCTACCATGAAGGGTTAAGGAAAGAATTAAAAATGGTGAGTTGCCACACATAATTAAATCTTTAAAGGAGGTGGCTGAATTTTACAAATAAAAATGGGGGTGAAAACATTGCTTAATCTTGTATTTTAAATCTTTAAAGTTTTATCTATCCATTAAGTATTTTAGTGAATTAAATAATTAATTAGTCTATGATAGTAATTATCTTGCATGCATGGCTAATCCTTACAATAAATCACTAACATGTTAAGTTACAATTTTTTAAATAAAATAAGCCTAGATTAACTTATCTCAATTGGTCACATATTTTAATTTAGGCTTTTAATTAAATTATTGGACATAAAGGAACTTATTTACTACTTATCTCTAATTAATTAATTAAATCCCTAAACATTCTTTTTCATTAAAATAAATTATTCTGCATCTTAAATAAATTCTAGGAATATTTTCTTATCATTAAATTTTATCTCAATACTCCAACTCCGGTCCGGCCTCGCTTATTTAACCGAAAAGACAAAAACTAAACTTCTACGATTTAAAACAAATGATCATAACTCAAGCACTTTTATATGAATGAATATAAATCCTCATGCATAAAAAGATCATTTTAATTTAAATAATAGTAATTATGCATGGCTTATATGTAGTCTGGTTTAACGGGTTCTACATTTTGTCTTTAATGCACTTATGCAACGTCCATTATTGTCTTTTGATTGGATAATGGCTTTGTATCTTCACGTACAGCTGGATTCCACTTGAAAGAGTTTGTCTTCATTCATAACTAAAGAATTCTAACTAATACTTCGAACTGGTCAGTTGAACTGGTCTTTCAGTTGGGCTAGTGGAATCAGTTGACTCGTCAGTTGAGCTGATCTCACACTAGTTCAGTTGGACTGATCAGTTGGGTTTCTTCATCAGTTGAACACTTCTTCGGCTGGCCAGGCTTCTGAGGTTTTCCTGCTGAATTACCTATCAACTGGATAATCAGCTGGACTACTCAATTGACGTAACCAGTTCTGATTCATTTTGGGCGATCAGTTGGCTCTTTAGTTTTGCGATGTAAACGTCTCGAAAGAGATCCTAGATGCTGCACACTAAGATAAATTATTAGTAACATAATTAACAGGTTTTGTTATCACCAAAATTAAGATTGCGAACTTGAGAAGTTCCAACATAATATTTTACAGAATTCATCCAATTATGACATTCATTTTATCTATATACCCATGCAAGTTTTATAGAAAAAGTCCTTGAATAGACATATGGATACCATGAGGTCTGCTTCGCTGCATAAGGCCATGAAACTCATTAAGAAACGTGTCGTATATTCTAATCAGGTTCCTAGTCGATTCAGCCATCTGAAACAAAGATAAATGTAGCTTGAGTTTGAGAGTAGCATCTGTAATGTAAATGTCATGTTTCATTAGTAATTGTATGGGGATGTCCATTCATACCGATGTATGATCATTTGATGATACATTGAACAACTCTCCATCGGACTTTTCAAGCAGTTATTACATATCAAGTTGAATATTATGCAGTTCTCGTTGTACATCATCAGACGTTTTACCTAAGACAACAAGGAGGCGCTGCGTACTTTTACTTGTTTATCGGTCAACAGGTGGCGAGGTTGGATGTAGTTTCGAAATACGTAGGTGCCAATGCATTGTAGTCGAGAATTCTCCGTTTGTTTGCGGGTGAAGATATCCTATATGATATGATGAGTTAATAGTGCAAAGACTCTCTAGCCAGATAAAGAAATGTTCTTTAGGAAATGTGGTTCTCTAGTTGCACATCATATGTTTCTATTAAGCTCAAAGATATATCATATTGTTATCGAATTCATTTGTAACTCTTGATATACCAATGATTGGAGATTCGATCGAGATATATGATTTAAAGGGGACCATACAATATGCTAATAATAACTTAAGGTTCTTGCAGGCACTATCAGAAATACATAGGGTTCATGTAAGCCACTAGAGATTTTACCATTATCCAATGAGTGTAATCAAACTTCAGTTATAACATTCTTGATTAAGGGTGGTCGATGAAAAGAATTATGGTAGTTAGGGTAAGCCCGAATAAAAATAAATGTAATTCTGAAACACATGAAGTTGTGAACACACAACTAGTTCTACCCCGAACCATTGAGGGTCACACGAGTATAAGATTATATGTTTATTCTAGATAGTCAAGTTTATTCTAGATAGTCAAATTCAATAAGTTGAATTTGGTAAATATAGTTTGATTGAAATCAAACAAGTAATTTATAAAGAAATTTATAAGTGGATCCCATTATTCAAAGGTGTGTAACTTAACTTGACTGCTAATTTTGTGAGGAGAGTGAAATTAACTGTTTTAATGAAAAAGTTTACAAAACTCGCAGTTGTCAAAAATGGATCAATGAAAATTTTGTATTCGAAATTTCAATTTTCATTATATGAACAAGTTTTTACCCTCGATACATTTACATGTCTGATCGCCAATATATCGGGTTATAATGAGTTTACAATTATTTATTTAGTAAATTTAGAATATACTAATTAAATAATAATGTTAGTTGTGGTGGATACTATATATATACATGGTTCTCATGGAATATTGTAGATAGGTCTATAATTGATTAATTGATTAATTAAGAAATTAAATAATGGTTATATAATTTTACATATATCTCTGTATATATATAAATTAGAATTTTATTTAATGAAACTAAAAGAATCATAATGGGATTAAGATTTAAATCATAGTAGAATTGAGTTAGTGTATTTTTATTAATATGTTATAAAAAGGTTGATAACAATGAAACATAATCGCACAAGAAAAATACACACAAAATCATCTCCTCGCTCACAAAGTAATTTTTGCCCACCTTTTTAATTTCAGAAGAAAATTTCGGCCACCCTACCATTACCGCCCAACGTTGCCGGAATGCCGCTGGTTTTGTAAAATTCTGGCGATTAAATTTCGACGTTAAATCGTTTAGATCTCTATTGCGATCTAAATGAAGAACTCAATATCTGATGGTACACTTGATTAGGTGTTCTTGAACTGTTTTAGTACATTTTTTTATGGTCGTCCTTACAAGCCAAATTTCAATCTAATCCTGAATCTTTTTCCAAATATCATAAATGGAGAAGCAACAAAATAATAAACGTCCATATTTTTCACACCTACATCACATATAAGACAACTTTTATCAAGAACATCAGGCAAGCGATCCCTCGTAGATGGCCCATCATGTTCCCCTAATACGAGATTAAATCCATTTTACTTGCACAAAAGATTTATTTATTTATGCAGCACGTGTTTTATGCAAACTCAAAAATGGATGATACCGATTTAATGTCATGATATTTTGAAAATTTACAAAATAAAGTTTTGTAGGCAATTAATTATCTATTTTATTAACAAACTGATCAAACGCTTGCAATTTAACGTGTTCTTGTTTATATTTTCTTTTTGCATCACAACTCAATAAACACGATTATCAAATTCATGTGAGATTATTTTAAAAGTTTTTAAACCTTAACTCAAACCCCATTTCTTTAGAAACATTGTTTCGAATACTTAACTATGTACTTGTAATACCCGAGATTTTTATATCGTGTTAAATTACGATTATTGATTTTAATTGAGACAATTATGAAAGGGCTAACCGAGACATGAATTGAGATCACGTGGGAAAATTAATGTGCGAGGGCAGTAGCATCGGCGCACATGCGCGACCGGATGCGCGCACATGCGCCAACCAAGCAGAAGACCTCGCGCATATGCGCGGAAGATGTCGCGCATATGCGCGAGCCTGTGCAAGCGAAGTCCAGAGGACCTCGCGCATATGCGCAGAAATGAGTCGCGCATATGCGCGAGCTGCCAAGGCCGAGACCCGTAGGTCTCGCGCATATGCGCCATTTGGAGTCGCGCATATGCGCGAGACATGCAGATTGAGGAGTCGCCACGTTTCCTTGAGCATGCATGGGATATATATATATATAGGTATTACTTCGATTATTCCTTCAAAAATTGATAAAAGGAGCACCGAGGAACTTCGTGAAAATCCTTACGCCTTTTTCCACTCAGATTGTGATTTATGAACGATCCGTCCGTCTGATTTCTAATCCGACTTCAGTACTAAGTTCCTATCAACGCAGGCTACAACTGGACGTAAGTTTTGTTACGTTTTGACATGTTCTGAAATTATGATGTTGTTGAAATTGAATACACGTCATATATGATGTTCTTGACATGTTAGACATCATAGAATCGAAGTCAGATTAAGAAACATACTGATTATGTAATTGTTATGATTTTTGGAATTGATTAATTGATATTCGATATCAGATTTGTATAGTTATTGAAATTATGAGTTGCACCGATATTGATTATGAGTTCTGGTATTATATCTATGGTGTTGGAATTGACGGGGTTATCGAGACTGTATTGTTATACCGTCGAAACATCCGTAAGTTGATATTGATCAGACTCGGTATTGGTTGAGATGGTATTGGGGTACCCTATGTCGATTGGCACTGATCGGATTATGTTTTGATTTGAGTATTAATGAGAACAGGTTTTGAACTGAGTTATATACTGATATTGTATCTATTCGATTGTCATTATCAGATTGGGTATGGACAGAGTTGACTTCGATACTTCGTCTTCGTCGGACCGAGAAGATAAAGGTATAAATTAATGTTGAGTTGGGATTGCACAACTCGAGTGAGGTTTGGCTCGAGTTTCCCTAAATCACATACTTTACCTTATTGTATTGATTTGATTGATGTACTTGTTCTCTTGATTTATAGACAGCAGGTATTAGATGAGTAATCTTGTGACAGAAGTGCCTGATAGCGGTGGGATCGCCACGGGCACATTGCACGATGTCACAAGATAGTGGATTGGCGATTGTCCCAAAGTCTGTCACCGGATGATTGGCTATCGATGTGGATAGAATTATAACTTCTTCTATTACTGATGATCGATATTATATCGATGTGGATAGAATCGGAGCTTCCTCTATTACTGATGATCGATATTATACTGATGTGGATAGAATACGAGCTTCTTCTATTACTGGTGATCGATACCATATCGATGTGGATAGAATTGGTATTTCTTCTATTACTGGTGATCGATACCATATCGATGTGGATAGAATTGGTATTTCTTCTATTACTGGTGATCGATACCCTATCGACGTTGATAGAAGTGGAGTCTTTTCTATTACTGTTGGTCGATATGGGAATGCTAACTTCTGGAAACCGGGATCTCTAGACTAGGATTGAGTCTAGTCTTAAATGTGAAGTCATGAGTCTAATTGACTGTTATATTGATTCATGTTGATTATGTTCCTGAATATGGTACATATTGATTTATGTTCCTGATGATGGTACATGTTTAGAATATGATTTATTCTTGATATGGATTTATATTCTGATTTGAATACATGTTAGACATATCTGTTATATGTTTTTATATTATCTTTATGATTGCATGTATACATGATTTATACTGAGAATGTAATTCTCACTGGAGTTATCCGGCTGTTGTCTTGTTTGTATGTGTGCATGGCAACAGGTGGGATAGGATCAGGGTCAAGAAGAGAATGAGGCTGGACTCGATAGCGTGGAGATCCGTTCTTCGAAGCAACTTAGGATTCAGCACTGAGATATAGTTGAACCTAGTTGAATTCTTGTAGATAGTACAAGATTTGTATATTTATGTTTAATATGTAAATTGAATTGAATTACATTTCGTTTCCGCTTGGTAATTTAAAAAAAAAATTTAGACCCTGTTTATTATAATTGTTTAAATTATTCCCAAAGACGATTAAGGAATGAATTAGCGTCCAGGTCCCCACAATAGGTGGTATCAGAGCATTAGGTTCTAGAACTGTAGGTTCTTTACACTGAGATAGAGAAGAGTGCGCGGGGTAGAATGAGTTTTCTTTCCTGCATGTAATTGCTAGCATGTGATTGATTATAATGTTGAATTACATGGTGTGTGCTAGCATGATGTTATGTGTTATTGCTTGAAGTTACATAGCATATGATTGAATATAATGTTGAAATTACATTATATATGCTAAGATTTCAATATGTTTTTACTGTATATTAAGCTACATGTTACCTGAATATCTGAGTTGATTTGGTAATATGTATTATTTGAAACTGGATCAGAACCAATTTTTGATCAGAGGTAAGCTGATCAGGATTGGGATTGAGACGGAATTGTCTCCTGTTACTACTAACATCTTTGATTATCAGATATTCCTCCTAGAAGAGTTCCAGAACGAGATAGTACTTCGACTGATCTGATAGATGTGTCAGAAACTCAGATGGAAATAAAGTTGAAGGAGTTTCAGTTATTTCTGCCGCCGATTCTGAGTGGTATCGAAATGTCTGAAGATTGTGAGAACTGGTTTGATGACATGGAAATACTGTTTGATTTACTTGATTGTACAGATGAACAGAGAGTTAAAACTGGTGCCTAACCAATTACGTGAAGCCGCCAGGAGTTGGTGGATTACAACCAAAAGAATGTTAGAACAGCGGGGTACGGTGATTACGTGGGAAGTCTTTAAAGCTGAATTTTATCGAAGATTCTTCTCAGGATCGTACCGTGAGGACAAGAGAGCAGAGTTTGAGAATTTGAGACAAGGCCAAGTGAATATTGAAGAATATGTTGCTAAATTCTCTACCTTACTGCGTTTTGTTTCTCATATAGCTGGGAATGATGAATCTGTAACTGAGCGGTTCATCAAAGGATTGAATTCAGAGATAGTTGCATTGATAAATATGCAGTGACCTTACCATTTTGCTGATACTTTGAATAAAGAAAAAATAGCTGAGGCGAGTCTGATTAGACAACAAGAAAGGTTGTGTGCAATGCAACCCCAGACACAATAATTTCCTCTCCGATTGGATAGTGGCAGTACGAGTGGGAAGCAAGATTTGTTGAAAGCTCGAAAGAAACAGTTCAAGAAGTTAGGGAGCGGTTCATCTAGCTCCAGTAGTTTGAAATGACAGGTATTGTCAGAGGCACACAGTAGTAGATTCCGTATTATTCTAATAACAAGAAATGTGTGATAATACGAACGGACAGTTTTGATGTAAACAAACGAAATCAGTTTTGTCAGAATTTGTATTGAAATGTCTAAATCGCTGACAGATGAAGACAGGAAGATAAAAACCAGGAAATTGGTTATACAGATTATCGATTCTTGAATAGGAATGGGGGTACATTTCTATGAATTTTGTGATGAAACTATCGAAAATCTTGCTATGACAGTGATATGATGGGATTACTATTGAACGATTGTTCAAATCGGCATATGTTTATTGTACAGGATGACGTACAAATATGACAAGACGACTGAGAGGTATGTCAGAAAAGGGGTCAGATGGTATTGAATGCCAGAGTTAATTATATTTTACCGTGATTTTTGGTTGATTTTGTACCTTTGGCAGAATGTATAGCATGATGTTTCATCTATGATTTATAGATTGATGGATAGTCGGAGGGAACTATCTAGATACTAGAGGATATCCAGGAACTGTAGTGCTGGATTTTAGCACTAGTGACCTGATGTCTTGTCACTTTATGAATTATAGTATAATGATAGCTATCAAACGAGTATTGAGATAGCTACAGACGAGACATTGTACAGTGAGTACTGCAGATTTCCGCTGAATGGGAATGATATTACGGTGATATCTGAGATTGAATTTGATAACAGCTGATGATATTGATTGGGTATGAGCTGTTGATTGGTATATACGGATGTTGTATAGCCAATATTTGCAATTAATTTTATCAGAATGGTTTGATAGAATGAATTTGCTGAAGTAACCTCTATTATACTTTCCTTCTTTATCTGAATTGATTGCTTGTGATTTCGAGGACGAAATCATATCTTAGAGGGGGAGAAATGTAATGCCCGAGATTTTTATATCGTGTTAAATTACGATTATTGATTTTAATTGAGACAATTATGAAAGGGCAAACCGACACATGAATTGAGATCGCGTGGGAAAATTAATGTGCGAGGGCAGTAGCATCGGCGCACATGCGCGACCGGATGCGCGCACATGCGCCAACCAGGCAGAAGACCTCGCGCATATGCGCGGAAGATGTCGCGCATATGCGCGAACCTGTGCAAGCGAAGTCCAGAGGACCTCGCGCATATGCGCAGAAATGAGTCGCGCATATGCGCGAGTTGCCAAGGCCGAGACCCGTAGGTCTCGCGCATATGCGCCATTTGGAGTCGCGCATATGCGCGAGACATGCAGATTGAGGAGTCGCCACGTTTCCTTGAGCGTGCATGGGATATATATATATATATATATATAAGTATTACTTCGATTATTCCTTCAGAAATTGATAAAAGGAGCACCGAGGAACTTCGTGAAAATCCTTACGCCTTTTTCCACTCAGATTGTGATTTATGAACGATCCGTCCGTCTGATTTCTAATCCGGCTTCAGTACTAAGTTCCTATCAACGCAGGCTACAACTGGACGTAAGTTTTGTTACGTTTTGACATGTTCTGAAATTATGATGTTGTTGGAATTGAATACACGTCATATATGATATTCTTGACATGTTAGACATCATAGAATCGAAGTCAGATTAAGAAACAGACTGGTTATGTAATTGTTATGATTTTTGGAATTGATTAATTGAGATTCGATATTAGATTTGTATTGTTATTAAAATTATGAGTTGCACCGATATTGATTATGAGTTCTGGTATTATGTCTATGGTGTTGGAATTGACGGGGTTATCGAGACTGTATTGTTATACCGTCGAAACATCCGTAAGTTGATATTGATCAGACTCGGTATTGGTTGAGATGGTATTGGGGTACCCTATGTCGATTGGCACTGATCGGATTATGTTTTGATTTGAGTATTAATCAGAACAGGTTTTGAACTGAGTTATATACTGATATTGTATCTATTCGATTGTCATTATCAGATTGGGTATGGACAGAGTTGACTTCGATACTTCGTCTTCGTCGGACCGAGAAGATAAAGGTATAAATTAATGTTGAGTTGGGATTGCACAACTCGAGTGAGGTTTGGCTCGAGTTTCCCTAAATCACATACTTTACCTTATTGTATTGATTTGATTGATGTACTTGTTCTCTTGATTTATAGACAGCAGGTATTAGAAGAGTAATCTTGTGACAGAAGTGCCTGATAGTGGTGGGATCGCCACGGGCACATTGCACGATGTCACAAGATAGTGGATTGGCGATTGTGCCAAAGTCTGTCACCGGATGATTGGCTATCGATGTGGATAGAATTATAACTTCTTCTATTACTGATGATCGATATTATATCGATGTGGATAGAATCGGAGCTTCTTCTATTACTGATGATCGATATTATACCGATGTGGATAGAATACGAGCTTCTTCTATTACTGGTGATCGATACCATATCGATGTGGATAGAATTGGTATTTCTTCTATTACTGGTGATCGATATCCTATCGACGTGGATAGAACTGGAGTCTTTTCTATTACTGTTGGTCGATATGGGAATGCCAACTTCTGGAAACCGGGATCCCTAGACTAGGATTGAGTCTAGTCTTAAATGTGAAGGCATGAGTCTAATTGACTGTTATATTGATTCATGTTGATTATGTTCCTGAATATGGTACATATTGATTTATGTTCCTGATGATGGTACATGTTTAGAATAGGATTTATTCTTGATATGGATTTATATTCTGATTTGAATACATGTTAGACATATCTGTTATATGTTTTTATATTGTCTTTATGATTGCATGTATACATGATTTATACTGAGAATGTAATTCTCATCGGAGTTATCCGGCTGTTGTCTTGTTTGTATGTGTGCATGGCAACAGGTGGGATAGGATCATGGTCAAGAAGAGAATGAGGCTGGACTCGATAGCGTGGAGATCTGGGCTTCGAAGCAACTTAAGATTCAGCACTGAGATATAGTTGAACCTAGTTAAATTCTTGTAGATAGTACAAGATTTGTATATTTATGTTTAATAAGTAATTTCAATTGAATTACATTACGTTTCCGCTTGGTATTTTAAAAAAAAATTTAGACCCTGTTTATTATAATTGTTTAAATTATTCCCAAAGACGATTAAGGAATGAATTAGCGTCCGGGTCCCCACAGTACTGGTAGAGTATGTGCCCAACATGCTAACTTGTGGCTTAAACTTTTTTGATTTTTATGAAAAAATGATTTTTTTAAATAATATTTTACGATATTATATAATTATGACATTTATTTTATCTGTATACACATGCAAGCTGCATAGACAAACTCTTTGCATATACAATAAGAACCAAAAGGTCTGTCTCTCAACGTAGATCATGAAATTTGTTAGTAAGTGTACCATATATTCTAAATTAATTCATAGTCGATTCAGCCACCTAAAATAAGGATAAATATCTTTCGACCTATAGACTAGTATATGTGATGTAAATGTCACGTTTCGTTGGTAGTCCCAAGGAAAGCGTGGGATCCTTTAGAGTTGCCGGATGGACCAGTCACGAGGGGACGACTAAAGAAGTTCAAGGAGGCACTACAAAGAGTCATGAGCAAGCATGAAGGAGTCGTGATGCATGGGAGTACGTCGGAGGCCAAAGGAATATCATTCAAGCATTGTTGGGGAAGGCCGAGACTACACGGACGTGTACATGGACCTGCACACGGGGTCCGTGTCCTTTACAGCCGAGGATGAAGAATTCTAGAGTCTACACGGACCCGAGCACGGACCAGCACATGGGGTCCGTGTCCTATGACATTTGCGAAGACCGAGTGTACACAGACCCGTACACGGAGGTGGACACGGGGTCCGTGACCCTTGTTTCCAGCTGAAGATGATTTTTCCGAGAGTACACGGACACGTACACGGAGGTCTACATGGGGTCCGTGTCTGAGACGGCTGCGCGAGAATATTTTCCTTTCTAGAGTCTTAATTATTTTGGAGACTAGATTTTTGATATCTTTTTGACATATAAATATGTTTTGGACGAAATTTTATAGACAATTCAGATTATCATTGATAGTTTTATCAAAGTTTAGAGTTTTCTCTCAAGCTTTACAAAGCCTTTGCTTTGTGTTCATTCAAAAATCAAACTTATCAAGATTCATTCTTGTAGCGTTTGTCGATTGATATCATACGGATTGTCAGGGACAAATTCCTTGAAGGTTCGTCTGTTTCTCAATTGTTTAAATCGTGAATATTTATTGCTAAGTTTTTATAATTTAGAGGTGAATATCACACATTCAAACTTGATTCAAAAGATCGGGACAACAACGATTCTTTGTTCGTTATTGAATTGAGGGCGCAATTCGATTTTAATCGTGTTTGCTATTCGTTCGTACAAAGATTAACATCATTTGGTATCAGAGCTTAGGTTCATTGAATTCAAGTAAGTTTATCTTGTTATTAAATCTTCAGATCTGTGTTAAGTTTTCGTCCTTTTTCGGATCTGTTTTTGTTCTACCATTCTTCATCAGTTTCTGAAATTTTGGTGATATTTTTTGTTGGGATTTTCGAGTTTTTACTCAGCCTTAGAGTTAAAAAAAAAAGTACAAAAAATCCGAAAATTCACCATTATTTCTTTTTGTCATTTTGTTCTATTCCTTCTTGTGAGTCATATAAAAGTGTCTCACACAGTCAAAAAAAATATATATATTTATCTTCAAATTGCTTGTTTACGCAGTCCAAGTGAGTCGATCACATTTGTTCACAAGTTTAAACTTGATTGTTTGATAAATTCAAATACAAAGCTTGAGCACCTTGAGAGGACTCTCAAACTTGAGTGGCATTACTTGAGTGTGAGTGAATTTTGTCTTTGGAGTGATCGGTGAGTATTTGTTGTGAGCAAAAAAAAAAATAAGAGAGGAGAGACGAGTGAACTTTCTTTGGAGTGACCGTGAGCATTTGGGTGAGGAACATATTTTTTTTTCTACTAACGTCTTCTTGCAGGTACAAATTTGAAATTAAATGGAGAGGGAGGTAGGAGATAGTTCGAATTCGGGGTTGTCCAAGGTCCAAATGGATGCGTTGTTTGGGCATTTTAGTAGGATGATGACGATCCAAATGGAGTCGTTACATGAAAGGTTGGATAAGCTTGAGGTTGGTGTTAGTGGGAGTAATTCTAAACCTAAGGATTTTGGTAGAGATGATGAGGAATGTGATTTGGGGGGAGACGAGGAGAGTCAAAATGAGAATTGGGGTAGGATTGGAAGAGGTAGAGGATTTGGTAGAGGAAGAAGAGAAGCCTTACGGGGTAGATATGATGTGAATAGGGAGGATGGTAATATGGGTAGTATTAAGATGAAAATTCCTTCGTTCCATGGGAAATCTGATCCAGAGGCATATTTAGAGTGGGAAAAGAGGGTAGAGTTTGTGTTCGAATGTCACCAATACTCCAAACAAAAGAAGGTTAGGTTGGCGGTGGTTGAATTTCTAGACTACGCTCTCATTTGGTGGGATCAATTAGTGACCACTAGAAGGAGGTATAATGAGGGACCCATTGAGTCTTTGGATGAGATGAAGAGAGTAATGAGAAAAAGGTTTGTGCCCAATCACTATTATAGGGAGATGTTCAAGAGGTTACAAACTTTGAGACAAGGGTTGAAGAGTGTTGAGGACTACTATAAGGAGATGGAAGTAGTCATGATTAGGGCCAATGTTGAGGAAGATAGTGAGGCGACCATGGCTCGTTTTCTTTGTTGTTTGAACAGGGAAATTCACGATCAAGTGGAGCTTCGGCACTACTTGGATCTAGACGAAATGGTGCAAATGGACATAAAAGTGGAGCAACAACTCAAAAGGCGTGGAGTTGGCCGCACCAATCAAACTGGAGGCTCATCATCTTCTTGGCGGTCAAATGTGGTGAAACGTGAGGAGAATAAGTTGGTGACCAAGCCCAAGATTGAGACCAAACAAGAGGCGCCTAAACAAGGAGTGCAAGGTAAATCTGAAACTCCTTCTAATCGAACTAGGGATGTTAGATGTTTTAGGTGCCAAGGGTTAGGTCATATTTCTAGTGAATGTCCTAACAAAAGAGTGATGATCTTGAATGACTATGGTGAATATGAGTCGCATAGTGATGGTGAGGATGAGGATGATATGCCTGCATTAGAGGATCCTGACGAGGGTTTTGAGGCGGTTGTAGGAGAAGCACTAGTGACTAGGCGTATCATGAGTGCCCAAGTCAAGGAGGAGGAGACTAACCAAAGAGAGAACTTGTTCCATACTAGGTGCTTTGTGAATCAAAGGGTTTGCAATTTAATCATAGATGGGGGGAGTTGTACTAATGTGGCTAGTAGTGAGATGGTCGAGAAATTAAGTCTACCTACATTGAAGCATCCTCAACCATATAGGCTTCAATGGTTGAATGATTGTGCGGAGGTGAAGGTGAACAAACAAGTGTTGGTGACTTTTTCTATTGGGAAGTATGTGGATGAGATCTTGTGTGATGTGGTGCCCATGCATGCTTGTCATATCTTGTTGGGTAGGCCGTGGCAATATGATACACGGGTGACACATGATGGGTACAAGAATAGGTATTCATTTATGTTGAAGAAGGATTCCATTGTTTTACTTCCTTTGTCCCCAAAGCAAGTGTTGGAGGACCAATTGAAAAAAAAAAAGAGAGATGAGGTCGAAAAAAAGAGTGAATTAAAAAGTGAGATGGCCTTTGAAAATAAAAATGAAATGGCTGAAAAAAAGAGTGACAAAAAAGGTGAGATAGCCATACAAAAGAAAAAAGAGAGGAAAGAAAATGAGGGAAAAGAAAATGAGAGGAAATAGGCCAAAAAGAAATCATATATGGCCCAAAAAAGTGAGTTGAAACAATGTTTGCACACACATGAACCACTTGTGTTAATTGTTTGTAAGGAGATCCTCCTCAACACAAGTGATATAGCCGGATCCCTTCCGAGCATTGTTGTTTCCCTTTTGCAGGAATTTGAAGACGTGTTTCCGGAGGAGTTACCTCAAGGCTTACCACCATTGAGGGGAATCGAGCACCAAATCGATTTAGTGCCGGGGAGTGCATTGCCAAATCGTCCAGCCTATAGGAGCAATCCGGAGGAGACTAAGGAGCTTCAACGGCAGGTAAGTGAATTGTTAGATAGAGGGTTTGTGCGTGAGTCCATGTCACCTTGTGTTGTACCTGTTCTATTAGTTCCTAAGAAAGATGGCTCATGGTGTATGTGTGTAGATTGTAGGGCAATCAATAACATAACCATTAAGTATAGGCATCCCATACCTAGACTAGATGGTATGTTAGATGAATTGCATGGTGCATGTGTCTTTAGTAAAATTGACTTGAAAAGTGGATATCACCAAATTAGGATGAGGGAAGGTGATGAGTGGAAAACTGCTTTTAAAACCAAGTATGAGTTATATGAGTGGATGGTCATGCCTTTTGGCTTAACTAACGCTCCTAGTACCTTTATGAGGTTAATGAATCATGTCTTGCGTGCACACATAGGAAAATTTGTTGTGGTTTACTTTGATGACATCCTTGTGTATAGTAAAAATCTAGAAGAGCATGTTAAACACTTGAGACTTGTGCTAATCACACTAAAGGCTGAAAATTTATATGCTTACTTAAAGAAATGTGATTTTTGTACAAGCAAACTTGTCTTCCTTGGTTTTGTAGGTAAGTTCACAGGGTATAGAAGTGGATGAAGACAAGGTAAGTGCTATTCGAGATTGACCAACGCCTACTACTGTTGGTCAAGTCCGAAGCTTTCATGGACTTGCAAGCTTCTATAGGAGGTTTGTAAAGGATTTTAGCACATTGACAGCACCGATGACGGCTGGTAATCAAGAAGAATGTTCCATTCCATTGGGGCGAGGAGCAAGAGAAGTCTTTTAATCTTATTAAGCAAAAATTAATTAATGCTCCTTTACTTGTTTTACCTGATTTTGCTAATACCTTTGAAATTGAATGTGATGCTTCAGGTGTAGGTATTGGTGGAGTGTTGATGCAAGGAGGGCGACCGGTGGCATATTTTAGTGAAAACCTTAATGGAGCAGCGCTTAACTATCCAACATATGACAAAGAGCTCTATGCACTTGTGAGGACTCTAGAGATGTGGCTACACTTGAGGAAGGAAAGGTTCCAGGAGAAGCGACGTTCAAAGCTACTACCTAGGGGCGATGGACCGTTTCAATTCCTTGAAAGGATCAATGAAAATGCCTACAAACTCGACCTACCAGGTGAGTATAACGTGAGTTCTACTTTTAATGTTAGTGACTTTTCGTTGTTTGATGTAGGTGACGAACTAGATTTGAGGACAAATCATTTTCAAGAAGGGGAGGATGATGCGAACACTGGAAGGTCAAGTCCCAAGGAAAGCGTGGGATCCTTTAGAGTTGCCGGATGGACCAGTCACGAGGGGACGACTAAAGAAGTTCAAGGAGGCACTACAAGGAGTCATGAACAAGCATGAAGGGGTCGTGATGCATGGGAGTACGTCGGGAGGCCAAAGGAATATCATTCAAGCATTGTTGGAGACGGCCGAGACTACACGGACGTGTACACGGACCTGCACACGGGGTCCGTGTCCTTTACAGCCGAGGATGAAGAATTCCAGAGTCTACACGGACCCGAGCACGGACCAGCACACGGGGTCCGTGTCCTATGACATTTGCGAAGACCGAGTGTACACGGACCCGTACACGGAGGTGGACACGGGGTCCGTGCCCCTTGTTTCCAGCTGAAGATGATTTTTCCGAGAGTACACGGACCCGTACACGGAGGTCTACACGGGGTCCGTGTCTGAGAGGGCTGCGTGAGAATATTTTCCTTTCTAGAGTTTTAATTATTTTGGAGACTAGATTTTTGATATCTTTTTGACATATAAATATGTTTTGGACGAAATTTTATAGACAATTCAGATTATCATTGGTATTTTTATCAAAGTTTAGAGTTTTCTCTCAAGCTTTACAAAGCCTTTGCTTTGTGTTCATTCAAAAATCAAACTTATCAAGATTCGTTCTTGTGGCGTTTGTCGATTGATATCATACGGATTGTCAGGGACAAGTTTCTTGAAGGTTCGTCTGTTTCTCAAATGTTTAAATCGTGAATATTTATTGCTAAGTTTTTATAATTTAGGTGAATATCACACATTCAAACTTGATTCAAAAGATCGGGACAACAACGATTCTTTGTTCGTTATTGAATCGAGGGCGCGATTCGATTTTAATCGTGTTTGCTATTCGTTCGTACAAAGATTCACATCATTGGATAATCACTAAAAAACCATCAGACTTTCCAAGTGGTTACCACTTATCGAGTTGATTAGACTGCTATTATGATTGTACATCATTACTCATTTGACCCGAGATAACATAGAGGCTCTATGTCTAGAACCGCATTTGATTTATTTATCAACTCTATTGAGGGTCATCAGACAACGAGGTTGAGTGTAGTCCAAAATAAGCAGGAGTCAATGCATTGTAATCAGGTATTCATCGCTCAACTACGGGTGAAGATATTCTTTGTAATTTGATGAGTTAATAATTCAAGAATTCTTTAACCAGATCAAGACATATGCTTTAGGGAAAATTTTTTGCCTGGTTCCACATACGATTTCACTTTGAATACTCAAATATACATCATATCATTATCGAATTCATATACAAACCTTGATATACCAATGATTGAAGATTCTATTATGATATATGAGTAGAAAGGACCATAATGTACGTAATAAATACTTACTGGTTCCTGCAGGTACTATCAATGATAACTAGGAGATCATGGAGTGATGCTACTAGACGCTTTTTGTTAGGATCAGTTAATATAGATGATGTGGGGACCCGGGCTCTAACTCAGTTCTTTATGGGATTAATCAGCTCAGTGTTAGAAAACGTGGGTCAAATTTTTGCTTTTAACTTTAAATCAAATGTATATAAACCAAGCATAAGAATTCTCTTTATTTAATTACAACAAACGTAAATACATGGTTTGTCCTAATACATCCATACCAAACTAAAGTTCCATACCATACAATCTCCAAATCATAAGTAGTACAAGTATAGTACAATAACCACTAGTAGTCCTCTGTGCCCGAAGCCACCACTCTATCTCGATCTCATCTCGATCGTGACCCTGATCCTGCCCCACCTGTTGTTATGCACACATACAGACATAACAACAGCCGGAAACTCCGGTGAGAACCAATCCCAGTATAAAACATGGTATGCATGCATAAACAAAATATAAATCATGAAACAACTATCATGAATAATATCAAAAGCAATAGGTTCCATAGTCTATGAAACCAAATCAATAAAAGCATGCAATATTAATCAAATCATGTCCTGACTCAATTCGACTCTACTCTAGGGATCCCGGTGTGAATAAGACGTCGCTGTCTGTTACCTACCCTCCCAATCGGGGTAACGGTACGTCTCATTCCTAGATTTCGGTCATGTCTGTATCGAGTGTCTACACATGGAGTCGAACTACTCCAATGCGACGATACTACCGAACATCTAGTTTGACAAATCTGTCAATGACTCCTATCTCAAGGCTTGAATATAATCTATAAACAAGGCATAAACATTTAAAATATAAACATAATCTAGTATGTGATTTTGTTGGGAAACTCAAATTGAATCTCATTTGAGTTGTGTCTCCCCAAAGTCACATGAATTATACCTTTCTTGTTGAACTTTTATCGATGTCGAGGTCTCGAAGTCGAAGTGAGGCACAATGAATTTCCTTTTGTAGCCAATAGCAAGAGGAGTACGAATATCACCCCGGATCGAAAATCGGATAGCTAAATGTGAGACAATCACAATTCTAAGCTAGGGAGAACTTGGAGCTTTTCTGAATCTCTTTCTCTCGGTTATTGCTGATGGAGATGAAGAAATGAAAGTGTTACACATTATATAGCTCATGCCATGTGTAAACTTAGTGTGCATGCTGGACTTCTCGCATGCAGCACCGCGGGTGCGTTCCCTCTAGACCGCAGGTGCGCTCAAGCTTCGGCAGTCCATTCATTTTCCAAAATCGACGACCGCGGGTGCGCTACATATAAGACCGCAGGTGCGGTGACATCAACGCGGGTGCGGTTACGTTTGAACCGCGGGTGCGGTGTCATTTCTGTAAATAATTTCCAACTCTCTGTCCATCAACCGCGGGTGCACTCTTTCTTGGATTCGCGGGTGCGGTGACCCTACTGTAAAAATGACCAATTTTCTGTCCATGCACCGCGGGTGCGGTTACGTTTGAACCGCGGGTGCGGTGTCATTTCTGTAAATAATTTCCAACTTTTTGTCCATCAACCGCGGGTGCACTCTTTCTTGGACCGCGGGTGCGGTGACCCTACTGTAAAAATGACCAATTTTCTGTCCATGCACCGCGGGTGCGGTATCTTCCATGGTGCGGGTGCGGTCTGCCTTTCATTCAAAATTCTAATTTTTCATGTCTCTCCTTCCCCCATCTCATTACATGTCATGCATTCTCATATCTTTAAATATCGCATCAATGAAGACTAATTAATCTCAGGCCTTACATTTCTCCCCTTCTAAGAAATGATTTCGTCCTCGAAATCGCAGGTCATCAATCATATCATAAATGAAAAACAATATAATCAAAATCTGAATAAATACTCACATCATGTAAACAACTCGGGATATTTCTGTCTCATATCTGCTTCTGTCTCCCAAGTCGCTTCTTCATTGCCATGACGACTCCACTGGACTTTTACTAGCTGAATAGTTTTCGTTCTGAGCAGTTTTTCTTTCCGATCAAGAATCTGTATCGCTTGCTCAGTATAACTCAAAGTCTGATCAAGCTCAGCTTCGTTAGGCTGAATGACATGAGAAGCATCAGGCATATATCTACGCAGCATCGATACATGAAATACGTCATGTATTCCAGATAGAAAAGGAGGAAGAACTAGTCGATAGGCTCCGCCAATCTTTTCAAGTATCTCATAAGGACCGATGTATCTAGGAGACAACTTTCCGCGTTTGCCAAATCTGACAACGCCTCTGAAAGGAGAAATCTTCAAAAACACTCTGTCTCCTTGTTCAAATACTAGCGGTCTACGTCTGATATTGGCATACTTGGCTTGCCTATCCTGTGCTGTCTTCATCCTCTTCTGAATTATCTTTACTTTTCAGTCATTTTACGAATCATATCAGGCCCAAGTTCTGGTACCTCAGATATATCATCCCAGTATAGAGGAGATCTGCACTTCTTGCCATATAACGCTTCAAACGATGCCATCTCTATGCTCGTTTGATAGCTGTTGTTTTACGAGAATTCACACAACGGTAGTGAATCTTGCCAACTAGTGCCGAAATATATCTCTACAGCTCTCAACATGTCCTCTAAAGTCTGGATAGTCCGCTCCGACTGTCCGTCGGCCTGAGGATGATAGGCAGTACTCAGGTGCAATGTCGTACCTAAAGCTTGATGCAAACTGTGCTAAAAGTGTGAAGTGAATCGTGGATCACGATCTGATACGATAGACTTCGGTACACCATGCAATCTGACTACCTCTCTGATATAAATCTCTGCCATCTGATCGTGTCGATATGTCATTCTGTATGGAATAAAACACGCTGATTTGGTCAGTCTGTCAATAATGACCCAAATCGCGTCACAGCCTCGGGATGATCGAGGTAACTTCGTCACGAAATCCATGGAAATGTGATCTCATTTCCATTCTGGAATAGACAAACTCTGAAGTAAACCTCAGGGCTTCTTTCTCTCAGCCTTCACCTATTGGCAATTTAAACACTTAGACACAAATTCGGCAATGTCTGACTTCATCTATTTCCAACAGAACCGTGTCTTTAGATCGTTGTACATCTTCCTTCCACCAGGATGAATACTGAACTGACTATAGTGCGCTTCTGACATAATCTGTTGTTTCAATTCTGGTACATCTGGCACTACAAGACGGTTATTCACGTACAGAACATAATCATGTACCTGATATTCTGACTGATGTCCTGATCTGACCATCTGAATCGACTTCTGAATATTATGATCAGTTCTCTGCGCTTCTTTGATTCGCATAATCAAGTCTGGTTCAACTTGAATCGAAGCAAGTCGTAGAGGTCTAATAGCTGTATCAAATGTTAAACCCGACAAGCAACAATCTTCAATCATATTTGAAACACCTATCGTTGATAAGGATAAGGAACATACCTTTCGACTCAAGGCGTCCGCTGCTGCATTTGACTTTCCAGGATAGTACTTGATCTCGCAATCAAAATCTTTCAGTAGATCAAGCCATCTACGCTGCCTCATGTTCAACTCTGACTGAGAAAACAGATACTTCAGGCTTTTATGGTCAGAGTAAATCTCAAACTTCTCGCCATAGAGATAATGACGCCAGATCTTCAATGCAAATACCATAGCCGCCAATTCAAGATCATGAATTGGGTATCGGGTCTCATGTGGCTTCAGCTGTCTAGAGGCATATGCGATTACATGACCCCGCTGCATAAGAACACATCCTAGCCCTCTGTGGGATGCATCACAATATACAACGAAATCGCCAGTACCTGAAGGAATCATCAAAACAGGTGCACTGGTCAGCCTCTTCTTCAACTCTAGGAAGCTAGACTCGCAATCCTCAGACCACACAAATGGTGCATTCTTCTGTGTCGACTGGGTAATCGGCTTCGCAATACTGGAGAAATCTTTGATGAATCGTGTGGGGACCCGGGCTCTAACTCAGTTCTTTTCAGGATTAATCGGATCATTGTTAAAATATACGGGTCAAAATTTTGCTTTTAACATTACTCACATGTTTATAACTTAAGCAAAAGATAGTTCTATATTTATTTCATTACAACAAACATAATATACATGTCTTGTTTTGTCCATATTCTACAAACCAGTATTTGAGTACAGTACATGTCAAAAGTACAACTACTAGTTCATCTGCTACGCCCGTGATCACCACGCTATGTCCATCTCTCATTCTGTCGCGACCCTGATCCTGCCACACCTATTGTTATGCACACATACAGACATAACAACAGATGGAAACTCCGGTGAGAACAAATCCCAGTATAATACATGTATACATGCTGATATGAAATCATAAATCATGCATGAAAGCAATAATAATGGGCTCCATAGTCTATGAAACCAATCTATATAAACATGCAATTCAAATCAAATCATGTCTTGATTTAACTCGACTCTACTCTACGGATCCCGGTGTGAATAAGACATCACTGTCTGTCACCTACCCTCCCAATCGAGGTAACTGTACATCTTATTCCTAGACTTCGGTCATGTCTGTATCGAATGTCTACAATCGGAGTGAATCTGATCCGAAGCGTCGATACCACCGAACATCTAGTTTAGCAAGTCTGCTAATGACTCTCCTATCTCAATGCTTGAATATAAATCTATAAACAAGACATAATAATAGTCAAAGATAAATAGCAAATCTAGTATGTGATTTAGGGAAACTCCAACCAAGTCTGATTCGAGTCGTATCTCCCGAATTCACATGAATTATACCTTTCTTGTCGTTGGAATAATTCGAAGTCTCGAAGTAGGGATATCGAACCTGTCAATCTCAATCTGAAATGACAATGTTGAGATGCAAAATATCAAATCACAACTCAAACTAATACTAGTACGGTTCAATATCAAATCTTGATACAATTCGACGGTATAATGGCATAGTTTCTCGATACCGGTCATCAAATAACAATCAACATATTATCCACAAGCCATAACATCAATAACAACAATCATAATCTCCCAAAATCTGCTTTATCACAACTCATACAAGATGGAATTTCATAACAATAGCATACAGTGTCCGTTCTTCGATCCGGTTGCAAATATACTATGTCAAACATGTCAAGAATACATAATAACCATCATATCATAATTTTTCAACACATGGAATCTAAATCATGCTGAAACATAACCCAACTTACATCCTCTTGTAGCCTTTGAAGTGAGGAACAAGAATCTAAGCTTGGATTAACTTTTGGATGAGTAATTCTTACACAACCAAATGATAAAGATGGAGGGAAAGGGTTGAAGAAACTCTCCCTATCGTTGCTGGTCTGCTGGAATCGAGAAGAAGTGAGTCATGCTCAACTTATATATACCTCAGGCCATGTGTCAACATAAAATTCAAAGGTGGATTTCTCGCACCAAGCACCGCGGGTGCGCTTCTTCATGACCGCGGGTGCGCTGTGCTCACGGCACCACTTTTCATTTTTCAAAATTTAACGACCGCGGGTGCGGTGTCTCGAGTACCGCGGGTGCGGTGTTGCTTCGTACTAAATTTCCTACCCTACTGGACAATAACCGCGGGTGCACTCCTTCTAGACCGCGGGTGCGGTGGCCCTACTGTAAAATTGGCCAACTTTCTGTCCATGCACCGCGGGTGCGGTATCAAAAGGGGCGCGGGTGCGGTCTCTTTCTTCAAGCAACACTTCATCTTTTCATTTAGCGCCTCTCATTACATGTCATGCATACTCATATCTTCCGAATATCACATCAATGAAGACTAATAAATCTCAAGCCTTACAATCGTCTATAGTACCCTGCTAGACCTATGAAACTGCGTATCTCAGGCACCGAAGTCGGTCTCGGCCAACTGATCACTGCTTCAACTTTACTCGGATCCACAGAAATACCATCTCCAGATATGATATGACCCAAGAAGACAACCTGTCTCAACCAGAATTCACACTTGGACAGTTTGGCATACAATCTCTCTTTTCTCAATGTCTGCAATACAATCCTCAAATGATCGGCATGCTCAGTCATACTCTTAGAATACACCAGAATGTCATCAATAAAAACAATCACAAACTCATCTAAATATCTCTGAAAGACGCGGTTCATCAGTCCCATAAACATCGCTGGAGCATTCGTTAAACCAAAAGGCATGACAATAAATTCGTAATGTCCATACCTGGTTCGAAATGCTGTCTTTGGTATATCAATATCTCGTACTCGCAGCTGGTGATATCCAGATCTCAAATCGATCTTGGAATAAACAGAGGATCCCTGCAACTGATCAATGCGAGGCAATGGGTACTTGTTCTTTACCGTCGCCTTTTTCAGTTGCCGGTAGTCAATACATAATCGCATAGAACCGTCTTTCTTCCGTACAAATAGCACTGGTGCGCCCCAAGGAGACACACTCGGTCTAATGTATCCCTTGGTTAGAAGATCTTCTAATTGTGCTTTTAATTCTTTCAACTCTATCGGCGCCATCCTATACGGGGCTCGAGATATAGGAACAGTGCCTGGCATAAGATCTATACTGAAATCAACCTCTCGTACTGGAGGTAACCCTGGAATCTCCTCTGGGAATACTTCCGCAAATTCGCAAACCACTGGCAAATCTGCCAACGTCAAGCTCGGCTTCAGTAAATCTACTGAATAAATAAGGAACCCTTCTGCTCCTTGTTGCAACAATCTCCTCATAGTCAAAGCAGATACTAAAGGAATCCGAGATCTGGAACCCTTCCCATAGAATTTCCACTCCTCTGCCATTTCAGGTCTGAATTTGACGATCTTGTGGAAATAGTCTACGGTGGCTCTGTACTTGGTTAGCATATCAATCCCAACAATACAATCAAAATCAGCCAAACCAAGAACAATGCAATCTAAGTCAATCTCATGACCCTCGAATTGTAATATACAATTTCTAACTATAGTCAAAGATACAAGACCACTTCCCAACGGAGAAGAAATAGATACTACAGTCGACAATGACTCAACAGGTAATGAATGCAATAATCAAAACGTTTAGAGATGAATGTATGCGATGCACCTGTGTCTATCAACACATATGCAGGATAACCGCAAAGAAAACAGTTACCTGCAATAACATCATCTGGCGCATCCTAGGCTTGCTCCTCGGTCAGTGCAAACGCCCTAGCCTGCTGTCTAGGAGGTTGACTCACAGTCTTGCTACCTCCTGGTCTCTGCTGAGACTGTGCAGATGGTGGCTGGAATGAATGTACAGATGTCTGTCTCTCAATCTGAGGCACTGATGCAGATGACCCTGCACTCTGGGATCGCTGTGCACCTCTCTGGGGACAAACTCTAGCAAAGTGTCCCTGCTGCCTACATATGTTACATCTGTCGATCACTCCCTGACACCGATCAGTGGCATGTCTACCACCACAAGAACTGCAATAAACACCAGTATACTCTGCACTCTGGCCAGGACCTCTCTGTCTTGACCCACTGGAGCTCGACAAACTACTCCCTGACTTCTTAAACTGTCTGCCTTTTGCTTTCAGAAAATCCTTCTTGCCACTACTACTGCTTCCACTATCAAATCGAGGAGGATGTGGTGGAAACTGGGCGGCAGGCTGTGGCGGTCTCTGACTTTGAGCACTATAGGAAGCCCCTCGCTGCCTAATCAAGCCAGCCTCTACTCCCTTTGCTTTGTTCAATGCATCAGAAAAGGTATTGGGTCGTCCCGTGTTCACCAAGGTGAAAATGTCAGGATTTAAGCCATTGATGAACTGATCCGCGACGGTCTCGTCATTTCCTGCCACATGGGGTGCAAACCGAAGCAAGGAAGAAAACTTGGCAACATATTCTTCAATGTTCAATTGCCCTTGTCGTAGATTTTCAAATTCTGCCCCTTTATCCTTTCGATATGACACTGGAAAGAAACGTTGATAAAATTCATCTTTAAATACTTTCCAAGTAATATCGATACCTTTATGCTCCAGGGCTCGTTTCGTTGTAAGCCACCAACTTTTTGCCACCTCGTGTAATTGATGCCCAATCAACTTCACTCTTCATTCGTCTGTATAGGCAAGAGATTCAAACAACATCTCTATATCGTCTAGCCAGCTCTCACAATCAACTGCATTCTCCGTGCCCTTCAAAGTCGGGGGATGGAATGACTGAAACCTCTTTAATAACGTCTCCATAGGTGTAGCTGTCACATCCATATGAGTACCTGACGTACTACCATGTTCTGGCACTTGACCTGCAGCTGGTTGTGGTATTCTTCTAGGCGGCATATCTGATTATCAAACAGATTAGTACACAATCTATACAATCTGTCTCAGCCCTCCTCTGATCATATACCTCTGATCCAAAATCGGTTCTGATTCAGTCTTTACAAGTACATGCTGTAATTCAATTCAGATAACAATACAACATGAAATAGGGAAACCAATAAATCATCCTAGCACATCAAAAGCAAGGAAGGAGACTCGATCTACCCCGCTCATTCTATTCTATCTCAGTCTACAGAACCTACAGCTCTGATACCACCTGTTGTGGGGACCCGGGCTCTAACTCAGTTCTTTACGGGATTAATCGGATCGTTGTTAGAAAACGTGGGTCAAATTTTTGCTTTTAACTTTAAATCAAATGTATATAAACCAAGCATAAGAATTCTCTTTATTTAATTACAACAAACGTAAATACATGGTTTGTCCTAATACATCCATACCAAACTAAAGTTCCATACCATACAATCTCCAAATCATAAGTAGTACAAGTCTAGTACAATAACCACTAGCAGTCCTCTGTGCCCGAAGCCACCACTCTATCTCGATCTCATCTCGATCGTGACCCTGATCCTGCCCCACCTGTTGTTATGCACACATACAGACATAACAACAGCCGAAAACTCCGGTGAGAACCAATCCCAGTATAAAACATGGTATGCATGCATAAACAAAATATAAATCATGAAACAACTATCATGAATAATATCAAAAGCAATAGGTTCCATAGTCTATGAAACCAAATCAATAAAAGCATGCAATATTAATCAAATCATGTCCTGACTCAATTCGACTCTACTCTAGGGATCCCGGTGTGAATAAGACGTCACTGTCTGTTACCTACCCTCCCAATCGGGGTAACGGTACGTCTCATTCCTAGATTTCGGTCATGTCTGTATCGAGTGTCTACACATGGAGTCGAACTGCTCCAATGCGACGATACTACCGAACATCTAAATTGACAAATCTGTCAATGACTCCTATCTCAAGGCTTGAATATAATCTATAAACAAGGCATAAACATTCAAAATATAAACATATCTAGTATGTGATTTTATTGGAAAACTCAAATTGAATCTCATTTTAGTTGTGTCTCCCCAAAGTCACGTGAATTATACCTTTCTTGTTGAACTTTTATCGATGTCGAGGTCTCGAAGTCGAAGTGAGGCACAATGAATTTCCTTTTGTAGCCAATAGCAAGAGGAGTACGAATATCTCCCCGGATCGAAAATCGGATAGCTAAATGTGAGACAATCACAATTCTAAGCTAGGGAGAACTTGGAGCTTTTCTGAATCTCTTTCTCTCGGTTATTGCTGATGGAGATGAAGAAATGAAAGTGTTACACATTATATAGCTCATGCCATGTGTCAACTTAGTGTGCATGCTGGACTTCTCGCATGCAGCACCGCGGGTGCGCTCCCTCTAGACCGCAGGTGCGCTCAAGCTTCGGCAGTCCATTCATTTTCCAAATCGACGACCGCGGATGCGCTACATATAAGACCGCGGGTGCGGTGACATCAACGCAGGTGTGGTTACGTTTGAACCGCGGATGCGGTGTCATTTCTGTAAATAATTTCCAACTCTCTGTCCATCAACCGCGGGTGCACTCTTTCTTGGACCGCGGGTGCGATGGCCCTACTGTAAAAATGACCAATTTTCTGTCCATGCACCGCGGGTGCGATATCTTCCATGGTGCGGGTACGATCTGCCCTTCATTCAAAATTCTAATTTTTCATGTCTCTCCTTTCCCCATCTCATTACATGTCATGCATTTTCATATCTTTAAATATCGCATCAATGAAGACTACTAAATCTCAGGCCTTACAGATGATGTGTTTAGAAGATGGTTGAATATACACTTCGGTTTATGAGATCTTTTTTGGATATAAATCAATTCTTTAAGGAACTAATCCTGAAATATTGTATGTCAATATCGATCAGTTAACTAATAGTAGTGCGAAAACAAACTTAAAGATAGATTGAATATTATGGCTAGAGTATTGTGATAACTGAATGAATAAAAGATGGACACAAAAAGTTTTATGGATGTTCAGAGACTTCAACTTCTTCTACATAATCCCTTCTATCCAACTCTTTCTATCTCAAGGATATGAATTCACTAAAAGCTTTTAATTGATTACAATGAATTGTAATAACCCACTTCAGTTATAATTAAACAATGCCAAACTGAAAACTCTTATTTTTTCTTTTAACTTATCAGTTGATTACTGTATAGCTCAAATAAGTGGCTTGAATCCTACGAATAAATTAATAAGGTATGAGCTAGAATTTACGAATTGCAAACTGAATAAAATGGAAAAAAATGTACAAAACATTTAATAAATATACATTTTTATATTAATCAATAGGCATTGTTGATAAGACTCTATCGAAATTTACCAAATTTTATCATACTTTATTAACACAAATTTATGTTGATTATAATATTTTTAGGTTAACTAACCTCAAACTATGTGAAACGCTTGCTAAACTGATGTCAGGAATCACTTCATCGGAGACCATGCGTTGAAGAAAGACATAATGTTAGAATATGTCTCAACTGATTAACAAGCAGCAAATATTTTCATCAATCCACTATCAGAGAATTTTTTTTTCTTAAGTTAAAACTTTTTTATGACTTATTGACTTATCTTAATGCTTAATTTAGGGAGAATATTAAATTTTAAGGAATTCAACTGATAAGATAGAAGTCAGTTTACCTTGAGCTCAAATGACTTTTAGTTTAGTTTCCTAGAATAATTGTACTTTTGGACAAACCGACCTTATCATTTAGTAGACTAATTCCTAACTCAATTAAGTTCCATATCAAATTTAAGTGAAATTTGAATAATCAGTTTTCTTCAAATCAGTTTACCAATTTGTTCTAAATTTTTTTATTATTCCAATGATAGAATGACACATGTGTTGTCATAAGGAAAATTAAAAGTCACCAATACATAAGAATATTATTTCAGTTACTTCATCCTGTTTTAAAACATTTTCTGTAAAATGGTTGCGTTTCGATTTTTATCACAATCATTTTTTTCTTTCCAAATAAGTTAGATTCTCTTTGAAATGACATCGTCTTCACCATCTTACATCCTGAACGCTATTGTGGTAGATTTTTATTCAATTTACGCCATGGAAGAAGAAGAAGTTATCTCAGGAGTCTTCCATCTGTTAGAGTTAGCTAGACTGGGGGGGATTCCTTTTAGCCTATTCTCTAGATATATTCATGACATAGTTGCTGAATATCTACAAGAAGAGCTCAATCAATGAAGAATGGAAGATTATCATGAACATCAACAAGCACTCACTGCTGATAGGCTAGGATTTCTTTTGAACCCTGTATCAGTTACCATCTGAAGGAATCACAAGTTTCGTTGATATCTCTACTGCTGGCCATGAAGAAGTGCAACTGAAGGTCTTAGCATCTGGGAAAGTTGTCCAACTCTCATATGCCAAGAAAGAACTCAAACTAGATTGTCATTTGCTTGCAGATGTGGTGTCCAATGGCTTAATAGCTAAATCATGATCTTTTACTGCTCTCACTGTTGAGAAATTTCAAGTGATGACCGTCATAGTCAAAGATATAAAGATTAACTGGTCCTTCATTCTATTTGACACTCTGAAGAGTATGGTGCAACACACCAAGCAATCCTTCGGTTTTGTTGTTCAGTTAAACAAGATGTTTGAAGAATCTGGAATTCCACTCAATGCAGCAACTACTCTCCACAAACTCAAAATGTTGAATGCTTAAAACATCATGGCTCTGAAGCCCAATAATATTTCACCTGCTGGTCTGTAAAAATGAAGAAGAAGATTGAAGATAATATGGCTCAAGTCAAGAAGTCTAAGGCCGTGAAGTGCAAAGTTAGTTTAGCCCGATGCCTAAAGCCAAGAGAAAGTTAATCACTTATGAAAGTAAGTCTGATAAGATACCTTCTCCACCAGTTAAGAAGGCTAGGACAACAAGTACTAAACCAGTTTCTACTCCGAGCAAACTAGAATTTGTGACTATGGAAAAAGCAAGTGAGAACAAGAAGGAGAAAAAGACTAAGCGAAGAAAACTGATCCGAAAATGACCAAAACTGATGCCAAGGTAGTTGCCGCTAAGGAGATTGACAAGGAAGTTTCTGCTAAGCTTGCAGAATATTTGACTCTGGTTGGAATAACTGCTCCTCTTCAGATAGTTGCACCGCCTACAATTCTACCAGTAGCACGGTCGAAAAATACAGTTATCCAAGATCCTATTGAGTATACCAGATCTGGGCTGGTTTCACAACACACTTCAAAAGGGATAAAAGGGGAAGGCAAAGGAAATATGGTCGAAATGGAGGAGTCCATACAACTTTCTGCAGTCTAAACTCATATTGACTTGTTAATGGTGAAATAAATGAGTAAGCTGATACCAAAACTGAAATTTTTTATGAATGGTATCTGTTTATGACAATCACTCTTGCTCGGAAACTGAAGAGCAATGAGAATTTGCAGGAACTCATTGCTCTTAAGAAGACTGTGATGAAAGTTGTGAAAGCAGTGTCAATGGCTCATGCCTTGAAAAGTAGGGAATACTTCTTTGATTTGATGAGAATCAAGAAACTGACTTTGATTTGTGAAAAACTAAAGAAGAACTATGATCCGACCTGTACAACTACTCATGATAGAACAATATTTACTCAGTTGGATGTGGATTAAGCTCCTTACACATGAAACTGAAATTCTGGGAGATGTACCAAAACTTATTCATACCTATTGACTCCAAAAGAAAAAAAAATCAAGGACTATCAAAAATCAACAAGTTCAAATGGTTCTTCAGTACAAGTCCAACATGAGTCAAGCCAAGAAGGACCATCATCTAGTTCAGCTGAGCCAGCAATTGACTCAACTGAACCCACAATCAGTTTAGCACCAGAAGTTCAGCTTAGATCTGCATCAGTTGAGGACGTGTCTTTACTAAATGTTTTTGAGATCCTCAAGACTGAAACTTAAAATATTACAGAGGTTTTTGAAGATGACGATAAAGAGAACTGACGAACATTTATGACAATTGAAGAAACAGTTATGGAAGCTTCAGTTCAAGATCAAGAAAATCATATGGCAGTTGAAACTAAAGTGGAATTTTTCCAAGAAACTGTTTTTTGCACCACAATCAGTTCCAACACCAATTCAGCCTGTTGAAGTCCCAATTACTACAGTAACAATCCTTGAATCATTCTTCATTTCTGAATCAGTGAAGGACCATCTTACCCTGAACAAATCAATGATTGAAAAATCAATTGGAGTGGTAAATCAAACTGAAATTGTTGCATTGGTTGAGCAAAATGTCACTTTATCAGCTGAACCAGTTTCAAAAACTTCAGTTGAGAAAGTTGATATTGCATAATCAAGCCATCATTTCATCATCTTTCATGAACCAAAAGCTCATTTTATTGTTGATTCACCCGAGTCAGAGCTTAGAGAAGATATTACTATGGATAATATTCTGTCAAATCTATTTGGAATCAATGTGCTGCTTACACAAGTCACAAGACATGATAGATACTGATTGCAACTGATGTTAAAAATATGAAAGACAAAATGTTCAAAGATCTTTCAGACCTATCTAAAGATGTCAACAGTTTATCAAGCTGGAATCCACGAGACAGAATTGTGCTTCATTATACCAACTATCCAGTTCTCATGATGCTCTTACAAAGAAGATGGATTTAGTGCATGACAGATTGAATTTGAAGATTGATTTAGTTCACACGCAGCTCTCTGCAAAGTTTGACACTACGTTTGCAAAAATGACTACAGTCATACGTATTCTGCAAAGATATGCGATTACCCCTAGTGTTGACAAAAAAAATGAAAAGTGAATCTCAAGGACAAAATTGATAAATTTAAGGAGGAATCTTTTTCAAAGAAGTTGGACAAAAACAGGGAAGACCACAAATAGTTGTATTTGATTCTATCAGTTTATGTTTTCATTAGTATTATTGATATTTATTTAATCAATTCATCATAATTTTATATCAATAGAAGTTTTGAATGAAGACAAATGGACTTAGTGGTTAATTTTGTCAAAAACCAAAAGAGAGAAATTGTTGGATCAATTAAAGTTTTGATGTTAAACAAATTTTAAGGAAAAACTGAACTATGGTAAACTAAAGTAACCAAGTCTAAACAGAATTAACTAGATTCACTACAAGAAAAATGGTTTTTCGCATCACATCATCAATAGCGTGCATTAAAAGCACGCTGTGAATAGTACTTTTAACGGCGTGCATTTAAAGCACGCTGCGGAAATTAATATCCGCATCGTGTATTTATGTGTGCTATAAATATTTTATACTTTTCGCAGCGTGCTTTTTATGTGCGCCGTTAATAACATATACATTAACGGCGCGAATTAAAAGCACGCAGCGGAAAGTAATATTATATATTATCCGCAGCGAGTAATATAATGTGCGCTGTTAATACCCTATGTATTCACAGCGTGCATTAAAAGCAAGCTGCGGAAAATGGGTGCAAATTTTTAAATTAGCTTCCGCAGCGTGCTTTAAATGTGCGTCGTTAATAACATATACATTAACGGTGCGCATTAAAAGCGCGCTGCGGAAAGTAATATTATATACTATCCGCAGCGTGCAATAATGTGCGCTGTTAATACACTATGCATTCACGGCGTGCAATAAAAGCACGCTGCGGAAAATGGTTGCAAATTTTTAAATTAGCGACGGTTTTTCGGAAAATGGTTGCAAAGTTTTAAATTAGCGACGGTTTTAAATAAACCGTCGCTAATTTAAAATTTGCGAAGGTTTATAAAACCTTCCCAATCTTTAAGGATGGTACAAGATAAACCGTAACCGATTTGAAATCCGCGACGGTTTAATAACAAATCGTCGCTAACTCGCTGTTAACGACGGTTTTTATTAAACCGTCGCTAATAGCAGTAAATCAGCGACGATTATAACCTCACCGTTGCTAATAGCGATGGTTTGATGGAGAACCATCGCTAATAGCCGCAAATTGTCTATAAATATCCGATTTTCGTTCCACTTTCTTCCACACAACTTCACTAACACTTAAATTTTTTCCTTCTTATACGATTTTAATTTCGATTTAGATACATTTTTTTGTTTCAATTTTTGGTTAATTTTTTAAGTGTTAGTTAAGATCATCAGTCAATTTATCATAGTTGTATTGTAGTTTTTTTAAAAATTTATTAAATTATAAAAGTAAATTTTTTTTATTTTGAAGCAAACTTTAGCGACGGTTTTTAAACTGTCGCGACATGTAGCGACGGGTTTGTAACCGTCGCTAAATTTAAACACCTCGTTAATTTAGCGACGGATTAAAAACCGTCGCTAGTTTAGTGACGGATGTATTCGGTTTAAACCGTCGCCAATTAGCGACGGTTTTGACCTAGCGACGGTTTTTAATCCGTCGCCAATTAAAAACCGTCGCTAATATTGTTGTATTGTTGATAATAGTATTAACAGCGTGCACATGTACGCTGCGGATAATCTTGAACTTTCAACAGCTTGGAACTTCGCAGCGTGCAATGTGCGCCGCGGAAAGCGAATTTGCACGCTGTGAAAAGCCATTTTTGTTGTAGTGATTGGACTAAGTCAAGATTGAACTTACGCATACTAAAATTTATCAGTTTACTAAGTCTATCAGTTGAGGAATCATCATCCATTCTCAAGGACATTATTTTACGTATATGAAAGCTAAACAAATGTTTGGATAAGTTTTTCCGTACAAAACGGACCACAACTGTAGAACCCGTAAATCAGTAGACGTATAAGCCATGCATAATTCTAGATTTTTAAATTTAATTGACTTCATTGCATAATTATTTTAATCCATTTATTTGAAGTTAATTATTCATTATTTCAGTTCAGTAGTTTGATTTTTAGCATTTCAGTTATTTCAGTGAGGCCGGACCGGAGTCGGAGTTTTGAGGTAGAATTTAAGATTCGAGAAATATTTCCAGAAGTTAAGTTAGCTAGCAAGTAAGTTCATTTAAGTTAGTAAGGGAGGTTTGAGGATTTAATTTAATTATTTGAAGTGATTAAGAAATGAACTCATTTAAGTTATTAAATTAAGGGGTTAGCTCACTAAATTATTTAAAGGATTAGTAAGGCTTTCAAGGATTATTAGTTGACTAGATAACCAACACTTCCCACTCATTTTATTAGCATGATTTCGGCCCCTTGGATTTATTAAGCAATTCATTCCAACTCATCAACTTTGACCAATTCTTTGCATGTAATTAGTAGGATAATTCTAGGATTTTTGGGAGCACAATTTAATTAAATAAATGGACATATCCTAGGCTAGAAAATAAGAAAAAATCGGCCACTACCTCCTAGAAGCATCCACCAACTCATTTGATATCAAACCATAATTCAAAATTCAAAAATGAGAAGACTTGGTCTTGATTATTTCCTTATATCTTGCACCCACTTCCCTCACCCTCCTAACCATTTTTTCCCCCCTCTCCTTTTCGAAAATTCAGAGTGAATTCACACTCATTTTCAGTAGAAAAATCGTGAGTCTTAGATAGAGGGAAGGCAAGAAAAATCGAGAGCAAGAAAGGTAGACAAGAAGCGCTCCATCTCCTCCGTGCCGCGTCGTCATCGTTTCGTTCGTTTTCTTTCGAAACAAAACCAGGCATGTCTAGATTTCTTTCAAACCTCAATCAAGTCATATTATCATTTATTTTTCAGTACATGATCATGTTTATTCAAGCAAAAAACGAGATACATGTCAAAACATTTTGGAACAACACATGCAGAATTTTCGTTTTTCCTTGGCAAGCTTCACGTTTTTCTTGGTTTGTGAGTTTCAGGTGATTGGTTCGACTCCAGGCTCCCAAGGCGACTCCTAGACACGTAATAGGATGCATTAGGACCATTTTGGTCCATTCAAACCAGCCCCATGCTTGCTGGAAATTCAGAATGACAGCAAGTTCCCATAGGCGCAGATTTGTGTTTCGAAATTTCAGTTTTTGTGTCAAGGGGTTGGATCTGATCTTGGCTGCCCTAAGGGCTCTTAGCCATGGTTGGATCACTTCCCTAGCATGTCTAAGACGTGACTAAGTTGCCCTTTTGGATGCTTGGTCCATGGCTCATCGGTTTTTAAATAATCAATAAGAACAGCCCCTTTCCCCATTCGGCTTCTTCCTTTGTTCAGCATATGGTTTCGGTTTGTGTTTGCTTGGTGTGGATCTTGGTTGGCCTATGGCCCTTAGCCACGGTTCATATCATGCTCCTAGATGTCTAGATAGTGCCATGGTCAATCAAATGGCCATTGGAATGACACGAGACATCGATAATAGCATAAACACTACACACGCACGCACGTTGCTCTCGGTTGGACCCTTCGGTTGAGTTTTGGTGTGATGCGGATTGTGGCTGGCCTAGGGCCCTTAGCCATGGTTCAAATCATTCCTTGGGATGTTGGTAAGAGTCTCTGGTTGGTGGTTCACGCCCCTAATGGCCGATAGTCTCGAAACCAACGCAAGTCTTGTAGTTGCGCAGCTGCTGGAAATTACAGCAAGTTGCTGTGTCGTTTAGAAGGCTCGTTTGAGTTCTTGGTTGGGTTTTAGCCCATGGCCTTGGACTGGACAGTGCCTCATTGAGTTGGGAAGGTCATGTTTTCGACCATTTGTGATTCGGATCATTTTCGAGGTCGTACGATAATTTACGGTGCAATGTGCCAAATTGACTCTCGAAAGAGCGTTTCGTGTTTTGGCCTCCATTCCACCTAGATTTCGACCCTATCATTTTAGGAGCATTATTTTATGATTTTTCAGCGTATTTTAATCATGACTATACGTCGGTTCGGTGTCGGTTCAGGTTGGCTCAGAGTCATGATTAAATGCGAAGTCATTAGGCGTCATAATCGCATCTTTTGAACGTAAATTGCATAGTTGGTCAAGTTTTAGCTATTGCATATTTTTTATGGCACAGTTAGGTTGCAGCGAGCCTGGGGACGATCCAATCCAATCCAGTTGGTAAAATTACAGGAATTTTCATTACGCCAGTTAATTATTTTACGTGCATTAAATAGAAAATGATTATTTTTGAGATTTGTGCGATATGGCTTGTGGTTCATTCACTATGTGGGAGTGTTATTTTATACGGTCGCCAGTGACCGATCAGTTCAGTATGGTACCACCCGGTCGCTAGTGACCGGCCAGCTCAGTTCAGTTTCAGCCTCCCCGGTAGCCAGTTACCGATCAGTTCAGCTTAGTGCAGTGGCCACAGGCGTAAAACATAATCTCAACAGAAAATTTATCAGTTATTTCAGTACAGGCTCCAAGGAGCAGACATTTTTACTGTGATTATCAGTTCATTTATGCACGTATTATAATTGCTCAGTACAGATTATTTTTCAGTATGCCTCAGTACAGGATATGTTAACTCATGCATATTTTAAATTCAGATTTTTACTCGTTAGATGCGATTTATGCATGCTGAGTCTTTAGGCTCACTAGACTTGATTGTTGTAGATACTGATGAGGCCAGGGCCGAGGGCGGGGACCAGTGAGCCAGCTTGGGTCGGCAGTAGTGGCACCCGAGGACCTCAGTGCAGCAGTTGTTATTTTATTCCGCAAACAATTTTTATCAGTCGTTGGATAATTTTTAAATTGTTATTGTTGGCAAAACTTTATTTTCTTCCGCTGCTATTATTTTAAACATTGAACTTGATTCCCCAGTGATTTTATGAATGAGGCCATTTAAGTTCTTTTAAAAAGAAAATTTTTAATTTTCCGCAAATTTCAAGAAAGGAGTTTTAGGCCCCTTTACAGTTGGTATCAGAGCGGTGGTTCTGTATAGGGTTTCACTACTACTGACCGCGAGAAGCTCACGAAGCCACGTCTTCGGTCTGTAAGTTTTTCAGTTCAGCATTTTGTTCAGCATTTCAGTTAAAGCATGAATTATTTTGTCAGCATGCTTCCAGATTTTCAGTATTTCAGTGTTCATTTAAAATAAAGTATGGAATTATGCATGTTAGTTACGTATGGGTTATGTTGGAACAGTATGCCCCCTAGACGCATTTTAGAGCGCAACAGAGAGGTGGAGCCTCGCCGAGAGGACAAAGAGGAGCGTAGACCGGAGGGAGACCTACCACCTCCTCCACCGCCACCACCGGACATGAGTGCCCAGATGTTAGCTGGGATGGCACAGTTCTTCGCACAGTTTGCGAGGGGCAATGCCGCAGCCGTAGCCGCAGCCAGGCCGACAAGACCCGAGGCTGTTTATGAGCGATTCATGAAGATGCGCCCGAAGGAATTCTCTGGGACATCTGACCCCATGGTTGCCGAGGGATGGATCAAATCCCTCGAGGTTATCTTCGAGTTCATGGAGCTGGGGGACGCAGACCGAGTCCGATGTGCCACCTACCTGTTCACTGGAGACGCCCGCTTATGGTGGGAAGGAGCTTCGGTAGCCCTGACCTTGGCTACACTTTCATGGACCCGCTTTACAGAAGTTTTCTACTCCAAGTATTTTGCTGAGGAGGTTCGCACCAAGCTGACCACCGAGTTCATGAGCCTGAGGCAGGGGGATATGACGGTTACGGAGTTTATCCGTAAGTTCGAGAGGGGCTGTCACTTTGTGCCCCTGATCGCGAATGATGCCAGAGCCAAGCTGATGCACTTCCTGGTGGGTTTACGGCCGATCTTGCGCCGGGATGTTAGGGTATCTGACCCTGCTACTTATGAGATTGCCGTCTCCAAGGCCTTAGCCGCAGAGCAGGATCTGCGGGATATCGAGAGAGATCGCCAGGGCAAGCGCCCAGTCCAGGCACCGCACCGCCCTACTCCTCATCAGCATCAGCAGCAGAATAAGAGGCCTTTTCATGGACCGCCCAGGAACCGAGGCCAGCAGCAGCAGCAGCAACAGCGGGGACGCCCAGCCCCGAGGACTCAGGAACACCCAGTTTGTCCCAGGTGCTCACGTCGCCATCCTGGAGCATGTATGGCTGGCTCAGGAAAGTGTTTTAAGTGTAGGCAGTCCAGACCACATGTTGCTGCAGTGCCCTCAGAGGAATCTGCCTACCCAAGGCAGAGTTTTTGCTCTCCATGCCGCGGAAAACCAACCCGGAGACTATGTTGTTGACAGGATTGCATGCTCTACTCAGGATTTATTTCAGAGGAATTAAGCTAGAGGAACCTTGACCTTTGCATGTCTATAAGTTTAGATCTTGTAGTGGGATTCAACTTAGAGCTCCGCTCTTTCAGGGAAAATTTTTATATCTGGTTCCGCTACCAAGGCCTTGATAGATTCAGGGGCCACTCACTCGTTTATTTCGGAGGTCTTTGCAAACTTTCTCAAGATCCAGACCATTGGGCTAGATACAGCCTTTTCAGTAGTGTTGCCGTCAGGCAAGGAGATGGCAGCCACCAATGTTATCCGAGATATAGACCTTGAGCTGCACGGTAATCTTGTTTATGCGGATCTGATTGTGCTACCGATGCCGGAATTTGACATCATCCTAGGGATGGACTGGCTATTGAGGAACAGAGTGTTGATAGACTTCCATAGGAGATCTGTTCTTGTCCGACCGCCTGGAATGGAGCAGTTCGTATTTGAGCCGGACAGGTACTTTCCTTTACCGCGCATTATTCCTTATGTTCAGGCTAGGAAACTCATGCATAGAGGGTGTCGGGCATTTCTAGCGACCTTTTTATCTGTCCCCGAGGAACCCAGCCAGTCAGCCTCAGATGTTCCGATTGTCAAAGATTTCTTAGAAGTTTTTCCCGAAGACGTCTCTGGTATGCCACCTGAGAGAGAGGTAGAGTTCTCCATTGAGCTTATGCCAGGTACGGCTCCGATATCCAAAGCGCCATACCGACTAGAACCGACAGAGATGGCAGAGCTTAAGAAGCAGATTCAGGAACTTCTCGACAAGGAGTTCATTCGCCCGAGCTTTTCTCCATGGGGCGCGCCGGTCTTATTTGTGAAAAAGAAGGATGGCTCGATGAGGCTTTGCATTGACTACCGGGAGTTGAACAGGGTTACAGTGAAGAATAAATACCCACTGCCGAGGATTGAGGATCTGTTTGACCAGTTGCAGGGAGCTTCGATTTTCTCCAAGATAGATCTGCGTTCTGGTTATCACCAGTTGAGGGTGAGAGATGCTGATGTCTCGAAGACAGCTTTCAGGACTCGTTATGGCCACTACGAGTTCCTAGTGATGCCGTTCGGTCTGACGAATGCGCCAGCGATCTTCATGGATCTAATGAATCGCGTATTTCAGCCGTACCTCGACCAGTTTGTGATAGTGTTCATAGATGACATTCTCGTCTACTCCAAGAGTCGGGAGGAGCACAGCAGGCATCTGACCACAGTGTTGCAAACATTGCAGAAACGTAAACTATTCGCAAAGTTCAGTAAGTGCTAATTCTGGTTAGAGAAGGTGGCGTTCTTGGGCCACATTGTTTCTAGCAGTGGCATTGAGGTAGACCCGGCGAAAGTTGCAGCAGTCAGAGATTGGGTTGTGCCTCAGAATGCATCAGAGATCCGCAGTTTTCTTGGGCTAGCAGGATATTACAGGAAGTTCATTCAGGGATTCACATCCATTGCCGTTCCACTCACAGCACTGACCAAGAAAAATCTAAAGTTTGTGTGGAGCGAGGAGTGTCAGAAGAGCTTCGATACTTTGAAGCAAGCTCTTATCTCAGCACCCGTTTTGGCTGTACCGTCAGGATCTGGTGAGTTTGTCCTTTATACCGATGCTTCGAAGCTTGGTTTAGGTGCAGTTTTGATGCAGCATGGGAGAGTGATAGCGTATGCTTCTCGACAGCTGAAAATCCACGAGAAGAATTACCCTACCCATGATCTGGAGTTAGCGGCCGTAGTTTTTGCTTTGAAGATTTGGAGGCACTATCTGTATGGAGAGAAGTGTCAGATCTTTACCGACCACAAAAGCCTCAAGTATTTCTTTATGCAGAAGGAGCTGAACATGCGTCAGAGGCGTTGGTTGGAGCTTGTGAAAGACTACGATTGTGACATTAGCTACCACCCGGGTAAAGCTAATGTAGTTGCGGATGCTTTGAGCAGGAAAGTCACAGTGATGGCTCACTTGACGATTCAGAAACCTCTTCAGATTGAGATGCAGAAGTTTGATCTTGAGACTTACCCTCAAGGTAGAGTTCCTCGTCTATCTACCTTGACCATTCAGTCTTCCCTTTTGGACCGTATTCGCAGTGGTAAGACCGCAGATGAGCAGGTTGCACAGTGGAAGAAGAGAGATGAAGCCAAGGGCAGTGTTTTGTATGCAGTCAGCGACGGTATTGTGAGATACCGAGATAGGATATGGGTTCCCAGCAGTGATTCTATCCGAGCAGACATCTTATCAGAGGCCCATACGTCCCCGTACTCCATTCACCCTGGGAGTACGAAGATGTACAAAGATCTGCAGCTATTGTATTGGTGGCCAGGGATGAAGAAGGACATCAGGCGTTTTGTATCCGAGTGCCTGACTTGCCAGTTAGTGAAGGCCGAGCATCAGAGACCAGCAGGTTTGCTCAAGCCTCTCCCTATTCCCGAGTGGAAGTGGGAGAATGTTACCATGGACTTTGTGACCGGATTGCCGAGGTCAGCCAGAGGATCGAATGCCATCTGGGTGATTGTAGATCGTCTTACCAAATCAGCGCACTTCTTGCCTATTAAGACGACTTTCACCATGGTTCAGTATGCAGAGCTGTATATCCGAGAGATAGTCCGACTCCATGGTATTCCAGTTTCTATCGTATCTGACAGAGATCCCAGATTCACTTCCTCGTTTTGGAAGAGCTTGCATTCGACTTTGGGTACGAAGTTGCTGTTTAGCACAGCTTTCCATCCGCAGACGCATGGGCAGTCAGAGCGAGTTATTCAGATTTTGGAGGATCTTCTTCGCGCTTGCGTCATTGATTTCTCTGGGAGTTGGGAGTCGAACTTACCATTGGTAGAGTTCACCTATAACAACAGTTTCCAGTCGTCTATAGGTATGGCTCCGTATGAAGCGCTGTATGGCCGCAAGTGTAGATCTCCTGTTCATTGGGATGAAGTAGGAGAGAGAGCAGAGTTGGGTCCAGAGATTGTTCAGCAGGCAGCATATGTAGTAGTCAAGATCCGTGATAGGATGAGGACTGCTCAGAGCCGACAGAAGAGTTATGCCGATCAGCGGAGGAGAGACTTAGAGTTTGCAGTGGGCGATCATGTCTTCGTGAAAGTGGCACCTATGAAGGGTGTCATGAGATTTGGCAAGAAAGGGAAGCTCAGTCCGAGATTCATTGGACCGTTTGAGATCCTTGACAGAGTTGGGACGCTTGCTTATCGTGTGGCCCTTCCGGCGAATCTGGCCGGAGTACACAATGTCTTTCACGTCTCCATGCTGAGGAAGTATATGGCAAATCCTTCGCATGTGCTGAATTTCGAGCCGTTGCAGCTTACTCCGAACTTATCTTATGAGGAGAGACCCGTGCAGATCCTAGATAGACAGGAGAAGAAACTTCGGAACAAGCTCGTTAAGCGAGTCAAAGTCAAATGGCTCAACCATTCAGAGGAGGAAGCTACGTGGGAGTCTGAGCCGTAGATGAGAAGTCGATACCCAGAGTTATTCGGTGAGTTCTAATTTCGAGGACGAAATTTATTTTAAGGGGGGAAGGATTGTAGAACCCGTAAATCAGTAGACGTATAAGCCATGCATAATTCTAGATTTTTAAATTTAATTGACTTCATTGCATAATTATTTTAAATCCATTTATTTGAAGTTAATTATTCATTATTTCAGTTCAGTAGTTTGATTTTTAGCATTTCAGTTATTTCAGTGAGGCCGGACCGGAGTCGGAGTTTTGAGGTAGAATTTAAGATTCGAGAAATATTTCCAGAAGTTAAGTTAGCTAGCAAGTAAGTTCATTTAAGTTAGTAAGGGAGGTTTGAGGATTTAATTTAATTATTTGAAGTGATTAAGAAATGAACTCATTTAAGTTATTAAATTAAGGGGTTAGCTCACTAAATTATTTAAAGGATTAGTAAGGCTTTCAAGGATTATCAGTTGACTAGATAACCAACACTTCCCACTCATTTTATTAGCATGATTTCGGCCCCTTGGATTTATTAAGCAATTCATTCCAACTCATCAACTTTGACCAATTCTTTGCATGTAATTAGTAGGATAATTCTAGGATTTTTGGGAGCACAATTTAATTAAATAAATGGACATATCCTAGGCTAGAAAATAAGCAAAAATCGGCCACTACCTCCTAGAAGCATCCACCAACTCATTTGATATCAAACCATAATTCAAAATTCAAAAATGAGAAGACTTGGTCTTGATTCTTTCCTTATATCTTGCACCCACTTCCCTCACCCTCCTAACCATTTTTCCCCCCCTCTCCTTTTCGAAAATTCAGAGTGAATTCACACTCATTTTCAGTAGAAAAATCGTGAGTCTTAGCTAGAGGAAAGGCAAGAAAAATCGAGAGCAAGAAAGGTAGACAAGAAGCGCTCCATCTCCTCCGTGCCGCGTCGTCGTCGTTTCGTTCGTTTTCTTTCGAAACGAAACCAGGCATGTCTAGATTTCTTTCAAACCTCAATCAAGTCATATTATCATTTATTTTTCAGTACATGATCATGTTTATTCAAGCAAAAACCGAGATACATGTCAAAACATTTTGGAACAACACATGCAGAATTTTCGTTTTTCCTTGGCAAGCTTCACGTTTTTCTTGGTTTGTGAGTTTCAGGTGATTGGTTCGACTCCAGGCTCCCAAGACGACTCCTAGACACGTAATAGGATGCATTAGGACCATTTTGGTCCATTCAAACTAGCCCCATGCTTGCTGGAAATTCAGAATGACAGCAAGTTCCCATAGGCGCAGATTTGTGTTTCGAAATTTCAGTTTTTGTGTCAAGGGGTTGGATCTGATCTTGGCTGCCCTAAGGGCTCTTAGCCATGGTTGGATCAATTCCCTAGCATGTCTAAGACGTGACTAAGTTGCCCTTTTGGTGGCTTGGTCCATGGCTCATCGGTTTTTAAATAATCAACAAGAACAACCCCTTTCCCCATTCGGCTTCTTCCTTTGTTCAGCATATGGTTTCGGTTTGTGTTTGATTGGTGTGGATCTTGGTTGGCCTATGGCCCTTAGCCACGGTTCATATCATGCTCCTAGATGTCTAGATCGTGCCATGGTCAATCAAATAACCATTGGAATGACACGAGACATCGATCATAGCATAAACACTACACACGCACGGACGTTGCTCTCGGTTGGACCCTTCGGTTGAGTTTTGGTGTGATGCGGATTGTGGCTGGCCTAGGGCCCTTAGCCATGGTTCAAATCATTCCTTGGGATGTTGGTAAGAGTCTCTGGTCGGTGGTTCACGCCCCTAATGGCCGATAGTCTCGAAACCAACGCAAGTCTTGTAGTTGCGCAGCTGCTGGAAATTACAGCAAGTTGCTGTGTCGTTTAGAAGGCTCGTTTGAGTTCTTGGTTGGGTTTTAGCCCATGGCCTTGGACTGGACAGTGCCTCATTGAGTTGGGAAGGTCATGTTTTCGACCTTTTGTGATTCGGATCATTTTCGAGGTCGTACGAGAATTTACGGTGCAATGTGCCAAATTGACTCTCGAAAGAGCGTTTCGTGTTTTGGCCTCCATTCCACCTAGATTTCGACCCTATCATTTTAGGAGCATTATTTTATGATTTTTCAGCGTATTTTAATCATGACTATACGTCGGTTCGGTGTCGGTTCAGGTTGGCTCGGAGTCATGATTAAATGCGAAGTCATTAGGCGTCATAATCGCATCTTTTGAACGTAAATTGCATAGTTGGTCAAGTTTTAGCTATTGCATATTTTTTATGGCACAGTTAGGTTGCAGCGAGCCTGGGGACGATCCAATTCAATCCAGTTGGTAAAATTACAGGAATTTTCATTACGCCAGTTAATTATTTTACGTGCATTAAATAGAAAATGATTATTTTTGAGATTTGTGCGATATGGCTTGTGGTTCATTCACTATGTGGGAGTGTTATTTTATACGGTCGCCAGTGACCGATCAGTTCAGTATGGTACCACCCGGTCGCTAGTGACCGGCCAGCTCAGTTCAGTTTCAGCCTCCCCGGTAACCAGTTACCGATCAGTTCAGCTTAGTGCAGTGGCCACAGGCGTAAAACATAATCTCAACAGAAAATTTATCAGTTATTTCAGTACAGGCTCCAAGGAGCAGACATTTTTACTGTGATTATCAGTTCATTTATGCACGTATTATAATTGCTCAGTACAGATTATTTTTGAGTATGCCTCAGGACAGGATATGTTAACTCATGCATATTTTAAATTCAGATTTTTACTCGTTAGATGCGATTTATGCATGCTGAGTCTTTAGGCTCACTAGACTTGATTGTTGTAGATACTGATGAGGCCAGGGCCGAGGGCGGGGACCAGTGAGCCAGCTTGGGTCGGCAGTAGTGGCACCCGAGGACCTCAGTGCAGCAGTTGTTATTTTATTCCGCAAACAATTTTTATCAGTCGTTGGATAATTTTTAAATTGTTATTGTTGGCAAAACTTTATTTTCTTCCGCTGCTATTATTTTAAACATTGAACTTGATTCCCCAGTGATTTTATGAATGAGGCCATTTAAGTTCTTTTAAAAAGAAAATTTTTAACTTGCCGCAAATTTCAAGAAAGGAGTTTTAGGCCCCTTTACAACAACAGTGCACGATTATCAGATAATGTTGACGTGGAAAAAAACAAGGCAACAGACTTTTTAGAACATATCCTTTTTGAAACTCGATGCCATTGGACTAAGGGTATATAAATAAAGAAGGAGTTCAGTTTAGTAAAACTCTACGACTTTTATACAGATTTAAGCATCCAAGTATATAAACTCAACTCAGCCAGTCGAGCAAACTTTACAAAAAATTGCACTTGATCAATGAAGATAATTAAGAGCTAGGAGATCGCAGTATTATAAATCATTGTATTTAATAACAGTTTGTATACTGTTATTCGTTGTTGAGCTAGAAGTTTCAGTTTGGCAGTGTTTAAGTCCAAGCTGAACTGGGATTCTGAAAATTACTTGTACTATCAAAAGCCATCTAGTGTGAGCCTTCCAAAATGAAGAAGTATGACGTAGGATCTTGAGTTCTTCGAACATGTGGAAACAAACTTGGGTACTTTCATTTTATGTTTACCATTCAATTTACATAGCCAAGTCATTATTTGATTTGCTCTAATCTTTCAGTTTGGTTTCTTTCCCCTCATATTTGTTAGTCAAATGACATTGACAATTGATAATTTATAATTCTGTTGCCAACACAACTAAATTAAATTTAACGAAGCAATTTGTGTCTAGCTTTTATTCAACCATCCTTATAAACACTACGACCGATCCTATCAGGGCCTGAGGTGAGTCCTTGAATGAACTTTTACTATCTAGGTTGTGTAGAGTTCCCTGACTTGATTCCGCTGGGTATCATATTATTAATTATTATCCTTACTAAGTTTGGTATCATGATTCATCCTTATCTTATTTGACAGTCGTTACCTTATCTTATTTGACAGTCGTTATTCAAAAAACTATTATCGTTAATTTATCAGCACAAAAATATACTTGAATCTTATCCACATTCAAATGATCATATTATCTTTCGGTAAAAAAATTATTATGAAAATCATATAAAAAATAATCTATATAATAAAAAAAATTTTTTACAAAAAATTTTTTATGCACATTTCACGTGGATATTACTCATTATTATTTTAGATATATGATCACTAACTGACTATATCAAAAAATTATTGCATAGGCATACGGGGAAAACTTTCTTTACAAAAAGTTTATAATATTATGTTTAATATACGTGGTCATTTTTTAAGATGGGTTTACTAAAAAAAAATAGTCTAACCACTTCGTTGAGATTCATTGGTTTATGGTTTTGAACCGCAAGTGGCTCAAATAAAATGACATATACTTCAATTTTAATCTTTCTCGGGGTTATTTACTCAAAATAAATTAATTTACTTGCGAGTGAATCAAATTTAAGTTTTAGTCGTTATTTTCGTTTTTTTTTGTTGTCGCCATGTCTTTTTTCCGACGTAGCAATGACGTGACGTTGGTATAGTTTTGATATGATATTGACGACGTATGAAGTACTACATCAGTATTCCGTTGAAAAAAGCTAAAAATTTCAAAAAATAAAAGATAGAGTACTAAAAATAAGGTTTCCTTAAATTAATAATTGAAGCGAACAAACAGATATATGGCTAAAAATAGTAAGCGAATCCTCACCCCTCAAATTCGGCATGTCAATTATGCTCGCTAAAATAGATGAACTAGGAGCAACAACAAATCTTAGTCGATAAAATTATCGGAAATGAAACGTATGGTACTCAAAAGTAGGTATAATAAGCTTTCGAACGACCAAAACCAATTGTATTTTCAGCCATTGGCAAGTTAAAAACAAAAAAAACATATATATATAAAAAAAGAAGGAACTAAACCTTCTTAACATACAAAAATTGTTTTTAGGGCATCGATATGACGAGTCCGATCGGAGTTCGGGCAGTATGCCTATTTTTGGGCATGGCTTGCTTGCTCATGATCGACCTGGCCGAATCCAATGCCGTTGGTGCCCATCGTAGCCTAGTTGGCGAGACAGTTTTTGACGTTATGAAGTTTGGGGCTGTGGCCAATGGTAGAAAAGACAATTCTATGGTGAAGTTCCCACCACGATACTTGATTTTATTATATGTATCAATATGCATGCATGTTATTTCATGTGAAAAATTTACAGTTCTTTCGTGATTAATACAAGAAGTTTAACATCAGTATGCATAAAACGTTAAATGGAATAAACAAGTAGTAGCTTATATGTTGACAAACAATATTGTTGGAATAAAATTGTTCAGGCATTCATACGGGCCTGGAATGCAGCATGCAGATCTCCCAATCCAGCGAAGCTTCTAATCCCGCGCGGAGATTTTGTTACCGGGGAGGTTGTGTTCAAAGGACCCTGCGTAAAACCCATCGTCATCGAAATCCAGGGCAACCTGTTGGCTAGCACCGATCTCAGTCTCTACTCCTCTGGCGCCTGGCTCATGATCGATGAAGTTATTGGCGTCGTGGTTACTGGCGGAGGGACCATCAATGGCCGGGGGCAATCTTCTTGGCAGTTTGGCAAAGGCAGGGGCGGCCCACCACTTCCGACAGTAAGTATCGTTTCTTGTAAAATTCTTTAGATCAATTTTCATGAATGCATGCAAGCCCTTCAAATTTCAATGCGCATGCAGTCTCTAGTGTTCCAGTCGGTGCAATACGGGGCGATGTACAGCTTGAATTTCATGAACAGCATGGGTTTCCACACCAAGGTGACGGACAGCAGCAACGTGGCTTTCTCGAACCTGAGAATCTCGGCCCCTGGAAAGAGCCCCAACACAGACGGCCTGCATATCAGCAGCTCCACAAATGTTAATATCACCGACTCCATCATTGGAACCGGGGACGATTGCGTTTCGGTAGGCCATGGCAACAACAATGTTCTAGTTGCCAGAATTTTCTGTGGCCCAGGACATGGCCTCAGGTACATAATTAGTAGCATACTATGCATATATAAAACATTAATTCTCCTTATTTAGACTTTTAAAATTTTTGAATCAATGCAGCGTCGGGTCCCTGGGAAAGAGACCGGATGAAACAAACTTGAGCCGAGTCACCATCATAAACTGCACACTAACAGGAACAACAAATGGTGCAAGAATCAAAACCTACCACGCATCGCCACGCTTGCTCGCCACCGGAATTTATTTCCAGGACCTCGTGATGAACCAAGTTAAAAATCCCATCATCATCGACCAGCACTACGACTCCAAGAAAAAACGCCAGGTGCGTGACACCAAAATACTTGATTTCGCATACTTTTTCAATCGTTTTAACGTATACATGGACGTCGTCGTTCGTTTGCAGCAATCGAACGTCCAGCTCAAAGATGTTCACTTCAGGAACATAAGAGGAACAACAGTTTCAGCAGTTCCAATAAATCTCAACTGCAGTTCCACATTCCCCTGCGCCGACGTGGAATTGTCTAACATATATTTGGCGCCGTTTGGCCTTGTCGGCCCTCTGAGATCTGCATGCTTCAGCGCCAAGTTCTTTGCTAAAGGGCCAGTGATTCCCCCAGGCCCCGCATTTTGTGTGTAGACTTTAGATCCATACTTTTAATCAATCCATTATTATTTTTAAAATTTTATTATATTGTCATTGTCATTCTTATAATTAATATTGATTTAACTCTTACTTGTACTCGTCATTTATTTTAGCTCATCACCATAATTTATTTGGATGTGACAACGGTGACTCATGATTACCTGATGAAATTTTTTCATCATTTTCTCCATAAATTGCACGCCAATGAATTTTAATTTTAGTGCAATAAATTTTTTATCGCGTTCATATTAATTTGTACTTTGTGTCTATATATATATATGTATATATAGGAATATTCATAATTTCTGCGTCAAGCCACAAAATATAATCTTTTGCAATTCCATTCTTCACGGGTCATGATCGGAAACCATTTTAATCTACATAATTAAAGCTATTATAAAGACATAGACATTTCTATACTTCTATCACTATAGATTAATATTAAACTGCCTAGATATACTTTGGTCATGTGTTGGTGAAGCACTTTTCAAAATTCCAAAAAATTATCCTTTCTTTCCCTTACATTTTTCTAGAAAATTATTACTATTCATTATTAAACAGGAAAATTTGATAGATACATGTAAAACCTTCATTTTTAAAAAAACAATTTCCCATAAATATCATTTTACTATGTGAAAAACTTCTTTTAACTTAAGACATTAAACGAAGTTTTAGGTATCAAATTACCGAAGCAGAGGCACGTGAAGTAAAAGGGTATGTTTTTACTTCAAGTAAAAACCGAAGTCGTATGCCATGAAAAAGCGAAGTCTTTTACTGGTCCAAGGAGCCAAACCGGTTCGAAGTTGAACTAGTTCCGAAGTAAAAAACGCCTACTACTTCATTGCTTTCGTAAATCAAGGAAGTGAATGATCAAGTGAAAACCAAAATATCTTTTAGAGTTGAAATTATTAATTGATAACAAATATGTATAGGTTATTATTTTCGAATTATGTAAATAATAATAAATTCAAAAATATAGTATACAAGACAGCTTTCTAAACAAGGAAGCTAGCAAATTTGCAATGTAGTCTAGATACATTATGAATCTGTATAAGAAAATAGTTTACGTTCAACCGCCCAGTCCAAGGCACAATTTTGAAAATTCAATGCTTGGTGGGCAAGTTTTTTTCAAAAATTGGCATGTTATTATTTAGAGAAGGAGCATCTCGAATTATGTAAAGATTATTTTAAAATTATAGAAAAAATATCAACCGAATTATGCTATGATTTTTCACCCATCACCTATACCCCCTAGGCCATTGAAAAATTCACATCAAAATTTCAGCTATAATTTCAAGAGATTGCTCTCAAAGTACTCTTAAGTTTCAAATTTTTGGATTCCCAAGTTCTGTCGAGTAACGAAGCTTTGCTGCAGTCCAGATCCAAGGGAAATCAAAATTCCCAGTACACGGAACCCCTCCCACGTGTTTGTTTATCCATATTTGAGATAAGTGGGCTTGTTTTCAAAGTATGAATTTCGTTTGTGCATTTTTTTTTTGAAAATTTAGTCGAGTGCAATTCTTATTCTACCCCCTTCTTGATACGATTATCATACGTTTTATGTGTTGACAATGTGGGGATTCAATTGGATATGGGTGAGAATCCCAATATGAAATGTTTATGGTCCTTATACTGTGGGATTGTAACCGTCATACGTAGAGGAGTAAAAATTAAGGACCCTATATCAATAAACCATAGAAAGTAAAGGAATCTCAGTTCCTAGATAAAAAATATGTTGATATGAAACATGTTATGTATGATATGTGTTTTCGAAATTCAAGTATGTTTGTTATGTATGTGTTCCAACGACTCCCACTTGCTGATTGACGACTATATCAATCATCCCTTACCTTACTCTCCCCAGATAAGCCTGAAGAAGAGATCGAAGAAGAGGAGTTAGACCAGTTTTGGGCGTGGTAAAATCTCAAGTGCATAAAATTCCTAAAACATCAATTAACAAAAATCTTACGTCAACCTTTAACATGATCAATATTAACTTCAAAATAAAGTATAAAAATATCTAAATAAATCATTCTAAAAATATTTAATTCAAAAACTTTAACTATCAAACTAATGCGGAAAATAAATGTTCATTGGGAAGTGTATTGCCGGACTCGATCCACTCAAACATCAGCGCTTCCCTCAATCTCATCCTTACCTGCAACCATCCAAACTTAGTGAGTCTAATGACTCAGTGCGTTCTAACCATATGTAACAAATAATACATATACAAGAACATACATAAAATCATACTTTTATTTAAAATAAGCTTGTAATCTTAAATCATTTAATCGTAAAGTTTCCATCATCATATATCATTTGGGTGAAGTTTCACCCTTGAAAGTGACTAGTTGTATTATGTGGTCTACTGATCAGTCTTAGCTCACAATTGCGCATGGGGACGAGCACTAGGCACCGTCATAAAATGAAAATACAATCGTTGGGCTCTCTCTGAGGAGGGCCTTCTCCTTCACGATATTTCCAATCATCATATGTCTTGTCATTTTTATCACAGTCAATTCGCATCCTCCAAAATATTTTTCTTTTTTTCTTTATTCACAAAATATCGTGTCATTTCAATCTTCGTAAAATAGCATTTTAACAGTAAAAATCGTACGACTTTATCATGCATCATAGAATCTCATATTTTCATTATAAAATTTTAAAATATCATTTAGCATGTAGTATGACTCTTCGTGAACTGTCAAACCTTTCGTACTACCCGAGACGTAAAATGACCATTTTGCATTTGGGCTCTAAAATTCCTGATTTTTTACGTTTTCTTGCTTTCGTCTACTCAAGCCTATCCAAACCATCATATAAGCTTAAAATTAATTTATTATTTTTTTCTTAGACGTAAAACCGAGCATTTCGATTTATTTACTTCATTACTTTACTGTGAAAAGTTTTAATCTCGAATAAATTAAAAATTTAATATTTCCTTCCCAAATTTAAAATAAACTTTTCATCCATAACTACCCCCGTGAGCTAAGAACTGTTACGACTTTGATTGTTGCACTCCCAAGAGCAGTTTTTCACAAGTAGTATAATTCGATGAGTCCTAATATCGTATCAACAGGGAAGCTAAGGTAATTACAAGTCCACTACAATGTTTTTTTATTTTTGTTTTTGTTTTTTTCTTTTAATGGTTTGAATATTTAATTGATAATTTTTAATTGTTCAAATTTTAGTTTAAGTAGTTGAGATTAAAAGATTCACTCTTGGTATTTTAATAAAGTTAACATTAATGAACATTATTGAAATCAACTTAATAAAATGGTTCCAATATATATTAAATAATCATTTATGTTATATATTATTATCTTATAAGTATATAATATATACCAAAACTTGTAAATGTTGTCAAGTATTTATTGTGTTATATATATATTTGTAAACACTAAATCAAGGTTCCTACTTTAAATGATTGGTAAAACCAAACAAACATTTAAATGGTACCAAGAAATTAATATTATGATATATTCATATATAATAAATCAAGGCATCCACTTTAAATAGTTGGTAAAACCAAACAAACATTTAAATGGTACCAAGAAATTAATATTATGATATATTCATATATAATAAATCAAAGAATAAACTTTAAATGGTTGGTAATACCAAACTAACATTTAAATGGTTCCAAGAAATTAATATTATGATATATTCATATATAATAAATCAAGGCATCTACTTTAAATGGTTGGTAATACCAAACTAACATTTAAATGGTTCCAAGAATTTAGTGTAACATATAACAACAATAAATCAAAACTCTCACTTATAAGTAGGGTATAATAATACTTAAAGAAATAAATATAACATAAACAATAAATAATGATTAAATAATATAAAACATAGATTCTTACCTTTTAATAACCTTATTATCACGCCAAGAGTTTCACCTTTTCATCTAAATTTTGGGAAGTTAGCTACGCATTATTCAAAGTGTAAAACTTTGAATATGAATTTAACATGCTAATTATATTTAAGTGAAGAAATAAAGGAAAAACAAAGAGAGAAATATTATGAAGTCAAAGGTTTGTTCATAAAATGAGGGATATCTCAATACATTACAATGCACCCCTATTTATAGCCAAATTTGTCGAGACAACCACAAATAAAATATTATTTTTTTACACAAAAGTCTTCATTGGTGTTCCAAAAATTATATTTTAATACACATCACTTTTGAAAATCTTCCCATCCGAATTTTCTTTTTCACATAAAACAAAACACGTAGATATCTGAGTTGTTTGAATTGTGGTATTTTTTTAACCATTTGACCAAGTAGTTTGAGAGATATGGTCAAAATGCTAGAGCATGGTAAAACTGCCACTTCTTTGGTAACTTTATTTGTTGCTTAATTTGATCCCACTTGTGAGAAGATTTTTATCTCATGCTTGCCACCAATATTGTAGATATTAACATCAACTTTCTACAGGTCCAAGAATCATCTTAATCGCATTTGCAACGCCAAGATTATTCTTGTTTTATCGAACCTGTAAAAAATAGTGAAAACTTATAATTACACAACAACTTATATTTTATACAATTTATTATAAAACATATAATATTTAAACATTTAATAAAACAAAAACTATAAATTTATATTATAAAACATTTAATTAATATATAATTTTTATGTTTATCACACCCCTCAACCAGTTTATTGCTAGTCCCTAGCAATTTAAGCGTTAATAGCAACACAAAACATATTGATTAATTTAAATAGAAATGTAATCGGAACTATTCAAGTGTTTAAATTAAATTTTAAAAATGTCAAAGTTATATCAACATCATTATAATTATAATTTATGAAATAATCAGAAATGATCAATTCAAAGCTTATTTTCAGGTAGTTAAATGTACATGACTTTCAGAAATTCCTAGTAAGAGTCTCAACTCCATATCCTCATAGGGTAATAAATGTTTCAATTTGTGGGAACGATTTCTCTCATGAATTTGGAATACAGATACTCAGGAAACGGTTTACACAATGCTGACAGACAAACGAGCCAAACTAATTAAAAGATAGGAAATCTATTGATTCAAAATCTAGTTGTTCTTATTATATATTTTTTTCCTAATGTTTTTTTTTGAACTCATGGAATCAGACTAAGTTTGTAATGCCCGGAAATTTAATCCTAGTAATCTGTAATTATGGATTTATAATTTGATATGATTATGAAAGTATTAACCGAGACACGATTTGAAGTAACGTGTGATAATTTATGTGCGAGGACAGTGCCTCTCGCGCACGTGCGCGACATGATGCGTGCCCATGCGCCAAATGGGCAGAAGACCTCGCGCATATGCGCGACATGAGGGCGCGCATATGCGCGAGCTGCACAGGTCGAGTCCAGAGAGCCTCGCGCATAGGCGCGGAATTGGGTCGCGCATATGCGCGAGACGTGTTGCGCGTAGAGTTCGCCATTTGCCTGATGCATGCATGATTGTATATATATATATATATATACAAACGTTTAATCCTTCAAAAATGAAAAAGTCGAAGGAAACTTTGGAGAAAATAGTCCGTGAATCTTAGGATCGCGATTGTGCAAAATCTGTTCGTCTGATTTTAAATCCGACTTCGGTACTGTAATCCTATCGACGTAGGCTACAACTGGACGTAAGTTTTGCTACGTTTTGACATGTTTTGAAATTATGCTATTGTCAGAATTGAATAGGATTCATATATGATGTTCTTGACATGTTAGACGTCATAGAATCGAAGTCAGATTGAGAAACGGACTGATTATGAAATTGTTATGAATTTTTCGGGTATATTGATTTATACCGGACAAAATTGAATTACGATTGGATTACGGATTGTATTGGATATGGGTTATGGATTGTAACTATTATCTGGTGATGTTGTATTGACGGGGATATTGAAATTGTACCGTTATACCGTTGATTTGAATTAAATCCAGATTAATCAGATTCAGTGTTGAATTGAGAATTGAATATTGATATTATGATTCTCAATATATCGTTTCAGATCTACAAAGACAGTCTTGAGTTCAGAACAGAGATTGCTTCAGACCGTGACTACAAACGAAAGGTATAAGTCAATGTGGTATTGGGAGATCGACTTGAGTCGGTTTAGACTTGAGTTTCCCTAAATCACATACTTTACTTTATTGCATCGATATTTGCATTGATTTGATTGAGGTACTTGTTCTCTTGATTTATAGATAGCAGGTATTAGACGAGTAATCTTGTGACAGAAGTGCCTGATAGTGGCGGGATCGCCACAGGCACATTGCACGATGTCACAAGATAGTGTATTGGCGATAGTGCCAAAGTCTGTCACCGGATGATTGGTTATCGATGTGGATAGAATTTGGGTTTCTTCTATTACTGTTGATCGATGTCGTATCGGTGTGGATAGATTTGGAGCTTCTTCTATTACTGGTGATCGATATTATATCGGTGTGGATAGAATTAGAGTTCCTTCTATTACTGGTGATCGATACCATATCGGTGTGGATAGAATCAGACATTTTTGTATTTCTGGTGATCGATACCTTATCGACGTGGATAGAACTGGAGTCTTTTCTATTACTGTTGGTCGATATAGGAATGCCAACTTCTGGAAACCGGGATCCCTAGACTAAGATTGAGTCTAGTCTAAATTGTGTAGCTACGAGTATTGTCGACAGTTTGATATTAGTTATGTTTCAGATTTTGATACATATTGCTGTTACATGTTACATGCTTTATATTTGTTTATATGATTGAATGTTTCGTTGATTTATACTGGGATTATATTCTCACCGGAATTATCCGGCTGTTGTCTTGTCTGTATGTGTACATGACAACAGGTGGGACAGGTTCAGGGTCACGGAGATAAAGAGAGAGATCGTGATTAGAGTGGCGGCTCCGGACTTGGATTAGAGATAGGGTTGGACACTTGATATTAGCTGTTAAACCTTAATTAAATAAATGTATGTGGTACAGAATTGGTACTTTTATATACTGAGATGTATATATGTTTTTATGTCACTACGTTCCGCATTATTTAAAAAAAAAAAATTAGACCCTGTTTATTATAATTGATTAATTAGTGCCAGTGATGATTAAGAACATGATTAGCGTCCGGGTCCCCACAAAGTTTATGCTTCTTGACCACATATTTATTTAATTTGTACAATAAATTTCTCTCTTGTTTTTTTTTTATTTTTTATGAGAGATAAAAGGGTCGTAGCATATAACCTAAAAATTACATAGATCTTCAACATCTTTTTTTTTTTTTCAGGAAATATCATTTTTTTTTTCAAAATAAGAACTCAATATCTAAACAATAGATAGCATCTCTGATGATCAATAAAGGCTCGCAAGCTGTTTTCTCAATCCTCTCGATTCAATCACAAAATATGTGTGTGTTTAAAAATTTTAGGCACTCTTATCAGGTATATCTTGGGTCATATACTTTAATAACTGATTTTATCACAATGGTTAATCATTCAAAAAGATTTCATAAATCATATTTTTATAGTGATCAGAATATTAAAATTGACTTTTTTTTCAAATAAAAGTTTAAACATCCTTAGATAGATTAATACATTTTCTAATTTAAACCTTTCAAACATGTAATGTAATGATATTTTTGCAAAAATTACTAAGATACAAATAATAAACATAGTTTTATTTTAAAATAATATTTTAAAATTTTTTTAAAGTTTTTTTTTAAATAAAATTTGTTCTGGTAAATTGACAATGACATCAACTTTAGCTTTATCAACTTCAATTCCATGAGATGACACGACATGTCCCAAAACAATCCCAGAAGTAATCATGTAATGACATTTTTCCCAATTTAAAATAAGACCTTTTTCCTCGCATCTTTTTAAAACTTTTTCCAAATTTTAAAGATGTATTCTCCAAAACAGTTAAATCATCCATGAAAATCTCCAAAAAATTTTGAACCATGTCGCTAAAAATGCTTAGCATACATCTTTGAAATGTTGTTGGGGCATTGCGTAATCCAAATGGAATCCTTCTAAATGCAAATGTTCAAAAAAGACATGTGAATGTAGTTTTATCTTGATCTTCGAGTGCAATGAAAATTTGATAATAGCCTGAATATCCATCAAGAAAACAGTAGTATGGATGACCTGCTTTTCTTTCTAAAATTTGATCCAAAAATGGTAATGGAAAATGATCTTTTATAGTGGCGTAATTTAATTTTCTATAATCAATACACATCCACCAACTAGATGGGACTCGACTTGTTAACAATTCACCTTTTTTCATTTTTTATCATTGTGATGCCAGTTTTTTTGGAACTACTTGTGTTGGGCCTACTCACTTACTATTAGAAATAGGATAGATAATCCCAACATCAAGTAGTTTGAGAACTTCAGTTTTCACAACATCTTTCATGTGTGGATTTAATCTCCTTTGTGGTTGTTGAGATGTTTTTGCATTTTCTTTTAAGTGAATTTTTTGAGTGCAAATTAGTGGATTAATGCCATTGAGATCTTTTAGTGTCCAACCAATTGTATTTTTATGTCTTTTAAGCATATCAACTAATTTACCTTCTTGATCACTTGCTAGTTTGGAAGAAATTACCACCGGAAATGTTTTATCTTCTCCAAGAAATGCATACTTCAATTCTTCTGGCAAGGGTTTTAACTAAAATATGGGTGGTTCATCTTTGTTCTCATATTTTGCCTCAAATTCTTTCTCTGATCCTGGTAACGAGTGATACCTGATAAAATCATCAAGATCAATTTCAATATTTTCTTTAACAGTTTCAATTGAACAAATATCTAGTTGATCATGAGTATTCCCTTCTTGAATGTTTTCTTCCACAAGAGTTTCAATAAGATTTTCATCTTCACTTTAATTTCCTTTGTCATGTGGTTGCTCACAAAGATTAAAAACATTAAGCTCCAAGGTCATGTTACCAAATGACAACTTCATTATTCCATTCCTGCAATTTATAAGAGCATTAGAAGTTGCTAAAAATGGACGACCCAGAATTACAGGAATTGCATTACAAGCTTCGATAGGTTGTGTATCTAAAACTATGAAATCGACAGGATATACAAAGTTATCAACTTGGACCAACTCGTCTTCTACCATACCTCTTGGCACTTTAACAGATCTATCGGCAAGTAAAAGTGTTACCGAAGTAGATTTTAACTTGCCTAGATTGAGTTCTTGATAAACTGAATATGGAAGTAAATTCACACTAGCTCCAAGATCAAGCAAGGCTTTCTTAGTCTTTCGTTCTCCAATAATAAATGAAATAGTAGGACAACCAGGGTCTTTGTATTTCAAAGTATTATTATTTTGAATGAATGCACTTACTTGTTCGGCTAAAAATGCTTTCTTTTTCAGATTCAATTTTTTTTTTCACAGTGCACAAGTCTTTCAAAAATTTGGCATATGATGGTACCTGCTTTATTGCATCTAACAAAAAAATATTAACTTTTACTTGTTTAAAAATATCATATATATCATAATTCAAATTTGATTTTTTTGTATTTTTCAATGCATGAGGGAATTGTGGTGACACTGTCTGTTGAACCTCCTCTTCGCAAGTTATGGGTTCCACTTCCTTACCCTTTGGAGTTGATTTATCATCATCTTCACAAGGTTCAAGAATGGATTTTTCCACAACCTTACCACTTTGAAGGGTAATAACATATTTTACCTTACCAATCAGTTGAGTTCTAGAAGTTCCAGTTTGTGAATGATGATCCTTGGGATTAGGCTGTGGTTGTGAAGAAAATTTACCTTTTTCATGAACATTAAGTGCAGATGCAAATTTAGCAAGAGTATCTTTCAAATTGTCATTGTTTGAGCAGTTTGAGTATTGATAGATTCTTTCTTTACAATGAAAGAATTCAATATATCCTCCAAGTTCCTTTTAGGTGGAGGAACATAAGGTGCATAATTTTGAAAATTTTGTTGATTTTGGAAATGTGGTTGTGAAAATTATGCAGCATTATCATTCCTCCAACTAAAATTTGGATGATTTCACCAACCTGGATTGTAATTTTGAGAAAATGGTTCAAAATTTGGCCTTTAGAAATTGTTCAAAACATTGGCTAATTCATGAAGACATTATTTAAAAGAGGGTAAAGTGGGACAATTTTTTGTAGAATGATCACTTGTATCACAGATGTGACACGCAATTTCTTGAACAGATTTTAATTTACCATTCTTTTTCAATTCAAGTGCCTCAAATTTTCTTGCCAAAGAGGTAAATCTAGCTTGAAAATCATGTTCATCTTTGAGGGTGTACATACCTCCACCAGTTGTGGGAGATTGAATCTTGTTTGATGGTTCGATTGTACCTATAGTGTCCCAATTTTGAGCATTTTCAGCTAATGAATCGAGATACTCAATTGCCTCGTTTGGATCTTTATCTTCAAATGTTCCATTACACATAAATTCAACCATTTGCCTATCTTTAGGTGTTAAGCCTTCATAAAATTGAGAAACAACTCTCCAAATTTCAAAACCATGATGTGGACAAAGATTAAGCAATTCTTTGTATCTATCCCAACACTGATAAAAAGCTTCTCTTTGTTTTTGAGTGAAAGTGATGATTTGTCTTTTGAAGGAATTTGTTCCATGAGATGAAATTTTTTTTTCAAAAATTGTGGTTGCAATTCATCCCAAGTTCGAATGGATCCCGATCTAAGATTTTGTAGCCAAGTTTTAGCTTTATCTTTTAAAGAAAAAGGAAAAAACTTAAGTCGAATGGTGTTCATACTAAAATTTAGATCATTATATGTGTTGCACACTTCTTCAAACTCTCGTAAATGCATGTATGGATTTTCAGAATCTAAGCCATGAAATTTAGGTATAAGTTGGATAATACCAGGCTTAAAATTGAAATGAGATGCATCAGGAGGAAAAACTAGACATGAAGGTGCACTAGCACGTGTAGGATTCATGTGATCGCTAAGTGTTCTTCGTCTATCATGATCATGTTGAGATTGGATTTCATCTTCATTTTCTTGGATGGGTTCTTCCGCCATGTTTTGTAAAAATAAAGGGTTATTTCGAATGAGTCGACCACTAATTGTACGTGACCAAATGCTCATGCAAATGCAAATGCAAAAGAATAAAAACACACAAAAGCAATAAAAATTCAAATAGAGAAAAATAAACTGTAAAGAAAATTAAATAGACTTGATATTAAATTATACTTTCCCGGCAACGGCGCCAAAAACTTGTTGCGACTTTGATTGTTGCACTCCCAAGAGCAGGTTGTCCACAAGTAGTATAATTCGGTGAGTTCGAATATCGTATCAACAGAGAACCTAAGGTAATTACAAGTCCACTACAATGTCTTTTTGTTTTTGTTTTTTTTTTTAATAATTTGAATCTTTAATTGGTAATTTTTAATTGTTCAAATTTCAATTTAAGTAGTTGAGATTAAAAGATCCACTCTTAGTATTTTAATAAAGTTAACATTAATGAACATTATTGAAATCCACTTAATAAAATGGTTCCAATATATATTAAATAACCATATTTATATTATGTTATATATTATTATCTTATAAGTATATAATATATACCAAAACTTTTAATGTTGTCAAATATTTATTGTGCTATAAATATATTTGTAAATACAAAATCAAGGTTCCCATTGATAAAACCAAACAAACATTTAAATGGTAATAAGAAATTAATATTATGATATATTCATATATAATAAATCAAGGCATCCACTTTAAATGATTGATAAAACCAAACAAACATTTAAATGATACCAAGAAATTAATATTATGATATATTCATATATAATAAATCAAGACATCCACTTTAAATAGTTGATAATACCAAACTAACATTTAAATGGTTCCAATAAATTAATATCATGATATATTCATATATAATAAATCAAGGCATCCACTTTAAATGGTTGGTAATACCAAACTAACATTTAAATGGTTCCAAGAATTTAGTGTAACATATAGCAACAATAAATCAAAACTTCCTCTTATAAGTAGGGTATAATAATACTTAAAGAAATAAATATAACATAAACAATAAATAATGATTAAATAATATAAAACATAGATTCTTATCTTTTAATAACCTTATTATCATGTGAAGAGTTTCATTTTTTCATCTCAACTTTGAGAATTTAGCTATTCATTATTCAAAGTGTAAAACTTTGAATATGAATTTAACATGCTAATTATATTTAAATGAAGAAATAAAGGAAAAAAAAAGATAGAAATATTATGAAGTCAAAGATTTGGTCATAAAATGAGGGATATCTCAATACATTACAATACACCCCTATTTATAGTCAAATTTGGGGAGACAACCACAAATAAAATATTATTTTTTAACATCAAAGTCTTCATTGGTGTTCTAAGAAATTATATTTTAATATACATCACTTTTGAAAATCTTCCCATCCGAATTTTTTTTCACATAAAACAAAACTGATAGGATCGATTAACGTATCAAGAGTGTTTAGAAGGGGGGGGTTAAATAAACACTCAAAATTAAAACTGATCTTTTTCGAATTTTGAGTTCAGTTTGGTGACAAACTGATTCTTGGAATCTTGTTGGTCAATGACAATCAGTTAAACTAAAGTAGTTGCGGAAAATAACTGACTGAAAGATAGAATACGAAACTGAAATAAAATAGGCAAGGGTTGTTTCTGGATGTTCGGAGAATTTAATTACTCCTACGTCACCCCTTCTATCTCAAGGATAGGATATCCACTAAAAGACTTTGATCAAATACAAGAATTGTACTGACCCACTTCAGTTTGGACTTAACACTGCCAAAACTGAAACTCTTAGTTTAACAGGATGTTCTCAGTGCGTAACTGATCTTAGCACTATCGAATTTCAACGAGTATTACAACTTGCTAATGAGCTCAAATTGTAGCCTTAACTGCTACGAATATATCAAGTAAGATTGAGCTGAGATTTCGACAGAGTGACAGCAAGCTTTTGAATAGTGTTGACTCTCTTTTATCTTCAGCTGTTCTTCTGTCATATTTATAAGCTTCTTTTCTCCAACGGTAACTTGAGATGAATTTGAATCTTTGTATCCGTTGATTTCTTCTTGATTATTCCTTGGACATTGTTTATGTAAGGCCCGAGATGTAATTACTGTAATCAAACGTTGATTAATTGACATGATTGAGGTTATACGAACTCAAATGAAGAAGCAGGGCATCGTTACAGTATAAGCCAAGATGTTGGACCGAACATCTGGCGCCAAAATGTTGAACCGAACATCTCAAGATGTTGGCCAAGATGCTGGACCGAACATCTCGCGCCCGAGCGGTGGAAAAGAACCGCCCGAGCGCCAATGAACCATGAGTTTGACAGAATGTTTGGCGCCCGAGCGGTAGAATATTACCGCCCGAGCGCCAGGAGATGTTCAACCGGGTATCTCGACAGAAACTTCCGCGCCCGAGCGGTAAAGATTAACCGCCCGAGCGCCGAGCAAGCGCCCGAGCGCGAGACGTGCAGTAGGCACACCGAGCCACTTGGCTTATTGCATGTACGTGGTTGTATATATATATATATATGCACGATTTATTCAAGGAAACGAAGGAAAGAATCGTATAGAAAGCTTCAGAGAAAGAGTGAAAAATCCTTACGCCTTTTGTGAGAAATCAGTCTATCTGATTTTGAATACGACTTCGGTATTGAGTTCCTATCAACGCAGGCTACAACTGGACGTAAGTTTTGTTACGTTTAGACATGATTTGAAATTATGATATTGTCAGAATTGAATATGAATCAGATATGATGTTTCTGCTACAGTAGGCATTGTAAAATTGAAGTTAGATTAAAGAATAGACTGGTTATACAATTGTTATGATTTTCAGAGTTGAATTGATTGAGATTTGATATCAGAGTTGAGTTATTACTGATCTTAAGTGTACCGATATAGAGATTAGGAATTGTATTGGTACTGATTATGAATTCTGGTAGTATCTCTGTGATGTTGAGATTGACGGGGTTATCGAGACTGTATCATTATGCCGTCGAAACATCCGTTGATTTAGATTGGTGAGATTCAGAAATGATTTCGATTGCATCGTGATATCGTTGATATGAATTAGATTGTGCCTTGTTCAGATATGGAACAGAGTATGTATTGATTTGAGTATTGATCAGAACAAGTCTTGAATTGATTTATGTACTGATCTTGTATTTATGCGATTGTCATTGCCAGACTAGGTATGGACAGATTGGAATACGAGACTTCGTCTTCGTCAGAGCGAGAAGATAAAGGTATAAATTAATGTTGAGTTGGGATTGCACAACTCGAGTGAGGTTTGGCTCGAGTTTCCCTAAATCACATACTTTACCTTATTGTATTGATTTGATTGATATACTTGTTCTCTTGATTGATAGATAGCAGGTATTAGACGAGTATCTAGGGACAGAAGTGCCTGATAGTGGTGGGATCGCCACGGGCACATTGCACGATGTCACAAGATAGTGTATTGGCGATAGTGCCAAAGTCTGTCAACGGATGATTGGCTATCGATGTGGATAGGAATGTGGCTTTTTCTATTACTGGTGATCGGTACTGTATCGATGTGGATAGAATCGTAACTCTTCTATTACTGATGATCGATATCATATCGATGTGGATAGAATCGGAGTTTCTTCTATTACTGGTGATCGATACTATATCGATGTGGATAGAATCAGAGCTTCTTCTATTACTGGTGATCGATACCCTATCGACGTGGATAGAACTGGAGTCTTTTCTATTACTGTTGGTCGATATGGGAATGCCAACTTCTGGAAACCGGGATCCCTAGACTAGGATTGAGTCTAGTCTTAAATGTGACATCATGAGTCTAATTGACAGTTATATTGATTCATGTTGATTATGTTCATGAATATGGTACATATTGATTTATGTTCCTGATGATGGTACATGTTTAGAATAGGATTTATTTTTGATATGGATTTATATTCTGATTTGAATACACGTTAGACATATCTGTTATATGCGGTTACATTGTTTTTATGATTGCATGTATACATGATTTATACTGAGAATGTAATTCTCATCGGAGTTATCCGGCTGTTGTCTTGTTTGTATGTGTGCATGGCAACAGGTGGGATAGGATCAGGGTCAAGAAGAGAACGAGGCTGGACTAGATAGCGTGGAGATCCGGGCTTCGAAGCAACTTAGGATTCAGCACTGATATATAGTTGAACCTAGTTGAATTCTTGTAGATAGTACAAGATTTGTATGTTTATGTTTAATATGTAATTTGAATTGAATTACATTACGTTTCCGCTTTGTATTTAAAAAAAAAAAATTTAGACCCTGTTTATTATAATTGTTTGAATTATTCCTAAAGACGATTAAGGAATGAATTAGCGTCCGGGTCCCCACAGTTTGCTTCATTTATTGTGATGCGGCGTCTTAATTGTTTTCGTCGAAATGCGTTTTTCTAAGCTGTATTGATTGAAGTGCGGCATTGCAATCTTCTATGTCTCTTGACGGTTGATTGTTCTTTCCCGAGATATGGTCAGTTGAAGGGTGCCTAGCATACGGCTAAATATATCAACTGATCAGTCTCCAACTGATCAGTCAGTTGATCAGTTTCCACTTGATTAGTCAGTTGATTTCAGTTATTAAGTCCAGTTGCTGAGTTTAGTTTACTCGATCAGTTGGTTCGTATTTTCAGTTGATTCATATTTTGTCAAACGTCGGAATTTAGTTTCCAACAATTTCTCCCTTTATGGTGTTTGACAAAACTAAGTAAATAATAACTGAACATCTGAGCTCATTGTAGATAAAATAAGAGTGTTGCGACTTTGATTGTTGCACTCCCAAGAGCAGGTTTTTCACAAGTAGTATAATTCGGTGAGTCCGAATATCGTATTCACGAGGAAGCTAAGGTAATTATAAGTCCACTACAATTTCTTTTTATTTAATTTTTCTTTTAGTTGTTTAAATCTTTAATTCGTAATTTTTAATTGTTCAAATTTTAATTTAAGTAGTTGAAATTAAAGGATCCACTCTTGGTATTTTAATAAAGTTAACATTAACGAACAATATTGAAATCCACTTAATAAAATGGTTCCAATATATTAAATAATCATATTTATATTATGTTATATATTATTTTCTTATAAGTATATAATATATACCAAAAATTATAAATGTGGTCAAGTATTTATTGTGCTATATATATATTTGTAAACACTAAATCAATGTTCCCACTTGAAATGGTTGGTAAAACCAAACTAACATTTAAATGGTACCAAGAAACTAATATTATGATATATTTATATATAATAAATCAAGGCATCCACTTTAAATGGTTGGTAATACCAAACTAACATTTAAATGGTTCCAAGAATTTAGTGTAACATATAGCAACAATAAATCAAAACTCCCAGTTATAAGTAGGGTATAAAAATGCTTAAAGAAATAAATATAACATAAACAATAAATAATGATTAAATAATATAAAACATAGATTCTTACCTTTTAGTAACCTTATTATCATGCCAAGAGTTTCACCTTTTCATCTCAACTTTTAGGAAGTTAGCTATTCATTATTCAAAGTGTAAAACTTTGAATATGAAATTAACATGCTAATTATATTTAAATGAAGAAATAAAGAAAATATAGAGAGAAATATTATGAACTCAAAGGTTTTTTCATAGAATGAGGGATATCTCAATACATTACAATGCACCCCTATTTATAGCCTAATTTGGGGAGACAACCACAAATAAAATATTATTTTTTACACAAAAGTCTTCATTGGTGTTCCAAGATATTATATTATATTACACATCACTTTTGAAAATCTTCTTCTCCGAATTTGCTTCTTCACATAAAAAGAAACACGTGGATAATTGAGTTGTCTAGTTGTGTTATTTTTTTCAAACCATTTGACCAAGTAATTTGAAAGATATGGTCAAAATACTAGAGCATGGTAAAACTGCCACTCCTTTGGTAACTTTATTTGTTGCTTAATTTGATCCCAATTGTGAGATGATTTTTATCTCATGCTTGCCACCAATATTGTAGATATTAACATCAACTTTCTACAGGTCTAAGAATCATCTTAATCCCATTCGCAACGCCAAGTTTATTATTGTTTTATCGAACCTGTAAAAAATAGTAAAAACTTGTAATTACACAACAACTTATATTTAATACAATTTATTATAAAACATATAATATTTAAACATTTAATAAAACAAAAACTATATATTTATATTATAAAACATTTAATTAATGTACAATTTTGATGTTTATCACACCTCCCAACCAGCTTATTGCTAGTCCCTAGAAATTTAAGCGTTAATAGCAATACAAAACATATTGATTAATTTAAATAGAAATGTAATCAAAACTATCTAAGTGTTTAAATTAAATTTGAAAACTGTCAAATTTATATCAAGATCATCATAATTATAATTTATGAAATAATTTGAGATGATCAATTCAAAGCTTATTTTAGGTAGTTAAATGTACACGGCCTTCAGAAATTCCTAGTAAGAGTCTCAACTCCATATCCTTACAGGTTAATAAATGTTTCAATTTATGGCAACGATTTCTCTCATGGAGTTGGAATACAGATAAATGCTCAGAAAAATGGTTTACAGAATGCAGACAGACAAACGAGCCAAACTAATCAAAAGATAGAAAATCCATTGATTCAAAATCTAGTTGTTCTTATTATATATTTTTTTTCATGATATATATATATATATATTTTTTGCATAACATCATGGAATCAGACTAAGTTTATGCTTTTTAACCACAATTTGTACAATAAATTTCTCTCTCTTTTTTGTTTTTTGTTTTTTTTATGAGAGATATATGGGTCGTAGCATATGACTTAAAAATTACATAGATCTTCAATATCTTTCTTTTTGTATTTTTCTCCTTTTTTTTTTCAGGAAATATCATTTTTTTTCTTCAAAATAAGAACTCAAGATCTAAACAATAGATAGTCTCTCTTATGATCAATAAAGGCTCGAAAGCTATTTTCACAGTCCTCTCCACTCACTCACAAAATATGTGTGAGTTTAAAATTATAGGCACTCTTATAGGGTATATCTTGGGCCATATACTTTAATACCTGATTTTATCACAATGGTTAATCACTCAAAAAGATTTCATAAATCATATTTATATTAATCAGAATATTAAAATTGACTTTTTTTTTCAAATAAAAATTTAAACATTCTTAAATAGATTAATGCATGTTCTAATTTAAATCTTTCAAACATGTAATGTATGACATTTTTGCAAAAATTACTAAGATACAAACAATAAACATGATTTTATTTTATATATTATTTTTTTTAATTTTTTTTTTAAATTTTTTTTTTATAAGTTTTTCTCCCCCCAATCAGAATATGACATTGTCCCTAATGTCAAAATAACTATTAATAAAGAGTACGTAATGAAAGAGATATCACCTGAAATTTTATTGAAGATAACAAACTGAAACAAACGCAAATTAATCCTCGACTTCTGAATCAATGATCCAACTTCCTTTTCTTACTGCTTGATTGCGACCAATTGATCTTTGTTATCATCGGATCAGGCTTATGAACAAAAGCTTCCAAATCATCAATTAATTGGTCGGCAGTCGAAGCACAGATGAGCATCCGTCGTGAATTTTCTTAAATGAAATTCTGTTCCACAGCTTTATCAAGAAATGTCAACAAACTGTCAAAATAATTATTGATATTCAACAAGCCCACAGGTTTATTATGGGATATTAAGTTGTGCCAAAGAAACAATGTGAAAAATTTCTTCTAATGTACCAAAACCACCTGGTAGTGCGATAAAAGCATCAGAATTTTCAATCATTTGAGTGATTCTTTCATACATAGAAGAAACTTTTAATTCCTCCCCAATCGTAACACCTGTAATATTTCCTTCAGCTAAAGCTGTAGGAATAATACCCAAAACCTGACTACCTCCAAGATGAGCAGATGTTGAAACAGATCTCATTAACCCAATATTACCTCCCCCATATACCAAGTGAATTTTTCTCTCAGCCAATATCTTTCCAAGATTATTCGCTCCTTCTACAAACACTTCATTTTTTCCAGGACTCGACCCACAAAATACACAAATATTTTTCAATGTTTGTGCAGAGGATCCAGCCATGTTTTTACTTTTTTTTTTGTCTGCGAAAATAGAGAAAAAGATGAGAGATTTTATAGGGGTAATATGTTATCATGACAAAACTATGGGTCACAGCTGTAAACAGAATAAATAGTAAAAACAATAATGACACACATGCATATAAACAGTAGTGTGATTGTGGCTCACAATTTTCCTCTGGTTTTACGTCCAGAAATGGCTTCAACGCCTTCTATGAGTCGAGGATATGCTTCCCATCCAATTTTCTTATAAATTGGCAAACATGGTCTTTTTTAGTCGGATTCCCAAGACTATGATGCTCATCTTGGAATTGTTTCCATAAACGGAGAAGTTCAATATGCACATGTCCACTAGAATGCGTCTCAAGAGTCAATAAGATGTTATCTAAAGACTCCTTACTCAGCTCATTCTTAATGAAACCAATTTTATCTTCTTTGTTATTGGAAACATATCTCAAAGATCTGCATCGTTTGTCACAAGTCCATCTTGCACACTTATGACAAACCCCTAAACTTTTGGCCATTCGTTTTTTCGCATAAGTGCTTTTTCCTAATCCAGGCAAATACCGAATGAGCAATGATTGTGGAACTTCTCCTCCAAATCGGACCTTAGCTTCTATTACAAGACGAATATCTTCTGGAATTCCTTTTTGCATTAGCAATCTCAATCTTTCACACCTTTCTGCATAAATTTTTCTTAGAACATTTTCAGAAACAGAGGGAAAATATTTACAAATTTTTGAGAGAATTACATCCATTTTGAAAAGAAAAGAAATGATTTTTTTTTTATTTTTGTATCAGCAATTGTGGGAAACTGATTTAACCGACTATGAGAGTCACGGAGTACCGTTATCCGCCATTTAACCGGGAAAATAAAAATATTAAGAAAACCTGAAATAAAAACAAACAAACTTAAATGCAACAGAAAGGGAAATAAACTCGTCTTGAAAGATTTCATTTTCTAAAAATGGTTTAAGTCTTTGTCCATTTACTTTAAAAATATCACCATTTTTAGGATTTTCAATATCCACAGATCCATAAGTATACACATGCTTTACAACATATGGGCCCGTCCATCTTGATCGTAATTTTCCTGGGAATATGTGAAGTCGAGAATTATAAAGCAAAACTTTTTTACCAATCTCAAAAGATTTTCTAAGAATTGTTTTATCATGAAATGACTTGATTTTTGCTTTATAAATCCTTGAATTCTCATACGCGTCATTTCTGAGTTCATTAAGTTCATTAAGTTGCAATTTACGCAATTTGTTGGCATCATCCATGCTTGAATTTAAAATTTTGATCGCCCAATAAGCATTATGTTCCAATTCCACAGGCAAATGACAATGTTTTCCATAAACTAACCTATAGGGAGACATATTCAATGATGTTTTAAAAGCTGTTCGATATGCCCAAAGTGCATCATTAAGTCGCAGAGACCAATCTTTTCTATTTGAGTTAACAGTTTTTTCCAAAATTTACTTTATCTCCCTATTAGCTAATTCAACTTGTCCATTTGTTTGAGGATGATAAGGAGTAGTTACTTTATGAGTAATACCATATTTTTTCATTAATGAGGCAAATGATTTATTAACAAAGTGAGTTCCCCGATCACTTATCATGGCTCGAGGAATTCCAAATCTACTAAAAATATTTTCTTTTAAAAATTTGATGACGATTTTGATCATTTTTTCGACATTGAATTGCCTCTATCCATTTGGAAACATAATCAACTGCAACTAAAATATACAAGTATCCAAACGACGATGGAAAAGGTCCCATAAAATCAATTCCCCAACAGTCAAAGATTTCAATTTCAATGATAGGATTCAAAGGCATCATGTTTCTTTTTGAAATCGCACCCAATTTTTGACAATTTTCACAGATCTTGCAGATTTCGTGGGCGTCTTTAAACAAAGTGGGCCAATAAAATCCACACTGCAAGATTTTTGCAGCCGTTTTCTTTGAAGAAAAATGTTCTCCGCATGCTTCTGAATGACAAAATTTAATGACTCTACTTACCTCATTGTCGGGTATGCAACGTCGAAAAATTTGATCTGGAAAATACTTGAACAGATACAGATCATCCCAATAAAAGTTTTTTACCTCATTCAAAAATTTTCTTTTATTCTGGGAACTCCATTGCGGTGGCATTTTTCCTGTCACAAGAAAATTTACTATGTTAGCAAACCAAGGTGTAGTAGTAACTGAAAATAGATGTTCATCAGGAAAATTATCGTTAATTGGTTTCATTTCACAAGATGATCCTGTTACTAGTCTCGATAAATGATCGGCTACGACATTCTCGGTTCCTTTCTTATCTTTGATCACAATGTCAAATTCTTGGAGTAACCAAATCCATCGTATCAGTCGTGGCTTTGCATCTTGTTTGGTCAACAAATATCTAATAGCAGAATGATCAGTAAACACAATAGTCGTTGATCCAATCAAATAAGAACGAAATTTATCTAATGCAAATATTACACCAAGTAGTTCTTTTTCAGTTGTGGAGTAATTCATTTGAGCATTGTTTAAAGTTTTACTTGCATAATATATCACATAAGGCTTACCGTTTCTTCTTTGACCCAATACTGCAACGACTGCATAATCACTCGCATCGCACATGATTTCAAATGGTAAAGACCAATCAGGAGGTTGCATGATAGGAGCTGATGTTAAATGTCGAATAATTTTATCAAAAGCATTTTGACATTCTTGAGTCCACTCAAATGCAATGTCTTTTGTTAAGAGGTTACAAATGGGTTTAGAGATTAAATTAAAGTCCTTTATAAACCTCCTATAAAATCCAGCATGTCCCAAAAATGAGCGAATTTCTTTAATGGTTTTTGGAGGGGGTAAATTGGCAATGACATCAACTTTTGCTTTATCAACTTCAATTCCATGAGATGACACGACATGTCCCAAAACAATTCCAGAAGTAATCATGTAATGACATTTTTCCCAATTTAAAATAAGACCTTTTTCCTCGCATCTTTTTAAAACTTTTCCAAATTTTCAAGACAATTATCAAATGTATTCCCAAAGACAGTTAAATCATCCATGAAAATTTCCAAACAATTTTCAACCATGTCGCAAAAAATGCTTAGCATACATCTTTGAAATGTTGCTGGGGCATTGCATAATCCAAATGACATCCTTCTAAATGCAAATGTTCCAAAAGGACATGTGAATGTAGTTTTTTCTTGATCTTCGAGTGCAATGGGAATTTGATAATAACCTGAATATCCATCAAGAAAACAGTAGTATGGATGACCTGCTACTCTTTCTAAAATTTGATCCAAAAATGGTAATAGAAAATGATCTTTTCTAGTGGCGTCATTAAATTTTCTATAATCAATACACATCCGCCAACTAGATGGGACTCGACTTGTTAACAATTCACCTTTTTCATTTTTTATCACTGTGATGCCAGATTTTTTTAGAACTACTTGTGTTGGGCTTACCCACTTACTATCAGAAATAGGGTAGATAATCCCAACATCGAGTAGTTTGAGAACTTCAGCTTTCACAACATCTTTCATGTGTGGATTTAATCTCCTTTGTGGTTGTTGAGATGTTTTAGCATTTTCTTCTAAGTGAATTTTGTGAGTGCAAATTAGTGGATTAATGCCCTTAAGATCTTTTAGTGTCCAACCAATTGCATTTTTATGTCTTTTAAGCATATCAACTAATTTACCTTCTTGATCACTTTCTAGTTTGGAAGAAATTACCACCGGATATGTTTCATCTTCTCCAAGAAATGCATACTTCAATTCTTCTGGCAAGGGTTTTAACTCCAATATGGGTGGTTCGTCTTTGTTCTCATATTTTGCCTCAAATTCTTTTTCTGATCCTGGTAACGAGTGATACTTGATAAAATCATCAAGATCAATTTCAATATTTTCTTTAACAGTTTCAATTGAACAAATATCTAATTGATCACGAGTACTCCCTTCTTGAATGTTTTCTTCCACAAGAGTTTCAATAAGATTTTCATCTTCACTTTCATCTCCTTTGTCATGTGGTTGCTTACAAAGATTAAAAACATTGAGCTCAAAGGTCATGTTACCAAATGACAACTTCATTATTCCATTCCTGCAATTTATAAGGGCATTAGAAGTTGCTAAAAATGGACGACCCAGAATTACAGGAATTGCATTACAAGCTTCGATAGGTTGTGTATCTAAAACTATGAAATCGACAGGATATACAAAGTTATCAACTTGGACCAATACGTCTTCTACCATACCTCTTGGCACTTTAACAGATCTATCGGCAAGTAAAAGTGTTACCGAAGTAGATTTTAACTCGCCTAGATTGAGATCTTGATAAACTGAATATGGAAGTAAATTCACACTAGCTCCAAGATCAAGCAAGGCTTTTTTAATCTTTCGTTCTCCAATAATACATGAAATAGTAGGACAACCAGGGTCTTTGTATTTCAAAGTATTATTATTTTGAATGATTGCACTTACTTGTTCGGCTAAAAATGCTTTCTTTTTCACATTCAATTTTCTTTTCACAGTACACAAGTCTTTCAAAAATTTGGCATATGATGATACCTGTTTTATTACATCTAATAAAGGAATATTAACTTTTACTTGTTTAAAAATATCATATATATCAGAATTCAAATTTGATTTTTTTGTATTTTTCAATGCATGAGGGAATGGTGGTGACACTGTTTGTTGAACCTCTTCTTCGCAAGTTATGGGTTCCACTTCTTTACCCTTTGGAGTTGATTTATCATCATCTTCACAAGGTTCAAGAATGGATTTTTCCACAACCTTACCACTATGAAGGGTAATAACAGATTTTACCTGATCCATCGATTGAGTTCTAGAAGTTCCAGTTTGTGAATGATGATCCTTGGGATTAGGCAGAGGTTGTGAAGGAAATTTACCTTTTTCATGAACATTAAGTGCAGATGCAAATTTAGCAAGAGTATCTTTCAAATCTGTCATGGTTTGAGCAGTTTGAGTATTGATAGACTCTTGCTTTGCAATGAAAGAATTCAATGTATCTTCCAAATTTCTTTTAGGTGGAGGAACATAAGGTGCATAATTTTGAAAATTTTGTTGATTTTGGAAATGTGGTTGTGAAAATTGTGCAGCATTATCATTCCTCCAACTAAAATTTGGATGATTTCGCCAACCTGGATTGTAATTTTGAGAAAATGGTTCAAAATTTGGCCTTTTGAAATTGTTCAAAACATTGACTTGTTCATGGAGACATTCTTTAAAAGAGGGCAAAGTGGGACAATCTTTTGTAAAATGATCACTTGTATCACAGATGTGACACACAATTTCTTGAACAGATTTTAATTGACCATTCTTTTTCAATTCAAGTGCCTCAACTTTTCTTGCCAAAGAGGTAAATCTAGCTTGAAGATCATGTTCATCTTTGAGAGTGTACATACCTCCACCAGATGTAGGAGATTGAATCTTGTTTGATGGTTCGATTGTACCTGTAGTGTCCCAATTTTGAGCATTTTCAGCTAATAAATCGAGATACTCAATTGCCTCATTTGGATCTTTATCTTCAAATGTTCCATTACACATAAATTCAACCATTTGCCTATCTTTAGGTGTTAAGCCTTCATAAAATTGAGAAACAACTCTCCAAATTTCAAAACCATGATGTGGACAAAGATTAAGCAATTCTTTGTATCTATCCCAACACTGATAAAAAGTTTCTCCTTGTTTTTGAGTGAAAGTGATGATTTGCCTTTTGAAAGAATTTGTTCTATGAGATGGAAAAAACTTTTTCAAAAATTGTTGTTGCAATTCATCCCAAGTTCGAATGGATCCCGATCTAAGATTTTGTAGCCAAGTTTTAGCTTTATCTTTTAAAGAAAAAGGAAAAAGCTTTAGTCGAATGGTGTTCATGCTACAATTTAGATCATTATATGTGTTGCACACTTCTTCAAACTCTCGTAAATGAATGTATGGATTTTCAGAATCTAAGCCATGAAAATTGGGTAAAAGTTGGATAATACCAGGCTTAAAATTGAAATGAGATGCATCAGGGGGAAAAACTAGACATGAAGGTGCACTAGTACGTGTAGGATTCACGTGATCTGTAAGTGTTCTTCGTCTATCATGATCATGTTGAGATTGAATTTCATCTTCATTTTCTTGGATAGGTTCTTCCGCCATGTTTTGTAAAAATAAAGGGTTATTTCGAATGAGTCGACCACTAAGTGTACGTGACCAAATGCTCATGCAAATGCAAATGCAAAAGAATAAAAACACACAAAAGCAATAAAAATTTAAATAAAGAAAAATAAACTATAAATAAAATTAAATAGACTTGAAATTAAATTATACTTCCCCGGCAACGGCGCCAAAAACTTGTTGCGACTTTGATTGTTGCACTCCCAAGAGCAGGTTGTCCACAAGTAGTATAATTCGGTGAGTCCGAATATCGTATCCACGAGGAAGCTAAGGTAATTACAAGTCCACTACAATTTCTTTTTATTTAATTTTTCGTTTAGTTGTTTAAATCTTTAATTCGTAATTTTTAATTTTTCAAATTTTAATTTAAGTAGTTGAGATTAAAGGATCCACTCTTGGTATTTTAATAAAGTTAACATTAAGGAACAATATTGAAATCCACTTAATAAAATGGTTCCAATATATTAAATAATCATATTTATATTATGTTATATATTATTTTCTTATAAGTATATAATATATATACTAAAACTTATAAATGTGGTCAAGTATTTATTGTGCTTTATTTATATTTGTGAACATTAAATAAAGGTTCCTACTTGAAATGGTCGGTAAAACCAAACTAACATTTAAATGGTACAAAGAAAATAATATTATGATATATAGTAAATCAAGGCATCCACTTTAAATGGTTGGTAAAACCAAACAAACATTTAAATGGTTCCAAGAATTTAATATTATAATATATTCATATATAATAAATCAAGGCATCCACTTTAAATGGTTGGTAATACCAAACTAACATTTAAATGGTTCCAAGAATTTAGTGTAACATATAACAACAATAAATCAAAACTCCCACTTATAAGTAGGGTATAAAAATGCTTAAAGAAATAAATATAACATAAACAATAAATAATGATTAAATAATATAAAACATAAATTCTTACCTTTTAGTAACCTTATTATCATGCCAAAAGTTTCACCTTTTCATCTCAACTTTAGGAAGTTAGCTATTCATTATTCAAAGTGTAAAACTTTGAATATGAAATTAACATGCTAATTATATTTAAATGAAGAAATAAAGAAAATATAGAGAGAAATATTATGAACTCAAAGGTTTTTTCATAGAATGAGGGATATCTCAATACATTACAATGCACCCCTATTTATAGCCAAATTTGGGGAGGCAACCACAAATAAAATATTATTTTTTACACAAAAGTCTTCATTGGTGTTCCAAGATATTATATTATATTACACATCACTTTTGAAAATCTTCTTTTCCGAATTTGCTTTTTCACATAAAAAGAAACATGTGGATAATTGAGTTGTCTAGTTGTGGTATTTTTTTCAAACCATTTGATCAAGTAATTTGAGAGATATAGTCAAAATACTAGAGCATGGTAAAACTGCCACTCCTTTGGTAACTTTATTTGTTGCTTAATTTGATCTTAATTGTGAGAGGATTTTTATCTCATGCTTGCCACCAATATTGTAGATATTAACATCAACTTTCTACAGGTCCAATAATCATCTTAATCTCATTCGCAACGCCAAGTTTATTCTTGTTTTATCGAACCTGTAAAAAATAGTAAAAACTTGTAATTACACAATAACTTATATTTTATAAAATTTATTATAAAGCATATAATATTTAAACATTTAATAAAACAAAAACTATATATTCATATTATAAAGCATTTAATTAATGTACAATTTTGATGTTTATCAAAGAGATTGAATTTCTTGAACTGAAAGAGATCTTGATTTAATAACAGCTGAATCTAATAATCTGATTAACTGCTTCTGCTGTTTTCTGCTGTTTTTCAAGATGCTCTTTGATCTTTGATTTCTTCCCCTTTTTGTCAAACAAATCCATCTTCTCAGATAATTTTCGAACGTCAGTGGAAAGAATTTTGACATCTGCGGAGATACTTGAGACAGCAGTTTGTAAACAAGTCTGCAGCAATTCCATTTTATTAGAAACAGAAGTTTCCAATCGCTCAACTCGTTGACTGATTATATCCTGAGTTGTATAGAGACTTTGAGCTAGATTTCTGTTATTTTTCATCTCAATTACAGTTCGGGTAAGAGACTCCATGTCTTCTTGAATGGCTTTAAGTTTTGAGGAGTCATATTCAATTGAAGAATCCAATTTGACAGTATGAGAGAATTGTGTGGATTGAATTTTCTTGATTTCAGTAATCATCTGCTGCATATTCTAGATTTCTTCAAGAGCAAGATCCATTTCTGTGGATTAAAGAGGAGGTGACTGATTAGATGTTCTTGGTTCATGTGAGACTTGATCAAAGACCACCATGTTTCTATCAGATAATATCGTTTCAGAGACAGTCTGTGCTGGAACATCTGTTTCAGTTACTGCTACTTGGACTGGAGGAGATGAAGATTGATGTTGATCAACAATTGGGCTTTCCTGCTGAATAAGATTTTCAGTGAAAGGGTCATGAACTGCCTCCATATTTTCAGCAATATGTTGATTTGGTGATTGAGTAGGCACCACTGTTTGCTCCTTTAGTTCAGAAACAGCAGGCTGAACTGGTGCTTCTGTTGAGATAGAAACCTCTTGAGTGATTTGATCAGTTGAGTGATCAACTTCTTCCGAAATGGTTTCATTATTCATAGATTCTGTCACTACTGCTTGAATTATTTCATCGATGTTGGCAAAATTCAATTCGGCTTCAGAGTATAGCTGATGTTCCACAGCAGATGATTGTGGCACATCCTGAACTGGTTCTTCAGTTGTAAAAATAGTTTGTTCTGAGGATGGCTCTTTCTGCTGAGAGGAGGGGTCTTCTTCTTCTTCTTCAGAGGCTTCCTCAGGAAGAACTAACTCCTGATCCATTTCCCACATTTTTATCTGAGCTTGCAAGCTAGTAAGATCTGTATCTAGCTGAGTGATCACAGCTCGATCATTATAGGCAGTTGGATTGGTGGGAATGTAGTTTGCCTTTAATTTCTCAAGCAGTTGAGATAGCTTCTTAGCTCGAATTTGATCAAAAAAATATGTTTTTCTCTCCAAAGCCTGAACAATTGTAGCAGTTTTGACCATTTTGAGGACAATTGCTTCCAGTTTGATAAATTTGTTCAGCTAGGATTTCTTTTTCAGCTGCTTAGCAAAAATTTGAGTTCTGTAGTGTTAGAGTAGGTGCCCGTCGAGCCAAGTGTTGGCCGAGTGCTCACAATGAAACTCTATGTATAAACAATCTTTATTTTAATAATATTTGAATTTATCATTTTGGCACTTCTTTATCTGTATACCCATGCTAGTTGCATAGATAAAGCCCTTGAAAATACAAATAGCAGAAAGAATATGAGATGCTCATATGATGAGTATCATGAAACTCATATTTGTAATACTGTATATTTTAAACGGTTCCTAGTCGATTTAGCCGCCACTAAAAAGGATATAGGCCGCTCGAGTTAGAGACTAGTATCTGCGAAGTGAGTACCATGTTTCATTGGTAGGGGACATTGTGATGTCCGAGCATGCAGATAGGTGCTCCTGGTAGAATGCACTGAACAACCCTCCATAAAGGACTTTCCAAGTGGTTCTCACTTATCGAGTGGAAAAGTCCTAGTTTATGGTTGTACACCATTAGTCCTTATGACCCGGGACAACATTGAGACTCTATGTGCTAGAATTACACTTTGACTTGTTTACCGACTCTCATGGGGTCATCAGGTGGCAAGGTTAGGTGTTCTGTCGAAACATATAGGAGTCGATGCATTGTTGTCGGGGATTCACCGCTTACCTTCGGGTATGGATATCCTATGTGTTCTCATGTGTATGTAGGTTGAAATCTCTGATCAGATTATGGTGGTAATTATGAAAGGGGTTTCATAGATTACACCATCGATGCAACTACAACATGACACATAGTATCGATTCATTGACAACTCTCGATAAACCAATGGTTGTCGAATCGATCGGGATATATGAGTTGAATGGACCGTACTGTACGCTAACCATAATTGAATGGTTCTTGCAGGCACTATCATTTGATACCTAGGGAATCATGTAAGCGATGCTGCTAGGCGTTTAACATGATTGGTTGGGTACTATCAGACTTGAGTTCTGACGTTCTTGTTATCAAGGAGTTGATAAGTAAGAATGGAGCAATTGGGGTATGCTCAAATAAGGACATGTTTAGTCCGAATCACATGGAGATGTGAACCCACGGCTAGTTGTATCAATGAACCATTGAGGGCCACACAAGCGCTAGCTTTCTAGATCCCGTTGAGAAGTAAAATAGTTCAATGTGTTGAACGGCTTATAAAGGAGTTTATAAGCGCAAGGAAAAATAGAAGTATGACTTCTATAAGGAGAATGTAACTTTTGATTTGAGGAAGTGTTCCTAAATTAAAAGTTGGCCAAACAAGTAATGTATTTGAAAATTGTGATTTTCATAAACATTATTATGGACTAAAATTAAATTAATTCAAGTGTTGAATTAATTAAACACTAGTAGACCTAGTAGAGTCCAAATAATTAATTTAATTCAAGTGTTGGATTAATTAAACTACATTGGGTCTAGTAGAGCCCAATTATAAATAATTATTAAACTAGTGGGCTTGAGTAAAATCAAGTAATGTTTATTTGGGCTCAAATATGTTTGAGACAATTAAATTATAGTCCATGGGCCTTGTAATTGTTACAAGCCCAAATAGATTTGCATGCATGGGAGGTGAAAAGTTGGGAGACAACTTTTGCAACATCCAAGGCATGGCATGCCTTTGGAATACACAACACCTTTTCCCACAACCTTTTTGCACTACCAAGAAACCTCTCCCCTTTTCTCCATGCATATGGCCGAAATCTTCCATGACAACTCTCTCCAATTTTTCTCTTCATTTTGATAGAGGAAACAATACACTTCTCAAAGAAAAATGCTCTAATTTTTCTAGTGCAAAATTAGAGTGGTTCTAGCTTGTTGGTGGTGGGCTTAATATTTGAGCAATGTGGGCTCAAAGGGAAGCTTGAAGATTGTCTTGCCATTCAAGAGCTAAGGTGTTTATACCTTAGTTGGAGCCATCATCAATCTTTTAAGATTGATAGGTAAATCTTTAAAACACCCTATGTATGTCATAGTTTGTGTTTTTGTATATGCTACACCCTAGTACACAAGGTGGCCGAAAATTTCATGCTAGAAAATATGATTTCCGTATTTTTGTTGCTTCTGTTGCGCTTTCGGTCACCTAAAATCGATCCGTTTCAAGTGGTATTAGAGCTAAGGGTACTAGTTTTTGTAGCATATACATAATATTATATTGAGGTCGATTTCTAACCGCATGAGATGAAATTTTTGCAACAAAATCAAGGCATATTGGGGGCAAGTTTCGTGCAGCATGTTGTTGCCCATTTCGGGCAGCTCGGGCTGCCCGAGTTGCTGCCTATTTCGGGCAGCAAGGGCAGCCCGAGGGGCTGCCCGAACGGCCCCCTTCGAAAAATAAAAAAAAATAAATTTTTTTGGGCATGTTGGCCGGAATCCGGCGACGGAGCTCCGGCGACGGCGATGACGACTAGGGTTTTCAAAAGGTGTTTTGAAATATCTAAGTGTCATGGGCCTTGAGTTGTTGGTCCATTGGATGGCTAACATATTTGTGAATTTTAAATGAGCCAAAATGTTTTTGGTGAAAAATAAGTTTTTGGGCCCTTAAGTTTAAAATTACAAAAGTTGCAAATATTTTCTAATGAAATAAATAATTGAAGTTGGACTTTAATTATTTATAGTAAATGGTGATTTACAAGAAATTCGGTTATAAATAAATTAATTAGAAAGTTGACAAAGGTGTTTTTATACTTTGTTAATTTAGTTTATAATCGTGGCGGCTAGTGATTGGATCAAGATATATAATATTGGATCAATTAATTATTGTGATAATTAATTGATGGTGTATGATATGTGATATTATGCATGAAGGATGATCAAAAGCCCAAGCCCAATTTGCTAGGTGGGCTTGGTTTATGGCCCGTTCCCACCCCATGAGATGTATCCCTATTTGCCATGGATATTTTTTTGTAAATATTAGTATAGTGGATGATCAAGATTGGAAGATGGTGGCCGTGATGATTATGAAGATCGAAGACATGTAAATATTGGAAGCTAATGTAATAGTTGCATTTGCATCCCTTGCATTTCCCTAGGATTGGACCTAAGCCCGTGTTTAGCTCACACGGGCCATTAGTATTGGGGCGATTGATCATCCTTGTTTGTTTACTGTTTATAATATATGCATGATATGTTATAAATAATGAGTATGTGCGTTATTATTATGATAATAACAAAGTTGCATGAATCCGACAAACATACGATCAAACATGGCGAGCTTTTAAATAAAATTAATGATGAGACCTTTCAAAATTAAAAACCCTCATTTTGAATAAGATTCAAAATTAATATCAAGCCCGAAAAGGGGAATTATAAATTTGTTTATAATTTCCTTGTCTTCCATCGACAATGGGTGCATGATGAACGCTACCTGTAGTCAGGGCTCGGCTCATATTATTGGGGGAGCTCTGGGTTGCCGGAAAGCTGTGACATTCATTGACATGGTGATGTGAACAACGTGGAACTCCCATGATTTCGGCTCATATTATTGAGGGAACTCATGGCGACCGTCCATTAAGGTTCAACATCGATGGGTAAGGCTTGACACGTAAAGATGAACGACGTCATATTATTGGGTCCTAATCAAACGTGAGACAAAAGTTTACGTAGAGGGTTGCATTGTGGATGCAATTGGAAACTACCTTTTAGGAATTATGATTGGCTGATATTATTCGGGATCATGATTCGCTAATTGGACCTTACGTACCTACTGAGGAAAGGAGTTTCCCGTTTTCACTAGAGGGTAATGAAAATGTCAAAAGAGTGGGAGCAAAAATTTATAAAGTTAAAGTCCAAAATTTATATCATATTAAATATTTTAAAATAGTCATTAAAATTTATCTGTTTTACTTTTCAGTACAAAAATTTGACAATGTCTTCAATTCGCAATCCGCTTTCTACCATACTCGAAAAACATGTGTTAACCGGACCTAACTATCTCACTTGGCTAAGAAATCTGAAAATCTTCCTAAACTCGGAAAAGATTGCGTATACACTGACTGAGTCGCCCCCTGCTGAGGCTCTGACTAGCTGCACTCCTGAGGAATTGCAGACCTACAAGGATTGGTGTGACAATGACTTGAAGGCTAGGTGTTATATGCAGGCTTCTATGAACGATGAGCCGCAGAGGCATTTTGAGGATGCAAAGAATGCTGCTGACATTCATTTGCATCTCAAGGAGCTCTTTGGTGAGCAGACTCGGCCTCTTAGGCATGCTACCGTGAAGGAGCTGATCACTATGCGCATGCGAGATGGGGCCTCGGTCCATGAGCATGGCTTGAAGATGATTGGGCTCGTGGACAAGCTCGTTAGCATGGATCTGATCTTGCCTTCAGAGTTGACCACCGACGTGTTGCTCTTATCGCTGTCTAGCTCATTTGATCCTTTTGTGGTGAACTTCAATATGAACAAGATGGAGCCGACCCTTGAGGAGTTGGTGAACATGCTTGTGACTTTTGAGTCCACCATCAAGAAAGAGAAGCCGGTTCTTTTTGTGGGCTCTTCATCTGGTACGAAGACCGGTCCACCTGGGAAGGGAAAGAAGCGTTCTTTCCAACGTCCCAAGAAGAGCGTGCCCTTGAAGAGGCAGACTCTGGGTCCCGTAGTAGCAGCCACACCAGTGAAGGCTGACAAGACTGTTGACAGCTGTCATCACTGCAAGAAGCCTGGACATTGGAGGCGTAACTGCAGGGAATATCTTGCCCAGAAGAGTTCTGGAAACGGTATGTTCTATATCGAAGTAAACATTTCAATTAACTCTACTTCTTGGGTATTGGATACCGGCTGTGGCTCACATCTCTGTAATGATTTGCAGGTGATGGGAAGAAGTAGGAGGCTCAGGGAAGGTGAGACCTTCTTGAGGATGGGCAATGGGGCAAGAGTTGCTGCCAAAGATGTTGGTGATGTTTCTTTAATTTTGAACAATGATTTTAAGTTGTTGTTAAGAGATGTTTTGTTTGTACCAGACTTGGTGAAAAACATTATTTCCATTTTTATGTTAGACAAAGATGGATTTTCTTGTTTATTTAGCAAAGGTGTTTGCAATATTTACAAGAATGAATGTTTAATTGGTACTGGAGAATTGAAAACGATCTCTACACCTTAAAATTGAAAGATATTCAACTTAACAATGCCCAAGCTATAACAACAACAAACAAGCGCAAACAAGATACTCTAAATTCGGCACAATTATGGCATGCTCGATTAGGACATATTTTCCTAAGAAGGATGAACAAATTAGTGGGAGTAGGCATGTTTGATATGTCTGATATTAATGATCTCACGACTTGTGAATCCCGTCTGAAAGGAAAGATGACCAAAATTCCCTTTAAGGGCCATGTGGAGCAAGCCAAAGGGTTATTGGATTTGATCCATACCGATGTGTGCGGTCTGCTTAGCATCACCACTAAGCATGGACATGCCTACTTCATCACCTTTACCGATGACTTTTCGAGGTACGGGTATGTGTATTTGATGAAATACAAGTCTGAAGCCTTCGAAAGGTTCAAAGAATTCAGAAGTGAAGTAGAGAAGCAATTGGGACGAAGCATCAAGACACTTCGATCGGATCGAGGTGGTGAGTACTTGAGTGCCGAGTTCCAAGAGTATCTTAGGGAGAATGGGATTCTCTCGCAGTGGACTCCGCCTGCTACACCACAGTTGAATGGTGTTTCGGAGCGTCGTAACCGGACCTTGATGGACATGGTTCAGTCTATGATGGGGTTCACGGAGTTGCCGCCATCCTTTTGGGGATATGCGCTTGAGACAGCGGCACTGTTGTTGAACAATGTCCATACAAAGACAGTTGATAAGACACCATATAAGATATGGATGGGTAAGCCACCCAAATATTCTTATCTTAGAATATGAGGATGCCCTGCTTTTGTGAAGCAGATAGTGGGAGATAAATTGGATAGTCGATCCATTTTATGTTACTTTGTGGGATATCCAAAGAATTCGGTTGGATACTACTTCTATAATCCCCGAGAAACAAAGGTGTTTGTTTCTAGGAATGCAACCTTTTTGGAAAAGGAATTTCTATTAGATAGAAAAGCGAGATGATAGAACTCGAAGAGGTTCGAGAGACACCCACAATTGTAGAACCCACACCCGAAGAGCCAAGAGAGGAGATACAAGCTCCTAGAAGATCCGAGAGAGTCTCGTGAATTCCATGCATTCGAACCAAGTGTGGAATCTCGTGGATCCACCTGAGGGAATTGTTCCCATAGGGTGTAAATGGATTTACAAGAGGATAACTTGGGGCGGATGGGAAGGTATTGACCTTCAAGGCGCGATTGGTGGCAAAAGGATATACTCAAAGACAAGGAGTTGACTTTGAGGAAACCTTTTCTCCAGTTGCAATGTTCAAGTCCTATAAGGATTTGCTAGCCATAGCTTCAATGGTATGACTATTAGATATGGACAGATGGATGTTAAGACAGCCTTTCTTAATGAGGATATTAAGGAAGAGATTTACATGTCTCAACCCGAAGGGTTTACGTCTATCGGAAGTGAGCATATGGTATGCAAACTTCAAAGATCTATTTATGGTCTAAAGCAGGCATCTAGGAATTGGAACCTCAGATTCGATTGTACAATCAAAGAGTTTGGTGTTGCTAAGAATCCTGAGGAACCCTGTGTGTATAAGAAGGTTATTGGGAGTGCTGTGACATTCCTGGTGTTGTATGTTGATGAAATTCTACTCATTGGGAATGATGTAGGAATGTTGCAATCAACGAAGATATGGTTAGCGAGTAAGTTCTCGATGCAGGACTTGGGTGAAGCATCTTTTGTATTGGGAATACAGATCTATAAAGATAGATCAAAAAGATTGCTTGGTCTCACCCAGTCCACATACATTGATACCATCGTGAAGCGGTTCTCAATGGATGAGTCCAAGAGAGGACATCTACCAATGTATCATGGCGTGTCCCTATCCAAGTCTATGTCTCCCAAGACTGATTTAGAGATAGCGGCGATGACACGAATTCCGTATGCTTCGGCTATTGGTAGTATCATGTATGGGATGATATCTACACGTCCTGACGTGGCATTTGCACTAAGTGTAGTGAGTAGATATCAATCCAACCCTGGTCTTCCACATTGGAAAGCTGTGAAAGACATTCTCAAGTATTTGAGAAGGACCAATAAGTTGTTCTTGGTCTATGGGGATGGAGAACTGAAATTGGAAGGCTATACCGACTCTAGCTTCCAAAGCGATATCGATGACTCGAAGTCAACCTCTGGATTCATATTCATGCTCAATGGTGCTGCTGTCTCTTGGAAGAGTTCCAAGCAAGACAGTACAGCGGATTCCACCACTGAGGCAGAATATATTGCTGCATCAGCTGCAGCAAAGGAGGCTATTTGGATAAGGAATTTCGTCCAAGAGTTAGGCATCATTCCTAATGGAGTTGCTCCTGTCCCGGTGTTTTGTGACAACATGGGAGCCATTGCTCAAGCAAAGGAGCCGAGGTCTCATCAGAAGTCCAAACACGTATTGAGAAAGTACCACATCCTCAGAGAGATCGTGGAGAGAGGAGATGTCACGATTCACAAAGTCGGCTCCGCAGATAATGTTGCTGATCCACTAACTAATCCTTTACCTGGACCATTGTTCGAGAAGCATTGCGAATCGATGGGTTTGAAGCATCCACTAACTAACTACCTTTTAGGAATTGTGATTGGCTGATATTATTAGGGATCATGATTCGCTAATTTGATCTTGCGTACCTACTGAGGAAAGGAGTTTCCCGTTTTCACTAGAGGGTAGTGAAAGATGTCAAAACATTGGGATTAAACATTTATAAAGTTAAAGTCCATACTTTATATCTTACTAAATACTTTTAAATAGTCATTTACATTTATCTGTTTACTTTTCAGTACTATTTGACAATGTCTTCAATTCGCAATCCGCTTTCTACCATACTCGAAAAACACATATTAACCGGACCTAATTACATCACTTGGCTAAGAAATCTGAAAATCGTCTTGAACTCGGAAAAGATTGCATATACACTGACTGAGTCGCCCCTGATAAGGCTCCGAAAGACTGCACTCCTGAGGAATTGAAGACCTACAAGGATTGGTGTGACCATGACTTGAAGGCCAAATGTTATATGCAGGCTTCTATGAATGATGAGCTGCAGAGGCGTTTTGAGGGTGCAAAGAGTGCTGCTGACATTCATTTGCACCTCAATGAGCTCTTTGGTGAGCAGACTTGGCCTCTTAGGCATGCTACGATCAAGGAGCTGATCACTTTACGCATGCGAGATGGGGCTTCGATCCATGAGCATGGCCTAAAGATGATTGGGCTCGTGGACAAGCTCGTTGGAATGGATTTGATGTTGCCTTCGGAGTTGACCACTGACCTGTTGCTTTTGTCACTGCCTAGTGTTAGAGTAGGTGCCCGTCGAGCCAAGTTTTGGCCGAGGGTTCATGATTAAACTCTATGTATAAACAGTCTTTATTTTAATAATATTTGAATTTATCTTTTTGGCACTTCTTTATCTGTATACCCATGCTAGTTGCATAGATAAAGCCCTTGAATATACAAATAGTAGAAAGAATATGAGATTCTCATATGATGAGTATCATGAAATTCATATTTGTAATACTGTATATTCTAAACAGTTCCTAGTCGATTCAGCCGCCACTAAGAAGGATATAGGCCGCTCGAGTTCGAGACTAGTATCTGCGATGTAAGTACCATGTTTCATTGGTAGGGGACATTGTGTTGTCCGAGCATGCTGATAGGTGCTCCTTGTAGAGTGCACAGAACAACCCTCCATAAAAGGACTTTCCAAGTGGTTCTCACTTATCGAGTGGAAAAGTCCTAGTTTATGGTTGTACACCATTAGTCCTTATGACTCGGGACAACATTGAGACTCTATGTGCTAGAATTACACTTTGACTTGTTTACCGACTCTCATGGGGTCATCAGGTGGCAAGGTTGGGTGTTCTGTCGAAACATATAGGAGTCGATGCATTGTAGTCGGGGATTCACCGCTTACCTACGGGTATGGATATCCTATGTGTTTTTCATGTATATGTAGTTTGAAATCTCTGATCAGAGTATGCTTGTAATTATGAAAAGGGTTTCATAGATTACACCATCGATGCAACTACGACATGACGCATAGTATCGATTCATTGACAACTCTCGATAAACCAATGGTTGTCGAATCGGTGGGGATATATGAGTTGAAGGAACCGTACTGTACGCTAACCATAATAGAATGGTTCTTGCATGCACTATCATTTGATACCTAGGGAATAATGTAAGCGATGCTGCTAGGCGTTTAACATGATTGGTTGGGTACTATCAGACTTGAGTTCTGACGTTCTTGTTATCAAGGAGTTGATAAGTAAGAATGGAGCAATTGGGGTATGCTCAAATAAGGACATGTTTAGTCCGAATCACATGGAGATGTGAACCCACGGCTAGTTGTATCAATGAACCATTGAGGGCCACACAAGTGCTAGCTTTCTAGATCCCGTTGAAAAGAAAAATAGTTCAATGTGTTGAACGGCTTATAAAGGAGTTTATAAGCGCAAGGAAAAATAGAAGTATGACTTCTGTAAGGAGAATGTAACTTTTAATTTGAGGAAGTGTTCCTAAATAAAAGGTTGGCCAAATAAATAATGTATTTGAAAATTGTGATTTTCGTAAAGATTATTATGGACTAAGTTAAATTAATTCAAATGTTGAATTAATTAAACACTAGTGGGCCTAGTAGAGTCCAAATAATTAAATTAATTCAAGTGTTGAATTAATTAAATCATATTGGGTCTTGTAGAGCCCAATAGTAAAATAAATAGGAAAGCATTCATGGGAGGTGAAGGGTTGGGGAGACAACTTTTTCCACATCCAAGGCATGGCATGCCTTTGGGACATACAATCACTTTTTCAAGCACCAAGAAAAGTCTCCCTTCTCTCCTCCCACCCCCTATGGCCGAAATTTGAGTCTCTACATTCTCCCAATTTTTGTTCTTCAATTGTTGGAGAAAACACTTACTTCTCAAAGAAAAATCCTCCTATTTTTCTAGTGCAAAATATGAGGGGATCTTCCTAGTTGGTGGTGGGCTTGATTTTTGAACAAGGAGTGTTCAAAGGAAGCTTGTAGAAGTTCATCCTTTCAAGAGCCAAGTTGTTTACAACTTGGTTGGAGCAATCATCAATCCATTGTGATTGATAGGTACATTTCCATAAACACCCTATGTATGACATGTGTTTGTTTTTGTATTTGCTACACAAAATGTGGGGTGGCCGAAAATTACAAGCAAAATTTCGATTTTTAAACTTCCGTTGCGCTTCCGGTCAACGTAACCGATCTCCTTTCACCTAGCTCGTTTGATCCTTTTGTGGTGAATTTCAATATGAACAAGATGGAGCCGACCCTTGAGGAGTTGGTGAACATGCTTGTGACTTTTGAGTCCACCATCAAGAAAGAGAAGTCGGTTCTTTTTGTGGGTTCTTAATCTGGTACGAAGTCCGATCCACGTGGGAAGAGAAAGAAGCGTTCTTTCCAACGTCCCAAGAAGAACGTGCCCTTGAAGAGGCAGACTCCGGGTCCCGTTGTGGCAGCCACACCAGTGAAGGCTGACAAGACTGTTGACATCTGTTATCACTGCTAGAAGCCTGGACATTGGAGGCGTAACTGCAGGAAATATCTTGCACAGAAGAGTTCTGGAAACGGTATGTTCTACATTGAAGTAAACATTTTAATTAACTCTACTTCTTGGGTATTGGATACCGGCTGTGGCTCACATCTCTGTAATGATTTTCAGGTGATGGGAAGAAGTAGGAGGCTTAGGGAAGGTGAGACCTTCTTGAGGATGGGCAATGGAGCATGGGTTGCTGCCAAGGCTGTAGGAGATGTTTACTTGCATTTGAACAATGATTTTAAGTAATTTTTAAGAGATTTTTTGTTTGTACCAGACTTGGTGAAAAACATTATTTCCATTTCTATGCTTGATAAAGATGGATTTTCTTGTTTATTTAGCAAAGGTGTTTGCAACATTTACAAGAACGAATGTTTAATTGGTACCGGAGAACTTGAAAACGATCTCTACACCTTAAAATTAAAAGATATTCCACTTAACAATGTCCAAGCTATAACAACAACAAACAAGCGCAAACAAGATACTCTAAATTCGGCACAATTATGGCATGCTCGATTAGGACATATTTCCCTAAGAAGGATGAACAAGCTAGTGGGAGTGGGAAAGTTTGATATGTCTGATATTAATGCTCTCACGACTTGTGAATCCTGTCTAAAAGGGAAGATGACCAAAATTCCCTTTAAGGGCCATGTGGAGCGGGCAAAGGGGTTATTGGATTTGATCCATACCGATGTGTGCGGTCCGCTTAGCATCACCACTAAGCATGGACATGCCTACTTCATCACCTTTATTGATGACTTTTCGAGGTATGTGTATGTGTATTTGATGAAATACAAGTCTGAAGCCTTTGAAAGGTTCAAAGAATTCAGAAGTGAAGTAGAAAAGCAATTGGGACGAAGCATCAAGACACTTCGATCGGATCGAGGTGGTGAGTGCTTGAGTGCCGAGTTCCAAGAGTATCTTAGGGAGAATGAGATTCTCTCACAGTGGACTCCGCCAGCTACACCACAGTTGAATGGTGTTTCAGAGCGTCGTAACCGGACTTTGATGGACATGGTTCGGTCTATGATGGGGTTCACGGAGTTGCCGCCATCCTTTTGGGGATATGCGCTTGAGACAGCGGCACTGTTGTTGAACAATGTCCATTCAAAGGCAGTTTACAAGACACTATATGAGATATGGATGGGTAAGCCACCCAAATATTCTTATCTTAGAATATGGCGGTGCCCTGCTTATGTGAAGCAGGTAGTGGGAGATAAATTGGATAGTCGATCCATTTTATGTTACTTTGTGGGATATCCAAAGAATTCTGTTGGATATTACTTCTATCATCCCCAAGAAACAAAGGTGTTTGTTTCTAGGAATGCTACCTTTTTGGAAAAGGAATTTCTATTGGATAGAAAAGGGGAGATGATAGAACTCGAAGAGGTTCGAGAGACACCCACCATTATAGAACCCACACCCGAAGAGCCAAGAGAGGAGATACAAGCTCCTAGAAGATCCGAGAGAGTCTCGAGACCACCTATGAGGTATGGTCTGCTTCTTGAAGAGGGCCATGATGAGCCTATCCATGGATGTGATCCAAGGACCTTCAAGGAAGCATTATCTGATGCCGATTCATCCAAGTGGCTTGAAGCAATGGAATCTGAGATGAATTCCATGCATTCGAACCAAGTGTGGAATCTCGTGGATCCACCTGAGGGAATTGTTCCCATAGGGTGTAAATGGATTTACAAAAGTATACTTGGGGCGGATGGGAAGGTATTGACCTTCAAGGCGCGATTGGTGGCAAAAGGATATACTCAAAAACAAGGAGTTGACTTTGAGGAAACCTTTTCTCCAGTTGCAATGTTCAAGTCTATAAGGATATTGTTAGCCATAGCTTCATGGTATGACTATTAGATATGACAGATGGATGTTAAGACAGCCTTTCTTAATGGGGATATTAAGGAAGAGATTTACATGTCTCAACCCGAAGGGTTTACATCTATCGGAAGTGAGCATATGGTATGCAAACTTCAAAGATCTATTTATGGTCTAAAGCAGGCATCTAGGAATTGGAACCTCAGATTCGATTGTACAATCAAAGAGTTTGGTGTTGCTAAGAATCCTGAGGAACCCTGTGTGTATAAGAAGGTTAGTGGGAGTGCTGTGACATTCCTAGTGTTGTATGTTGATGACATTCTACTCATTGGGAATGATGTAGGAATGTTGCAATCAACGAAGATATGGTTAGCGAGTAAGTTCTCGATGCAGGACTTGGGTGAAGCATCTTTTGTATTGGGAATACAGATCTATAAAGATAGATCAAAAAGATTGCTTGGTCTCACCCAGTCCACATACATTGATACCATCGTGAAGCGGTTCTCGATGGATGAGTCCAAGAGAGAACATCTACCAATTTGTCATGGCGTGTCCCTATCCAAGTCTATGTCTCCCAAGACTGATCTAGAGATAGCGGCGATGACCAGCATTTCTTATGCATCTACGATTGGTAGCATCATGTATGGGATGATATCTACACGTCCTTACGTGGCTTTTGCACTAAGTGTAGTGAGTAGATATCAATCCAACCCTGGTCTTCCACACTGGAAAGCTGTGAAAGACATTCTCAAGTATTTGAGAAGGACCAATAAATTGTTCTTGGTCTATGGGGGTGGAGAACTGAAATTGGAAGGCTATACCGACTCTAGCTTCCAAAGCAATATCGATGACTCGAAGTCAACCTCTGGATTCATATTCATGCTCAATGGTGCTGCTGTCTCTTGGAAGAGTTTCAAGCAAGACAGTACAGCGGATTCCACCACTAAGGCAGAATATATTGCTGCATCAGCTGCAGCAAAGGAGGCTGTTTGGATAAGGAATTTCGTCCAAGAGTTGGGCGTCATTCCTAATGGAGTTGCTCCTGTCCCGGTGTTTTGTGACAACACGGGAGCCATTGCTCAAGCAAAGGAGCCGAGGTCTCATCAGAAGTCCAAACACGTATTGAGAAAGTACCACATCCTCAGAGAGATCGTGGAGAGAGGAGATGTCACGATTCACAAAGTCTGCTCCGCAGATAATGTTGCTGATCCACTAACTAAGCCTTTACCTGGACCATTGTTCGAGAAGCATCGCGAATCAATGGGTTTGAAGCATATGGGTAGTTGGCTCTAGTGCAAGTGGGAGATTGTTAGAGTAGGTGCCCGTCGAGCCAAGTGTTGGCCGAGAGTTCATGATTAAACTCTATGTATAAACAGTCTTTATTTTAATAATATTTGAATTTATCATTTTGGCACTTCTTTATCTGTATACCCATGCTAGTTGCATAGATAAAGCCCTTGAATATACAAATAGTAGAAAGAATATGAGATGCTCATATGATGAGTATCATAAAACTCATATTTGTAATACTGTATATTTTAAACGGTTCCTAGTCGATTCAGCCGCCACTAAGAAGGATATAGGCCGCTCGAGTTAGAGACTAGTATCTGCGATGTGAGTACCATGTTTCATTGGTAGGGGACATTGTGATGTCCGAGCATGCTGATAGGTGCTCCTGGTAGAATGCATTGAACAACCCTCTATAAAGAACTTTCCAAGTGGTTCTCACTTATCGAGTGGAAAAGTCCTAGTTTATGGTTGTACACCATTAGTCCTTATGACCCGGGACAACATTGAGACTCTATGTGCTAGAATTACACTTTGACTTGTTTAACGACTCTCATGGGGTCATCAGGTGGCAAGGTTGGGTGTTCTGTCGAAACATATAGGAGTCGATGCATTGTAGTCGGGGATTCACCGCTTACCTTCGGGTATGGATATCCTATGTGTTCTCATGTGTATGTAGGTTGAAATCTCTGATCAGAGTTTGGTGGTAATTATGAAAGGGGTTTCATAGATTACACCATCGATGCAACTACAACATGACACATAGAACCCGTAAATCAGTCTACGTATAAGCCATGCATAATTCTAGATTTTTAAATTTAATTGACTTCATTGCATGATTATTTTAAATGCATTTCTTTGAAGTTAATTATTTTATTATTTCAGTTCAGTAGTTTGATTTTTAGCATTGCAGTTATTTCAGTGAGGCCGGACCGGAGTTGGAGTTTTGAGATAGAATTTAAGATTGGAGAAATACTTCCAGAAGTTAATTTAGCTAGGAAGTAAGTTCATTTAAGTTAAAAAGGGAAGTTGAGGATTTAATTTAATTATTTGAGGTGATTAAGAAATGAGCTCATTTAAGTTACTTAATTAAGGGTTTTATTCAATAAATTATTTAAAGGATTAGTAAAGTTTTTAAGGCTTATTAATTCACTAGATAATTATTTTCCCTTCCTTTTATTTAATGAATTTCGGCCACCCCCTTAGACTATTAAACAATTCATTTGCCTTGCCACCTTTGACCCTTTCTTGTATTTAATTAGAAAGATAATTCTTTGATCTTTCTAGCACCATTTAATGATCTAATTAGCATTATCCTATCCTAGTCTAGCATGTAAAAAAATCGGCCATCACCATTCTAGAAACACCCAACATAGACTTGATATCAAACAACCATTCAAAATTCAAATTTAGGAGACTTAGTCTTGATATCTTTCCTTATATCTTGCACCTATCCCCCTCACTCCCATAACCACTTATCTCCCCTCCCTCACCACCGAAATACCTCATCATTCAGATCAATTTTCAGTGTAGAAAAGTCGTGAGTTCATAGCCTAAGAGTAGAGAGAAAAAATCGAGAGCAAGAATCAAGAGAAACGTTCCACTCCTCCGCGTCGTCTCCTCTTTTCTTTTCGTTTCTATTTCAAACGATAACAAGGCATGTCTAGATTCTTTCTAAACCTCAATCAAGTCATATTATCATTTATTTTTCAGTACATGATCATGTTTATTCAAGCAAAAATCGAGATCCATGTGAAAACTTTCGAAAACAACACATGCAGAATTTTTTATATTTCTTGGCAAGCTTCACGTTTTTCTTGGTTTGTGAGTTTCAGGTGATTGGTTCGACTCCAGGCTCCCAAGGCGACCTCAATACATGTAATAGGATGCATTAGGATCAGATTGGTCCGTTCGTTCAAACCCCTGGTTGCTGGAAATTCAGAAATGGACAGCAACTTCTCATTTGGTCTATTTGAGTTTCGAAATTCAGCTTGTTGGCAAGGAGGAAGGATCTGATCTTGGCTGCCCCAAGGGCCTATAGCCATGGTTGGATCACTCCCCTAGCAAGTCTAAGACGTGACTAAGTCGCCCTTTTGGTGGCTTGGTCCATGGCTCATCGGTTTATAATAAAAACATCACAACCGCCCCTATGTCACTTCGGCCCTTACAATTTCAGCATATACGGTTTCGGTTTTGGTTGCTTGGTATGGATCTTGGTTGGCCTATGGCCCTTAGACATGGTTCATACCATGCTCCTAGATGTCTAGATCGTACCATTGTCAATCATATGGCCACTGGAACGACGCAAGACATCGATCTAAGCAAAACACTACACACGCATGCACGTTGGTTCTCGGTTGGAGTTTCGGTTGGGTTTTGGTGTGACGCGGATTGTGGCTGGCCTATGGCCCTTAGCTATGGTTCAAATCACTCCTTGGGATGTTGGTAAGAGTCTCGGGTCAGGTGGTTCACGCCCCAATGGCCGGTAGTCTCGAAAACAACACAAGTTACATGATTGTACAGTTGCTGGAAAATTACAGCAAGTTGCTGTTTCGGTTCGGTGGCTCTTTCGAGTTCTCAGTTCAGTTTCAGCCTCCCCGGTAGCCAGTTACCGATCAGTTCAGCTTAGTGCAGTGGCCACAGGCATAAAACATAATCTCAACAGAAAATTTTATCAGTTATTTCAGTACAGGCTAAAAGGAGCAAACATTTTTTTTACTGTGATTATCAGTTCAGTTATGCACGTATTATAATTGCTCAGTACAGATTATTTTCAGCATGCCTCAGGACAGGATATGTTAACTCATGCATATTTTAATTCAGATTTTTACTCGTTACCTGCGATATATGCATGCTGAGTCTTTAGGCTCACTAGACTTGATTGTTGTAGGTACTGATGAGGCCAGGGCCGAGGGCGGGGACCAGTGAGCCAGCTTGGGTCGGCAGTAGTGGCACCCGAGGACCTCAGAGCAGCAGTTGTTATTTTATTCCGCAAACATTTTATCAGTCGTTGGATATTTTTAAATTGTGATTTTTGGCAAACTTTATTTCCTTCCGCTGCAATATTTTGAAATGTTTAACTTGATTCACCAGTGATTTTATGAATGAGGCCATATAAGTTCTTTTAAAAAGAAAATTTTAATTTTTCCGCAAATTTTCAAGCAAGAAGTTACAGGGCTTCTGCAATTGGTATCAGAGCGGTGGTTCTGTATAGGGTTTCACTACTACTGACCGCGAGAAGCTCACGAAGCCACGTCTTCGGTCCGTAAGTTTTTCAGTTCAGCATTTTGTTCAGCATTTCAGTTAAAGCATGAATTATTTTGTCAGCATGCTTCCAGATTTTCAGTATTTCAGTGTTCATTTAAAATAAATTATGGAATTATGCATGTTAGTTACGTATGGGTTATGTTGGAATAGTATGCCCCCTAGACGCATTTTAGAGCGCAACAGAGAGGAGGAGCTTCGCCGAGAGGACAGGTAGGAGCGTAGACCGGAGGGAGACCTACCACCTCCTCCACCACCCCAACCGGACATGAGTGCCCAGATGTTAGCTGGCATGGCACAGTTCTTCGCACAATTTGCGGAGAACAATGCCGCAGCCGTAGCCTCAGCCGCAGCCAGGCCGACAGGGCCCGAGGCTGTTTATGAGCGATTCATGAAGATGCGCCTGAAGGAATTCTCTGGGACATCTGACCCCATGGTTGCCGAGGGATGGATCAAATCCCTCGAGGTTATCTTCGAGTTTATGGAGCTGGGAGATGCAGACAGAGTCCGTTGTGCCACCTATCTGTTCACTGGAGACGCCCGCTTATGGTGGGAAGGAGCTTCGGTAGCCTTGACTTTGGCTACACATTCATGGACCCGCTTTACGGAAGTTTTCTACTCCAAGTATTTTTCTGAGGAGGTTCGCACCAGGCTGACCACCGAGTTCATGAGTCTGAGACAGGGGGATATGACGGTTACGGAGTTTATCCGTAAGTTCGAGAGGGGCTGTCACTTTGTGCCCCTGATCGCGAATGATGCCAGAGCCAAGCTGATGCACTTCCTGGTGGGTTTACGGCCGATCTTGCGCCGGGATGTTAGGGTATCTGACCCTGCTACTTATGAGATTGCCGTGTCCAAGGCCTTAGCCGCAGAGCAGGATCTGCGGGATATCGAGAGGGATCGCCAGGGCAAGCGCCCAGTCCAAGCACCACACCGCCCTCCTCCTCATCAGCATCAGCAGCAGAATAAGAGGCCTTTTCATGGAACGCCCAGGAACCGAGGCCAGCAGCAGCAGCAGCAGCAGCAGCGGGGACGCCCAGCCCCGAGGACTCAGGAGCACCCAGTCTGTCCCAGGTGCTCACGTCGCCATCCTGGAGCATGCATGGCTGGCTCAGGAAAGTGTTTTAAGTGCAGCAGTCCAGACCACATGTTGCTGCAGTGCCCTCAGAGGAATCTGCCTACTCAGGGCAAGGTTTTTGCTCTCCATGCCGCGGAAACCAACCCTGAGACTATGTTGTTGACAGGGAGAATTTTTATATCTGGTTCCGCTACCAAGGCCTTGATAGATTCTGGGGCCACTCACTAGTTTATTTCGGAGGTCTTTGCAAACTTTCTCAAGATCCAGACCATTGGGCTAGATACAGCCTTTTCAGTAGTGTTGCCGTCAGGCGAGGAGATGGCAGCCACCAATGTTATCCGAGATATAGACCTTGAGCTACACGGTAATCTTGTTTATGCGGATCTGATGGTGCTACCGATGCCGGAATTTGACATCATCCTAGGGATGGACTGGCTATTGAGGAAAAGAGTGTTGATAGACTTCCAGCGAAGATCAGTTCTTGTCCGACCGCCTGGAATGGAGCAGTTCTTATTCGAGCCGGACAGGTACTTTCCTTTACCGCGCATTATTCCACATGTTCAGGCTAGGAAACTCAATGCATAGAGGGTGTCGGGCATTTCTAGCGACCTTTTTATCTGTCCCCGAGGAACCCAGCCAGTCAGCCTCAGATGTTCCGATTGTCAGAGATTTCTTAGACGTTTTTCCCGAAGACGTCTCTGGTATGCCACCCGAGAGAGAGGTGGAGTTTTCCATTGAGCTTATGCCAGGTACGGCTCCGATATCCAAAGCGCCGTACCGACTAGCATCGACAGAGATGGAAGAGCTTAAGAAGCAGATTCAGGAACTTCTCGACAAGGAGTTCATTCGCCCGAGCTTTTCTCGATGGGGCGCGCCGGTCTTATTTGTGAAGAAGAAGGATGGCACGATGAGGCTTTGCATTGACTACCGGGAGTTGAACAGGGTTACAGTGAAGAATAAATACCCACTGCCGAGGATTGAGGATCTGTTTGACCAGTTGCAGGGAGCTTCGATTTTCTCCAAGATAGATCTGCGTTCCGGTTATCACCAGTTGAGGGTGAGAGATGCTGATGTTTCGAAGACAGTTTTCAGGACTCGTTATGGTCACTACGAGTTCCTTGTGATGCCGTTCGATCTGACGAATGCGCCAGCGATCTTCATGGATCTAATGAATCGCGTATTTCAGCCGTACCTCGACCAGTTATTGATAGTGTTCATAGATGACATTCTCGTCTACTCCAAGAGTCGGGAGGAGCACAGCAGGCATCTGACCACAGTGTTGCAGACATTGCAGAAGCACAAACTATTCGCAAAGTTCAGTAAGTTCGAATTCTGGTTAGAGAAGGTGGCGTTCTTGGGCCACATTGTTTCTAGCAGTGGCATTGAGGTAGACCCGGCGAAAGTCGCTGCAGTCAGAGATTGGGTTGTGCCTCAGAATGCATCCGAGATCCGCAGTTTTCTTGGGCTAGCAGGATATTACAGGAAGTTCATTCAGGGATTCTCATCCATTGCCGTTCCACTCACAGCACTGACCAAGAAAAATGTGAAGTTTGTGTGGAGCGAGGAGTGTCAGAAGAGCTTCGATACTTTGAAGCACGCTCTTATCTCAGCACCCGTTTTTGCTGTACCGTCAAGATCCGGTGAGTTTGTCCTTTATACCGATGCTTCGAAGCTTGGTTTAGGTGCAATTCTGATGCAGCATGGGAGAGTGATAGCGTATGCTTCTCGACAGCTGAAAATCCATGACAAGAATTACCCTACCCATGATCTGGAGTTAGCGGCCGTAGTTTTTGCCTTGAAGATTTGGAGGCACTATCTGTATGGAGAGAAGTGTCAGATCTTTACCGACCATAAGAGCCTCAAGTATTTCTTTACGCAGAAGGAGCTGAACATGCGTCAGAGGCGTTGGTTAGAGCTTGTGAAAGACTACGATTGTGACATTAGCTACCACCCGGGTAAAGCTAATGTAGTTGCGGATGCTTTGAGCAGAAAAGTCGCAGTGATGGCTCATTTGACGATTCAGAAACCTCTTCAAATGGAGATGCAGAGGTTTGATCTTGAGACTTACCCTCGAGGTAGAGTTCCTCGTTTATCTACCTTGACCATTCAGTCTTCCCTTTTGGACCGTATTCGCAGTGGTCAGGCCGCAGATGAGCAGTTGGCACAGTGGAAGAAGAGAGATGAAGCCAAGGGCAGTGTCTTGTATACAGTCAGCGACGGTATTGTGAGATACTGAGACAGGATGTGGGTACCTAGCAGTGATGCTATCCGAGCAGACATCTTATCAGAGGCCCATACGTCCCCGTACTCCATTCACCCTTGGAGTACGAAGATGTACAAAGATATGCAGCTATTGTATTGGTGGCCCGGTATGAAGAAGGACATCAGATGGTTTGTGTCCGAGTGTCTGACCTGTCAGTTAGTGAAGGCCGAGCATCAGAGACCAGCAGGTTTGCTCAAGCCTCTTCCTATTCCTGAGTGGAAGTGGGAGAACATTACCATGGACTTTGTGACCGGATTGCCGAGGTCAGCCAAAGGATCGAATGCTATCTGGGTGATTGTAGATCGTCTTACCAAATCAGCGCACTTCTTGCCTATTAAGACGACTTTCACCATGGTTCAGTATGCAGAGCTGTATATCCGAGAGATAGTCCGACTCCATGGTATTCCAGTTTCTATCGTATCTGACAGAGATCCCAGAATTACTTCCTCGTTTTGGAAGAGTTTGCATTCGACGATGGGTACGAAGTTGCTGTTTAGCACAGCTTTCCATCTGCAAACAGATGGACAGTCGGAGCGAGTTATTCAGATTTTGGAGGATCTTCTTCGCGCTTGCGTCATCGATTTCTCAGGGAGTTGGGAGTCGAACTTGCCACTGGTTGAGTTCACCTACAACAACAGCTTCCAGTCTTCTATTGGTATGGCTCCGTATGAAGTACTGTATGGCCGCAAGTGCAGATCTCCTGTTCATTGGGATGAAGTAGGAGAGAGAGCAGAGTTGGGTCCAGAGATTGTTCAGCAGGCAGCGGATGTAGTAGTCAAGATCCGTGATAGGATGAGGACTGCTCAGAGCCGACAGAAGAGTTATGCCGATCAGCGGAGGAGAGACTTAGAGTTTGCAGTGGGCGATCATGTCTTCGTGAAAGTGGCACCTATGAAGGGTGTCATGAGATTTGGGAAGAAAGGGAGGCTCAGTCCGAGATTCATTGGACCGTTCGAGATCCTTGACAGAGTTGGGACGCATGCTTATCGTGTGGCTCTTCCGCCAAATCTGGCCGGAGTACATAATGTCTTTCACGTCTCCATGCTGAGAAAGTACATGGCAAATCCTTCGCATGTGCTGAATTTCGAGCCGTTGCAGCTTACTCCGATCTTATCTTATGAGGAGAGACCCGTGCAGATCCTAGACAGGCAGGAGAAGAAGCTTCGGAACAAGCTGGTTAAGCGAGTCAAAGTCAAATGGCTCAACCAATCTGAGAGATCGATACCCCGAGTTATTCGGTGAGTTCTAATTTTGAGGACGAAATTTATTTTAAGGGGGGAGGATTGTAGAACCCGTAAATCAGTCTACGTATAAGCCATGCATAATTCTAGATTTTTAAATTTAATTTACTTCATTGCATGATTATTTTAAATGCATTTCTTTGAAGTTAATTATTTTATTATTTCAGTTCAGTAGTTTGATTTTTAGCATTTCAGTTATTTCAGTGAGGCCGGACCGGAGTTGGAGTTTTGAGATAGAATTTAAGATTGGAGAAATACTTCCAGAATTTAATTTAGCTAGGAAGTAATTTCATTTAAGTTAAAAAGGGAAGTTGAGGATTTAATTTAATTATTTGAGGTGATTAAGAAATGAGCTCATTTAAGTTACTTAATTAAGGGTTTTATTCAATAAATTATTTAAAGGATTAGTAAAGTTTTTAAGGGTTATTAATTCACTAGATAATTATTTTTCCCTTCCTTTTATTTAGTGAATTTCGGCCACCCCCTTAGACTATTAAACAATTCATTTGCCTTGCCACCTTTGACCCTTTCTTGTATTTAATTAGGAAGATAATTCTTTGATCTTTCTAGCACCATTTAATGATCTAATTAGCATTATCCTATCCTAGTCTAGCATGTAAAAAAATCGGCCATCACCATTCTAGAAACACCCAACATAGACTTGATATCAAACAATCATTCAAAATTCAAATTTAGGAGACTTAGTCTTGATATCTTTCCTTATATCTTGCACCTATCCCCCTCACTCCCATAACCACTTATCTCACCTCCCTCACCACCGAAATACCTCATCATTCAGATCAATTTTCAGTGTAGAAAAGTCGTGAGTTCATAGCCTAAGAGTAGAGAGAAAAAATCGAGAGCAAGAATCAAGAGAAACGTTCCACTCCTCCGCGCCGTCTCCTATTTTCTTTTCGTTTCTATTTCAAACGATAACAAGGCATGTCTAGATTCTTTCTAAACCTCAATCATGTCATATTATCATATATTTTTCAGTACATGATCATGTTTATTCAAGCAAAAATCGAGATCCATGTGAAAACTTTCGAAAACAACACATGCAGAATTTTTGATATTTCTTGGCAAGCTTCACGTTTTTCTTGGTTTGTGAGTTTCAGGTGATTGGTTTAACTCCAGGCTCCCAAGGCGACCTCAATACATGTAATAGGATGCATTAGGATCAGATTGGTCCGTTCGTTCAAGCCCCTGGTTGCTGGAAATTCAGAAATGGACAGCAACTTCTCATTTGGTCCATTTGAGTTTCGAAATTCAGCTTGTTGGCAAGGAGGAAGGATCTGATCTTGGCTGCCCCAAGGGCCTATAGCCATGGTTGGATCACTCCCCTAGCAAGTCTAAGACGTGACTAAGTTGCCCTTTTGGTGGCTTGGTCCATGCCTCATCGGTTTTTAATAAAAACATCACAACCGCCCCTATGTCCCTTCGGCCCTTACAATTTCAGCATATACGGTTTCGGTTTTGGTTGCTTGGTATGGATCTTGCTTGGCATATGGCCCTTAGCCACAGTTCATACCATGCTCCTAGATGTCTAGATCGTGCCATGGTCAATAAAATGGCCACTGGAACGACGCAAGACATCGATCTAAGCAAAACACTACACACACATGCACGTTGGTTCTCGGTTAGAGTTTCGGTTGAGTTTTGGTGTGACGCGGATTGTGGCTGGCCTAGGGCCCTTAGCTATGGTTTAAATCACTCCTTGGGATGTTGTAAAGAGTCTCTGGTCGGTGGTTCACGCCCCAATGGCCGGTAGTCTCAAAAACAACACAAGTTACACGATTGTACAGTTGCTGGAAAATTACAGCAAGTTGTTGTGTCGGTTCGGTGGCTCGTTCGAGTTCTTGGTTGGCTTTTAGCCCATGGCCTTGGACTGGAAAGTGCCTCATTGAGTTAGAAAGGTCATGTTTTCGACCGTTCGTCATTTGGATCATTTTTGAGGTCGTACGAGAATTCACAGTGCGATGTGCCAAATTGACTCTCGAAAGAGCGTTTCGTGTTTTGGCCTCCATTCCACCTAGATTTCGACCCTATCATTTTAGGAGCATCATTTTATGATTTTTCAGCGTATTTTAATCATGACTATGCGCCGGTTCGGTGTCGGTTCAGGTTGGTTCGGAGTCATGACTAAATACGAAGTCATTAGGCGTCATAGTCGCATCTTTTGAACGTAAATTGCATAGTTGGTCAAGTTTAAGCTATTGCATATTTTTCATAGCACAGTTAGGTTGCAGCGAGCCTAGAGACGATCCAATCCAATCCAGTTGGTAAAATTACGGGATATTTTCATTATGCCAGTTAATTATTTTACGTGCATTAAATAGAAAATGATTATTTTTGAGATTTATGCGATATGGCTTGTGGTTCATTCACTATGTGGGAGTGTTATTTTATACGGTCGCCAGTGACCGATCAGTTCAGTATGGTACCGCCCGGTCGCCAGTGACCGGCCAGCTCAGTTCAATTTCAGCCTCCCCGGTAGCTAGTTACCGATCAGTTCAGCTTAGTGCAGTGGCCACAGGCGTAAAACATAATCTCAACAGAAAATTTTATCAGTTATTTCAGTACAGGCTCCAAGGAGCAAACATTTTTTTTACTGTGATTATCAGTTCAGTTATGCACGTATTATAATTTCTGAGTACAGATTATTTTCAGTATGCCTCAGGACAGGATATGTTAACTCATGCATATTTTAATTCAGATTTTTACTCGTTACCTGCGATATATGCATGCTGAGTCTTTAGGCTCACTAGACTTGATTGTTGTAGGTACTGATGAGGCCAGGGCCGAGGGCGGGGACCAGTGAGCCAGCTTGGGTTGGCAGTAGTGGCACCCGAGGACCTCAGAGCAGCAGTTGTTATTTTATTCCGCAAACATTTTATCAGTCGTTGGATATTTTTAAATTGTGATTTTTGGAAAACTTTATTTCCTTCCGCTGCAAAATTTTCAAATATTGAACTTGATTCACCAGTGATTTTATGAATGAGGCCATTTAAGTTCTTTTAAAAAGAAAATTTTTAATTTTTCCGCAAATTTTCAAGCAAGAAGTTACAGGGCTTCTGCAATCAGACTTGAGTTCTGACGTTCTTATTATCAATGAGTTGATAATTAAGAATGGAGCAATTGGGGTATGCTCATATAAGGACATGTTTAGTCCGAATCACATAGAGATGTGAACCCACGGCTAGTTGTATCAATGAACCATTGAGGGCCACACAAGTACTAGCTTTCTAGATCCCATTGAGAAGTTAAAATAGTTCAAAGTGTTGAACGGCTTATAAATGAGCTTATAAGCGTAAGGAAAAATAGAAGTATGACTACTATGAGAGAATATAACTTTTAATTTGACGAAGTGTTCCTAAATTAAAAGTTGGCCAAACAAGTAATGTATTTGAAAATTGTGATTTTCATAAACATTATTATGGACTAAAATTAAATTAATTCAAGTGTTGAATTAATTAAACACTATTGGATTTAGTAGAGTCCAAATAATTAATTTAATTCAAGTGTTGGATTAATTAAACTACATTGGGTCTAGTAGAGCTCAATTAGAAATAATTATTAAACTAGTGTGCTTGAGTAAAATCAAGTAATGTTTAATTGGGCTCAAATATGTTTGAGACAATTAAATTAAAGTCCATGTGCCTTGTAATTGTTACAAGCCCAAATAGATTTGCATGCATGGGAGGTGAAAAGTTAGGAGACAACTTTTGCAACATCCAAGGCATGGCATGCCTTTGAAATACACAACACCTTTTCCCACAACCTTTTTGCACTACCAAAAAACCTCTCCCCTTTTCTCCATGCATATGGCCGAAATCTTCCATGACAACTCTCTCCAATTTTTCTCTTCATTTTGGTAGAGGAAACAATACACTTCTCAAAGAAAAATGCTCTAATTTTTCTAGTGCAAAATTAGAGTGGTTCTAGTTTGTTGGTGGTGGGCTTAATATTTGAGCAAGGTGGGCTCAAAGGGAAGCTTGAAGATTGTCTTGCCATTTAAGAGCTACGGTGTTTACACCTTAGTTGGAGCCATCATCAATCTTTTAAGATTGATAGGTAAATCTTTAAAACACCCTATGTATGTCATAGTTTGTGTTTTTTTATATGCTACACTCTAGTACACAAGGTGGCCGAAAATTTCATGCTAGAAAATATGATTTCCGAATTTTGGTTGCTTCCGTTGCGCATTCGGTCACCTAAAATTTCATGCTAGTTACACAAGGTGACCATATGTCTCGGCGCATCCTCTGCACAGCACCTCGGCGCATATGCGCGAGGCCTTTGTTCATTTTACCCAACTCTCGGGTACCCTCGCGCATGTGCGCGTCCTCTGCACAGCATTCTCGCGCATGTGCGCGCTCCCCGTCGCGCATGTGCGCCCACTTCTCTGGAGTTGACTTTAAACCCTCGCACAGCTCACGCATATGAGCGCACACCCACCGCGCATATGCGCGAGAACCTCTGCCCGTTTCGCGCATGTGCGCGTCTCATGTCGCGCATGTGCGCGAAAGGCACTGTCCTCACACTACATCTTTTCATGCTGAATCAAATCGTGTCCCGATTAATCCTCTCATAATCATATCAAATTATAAATCAATAATTACAGATTACTACGATTAAATTCTCCGGCATTACATTTCTCCCCTCCTAAGATATGATTTCGTCCCCGAAATCACAGGCAATCAATCATATCAATAAGAAGGAATGTAATAGAAACGAAATAGAAACTTACATCAGTGAAACAATGCTGGGAATTCCTGTCTCATGTCTGATTCAGTTTCCCAGGTAGCTTCTTCAACTCCATGACGACTCCACTGAACTTTCACAAGTGGAATAGTGTTCGTTCTGAGCTGTTTTTCCTTCCGATCAAGAATCTGAATCGGCTTTTCAAAATAGCTCAATGTTTAATTCAATTCGGCCTCGTCTGGCTGAATAATATGTGAAGGATCTGGCATGTACTTTCGCAATAATGATACATGAAAGACATCATGTATCCCAGATAATGAAGGCGGTAGGGCTAATCGATAGGCACGATCTCCTATCTTTTCAAGAATCTCATATGGCCCAATATATCGTGGAGACAATTTTCCTTTCTTGCCAAATCTGACAACTCCTCGGAAAGGGGAAATCTTCAAGAATACTCGGTCTCCTGCCTCAAATACCAACGGTCTACGTCGAACATTGGCATATTTGGCTTGTCTCTCCTGGGCTGCCTTCATTCTCTTCTGAATTAGCTTCACTTTTTCAGTCATATCTCTGATCATAACAGGTCCAATCTCAGGGACCTCAGAGATATCGTCCCAATACAGGGGGGATCTGCATTTCTTACCGTACAACGCTTCGAAAGGAGCCATTTCAATACTCGTCTGATAGCTGTTGTTGTACGAGAACTAGTGCTAAAATCAAGCACTATCGCTCTCAGCATATCCTCCAATTCTGGATAGTCCCCTCTGACTGTCCGTCGGTCTGTGGATGATATGCGGTACTCAGATTCAATTTCGTACCTAGAGCCTGCTGTAATCTCTTCCATAAGTGCGAAGTAAACCGAGGATCACGGTCTGATACAATCGATTTCGGCACTCCGTGTAATCTGACCACCTCTCGGACATAAATTTCTGCCATCTGGTCATGTCGGTACGTCATCTCTTATGGAATAATACATGCGGATTTGGTCAATCTGTCAATCACGACCCAAATCGCATCACAACCTCGGGAGGATCTTGGTAACTTCGTTACAAAATCCATGGAAATGTGATCCCACTTCCATTCAGGAATAGCTAGACTCTGTAACAGTCCTCTTGGTTTCTTTCTTTCTGCTTTCACCTGCTGGCAATTCAGACACTTGGATACAAACTCAGCAATATCAGCTTTCATCTGTTTCCACCAAAACTGTCTTTTCAAATCATTATACATTTTTTTACCACCAGGATGAATACTGAATCGACTGTTGTGTGCTTCTGACAAAATATGTCGTTTTAACTCTGAAACATTCGGCACAACCAGATGATCATTCACATACAGTACACTATCCCGTACCTGATATTCAGATCGATGCCCTGCTCTAACCATCGATATCGAATTCTGAATATTCTGATCAACTTTTTGAGCCGCTTTAATTCTCAAAATCAGCTCTGGTTCAACTTGAACAGCAGATAATCTCAACGGTCTATAATCTGTCTCAAATACTAATCCAGACAAACAGCAATCTTCTATCAAATTCGAAACACCAATCGTCGATAAGGATAAAAAACATACCTTTCGACTCAGTGCATCTGCTGCTGCATTAGACTTCCCCGGATAGTAATTGATTTCACAATCAAAATCTTTAAGCAGATCAAGCCATCTTCGCTGTCTCATATTCAATTCTGACTGTGAAAATAGATATTTCAGGCTCTTATGATCAAAATAGATCTCGAACTTCTCACCATAAAGATAGTGTCGCCATATCTTTAATGCAAAGACAATGGCTGCCAATTCAAGATCATGAATTGGATAACGGGTCTCATGTGGCTTAAGCTGTATTGAGGCATAAGCAATGACATGCCCTCGCTGCATCAAGACACAACCTAATCCTCGGTGAGATGCATCACAATAAACCACAAAATCACCAGTACCTGACGGGATAGTCAACACCGGAGCACTGGTCAATCTCTTCTTTAATTCAAGAAAACTGGTCTCACATTCTTCAGACCAAACAAATGGAGCATTCTTCTGAGTCAACTGTGTAATCGGCTTGGCAATACTCGAGAAATCTTTAATAAATCGTCGATAATATCCTGCCAAACCCATAAAACTACGAATCTCGGGTACTGAACTTGGTCTCGGCCAAGAAATCACTGCCTCAACCTTACTGGGATCAACAGATATACCATCTCCGGATATAATATGCCCCAGAAATACAACTTGTCTCAACCAAAACTCGCATTTTGACAGTTTAGCATATAATTTCTCAGCCCTCAGAATTTCCAACACAGTTCTTAAATGCACAGCATGCTCAATCATATTCTTCGAATAAATCAAGATATCATCAATGAATATGAAAACAAAATCGTCAAGATACCTCTGAAAGACACGGTTCATCAACCCCATAAATACAGCCGGTGTATTCGTCAAACCAAATGGCATGACAATAAATTCATAATGTCCATACCTGGTTCTAAATGCGGTCTTTGAAATATCAGAAGCTCTGACTCTCAGCTGATGGTATCCAGATCTCAGATCGATCTTGGAATATACAGATGAACCCTGCAACTGATCAAATAAATCATCAATACGAGGCAAAGGATATTTGTTCTTTACCGTAGCCTTGTTCAGTTGCCGGTAGTCGATACAGAGTCTCATCGAACCGTCTTTCTTCCTCACAAACAGTACTGGAGCACCCCAAGGAGACACACTTGGTCTGATGTACCCCTTGGCTAGTAAATCTTCCAACTGTTCTTTCAACTCTTTCAACTCAATCAGTGCCATTCTGTACGGAGCCCTTGAAATCGGAACTGTACCTGGCATTAACTCAATGCTGAAGTCGATCTCTCGAATCGAAGGTAATCCAGGAATCTCATCTGGGAAGACGTCAGCAAATTCACACACCACTGGCAGGTCTGCCAATGAGGGACTCGATTTCAGTAAATCAACTGAATATACAAGGAATCCCTCTGCTCCTTTCTGTAACAATCGAGTCATAGACAATACGAATATCAAAGGAATTCTCGATCTAGAACCCTTACCGTAGAATTTCCACTCATTAGTCATATCTGGTCGGAATCTCACAATCTTGTGGAAACAATCAACAGTCGCTCTGTACTTGGTCAGCATATCAATCCCGATAATACAGTCAAAATCAGACAATCCAAGTACGATGCAATCTAACTCAATCTCATGCCCATCATACTGTAGTATACAATGTTTTACATAATTCACTGATATTAAACCTGTTCCTAACGGAGAAGAAACAGACACTATAGACACTGAAATGCAATATCGCATAGGCACAATCTCAATATGCAACTCAATTTAAAATCTATTCTGATCAATACTCAAATCAAACATAATTTGATCAATATCGAATCAAGATACAATCTAATCCATATCGACGATATCACGATATAATCGAAGTCACTACTGAATCCGATCAATATCAATTTACTGATGTTTCGACGGTATAACAATACAGTCTCGATAACTCCGTCAATCTCAACATCACAGATATAATACCCGAATTCATAATCAATATTGGTACAACTTATAATCAATAAAAATACAAATCTGATATCAAATCTCAACCACATCGACTCCAAAATTATAACAAATACATAAACAGTCTGTTCTTCAATCTGATTTCAAATATACGATGCCTACTATATCAAAAACACCATATATGATTCATATTCAATTCTGACAATATCATAATTTCAAATCGTATTTAAACGTAACAAAACTTACGTCCAGTTGTAGCCTGTGTCAATAGGAACACAGTACTGAAGTCGGATTCAAAATCAGACAGACGAATTTCTCGTAAATCCAAATTTCCACGACACAGAAAGTTTGAAGATTCCTTCCTCAGATTCTCTCGATTTCCTACTGATTGCACGTTGTACATATACATATATATATATATATATATATCCATGCATGTCTTGACAAACGTGGCTTGTTCTTTGTAATACACGTCTCGCGCATATGCGCGACTTCCTTCGGCGCATATGCGCGAGGCCTACTGGTGTCGACGCTCTGCTTTTTAACTGCTGGCGCATATGCGCGACACCATATGCGCCAAAAGTTCTGTTCCGAACTTTGGCCCCTGCTCCTCTACGCGCATGTGTGCGCAAGTTCATTTCCGAAGTTTAGCTACTAGACCCTTCTCGCATGTGCACGCGCATTGTGCTCATGTGCGCCCAACTCTCCGTCTTCGCACTTGGGTTACTGGCCACCTCGCGCCGTCAAGTCGCGCATATGCGCGCCATGTTCTGTCCGCGCATCTTGGTTTTCACATAGCTTGCGCATATGCGCGCCTACTCCTCGCGCCTATGCGCGAGACCTTCTGGTCTCACACCACGCCAACAATTTCAAGTTCATGCAATCCCAAACCAAATCTCATGCAATGATTTTCCCGGTCTCTTTTATGCCTTCAATAATCATGTCAATATAATCATATCCATTAGTACCAAATCATTTCAGATTAACAAAAATTAATTCTCGGGCATTACATTTCTCCCCCTCTAAGATACGATTTCGTCCTCGAAATCACAGGCAATCCAATCACATAAAGAAAGAAATATATAATAGAGGTTAATCAGAAAACTCATTGCAATGAAACAATTCTGAAATCTCAGTCTCACATCAGATTTTGTTTCCCAAATAATTTCTTCAGTATCATAACGACTCCATTGAACTTTCACAAACGGAATAGTCTTCATCCTGAAATATCTTTCATTCACGAATCTCTGATTTCACTCTGGAATAATCATTCAAGAAGTATAATCTCATAATACCACTCGAATAACTGATGATAGAATAAATCTTACAATACTGGCTATACAACATTTGTATATATCAATTAACAGCTCATAACTAATTAATATTATCATCTCCTATCAATCTGATAATTTCAATCAGGGTTATATTCAATCTTCAACCTCAAATATCAACAGTCATCATCCGACGTTGACATATTCAGTCTATTTATTCTGAGTTGTTTTCATTTTCCTCTGAATCAGTTTCAATTTCTTTTTCATATCTCTAATTCCATTTGATCCAATCTCAGATATCTCGCAAATATTATTCCTATACGAAGGAAATCTGCAGTGTTCATTGTACACTGCCTCGACTGATGCTATTTCAATACTCATCTGATAGCTATTGTCTTACAATCATTCACAAAGTGACAATAAGTCATGTCAACCAGTGCTAACATCCAGCACTACAGTTCCTGGATATTCTCCAGTATCAAGATAGTTCGCTCCGACTATCTGTTGATTTATAAATGATAGGTGAATGATCTTGTTGTATATTCAGCCAAAAGTACAAAATAATCCAAAAATCGGGGATATGATAAAATCAACTTTGGCATTCAGTGCAATTTGTCTACTTTTCTGACATACAACTCAGTCGTCTGATCATGTTTGTACATCTTCCTGTACAGAATAACATATACAGGTTCGAGTAATCTATCAATCACAATCATATCACATCAAAATCTTGGAAATATTGCGATAATTCCATCACAAAATCCATAGAAATGTACTCCATCTCTATTCAGGAATCAATAATTTATATAACCAATCTCCTGGTTCCTCTCCTATTGATGGACAATATAGACATTTCAGTAAATTCTGTCACAATTGATCTCATCTGTTTTTCAAACATCAATTACTTCAAGTCATTATTGTAATGCCCGAGACTTAATTACTGGAATCAGACGTTGATTAATTGACAAAATTGAGATTAGAGAAATGTAATGCCCGAGATTTTGATTCTGTTAATCTGAGATTATTGATTAAGAATTGAGGTGATTATAGCCGGGCCATTTCGAGACCAGATTGGGCAAAGCATATGAATGGTACAAGTTTTGGACAGAACTAGTGGCGCCCGAGCGGTAGAAAGTAACCGCCTGAGCGCCAATGTTCAACAAAGTGTGCTTCGGACAGAAGATGTGGGCGCCCGCGCGGTAGTTTTTGACCGCCCGAGCGCCAATGGGTATTGTGGAGGACAGAACCTCCTGCGCCCGGGCGGTAAGTTTTAACCGCCCAAGCGCCGAGCAAGCGCCCAAGCGGTAATTCTCGACCGCCCGAGCGCGAGACGTGTTGCGTGAAGAATGTGCCATTTGCCTTCTTGCATGTTAGTGTATGTATGTATAAATATATATATATATATGCACGAATTCTTCAGGAAAAAGGAGGAGTGAAGAATCGAGAAAGGGCCGAGGAAAGGGAAAGAAAATCCTTACGCCTTTTGTGAGAAATCCGTCCGTCCGATTTTGAATCCGACTTCGGTATTGAGTTCCTATCGACGTAGGCTACAACTGGACGTAATTTTTGCTACGTTTTAATATGTTCTGGAATTATGGTATTGTCAGAATCTGATATGATTCATATATGATGTTCTTGACATGTTAGACATCGTATAATCGAAATCGGACTGAAGAATAGATACCATACGGAATTGTTATGATTTTCAGAGTTGAGTTGATTGAGATTGGATATCAGAATTGAATTGTTATCGATTATGAGGTGTTATAATTGATATCTGACTGATATGGTAGTGCTGGATATATTGAAATGATGACATCATATTGTTGAAACAGAATTTGATTGAATTCTGATTATATCCAGTATTGATTGAGTGGTGTATTGATACCGTACCCTCAATATTGTTATTGTCAGATTGAGTATTGACATGCTTTAAGTTCGAGACTTCGACAGAGTCAGAGTATCAGAAAGAAAGGTATAAACTAATGTTGAGTTGGGATTGCACAACTCGAGTGAAGTTTGACTCGAGTCTCCCTAAATCACATACTTAGTTTATTGCATTGATATTTGTAATTGATGAGATTGATGTTTGTAGTCTATTGATTTATAGTCACTGCATGTATTGACTACTGATTCGTCTCGTCACCGGCTGATTCGTCTCGTCACCGGCTGATTCGTCTCGTCACCGGCTGATTCGTCTAAACTTTGGCTGATTCGCTTAATTACTGACTGATTCGTCTAGTTATTGGCTGATTCGCTTAATCCTTGAATGATTCGTCAATTCTGTGGCTGTTTCGCCCAGAACTGGATATAGGAATTATATCGATGCCGTTTAGGGTTGAGTCATTCCTATCGACTGAGATTCGATATAATTCTCAATATTCAAAACCGGAATCCCTAGGTTAGAGTTGAGTCGAGTCTGAGACGACGCGTTGTTTGAGTGAGTCTGTGATGACATGTTGATTTACAATGTTTATATCATTCATGTTGGTTGAGTTGCTACATGTTAATGATATCTTATTTATGTGTTTATATATGGTTTTATATGATTGCATGTTTACATTGTTTATACTGGGATTTATTCTCACCGGAGTTATCTGTCTGTTGTCTTGTTTTGTATGTGTGCATGACAACAGGGGGGACAGGTTCAGGGTTGAGAAGATGAAGCGAGATCGTGATTAGAGTGGAGGCTCCGGACTTGGATTAGAGATAGGGTTAGACACTTGATATTAACTGTTAAACCTTAGTTGAATAAATGTATGTGGTACAGGATTCGTACTTTTATACTGAAATGTATATATGTTTTATGTTACTACGTTCCGCATTTTAAAAAAATTTTAGACCCTGTATTACTAATTGATTAATTAGTCCCAATGATGATTAAGAACTTGATTAGCGTCCGGGTCCCCACAATTATACCTTTTTCTATCATCAGAATAAATGGTGAATCAAAGATGGCGTACTTCCGATCATACCTGTTGTTTCCAAATCCAACACATCTGACACCACAAATCAGTTATTCATATGCCATACAGTATCACATACCTGATATTCTGATCGATCATCTACTCTGATCATTGAAATCAAGGTCTAAACATTTTGAACATTCTGATCAAACTTCTGGACTGCTTTAATTTTCAAAATCAACTCTGATTCGGCTGGAACTGTATATACTCTCAACGGTTCCCAATAATCTGTATCACATCTTCGACTTTGTTTAGATCAACTGCTATATCATCTTCGGATGTAATGTCCCCCTAACAATATAATCTGTTAAACTCAGGCAAGAAAATAAAGAAGTTTCTGACATCGGTATCATTTTCAGCCACTGATCACTGCCTCAGCACGTATACCATATTCGGATATCACATACTCGGAATACAATCTGTTTCAATCAAGATTCATATCTGAACAATTTCTGTATACAACAATTTCAATTCTCAGATCCTTCAATACAAGATATTCGATTTAGTCAGTCATATGCCACGAGTATATCACAAAATATCATAGATAAACGGCATAAAATCATCAGAATACCTTTGAATACCGGATTCATCAACCCATAATCAGAACTGAAGTATTTTACTAAGAAACACACAATCAGATGTAACTTTCGGTCAGTAAATCTTCTAACTGATATTTCAATTCTTTCAAATCAATCAGTATCATTCTGTACGGACTTCTAAAATAAAACCAGTACCTGGTATCAAATCAAGGCGGAAATCACTCTCCCAGATATAAGGCAAATCCGGAATTTCATCTAGAAAGACTTTAGCAATTCTCCTGCTACTGACAAATCATTCCATGATACACTCAGTTTCAGTAATCCACTGAATACATAAGGAATTACTCCATTCCTTTCGATAATCATCGAGTCATAAATAATACAGATATCAAAGGAATTTTGAATCGAAAATCCTTACCGTGTATTATTCATTCTTCGGCCATTTCAGGTCCGAATCTTACCATCTCCTGGCAAGAATCTACAATAGTTCTGTACTTGTCAACACATCAATATCAATAATGCAATCAAAATCAGACCACACAGGTACAACACAGTATAACTCAATCTCATTCTCACTTCACTGCAGTATACGATATTTACAGAATTTACTGGTATCAATCTTTCCCCCCAAAAGATAAAAAATCAATACTACAGTATATACAGACCCAATAGAATAAAGCATATGTCAATGTAGTTCATACATAATCATGTATAAGATGTACGAGAATCTCCCAATACATATGGAACAAAATCATAAAAGAACAAATAACTGTCACTACATCATCAAGTGCATCCTGGATCTGTTCCTCGGTCACTACCACCAGATGCCTCTGCACCCTGGAATCTTCGGGAACCTCTCTGTGGACATACTCTCGCAAAATGTCCAGACTGTCGGCAGATACGGCAACTACCAAATACTCCTTGGCATTGCTCAGTGGGATGTCTTCCTCCGCAAGTCCTGCAATAAACTCCAGTATAACTCGGGCTAGAACCACTGGAGCTAGATGAACCGCTCGGTCCGCTCCCTAATTTCTTGAATTGTTTATTTCGAGCTTTCAACAAATCTGGCTTCCCACTTGTACTGCCACTATCAAATCTAAGAGGGGATTGCTGTGTCTGGGGTCGGATCACATCCAACCTCCCTCGTCGTCGACTCAAACTTGCCTCAGCTCTCTTTGCTTTATTCAAAGCATCACCAAAATGCTGGGGTCGCTCTACGTTTACCAAGGAAGATATCTCAGCATTCAATCCGTTGATGAACTGATCCGCTACAGCTTCATCATTCCCAGCTATAAGAGGAGCAAAACGTAATAAAGTAGAGAATTTAGCAACATATTCTTCAATATTAAGTTGGCCCTGTTTCAAATTCTCAAACTCTACTTTCTTGTCCTCTCGGTACGAAACTGAGAAAAATCTTCGATAGAATTCCGCTCTAAAGATTTCCCACGTAATTACCGTACCACGCTGTTCTAATACGCTTTTGGTTGTAATCCACCAACTTCTTGCGACGTCGTGTAACTGGTTGGGCACTAGTTTCATTCTCCGTTCGTCTGGATACTCAAGTGAATCAAACAATATCACTATATCATCTAACCAATTCTCACAATCATCAGATGTCTCAGTACCTCTCAGAATCGGCGGTTTAAATGACTGAAACTGTTTATACTGTATTTCCATCGGAGTTTCTGACACATCTATCTGATCAATCGAAGTACTACCTCTTTCTGGAATTCTTCGAGGAGGCATATCTGATTACTACAAGAGTTAGTATCACATGAGATAAATCAATCTCAGTCCCTTTCTGATCAGCTTACCTTCTGATCAAGAATTGGTTCTGATTCATTTTCAAATCAGACATATTACCAAATCAACTCAGATATTCAGGTAACACGTATTTAAAAACAATAATACATAATATCATGCTAGCACACACAATGTAATTCAACATTATAATAAATCACATGCTAGCAATCACATGCAAGGAAAGAAAATTCATTCTACCCTGCTCACTAGCCTCTATCTTAGTCTAAGGTAACCTACAGTTCTGGAACCTACTGCTCTGATACCACCTGTTGTGGGGACCCGGAAGCTAATTCAATTTTTAATCATAATTAGGATAAATTTATTAATTCAAGTAATTTGGGTCATAAAAAAAAATTTCTTTAATTGCGAAACGTAATGGAATCTAACTAATATACAGATTCGTATAAATAAAGTACAAATCATGTACAATCTACATTCAATAAAAACAAAGGTTTAACCACTAATTATCAAGTGTTGAACCCTATCTTTAATCCAAGTCCGTAGTCTCCACTCTAATCATGATCTCTCTCTCTTCTTGTATTGAGCCTGATCATGTCCCACCTGTTGTCATGCACACATACAAACAAGACAACAGCCGGATAACTCCGATGAGAATTATATTCCCAGTATAAATCATGTATACATGCCTTTCATATAAACAATATAAAAGCATGAAATAAACATTCATAACATGTATCAAAAATCAGAACATGAATCAAATATTCATCACATGTATTATAATCCTAAACATGAATCAATATCAAGAATAAATTATATTCTAAACATATATCATCATCAGGAACATAATTTCATATCAAGCAATGAATCACTCTCCGTGATTCTCAGACTCAGACTCGACTCAGTCCTAATCTAGGGATCCCGATCGGAATAAGACCATACACCCACCTACACTCCCGATCGGGGTGGTAGTATGTTCTTATTCACGGACTTTGGCTCTTTCCATATCGAACACCAGTAATAGAAGAAACTCCAATTCTATCCAATCCGATATAGCCAAACGTCCGGTGTCTTGACCTAACCGTCATAGACTTTGGCATTTTCACCAATATCATATCCTGTGACAATGTGCAATGTGCCGGTGACGATTCAATCACTATCCGGCACTACTGTCACAAGATTACTCATTCACAATTAGGCGTATCCGCTTAATGACTTAATACATAAATCAATAAATCAAAGGTATCAACCTCATACAATTGCAAATATCGATGCAATAAAGTAAAGTATGTGATTTTGGAAAACTCAAGTCAATCGGACTCGAGTTGTGCAATCCCACATCAACATAAGTTTACACTTTTGTCTTCGCGGTCTGACGAAGTCGAAGTCTCGAAGACAATCTGTCCATATCAATCTGAAATGCAATATCGCATAGGCACAATCTCAATATGCAACTGAATTCAAAATCTATTCTGATCAATACTTAAATCAAACATAATCTGATCAATATCGAATCAAGATACAATCTAATCCATAGCAACGATATCACGATATAATCGAAGTCACTACTGAATCCGATCAATATCAATTTACCGATCTTTCGACGGTATAACAATACAGTCTTGATAACCCCGTCAATCTCAACATCACATATATAATACCCGAATTCATAATCAATATCGGTACAACTTAAAATCAATAACAATACAAATTTGATATCAAATCTCAACCACATCGACTCCAAAAATTATAACAAATACATACACAGTCTGTTCTTCAATCTGATTTCAAATATACGATGCCTACTATATCAGAAACACCATATATGATTCATATTCAATTCTGAACATATCATAATTTCAAATCGTATTTAAACGTAACAAAACTTACAACCAGTTGTAGCTTGTGTCAATAAGAACACAGTACTGAAGTCGGATTCAAAATCAGACAGACGAATTTATCGTAAATCCAAATATCCACGACACAGAAAGTTTGAAGCTTCCTTCCTCAGATTCTCTCGATTTCCTACTGATTGCACGTTGTACATATACATATATATATATATACATATCCATGCATGTCTTGACAAACGTCGCTTGTTCTTTGTAATACACGTCTCGCGCATATGCGCGACTTCCTTCAGCGCATATGCGCGAGGCCTACTGGTGTCGACGCTCTGCTTTGTAACTGCTGGCGCATATGCGCGACACCATATGCGCCAAAAGTTCTGTTCTGAACTTTGGCCCCTGCTTCTCTACGCGCATGTGCGCGTCCTCCTTCGCGCATGTGGGTGCAAGTTCATTTCCGAAGTTTAGCTACTGGACCCTTCGCTCATGTGCGCGCTCATCGTCGCGCATGTGCGCCCAACTCTCCGACTTCGCATCTTGGGTTACTGGCCACCTCGCGCATATGCACGCCGTCAAGTCGCGCATATGTGCGCCATGTTCTGTCCGGGCATCTTGGTTTTCACATAGCTCGCGCATATGCGCGCCTACTCCTCGCGCATATGCGCGAGACCTTCTGGTCTCACACCACGCCAACAATTTCAAGTTCATGCAATCCCAAACCAAATCTCATGCAATGATTTTCCCGGTCTCTTTCATGCCTTCAATAATCATGTCAATATAATCATATCCATTAGTACCAAATCATTTCAGATTAACAAAAATTAATTCTCGGGCATTACAAGTTACCTGCAACAACATCATCTGGTGCCTCCTGAGCCTGCTCCTCTGTCAAAGTGAATTCTCTGGCCTGCTGTCTAGGAGGCTGGCTCACTGTCTGGCTACCTCCAGGCCTCTGGTGTGACTGAGTTGGGGCTGGCTGAAACGAATGAACAGCAGCAGGTCGTCTATCAGTCTGTGCCGCTGATCCAGATGATTCGGCTCCCTGGGATCTTTGGGAACCTCTCCGTGGACACACCCTAGCAAAGTGTCCCTGCTGTTTGCAGACGTTGCAACTACCAGTCACTCCCTGGCATTGCTCAGTCGGATGTCTCCCTCCGCAAGTTCTGCAGTACAATCCAGTATAGCTCTGGCTCTGTCAAGAACCACCCGAGCTAGATGAACTGCTTCCTGATTTCTTGAATTGCTTTCCTCTAGCTTTCAAGAAATCTTTCTTTCCACTACTGCTGCTACCACCCTCAAATTTGGGAGGTGGTTGCAGGGGTCTCGGTGATGGAGGAACATAGGAAGCTCCTTTCTGTCGAATCAGACCAGCTTCTGCTCCTTTGGTTTGGTTCTGGGCATCAGTGAAATTGTAGAACCCGTAAATCAGTAGACGTATAAGCCATGCATAATTCTAGGTTTTCTTAAATTTAATTGACTTCATTGCATGATGCATTTATTTGAAGTTAATTATTTCATTATTTCAGTTCAGTAGATTGATTTTTAGCATTTCAGTATTTTCAATGAGGCCGGACCGGAGTTGGAGTTTTGAGATAGAATTTAAGATTTCGAGAAATATTTCCAGAAGTTAATTTAGCTAGCAACCAAGTTCATTTAAGTTAGAAAGGGAGGTTTGAGGATTTAATTTAATTATTTGGGGTGATTAAGAAATGAACTCATTTAAGTTATTAAATTAAGGGGTTAGCTCACTAAATTATTTAAAGGATTAGTAAGGATTTCAAGGATTATTAGTTGACTAGATAATCAACATTCTTCTTTATTTTATTATGCATTTTTCGGCCACCTTTAGTGCTAGAAGATTCATTTTCCAACTCATCAACTTTGACCAATTCTTTGCATGTAATTACTAGGATAATTCTAGCATTTTTGGGAGCACAATTTAATTAAATAAATGGACATATCCTAGTCTAGAACAAGAGAAATTTCGGCCACTACCTCCTAGAAGCATCCACCAACTCATTTGATATCAATTCAAAATTTAAAATTCAAAGGGGAGTGGACTTGGTCTTGATTCTTCCTTATATTGTGCACCCTTCTCCTCACCCCTCAAAACCATTTTTCCCCCCCCCCCCTCTCCTTTTCGAAAATTCAGAGTGAATTCACACTCATTTTCAGTAGAAAAATCGTGAGGTACCTAGCCAAAAAGAAGAGAGAAAAATCGAGAGCAAGGTAAGGTAGAAAAGAGAAGCGCTCCACCTCCTCCGTGCCGCGTCGTCGTCGTTTCGTTCATTTTCTTTCGAAACGAAACCAGGCATGTCTAGATTTCTTTCAAACCTCAATCAAGTCATATTATCATTTATTTTTCAGTACATGATCATGTTTATTCAAGTAAAAATCGAGATCCATGTCAAAACATTTTGAAACCACACATGCAGAATTTTCGATTTCCTTGGCAAGCTTCACGATTTCTTTTGTTTTGTGAGTTTCAGGTATTGGATCGACTCTAGGCTCCCAAGGCGGCTTATATACATGTAGTAGGATGCATTAGGACCATGTTGGTCCATTCAAACCAGCCCCACGCTTGCTGGAAATTCAGAATGACAGCAACCTCCCCATAGGTGCAGAAATGTTGTTCGAAAAATTCAGTTTCTTGTCATGGAGGAAGGATCTGATCTTGGCTGCCCCAAGGGCCTATAGCCATGGTTGGATCACTTCCCTAGCAAGTCTAAGACGTGACTAAGTTGCCCTTTTGGTGGCTTGGTCCATGGTTCATCGGTTTTTAATAAAAACATCACAACAGCCCCTATACCCCTTCGGCTACTTCGGTTGGACAGCTTTTGGTTTCGGTTTGTGTTTGCTTGGTGTGGATCTTGGTTGGCCTATGGCCCTTAGCCACGGTTCATATCATGCTCCTAGATGTCTAGATGGTGCCATGGTCAATCAAATGGCCATTGGAACGACACGAGACATCGATCATAGCATAAACACTACACACGCATGCACGTTGCTCTCGGTTGGACCCTTCGGTTGAGTTTTGGTATGATGCGGATTGTGGCTGGCCTAGGGCCCTTAGCCATGGTTCAAATCATTCCTTGGGATGTTGGTAAGAGTCTCTGGTCGGTAGTTCACGCCCCTAATGGCCTATAGTCTCGAAACCAACGCAAGTCTTGTAGTTGCGCAGCTGCTGGAAATTACAGCAAGTTGCTGTGTCGTTTAGAAGGCTCGTTTGAGTTTTTGGTTGGCTTTTAGCCCATGGCCTTGGACTGGACAGTGCCTCATTGAGTTGGGAAGGTCATGTTTTTGACCGTTTGTCATTCGGATCATTTTCGAGGTCGTACGAGAATTTACGGTGCAATGTGCCAAATTGACTCTCGAAAGAGCGTTTCGTGTTTTGGCCTCCATTCCACCTAGATTTCGACCCTATCATTTTAGGAGCATTATTTTATGATTTTCAGCATATTTTAATCATGACTATACGTCGGTTCAGTGTCGGTTCAGGTTGGATCGGAGTCATGATTAAATGCGAAGTCATTAGGCGTCATAGTCGCATCTTTTGAACGTAAATTGCATAGTTGGTCAAGTTTAAGCTATTGCATAATTTTCATGGCATAGTTAGGTTGCAGCAAGCCTGGGAACGATCCAATCCAGTCCAGTTGGTAAAATTACAGGAATTTTCATTACGCCAGTTAATTATTTTACGTGCATTAAATAGAAAATGATTATTTTTGAGATTTATGCGATATGGCTTGTGGTTCATTCACTATGTGGGAGTGTTATTTTATACGGTCGCCAGTGACCGATCAGTTCAGTATGGTACCACCCGGTTGCCAGTGACCGGCCAGCTCAGTTCAGTTTCAGCCTCCCCGGTAGCCAGTTACCGATCAGTTCAGCTTAGTGCAGTGGCCACAGGCGTAAAACATAAACTCAACAGAAAATTTTACCAGATATTAAAGTACAGGCTCCAAGGAGCAAATATTTTTACAGTGATTTCCAGTTCAATTATGCACGTATTATAATTGCTCAGTACAGATTATTTTCAGTATGCCTCAGGACAGGATATGTTAACTCATGCATATTTTTAATTCAGATTTTTACTCGTTACCTGTGATATATGCATGCTGAGTCTTTAGGCTCACTAGACTTGATTGTTGTAGGTACTGTTGAGGCCAGGGCCGAGGGCGGGGACCAGTGAGCCAGCTTAGGTCGGCAGTAGTGGCACCCGAGGACCTCAGTGCAGCAGTTGTTATTCCGCAAACAATTTTTATCAGTCGTTGGATAATTTATAAATTGTTATTGTTGGCAAAACTTTATTTTTTTTTTCCGCTGCTATTATTTTAAACATTGAACTTGATTCCCCAGTGATTTTATGAATGAGGCCATTTAAGTTCTTTTAAAAAAAAAAATTTTAATTTTCCGCAAATTTCAAGAAATGAGTTTTAGGCCCCTCACAGAAATTATTCGGTCGCCTTGTGTTCATCAATGTAAAGATCTCAGGGTTCAAACCATTGATGAACTGATCAGCAATAGCTTCTTCATTCTCGGCCACATGTGGAGCAAATCTCAACAAGGTAGAAAACTTGGTCACATACTCCTCAATATTCAGTTGACCCTGCCTCAAGTTTGCAAATTCCGGTCCCTTATCCTTCCTGTACGACACTGGAAAGAATCTTTGATAAAACTCAGTTCTAAATACGTTCCAGGTAATAGCTGTACCTCGATGCTCCAAGGCCCGCTTGGTTGTAATCCACCAGTTCTTTGCAACATCATGCAAGTGGTGCCCTATCAGTTTCACTCTCCGCTCATCAGTGTAGTCCAAAGATTCAAACAGCATTTCAATGTCATCTAACCAGCTCTCACAGTCAACAGAAGTCTCTGTTCCTTTCAGGGTTGGCGGTTTAAATGACTGAAACCTCTTTAACAGTGTTTCTATCGGTGTTGGTGTAACATCCATTGGAGGATTCGAAGTACTACCCTGTTCTGGTATTCTTCGGGGAGGCATATCTGATTACCAAAAGGATTAGTAACCAAATACAACATATCTGTTTCGGTCCTCCTCTGATCATCTTACTGCTGATCAAGAATCGGTTCTGATTCATTCTCAATAAAACACGTTACCAAATCAAATCAGATAACCAGGTAAACATGCATTATAAAGCTGAAAACATGCTAGCAATCAAAAGCAGGAAAGAAATTCAATCTACCCCGCTCACTAGCTCCTATCTCAGTCTAAAGGATCTATCGCTCTGATATCACCTGTTGTGGGGACCCGGACGCTAATTATAATCTTAATCATCATTTAGGACAATTTAATCACTAATAATAAACATGGTCTAAATTTTTTTTTTAAAATACAATATGAATTGCGGAACGTAATGGAATTCAATCTAATATACATATCAGTATAAGGGTACAAGTCTTGTACTACATACAATCATTCTACTAAGGTTTAACATCTAAATCTCAAGTGTCTAAACCCTATCATTAATCAAGTCCGTAGTCTCCACTCTAATCACGATCTCCCTTCATCTCCACGACCCTGAACCTGTCCCACCTGTTGCCATGCACACATACAAACACGACAACAGCCGGATAACTCCGGTGAGATAAATATCCCACTATAAACAATGTACAAATAGCAGTCATATAAAAGCATATATAAAAGCATGAAACACATATCAATCACATGTATCAAATCTGAACAACATGTATCAATACAAACTCTGAATCAGACTCTGTGACTCCTAGACTCTGACTCGACTCATCCTAATCTAGGGATCCCGATCTGAATAAGAACGCAACGTTCTCCCATCTACTTTACCCCAGCTAGATGGTGGTACGTTCTTAGTCCCAGACTTTGGCTGTCTATATCGAAGATCTGCAATAGGAGTCGGTCTTCTCCTTAGTCTATCGATATATATCCAAAAGTCCAGTGACTTGGCGGTTCTGCCATGGCGGTTCTACCAAAGGCTAGGCGGGTATGCCCAACTCTGACTCATGCTTTGCTATAATCAATAGAATAAGCATATCAATATCAAGGATTGCAAATATCAAATGCAATAATCATTCTGTATGTGATTTTGGGAAATTCAAGTTAAAGCTAACTCGAGTTGTGCAATCCCGAATCAACATTTATTTATACCTTTCTTTCTTTCTATCTGACTCGGTCGAAGTCTCGGATTCACAGCCTGTCAATATCAATCTGGTAATGACAATATCGAAGAAATACAATATCAATACCTTCCTCAATCCATACTGGATATAATCAGAACTCAATCAAATTCTGTTTCAACAGCATAACTGCACAATCTTAATATACCCAGCCATACAAATCGATACATATTAATTCTTGCAACTCATGGTCAATAACGATACACATCTGACATCATATCTTCACCCAATCAACTCTGAAAATCATAACAATTCTATACGATATCCGTTCTTCAATCCGGTTTCGATTATACGATGTCTAACATGTCAGAAACACCATATATGAATCATATTCGATTCCTTCAACATCATAATTTAAAAACATAATCAAACGTAATCAAACTTATATCCAGTTGAAGTCTGTAACGAGAGGATCACTGTACCGAAGTCGGATTCAAAATCTAACGGACGGATAGAAATATAAAAGCGTAAGGATTTTTCACTTCTTTCTAGTGTTTCTTTTTCTTCGTTTCTTCCTTTTTGCTGTGAGGAATGTAGTTTGATACGTTTATATATATATCCTGCATGTTGTGAAGCTAGGTGGCTCGCCCTTTGTAAAACACGTCTCGCGCATATGCGCGACATCACTCGGCGCATATGCGCGAGACCATATGTCTCGGCGCGTCCTCTGCATAGCACCTCGCGCATATGCGCGCCCTTACTCGGCGCATATGCGCGAGGCCTTTGTTCATTTTACCCAACTCTCGGGTACCCTCGCGCATGTGCGCGGATACATGTCGCGCATATGAGCGAGGTTCTCTTGACATCTCGCGCATGTACGCGCTCCCCGTCGCGCATGTGCACCCACTTCTCTGGAGTTGACTTTAAACCCTCGCACAGCTCGCGCATATGCGCGCACACCCACTGCGCATATGCGTGAGACCCTCTGCCCGTTTCGCGCATGTGCGCGTCTCATGTCGCGCATGTGCGCGTCTCATGTCGCGCATGTGCGCGAAAGGCACTGTCCTCGCACTACATCTTTTCATGCTGAATCAAATCGTGTCCCGATTAATCCTCTCATAATCATATCAAATTATAAATCAATAAGTACAGATTACTAGGATTAAATTCTCGGGCATTACACCTCACCAACACCTCATGGTCCCTTCCTAACCTAGCCTCGCCCAGCGCACCAGCCCCTAGCCCCAAAGCAAAGCCGCACGCTCCCTAGTGTTCCCTAGAACCCTTCCGTCACCCACTCTTGAACCACGACCGAACCACCCTAGTCCAGATCGTACCTAGCCCTTCCTGGAACCTTCTTGAACCAACCCTAGCCCACGCACCGAGTCTTAGAGCCCACTGATAGCCGCGCGCATCTCCCCCTAAGCCGAAAACCCTAGTGCCTATTGTTTCCTTATGCTTCAAATAGTCGAGCCATGCTTGGACTCTTCCTAGCCACGTCCCTAGTCCTCGACCAGCCCTGGTGTGCCTCCTACCTAGCCGTGCTACCTTGCCCTTTAAACCCCATCAAATCTCCTAGATCCGCACAATTATGATTTTGAAGTACTTTAAAGATTTTTATTGTAACGTCCCGAAAATTTAAAAGTCCACTCAAACCACATGCATGCAATTATTAAATTCTTTGTGTATTTTAATTACTTGCTTTAATTGAATAAATTAATTATGTTGTGCATATTTGTATGTTTAAATTATATTTTATACATGGTTTCATTAAAATGTATTTTTAAAAGTTATTCAAGTTGCGATCGAGGAACGGAGACCGAGGGCTGAAAACTAGAAAATGTTTTTATTGATTAATTGTTTTTAAGTATTCAAATATGGGTGATGCTTTTCATATTTTTTAAAATAAGGCGTTTTGAGGTGATTTTATACGCCGGGATGTAATTTTTATTGGTGTTGGATTTTCAACAAAAATACGAACGTTTTGGCAACCCGGCTAATAAATTCACAATCTTTTCTAAATAAAATAATTTTTAATATTTTAATTAAACACTATTGGACCTAATTAATTTTCCTAATGGGCCTAAACCTTTGTTAGTGTTTAATTATTATTTAAACTCTAGATTACCCCAAATCCTCCCCACAATTCCCACGCTCAACTTTTCAGAATTTTCAATCTCACAAATTCCCTCAATTCAAATACACGGCACACACCAAATATCCAAGGGGGAAAAGCTTCAAGTTTTGCTAAGGTTTTCTAGCCGTCGTCTCCTCGCCGTCGTTCTTCGATTTGTCAATGTTATTTCGTGCGTAAATTACGCAAAGGCATGATATACTCTCCTTTTTACTCAACATTCACACCATAGTAATTATTTAAAATCGGTTCGCATGGAAAAAAAGTTGCAACATGAAATATTTTCGGATTTGTGTCATATGAAAATTTTTAAGGCTTGAATTTGAGGAAAATCATGTTTGTTATGTGGTTAAAGGGGCTGCCATGATTAGGAATTATTAAGGGATGATTTACACAGGTTTTAGAGTCATAAAAATCACTACAACGTTGCACAAACATGAATAATACAAGCTGGAACATATTCTATCTTGGTGTACCTTAGGGGCTCGGTTGTTGGGCATAGTTGCTGGGCTTTGGTTAGGCTGTGACCAGGGCTTGGGTAGGGTCTGGTATTGTGGGGACCCGGACGCTAATCAGTTTTTAATCGTCATCAGGATCAATTTACTAATCAAGTAATTAGGGTCATAAAATTTTTTTCTTTTTAATGCGGAATTTAGTGAAATCAAACTAATATACAACTCAGTATAAAATAAAGTACAAGTCCTGTACCGTCTACAAATTAGTAAAATCTAAGGTTCAACATCTAATTATCAAGTGCCAAAACCCTATATACACCAAAGTCCGAAGTCTCCACTCTATCACGATCTCTCCTCATCCCCTGGACCCTGATTATGTCCCACATGTTGTCACGTACACATACAAACAAGACAACAGCCGGATAATTCCGGTGAGAATATAATCCCAGTATAAATCAACGAAACATGCAATCATATAAACAAATATAAAGCATGTAACAGATAACAGCAATAGGTATCAAAATCTGAAACATAACCAATATATGACAGTTGACAATACTCGTAACACTACAATTCAGACTAGACTCAATCCTAGTCTAGGGATCTTGGTTTCCAGAAGTTGGCATTTCTATATCGACCAACAGTAATAGAAAAGACTCCAGTTCTATCCATGTCGATAAGGTATCGATCACCAGAAATAGAAAAAGGTCTAACTCTATCCACACCGATATGGTATCGATCACCAGTAATAGAAGTAACTCTAATTCTATCCACACCGATATAATATCGATCATCAGTAATAGAAGAAGCTCCAATTCTATCCACACCGATACGACATCGATCAACAGTAATAGAAGAAACCCAAATTCTATCCACATCGATAGCCAATCATCCGGTGACAGACTTTGGCACTATCGCCAATACACTATCTTGTGACATCGAGCAATGTGCCCGTGGCGATCCCGCCACTATCAGGCACTTCTGTCACAAGATTACTCGTCTAATACCTGTTATCTATAAATCAAGAAAACAAGTACCTCAATCAAATACATGCAAATATCAGTGCAATAAAGTAAAGTATGTGATTTTCGGAAACTCAAGTCTAAACCGACTTAAGTCGATCTCCCGATACCACATTGACTTATACCTTTCGTTTGTAGTTTCGGTCAGGAATTCAAACTCTGTCAATCCCTTGATCTGGCAATGGCAATATCAATAATATCATATTAATATACCGCTTAAACCAATTCCAATCAGATCAACAATTCAAAATCAACGGTATAACCGCACAATCCCGATATCCCGGTCAATATAACATCACCAGATAATAATTCCCTCAACTAATAACCGATACCAATACAATCTGATATCATATCTCAGTCAATTATCTTCAGAAAAAACATAACAATTCCATAATCAATCCGTTTCTTAATCTGACTTCGATTCTCTGATGTCCAACATGTCCAGAACATCATATATGAATTCCATGCAATTCTGACAATATCATAATTTCAAAACATGTCAAAACGTAGTAAAACTTACGTCCAGTTGTAGTCTGCGTTGATATGAACACAGTACCGAAGTCAGATTCAAAATCAGACGGACGGATTTTACATAATCGCGATCCTAAGATTCAAGGACAATTTTTCTCCCAAAGTTCCCCTTCGATTTCTCGTTTCTGAAGTTTTACGTATTTGCTTATATATATATATATATATATATATATATATATATATACGTAACATGCATCAAGGCAAATGGCTCACTCTACGTGCAACACGTCTCGCGCATATGCGCGACCCTTCTCGACGCATATGCGCGAGACAGTATGTCTCGGCGCGTGTCTTCCCAGCCGCTCGCGCATATGCGCGCCTCAATTCCGCGCATATGCGCGAGGCTCTCTGGACTCGACCTATGCAACTTGCGCATATGCGCGCCCTCATGTCGCGCATATGCGCGAGGTCTTCTGCCCATTTGGCGCATGGGCGGGCATCCACGTCGCGCACGTGCGCGAGAGGCACTGTCTTCGCACAAAAATTATCACACGTTACTTCAAATCGTGTCTCGGTTAATCCTTTCATAATCATATCAAATTATAAACCCATAATTACAATTACTAGGATTAAATTTCCGGGCATTACATTTCTCCCACCCTAAGATATGATTTCGTCCCCGAAATCACAGGCAATCCATCATATCATTAAGAAGGTATGTAATAAAACTGAACAGAAATTTACATCAATGAAATAATGCTGGGAATTCTTGTCTCATATCTGATTCAGTCTCCCAAGTGGCTTCTTCAATGCCATGACGAGTCCATTGTACTTTCACAAGTGGAATGGTCTTCAGTTCTGAGTTGCTTTTCTTTACGATCAATAATCTGAACCGGTTTCTCAATATAACTCAGAGACTTATCAAGCTCAGCCTCGTCTGGTTGAATAACATGTGAATCATCAGGGAGATACTTCCGAAGCATTGATACATGAAAGACATCATGTATTCCAGATAATGAAGGCGGTAATGCTAATCGATAGGCACGATCTCCTATCTTTTCAAGAATCTCATAAGGACCGACGTATCGTGGAGACAACTTTCCTTTCTTCCCAAATCGGACCACACCTCTGAAAGGAGAGATCTTCAGGAACACACGGTCTCCTGCCACAAATACCAACGGTCGTCGTCGAAGGTTGACATATTTGGCTTGTCTGTCCTGGGCTGCCTTTATTTTTTTCTGAATCAATTTCACTTTTTCAGTCATATCTCTGATCATATCAGGTCCAGTCTCCGGAACTTCAGAGATATCATCCCAATAAAGAGGGGATCGACACTTCTTTCCGTACAACGCTTCAAATGGTGCCATCTCAATACTCGTTTGATAGCTATTGTTGTACGAAAATTCACAAAGAGGCAATGCATCTTGCCAGTTAGTGCTAAAGTCAAGCACTACAGCTCTCAGCATATCTTCCAATGTCTGAATCGTCCGTTCTGACTGTCCGTCAGTCTGAGGATGATATGCGGTACTCAGATGTAACTTCGTACCAAGAGCTTGCTGCAAACTCTGCCAGAAGTGTGAATTAAACCGAGGATCATGGTTTGAAACAATCGACTTCGGCATTCCGTGCAGTCTAACCACTTCCTTGACGTAGATATCGGCCATCTGATCATATCTATAGGTCATCTTGTATGGAATAAAGCATGCGGATTTAGTCAATCGATCAATCACGATCCAAATCGCATTACAACCTCAGGAGGATCTCGGTAATTGCGTCACAAAATCCATGGAAATGTGATCCCATTTCCATTCAAGAATCGACAAATTCTGCGACAATCCTCCTGGTTTCTTCCTCTCAGCTTTCACCTGTTGGCAATTCAGACACTTGGATACAAATTCAGTCACATCAGATTTCATTTGTTTCCACCAGTATTGTGTCTTTAAATCATTGTACATTTTCCTACCACCAGGATGAATGCTAAAACGACTGTTGTGCGCTTCTGACAGTATTCGTTGTCTTAAATCTGAAACATTCGGCACAACAAGACTGATTATTCACATACAAAATACCATTTTGAACCTGATATTCCGATCGATGTCCAGCTTTGACCATAGCAATCGACTTCTGTATATTCTGATCAACTTTCTGAGCTGCTTTAATTCTCAAAATCAGCTCTGGTTCAGCTTGAATCGCATATAATTTTAGAGGCCGACAGTCTGTTTCAAAGGCTAATCAAGACAAACAGCAGTCTTCAATCAAATTCGAAACACCCCTAGTCGATAAGGATAGAGAACATACCTTTCGACTCAGTGCATCAGCTGCTGCATTGGACTTTCCTGGGTAGTATTTGATTTCACAATCGAAATCTTTTAGCAAATCAAGCCATCTTCGTTGCCTCATATTCAGCTCGGATTTTGAAAAAAAATACTTCAAGCTCTTGCGATAAGAATATATCTCAAATTTCTCGCCGTAAAGATAATGTCGCCATATCTTCAATGCAAAGACGATGGCTGCCAATTCAAGATCATGAATTGGATAAGGAGATTCATGGGGTTTCAGCTGTCTCGAGGCATAAGCAATCACATGCCCCCGCTGCATCAAAACAAAACCCAATCCGCGGTGAGATGCATCACAATAAACAACAAAATCACCAGTACCTGACGGGATAGTCAACACTGGAGCACTGGTCAATCTTTTCTTCAATTCGAGAAAACTGGTCTCACATTCCTCAGACCAAACGAATGGAGCATTCTTCTGAGTCAACTGTGTAATTGGCTTGGTAATACTCGAAAAATCTTTAATAAATCGGCGATAATATCCTGCCAAACCCATAAAGCTGCGTATCTCTGGTACAGATGTCGGTCTCGGCCAAGATATCACTGCCTCAACCTTACTGGGATCAACTGATATACCGTCTCCGGATATAATATGCCCCAGAAATACCACCTGTTTCAACCAGAACTCGCATTTTGATAGTTTAGCATATAATTTCTCCGCCCTCAAAATTCGCAACACAGTTCTTAAATGTTCAGCATGCTCCATCACATTCTTTGAATAGATCAAAATATCATCGATGAAGATAATCACGAAATCATCGAGATATTTTTGAAAGACTCGATTCATCAATCCCATAAATACCGCCGGTGCATTCGTCAAACCAAATGGCATGACAATAAATTCATAGTATCCATACCTGGTTCTGAATGCTGTCTTTGAGATATCAGAATCCATGACTCTCAGTTGATGGTATCCAGATCTCAGATCGATCTTGGAATACACCGAAGAACCCTGCAACTGATCAAATAAATCATCAATACGAGGCAATGGATATTTATTCTTTACCGTTGCCTTGTTCAGTTGCCGGTAGTCGATACAAAGTCTCATCGACCCATCCTTCTTCCTCACGAACAGTACTGGAGCGCCCCAAGGAGAAACACTCGGTCTGATATATCCCTTGGCCAGTAAATCCTCCAACTATTCTTTCAATTCTTTCAACTCAATCGGTGCCATCTTGTATGGAGTCCTCGAAATCGGAACTGTTCCCGGCATCAACTCAATGCTGAAGTCTATCTCTCGAATCGGAGGCAATCCAGGAATCTCATCTGGAAAGACATCAGCAAACTCACACACCACTGGCAAGTCCGCCAATGATGGGCTCGATTTCAGTAAATCAACTGAATATACCAGGAATCCATCCGCTCCTTTCTGCAATAATCGAGTCATATTTATTGCAGATATCAAAGGAATTCTAGCTCGAGAACCCTTACCGTAAAATTTCCACTCCTCAGCCATTTCAGGTCTGAATCGAACAATCTTGTGGAAACAATCGACTGTAGCCCTGTACTTGGTCAACGTATCGATACCGATAATACAATCAAAGTCAGATATCCCAAGCACAATACAGTCTAACTCAATTTCATGGCCATCATACTGCAGTATACACGATCTAACAGATTTCACTGATATCAAACCCGTCCCCAAAGGAGAAGAGACAGACACTACCGCAGATAATGACTCAATAGGCAAAGAATGTATCAAAGCAAATTGCTCAGATATAAATGTATGAGATGCACCAGTATCAATCAATACATATGCAGGATAACCAGAAATAAAACAGTTACCTGCCATGACATCATCAGGTGCATCATGTGCCTGCTCCTCAGTCAAAGCGAATAGTCGGGCCTGCTGTCTAGGAGGCTGGCTCGCTGTCTGGCTCCCTCCTGGCCTCGACTGTGACTGAGTAGGCGGTGCTGGCTGGAAGGAATGAACGGCAGCAGATCATCTCCCTGTCTGAGTCACTGATCTAGATGACTCAGCTGCCTGGGATCCCTGGGCACCTCTCTGGGGACACACTCGGGCGAAGTGTCCCTGCTGCTTACAAATGCGGCAGTTGCCGAACACTCCTCGGCACTGCTCGGTGGAATGCTTCCCTCCACAAGTGCTACAGTAGGGTCCTGTATAACTCTGGCCCTGACCAGTCTGTCTAGAGCCACTCGAACTCGATGAGCTACTTCCAGCTTTCTTGAATTTCTTCCCCTTAGCTTTCAGGAAGTCTTTCTTCCCACTACCACTGCCGCTCTCAAATCGAGGAGCTGGTGGAGGCATCTGTGATCTCGGTGCTGAAGACACAAACGAAGCCTCTTTCTGTCTCATCAGACCAGCTTCAGCTCCCTTAGCTCGGTTCAAGGCATCAGTAAAGTTGTTTGGCCTCCCTGTATTCACCAAGGTAAAGATTTCAGGATTTAGGCCATTTATGAACTGGTCCGCAACGGCCTCATCATGTTCAGCTACGTGGGGAGCAAATCGAAGTAGTGTAGAGAATTTGGCCAAATATTCCTCAATGTTTAGCTGGCCCTGCCTCAAGTTTGCAAACTCGACTTCCTTGTCCTTTCTATATGACACTGGAAAGAACCTTTGATAAAATTCAGTTCTAAAGACATTCCAGGTGATAGTCGTACCTCGTTGTTCCAAGGCCCGCTTTGTGGAAATCCACCAGTTCTTTGCCACATCATGTAACTGGTGCCCTATCAGTTTCACCCTCTTCTCATCAGTATAGTCCAAAGATTCGAACATCATTTCAATATCGTCCAACCAACTCTCACATTCCACGGAATTTTCCGTACCCTTCAACGTCGGTGGATGAAATGACTGAAACCTTTTCAGCAATTTCTCCATAGGAGTAGCTGTCACATCCATGGGAGGATTTGAAGTACTACCCTATTCTGGTACTCTTCTCGGAGGCATATCTGATAATCAAGGAGGTTAGTAATTCCAACTACCACATATCAGTTTCAATCCTCCTCGGATTATCTTACAGCTGATACATTCCAAATAATACACAATACCATATCAAAATCAGATATTCAGACAAACATGTATTAAAACAGGAATTCATGCTAGCAATCAAAAGCAGGAAAGAAAACCTCAATCTACCCCGCTCACTAGCTCCTATCTCAGTCTAAAGGATCTATCGCTCTGATACCACCTGTTGTGGGGACCCGGACGCTAATCAGTTCTTAATCGTCATCAGGATCAATTTACTAATCAAGTAATTAGGGTAATAAAATTTTTTTCTTTTTAATGCGGAATGTAGTGAAATCAAACTAATATACAACTCAGTATAAAATAAAGTACAAGACCGTCTACAAATCAGTAAAATCTAAGGTTCAACATCTAATTATCAAGTGCCAAAACCCTATATGCACCAAAGTCCGAAGTCTCCACTCTATCACGATCTCTCCTCATCTCCTGGACCCTGAATCCTGTCTCACCTATTGTCATGTACACATACAAACAAGACCACAGCCGGATAATTCCGGTGAGAATATAATCCCAGTATAAATCAACGAAACATGCAATCATATAAACAAATATAAAGCATGTAACAGATAACAGCAATAGGTATCAAAATCTGAAACATAATCAATATCAGACTGTCGACAATACTCGTAACTCTACAATTCAGACTAGACTAAATCCTAGACTAGGGATCCCGATTTCCAAAAGTTGGCATTCCTATATAGACCAACAGTAATAGAAAAGACTCCAGTTCTATCCACGTCGATAAGGTATCGATCACAAAAAATAGAAAAAAGGTCTGATTCTATCCACACCGATATGGTATCGATCACCAGTAATAGAAGGAGCTCTAATTCTATCCACACCGATATAATATCGATCACCAGTAATAGAAGAAGCTCCAATTCTATCCACACCGATACGACATCGATCTACAGTAATAGAAGAAACCCAAATTCTATCCACATCGATAGCCAATCATCCGATGACAGACTTTGGCACTATCGCCAATACACTATCTTGTGACATCGTGCAATGTGCCCGTGGCGATCCCGCCACTATCAGGCACTTCTGTCACAAGATTACTCGTCTAATACCTGTTATCTATAAATCAAGAAAACAAATAACTCAATCAAATCAATGCAAATATCAGTGCAATAAAGTAAACTATGTGATTTAGGGAAACTCAAGTCTAAACCGACTTAAGTCGATCTCCCGATACCACATTGACTTATACCTTTCGTTTGTAGTTTCGGTCAGGAATTCAAACTCTGTCAATCCCTCGATCTGGCAATGGCAATATCAATAATATCATATTAATATACCGCTCAAACCAATTATAATATGATCAATAATTCAAAATCAACGGTATAACCGCACAATCCCGATATCCCGGTCAATATAACATCACCAGATAATAATTCCCTCAACTAATAACCGATACCAATACAATCTGATATCATATCTCAGTCAATTAACTTCAAAAAAAACATAACAATTCCATAATCAATCCGTTTCTTAATCTGACTTCGATTCTATGATGTCTAACATGTCCAGAACATCATATATGAATTCCATGCAATTCTGGACAATATCATAATTTCAAAACATATCAAAACGTAGTAAAACTTACGTCCAGTTGTATTCTGCGTTGATATGAACACAGTACCAAAGTCAGATTCAAAATCAGACGGACGAATTTTACATAATCGCGATCCTAAGATTCAAGGACAATTTTTCTCCCAAAGTTCCCCTTCGATTTCTCTTTTCTGAAGTTTTACGTATTTGCTTATATATATATATATATATACGTAACATGCATCAAGGCAAATGGCTCACTCTACGTGCAACACGTCTCGCGCATATGCGCGACCCTTGTTGGCGCATATGCGCGAGACAGTATGTCTCGGCGCGTGTCTTCCCAGCCGCTCGCGCATATGCGCGCCTCAATTCCGCGCATATGCACGAGGCTCTCTATTGTAAGGCTCGAGATTTATTAGTCTTCATTGTTGTGATATTCGGAAGATATGAGTATGCATGACATGTAATGAGAGGCACTGAATGAGATTATGAAGTGGTGCATGAAATATAGACCGCACCCGCGGTAAGGAAAGGACCGCACCCGCGGTTGAGCTCTTGAATTGTGAAAGAATAACAGTAGCATGAGCGCACCCGCGCCTAAACAAGGACCGCACCCGCGGTGGATAGGCAGAAAGTTGGCCATTTTTACAGTAGGATCACCGCACCCGCGGTCCAGAAGCAGCGCACCCGCGGTGCTGCTACAGTAGTACTACCACACCCGCGGTGCAAACCAGACCGCACCCGCGGTCGGCAATGCTTGGATATTGATAGGGTTGCCGAGAGTTAAGCGCACCCGCGGTCCGGGAGAAGCGCACCCGCGGTACCCTGTGCGAGAAAGCCACCCTTGATTCTTATGATGACACATGGCATATATATATATATATATAGAATTGTGATGAGTCTTCATTTCAGCAGTCCCATCAGTCAAGAATCGAGGGAAAGAGTGAGAGAAAAGGGAAGGCTCTTTCATCTACAAAGCTAGCTTGTGCAAGATGTAACCATCCCAACTTCAATCCAAACATAGATTATTGCTCCTCTCATCAAGTGCTACAAAGGGATGTAAGTATTGTTCATTTCCAGCATGTTTCGAAATCTATATGTTGGAGGAATGATGATTTGAGTAGAGATATATGTTCTTGAGATTTTGTACATCGTAGAAACATAAACGGATTGAAGAAATGATATCGTAGATGATTGTTCTCAATTTCCAGCATATACATATTCCAATTTCTGCAGATTTCGAGATGCTAACGAGTATATTATGTTGGTTATGAATTGAGGATTATCGTTTGTTGATATATGTTGAAATTCTTATTGTTTAAGTTGATCGGTATATCGAGAATCCGCCTGTTATGCCGTCGAAATGCATTGAAATGAAATATTGATTCCTATGTGTATTGAAGTGTACTAGAGCTTGATAGAATGTACATTGATGATGCCATTTCAGATTTGTATTGGCAACTTTGACATCGAGACTTCAACACCGACAGAGATTGTGCGACGAAAGGTATAATTCATGTGAATTCGGGAGATACGACTCGAATCAGACTTGGTTGGAGTTTCCCTAAATCACATACTAGATTTATTATTTATATTTGATTATGATTATGTCTTGTTTATAGATTTATATTCAAACATTGAAATAGGAGAGTCATTGGCAGACTTGCTAAACTAGACGTTCGGTGGTATCGATGCTTCGGATCAGATTCAATCCGATTGTAGACATTCGATACAGAAAGGACCGAAGTCTAGGAATAAGACGTACAGTTACCCCGATTGGGAGGGTAGGTGACAGACAGTGACGTCTTATTCACACCGGGATCCCTAGAGTTAGAGTTGAGTCGAGTCAAGACATGAATTGAATTGAGTTGCATGCTTATGTTATTTTGGTTTCAGAGATTATGGAACCCATTGTTACTGCATGCTTATTTTAATTTAGTTTCATAGACTATGAAGCCTATTGTTATGAATTTTATGCATGATAATATGCTTTATGATTTATATTGTGTATATGCATGTATACATGTTTTATACTGTGATTTATTCTCACCGAAGTATCCGGCTGTTGTCTTGTTTTGTATGTGTGCATGACAAGAGGTGGGACATGATCGGGGTCAAGAAGATGATTAGAGATCGAGATTAGAGTGGTGATTCCGGACTTGGATGTAGACTTGGTTTAATACTTGAAATTTAGTAGTTAAACCCTAGACTAGTTTGAATTAGAAGCATGTTGTGTAAGATTTGTATTATTATACTGGTTTGTATAATAGATTGATTCCATTACCTTCCGCATTTTAAAGAAAAATTTTTAGACCTTGTTTATCTTAATTGATAATTAAATCCCAAAGATGATTAAGAAGATGATTAGCGTCCGGGTCCCCACATCTGGACTCGACCTGTGCAGCTCGTGCATATGCGCGCCCTCATGTCGCGCATATGCGCGAGGTCTTCTGCCCATTTGGCACATGGGCGCGCATCACGTCGCGCACGTACGCGAGAGGCACTGTCCTCGCACAAAAATTATCACACGTTACTTCAAATCGTGTCTCGGTTAATCCTTTCATAATCATATCAAATTATAAACCCATAATTACATATTACTAGGATTAAATTTCCGGGCATTACAGGTATGGGTCAAGGGAAGAGTCCTAGCCGGCTAGGACTCGAGACAAGAGGCTGGGAAGAAGTCCTGGCAGGCTAGGACTCCAACCCGTGAGCTGCAAGGATGTTGCGCAGGTTTCAGCAACTGGGCAGGAAGAGATGGCTTGGCCTGGGGGCTTCGGGCTGGGGTAGGACGATTCATTAGGGTCCTAAGATGGTGCTTGTTGGGGTGGTTCATGGTCTGGTTGTCTAGGGAAAGCGGTGGAAACAGAAAACAACAGCTGCACAAGAATGGGGCTCACGTGAAGGCTGGTGCAAAGCTTCTGGTGTTTTAGGGGCTTGGGTCGTTCCAGTTCCTGGGGCAGTGGTTATGGTAGTGTCTTAGGGTCCTAGGTTGAGTCTTGTGGTGGTGGTTCATGGGCTGGATGGCCGGGTAGAGCGTTGGAACTAGAAACTCGAAAGCTGCACAGAAATTGGCCTCACATGAGGGGCTGTCACGTTTCTGATTTTTGGGACTTAGGCGCTGGTTCTGAGTAAAAAGGGGATTAACCATGGTCTTAATTTGTGTCCTAGGGTAACGTCTAGGGCCTGGTTTGGGTCCGGTTCGAGTCGGTTTAAGCATGAAATGGTTAGAAGCATGTATGTCTCGTTTGCTCAAGGGTGCCTAGGTGGGTTTTTGGGCTGTTTCTGCAGCTTAGGTGTTGCAATGGTTTTGGATGTTTATGAAATTTTTATATGTTAATATGTTAATTTAAAATGTTTATGGATTTTTAAGAGGTTAATATGTTTAAATGTTTTACGATTTAATATGTTAAAACATTTATTTTAAATATTTGTTTTAAACGTTTATGATGTTAAAATGTTTATTTTGAAATTTTTATGGATGTTTATACGTTAAAACGTTTATTTTAAATGTTTACGGATTTTTAATATGTTAAAAATGTTTATTTTAAAATATTTATGGATATTTAAGATTTTAATATGTTAAATCATGATTTTTAAATGTTCATAGATTATTAAGGGTTAAAGTGGACATTTAAAAGATATGTTGCATGCTTGGTTTTAAAATAAAAATGATATTATATGTATTTTTTTATTAAGTAATGATAACATGTTGAAGGACGTGAAGGGATTGTGACTACTACATGTTGGAAATATCGTGAGGGTAATGGTCCCAATGAGAGCCCGACGATCGTGTTTCCTTGGTTGCGGATACGAATACGAATATGTTAATACGTAAGCCAAGGCCCAGTTGACCGGTGAGTGTGTTGCTGGTGTCCCCGCCGCTTAGTACTGTGGTTTCTTTAGATGGATCCATCGCCCAACACGATCAAGAATACGAGTCACAATCACGATCTGAATTCAACAAACACGAACATGAATATGAATACGAATATGAATATGGATACGAATATGGATATGCATATGAATATGAATACGACTATGAATATGAATATGTTTATGTTTTTATGAAAATATTTATGAAAATGTTTAAGTTTAAGTTTATGCATCTTCATGAAAATGATATTTTAAGTACAAGTATTTTTCACTGTTATATGTTAACTATATTATGTATTACTTGTTATCAAGGATATGATGTGTTGAGTCTTTAGACTCACTAGGTGTGATTGATGCAGGTGATGTTAATGTTAATGTTTTTGGAGGTCTTGATGGTTGATCTGACTGGACTGAAGGTGCACATAACCCGAGGACCGACGCTAGTTTTCCACACTAGTTTACGATTCATGATTTTAAGTGTTGTTAAAGATATTTTTACGACTTTTATTTATGTTATGAGTGGTTTTTGAGAGGTTATAGTATGGGCTATACTTTTCAAATGTTAGTTGGTTGATTTATTTTAAAATGATGTCAAAAATATTTTATGCTTGTGTATGCAATTCGGCCGATGATAAGTGAGGTTTAAAAAAAAATTTCTAGCACGTTTTAAGAAAACGAGTAGCAGACGTTTCAGTTGGTATCAGAGCAATAGTTCTGTAAAGGGTTGTGCCACCATCAGCACCGGAAAGATCAGTCGTCAAGCCTCAAACTTGTAAGTTTACATGCTTTATATGATTTTATGATGTTACCTGCATAATTATATGAGTTATATGTTTACATCACGTGTTTAATAACTTTATAATAATATATGATTTATATGCTTTAGAATTTTTATACGTGATATGATATGAAATAAGAAATTATTTGATTTCAACGCATGTTGGCTTTGTAGTGGAATTGGACAATGTTGAATTTTGGGTTTTAGTATTGACGTTCTACTTTTTGGGCTATAAGTTAATCGTGAATATTATGAATGTCTTTGGGACACGTAGATTCTTTAAGAAAATATTTATGATTCGTGGTTACTAGTTGAATTAATTTTTGGGAATTAGACATAAGGAATAATTATTCGAAGACTGCGCTTATCTTTGGAAGTAAGAAAATGTATAAATTAGGATTTTTAAGTTTGATGAAAGGTAAGATTGGTTATAGGAATTGATTTTTTTGGGTAAATAAGTTTAATTTATCGAAATTTATGTTATGGGAAACTGTAAAAGAAAATTAAGAATACCGAGAAATTATGGGTTAACTGTAGGATTTTTGAAATTAAGGAGCAATTAGGATGATTTGTAAGGAAATTAAGAATTTATCTTGCAAATATTAAGGAATTTGGGGACTAGTTTTGCAATAAGTGCGAATTGAATAGGTTATATGGTAAGAATTTTGATGATTTAGACTTTTAAGAATATTCAGAATCTTAGGATATTTTAGTTTTAGTATTATAAGATATTTTAATCAAGGATTTTTAAGGATGAATCGATATTAAGCTTGAAAAATCTAAGCGTTAGCGGATGCGTTTGGGATTTTAACGTTTAATTATGATAAGTTGATGAATATTTTGGGTATAAAATAAGGAAAAGTAACATACGATAAGTATGGTCATCCATCTTTAATGTTGGGAATTGTAAGAAATTTGAAATTCGAGGTTATAATGGTAATAGCACTAAGTCATTATGAGTCTTTTTAAATTGCAAATTGCAAATAAGGATTTAGAAGGAAAAATTTAATTGGGATCGAGGAGACGTAAGGACATTCTAGAACTTAAGCTATATTAGAGTAGCGCAGCGAAAGCGTGTATTTTTGGGATACTAGAACTAAGTCTAAACTTTGGGTTATTAAGGATAAGCGAATTTCGAGGACGAAATTCAATTTAAAGGGGGAAGATTGTAACATCCCGAAAATTTAAAAGTCCACTCAAAGCACATGCATGCAATTATTAAATTCTTTGTATATTTTAATTACTTGCTTTAATTGCATAAATTAATTATGTTGTAATGCCCGAAATTTTACCATCATAATTAGACATTGATTAATTGACAGAATTGAGATTTCAGGAGCTAAAATAAGACGTGAAAGGAGAAGCCGGGCGTTAGTGCATAACAAGCCAAGATTTTGGACAGAACTTCTTGCTCCCGAGCGGTAGAAAAGAACCGCCCGAGCGCCAGTGTCCCACAAGAATAGGATTTGGACAGAACAGTTGGCGCTTGAGCAGTAGTTTTTGACCGCCCGAGCGCCAGTGTTCAACAAGATGAGAAATCAGACAGAGAGTCTGGCGCCCGATCGGTAGTTTGCAACCGCCCGAGCGCCAGTGGATGGTAGGCCGAGTACCCAGACAGAAGGTTCGGCGCCCGAGCGGTAATTTATAACCGCCCGAGCGCCGCCTGAAAGGTGTGAAAATAAGACACGTTTCATGGACATGCAAGTGGAAGTATATATATGTATAATCATTCATTTGCTTCAGTAATAGAAACGAGAAGAACGAAAAGAAGCTCGAGAAAGTTCGCAGAAAATCCTTACGCCTTTATATTTTGATCCGTTCGTCTGATTTTCAATCCGACTTCAATACTGAGTTTCTATCGACAAGAGCTGCATCTGGACGTAAGTTTTCTTATGTTTTGTGATGATTTAAAATTATGATACTGTCAGTATCAGATATGATTGACATATGCTGTTCTTGACATGGTAGACATCGTGTAATTGAAACCGGATCGAAGAACAGATACCGTATGTAATTGTTATAAATTTTCAGAGTTGATTTGATTGTGATTAGACCGATGTGATATCAAAATTGTGTTGTTATCAATTATGAGATGTTGGGGTTGATATCTGATTGATACTGTATTGCTGGGTATATTGATATTATTCAGATTTGGATCAGATGAGTTGCTGATTTGTGTATACTTATATTGTATTGCTGGTACTTCGAGATTGTACAGTTATGCCGTTGAAACAGAATTTGATTAAGTTCTGATTATATCCAGTATTGATTTGATTGGTGTATTGATATCATACTCCTCGACCTTTGTCATTACAAGATTGATATGGACAGATTTGAATTCGAGACTTCGACTTCGTCAGATCGAGAAGAGAAAGGTATAAATAAATGTTGATTCGGGATTGCACAACTCGAGTTTGATTTAACTTGAGTTTGCCAAAATCACGTACTGAATTGTCATTGCCTCGATATGTTGCAGTGTTTGAGATTGATACGCTTATTCTATTGATTTATAGTTAAGCATTTGTTATGTGAGAAGTCACGGGCTGATGTGCCTAGTCTTTGGCTAATGTGCCTGATAGTTTGGCAGGATATGTCAAGTCTTTGGCAAGATATGCCAAGACACCGGACGTTTGTGTTAGAGTAGGTGCTCGTCGAGCCAAGTGTTGGCCGAGGGTTCATGTTTAAACTCTATGTATGAACAGTCTTTATTTTAATAATATTTGAAATTATTTTTAAACACTTCTTTGTCTGTATACCAATGCTAGTTACATAGATAAAGCCCTTGAATATACAAATAGTAGAAAGAATATGAGATGCTCATATGATGAGTATCATGAAACTCATATTTGTAATACTGTATATTCTAAACAGTTCCTAGTCGATTCAGCCGCCGCTAAGAAGGATATAGGCCGCTCGAGTTTGAGACTAGTATCTGCGATGTGAGTGAAAGGGGATCGATTTTAGGTGTTCAAATGCGCAACGGAAGTTCAAAAATCTTTTCAAGGCATGAAAACCGAAATTTTAAAGAAAAATTTGAACACCTCATGTACTAGCATGTAACATATACAAAACACAACTATGACATTCATAGGGTGTCAAAAAATTTATACCTATCAATCACAAGGATTGATGTTATGGCTCCAACTTAGTTGATATACAACTAAGCTCTTGATGGCAAGACAATCTACAAGCCTCATTTCTTCAAAATTAGGCCCATCACCAACTAGCTAGAACCCCTCTTATTTTGCAATAGAAAAATAAGAAGATTTTTCTTTGAGAAGTATTTTCTTTCCTCAACAATTGAAGAACAAAAATTGGAGAGAAAAATGGTGCAAATTTCGGCCAACTTAATGTAGGAGAGAAGGGAGGAGACTTTTCTTGGTTGTGGAAAAAGTTAAAGCAAAAAGGTGCATGTGCATGCCATGCAATTAACTAAAAAGATGTCTACAACCCTTCACCTTCCAAGCATGCATTTTACTTGGGCTTGTAACAATTACAAGGTCCATGGACTTTTATTTAAATTGTCTCAAACACATTTGAGACCATTTAACCTTTACTTGATATTACTCAAGTCCACTAGTTTAATAATTATTTCTAATTGGGCTCTACTAGGCCCAATGCTATTTAATTAATCCAACACTGGAATTAATTTAATTATTTGGACTTTACTAGGTCCACAAGTGTTTAATTAATTCAACACTTGTATTAATTTAATTTAGTCCATAATAATGTTTATGAAAATCACAATTTTCAAATACATTATTCATTTGGTCAACTTTTAATTTAGGAACACTTCCACAAATTAAAAGTTACATTTCCCTCATAGAAGTCATACTTCTATTTTTCCTTACGCTTATAAACTCCTTTATAAGCCGTTCAATACATTGAACTATTTTACTTCTCAACGGAATCTAGAAAGCTAGTACTTGTGTGGCCCTCAATGGTTCATTGATACAACTAGCCGTGGGTTCACATCTCCATGTGATTCGGACTAAACATGTCCTAATATGAGCATACCCCAATTGCTCCATTCTTACTTATCAACTCTTTGATAACAGGAACGTCAGAACCCAAGTGTAACACCTCTGACCGATTTTATAAAATAACACAGCGGAAAATTAAAAATTTACTTAGAGGGAAGAAGGATTTAAAATTCTCTTACCATAAAACATTTACAATCAAAAGTAGATACATGATCAATCAAGTGTTGCACCAAAATACAAAATATCATTTTTGATCATGTCAAAATGCTAGCAAAATAGCCTTCTTCCTTCCCTCTTCTATGCATATGACCTCGGCTCCAATAAAAGTCCTGGCCCGTCCCTCTTATCTGCATCACATGAATAACTTAAATGAGTATAAAACTCAGCAAGTGGAACTCTTACATAACAATCTGTACATATCATACTCTGTAAAACATGGCTTTGAAATCATTAAATACCATCAACTCTGAAAATATGTAATAACATAATATAACATGTCTATAACGATGGTATTTCTCTTTTCTCTGGTGGATTGATATTTCAATAGTATCTCTGTCTCTGTACCTATATCCCATCGATATAAATCGATTACTCTATTGGGATATAAGCCTATGGTTGTTGATCAACTCATTGCATGCAATCTCTGACTATCTCTTTATCAATCCAATAAATCATTTGAACTCTCTCTTTGGCATTAAACCAAACACTTTGAATACTCTTCTCTTTTGTATTCCCTTTTTACACAATTGAGACATATAAAGCCTCTCATATACAACACGGTATATCTATACATAATATGAATCAAATGGAAGGGAATAACATGTTATAACATTGGAACACAATACATAAATTATTATGTGAGCACAAGGAAATGAATTCCACTTACTACACTTGGAGCACTTGATTCTAAACTCTTGGTTGAAAACCTACAACAATAAACCATGAATTGCACCATCAACATCTCAATAATCAAACAACCATACCAATAAATCCATAAAACCAACACCATCAACAAACCCATGATTTCCCAACATCAAAAACCAAGAATAAACTATACCACAAGCTTACCTTAGCTCCTTGAACCAACAATGACCTTGTTCTAACTTCAATAATCCCACAAGATGCTAGAATCAAAGAAAGGAAAGAAAGAAAATGGAACTCTAGCTCCCTTGCTCTGAAGAAACCGAGAAGAATGGGTAGAAATGGGGAAAAAGTGAACCAACTCATGTTTTATATCACTTAAAACAGAAAACACGCTTTTACTATTCATACACCGCGGGTGCGCTCCAAAATACACCGCGGGTGCGCTAGGCATTCTGCAACACTTCCGAAAATCCAAAGTTACGACCACGGGTGCGCTGCATTATCGACCGCGGGTGCGCTGAAGGTTCTGCCCTGACACCGCGGGTGCACTAACTTTTCTACCGCGGGTGCACTAGCCGACCGCGGGTGCGGTGTCTTTTGCAGTGCGGGTGCACTGACCCTTCTTTCCAATCACCGCGGGTGCACTGAAAAATGGAGTGCGGGTGCACTCTCCTCTGTATCCAACAATATTCTTTGCATCTAAAAATCGAACCGCAACGTCGCTTCTCCTTATAATTCGGCAACACTCTCAACAAGAAAGTTGAACCTCTATGTCTTATCTAACCACTCCAATTGGCCTCATACCAATCGGCTCAACATACGAATTACCATGAATTAAATCGCAACGACGCTACAATAAAACCACATATCAAGTATAACCAACGATACTATAAATCATAAATCGAAACTCTTAACATCTAAACTATACTTAAACTTAACCAAGTAGTCAATAAACGCATGAAATCTTAAACCGTACTGTTCACCAGGCTTGGATATTACAATCTCCCCTCCTTAAAGAAATTTCGTCCTCGAAATTGACGTCTCTGCACAAACAACTCAGGATACCTCTTTCATTTCATCCTCTGGTTCCCACGTGGCTTCTTCAATCAAATGATTCCTCCAAAGGACTTTAACAATGCCGATCTCTTTGTTTCTCATTACTTTAACTTTGCGATCCAAAATCTGGACCAGAATCTCTTGGTACGTCAAATTCGGCATCAAATCCAATGGCTCGCGACGAAGAACATGGGAAGGATTCGCAATATACTTTCTGAGCATGGAGACATGAAAAACATTATGAACTCTGTCAAGATTTGGCGGTAGGGCTAACCTGTAAGCTCGATCACCGACTCTGTCCAAGATCTCAAATGGGCCAATAATTCTCGGACTCAACTTTCCCTTCTTGCCAAACCGCATCACACCCTTAAGAGGTGCTATCTTCAAGAACACCTGATCACCAACCTCAAACTGCAACGGCCTACGACGTACATCAGCATAGCTCTTCTGTCTCGACTGTGCTGTCTTCATCCTCTCTTGGATAACAGCAACAACACCAGCTGTCTGTTGGACCAACTCTAGACCCAACATCTTCCTCTCGCCAATCTCGTCCCAATACAAGGGAGATCTACACTTTCTGCCATAAAGTGCTTCATACGGTGCCATGCCAATCGTCGCTTGGTAGCTATTATTGTACGTGAACTTAACAAGAGGCAATTTGGAATCCCAGCTACCAGGATAGTCGATAGTACAAGCTCTGAGCATATCCTCTAAAATCTGAATAACTCTCTCTGATTTACCGTCCCTCTGGGGTGATATGTTGTACTGAATGCTAACCGTGAACCCATAGCTCTGTGCAAACTCTTCCAAAACTCTGAAGTAAATCTAGGGTCACGATCAGACACAATCGACACCGGAACACCATGAAGTCTAACAATCTCAGCTATGTACTCTTCGGCATACTGGTTCATGGAATACGTCGTCTTGACTGGTAGAAAATGTGCTGACTTGGTCAATCGATCAACGATAACCCAAATAGAGTTATAACCTTTTTGCGTTCTGGGAAGACCAGTCACGAAGTCCATCGTAATGTGCTCCCATTTCCATTGAGGAATCGGCAATGATAGCAATGTCCCAGCAGGTCTCTGATGCTCGATCTTCACCTGCTGACAAGTTAGGCACTGAGAAATAAACATGGCAATATCCTTCTTCATACCTGGCCACCAATAGAGTCTACGAAGATCTTGATACATCTTGGTGCCACCTGGATGTATCGAATATGGCGCGGTATGTGCCTCTGTCAAGAAGTCTCGCCGAATATCATCACCAACAGGAATACATATACGGCCTCTAAATGTCACCAAACCATCTCTCTTCATCTCAAACTTTGAATTACCTCTCTCCTCTGCTCTGGCTCTCAACTCTGTCAACTGTAAATCATTAGCCTGTTCTCTACGGATCCTGTCTGTCAAAGTAGCCCGAATGACCAACGCTGAAAAGCGAGCAATATTTCTTGGTACTACCAAAACTATCTCTTCTCTTTGCAAATCTAACAACAACGGCTTCTGAATCATAGAACTCAAAGAGGAACTTGACTTACGGCTCAATGCATCCGCTAAAACATTCGCCTTCCCAGGGTGATAACTAATCGTCACATCATAATCTTTGACAAGCTCTAACCACCATATCTGTCGCATATTGAGTTCTTTCTGAGAAAACAAATACTTTAAACTCTTGTGGTCCGTGAAAATTTCACACTTTTCGCCATATAAGTAATGTCTCCAGATTTTTAAGGCGAAAACCACAGCTGCCAGTTCCAGATCATGCGTATGATAATTCTTCTCGTAGTCTTTCAACTGGCGAGAAGCATAAGCTATAACCTTACAACGTTGCATCAGCACTGCACCAAGACCCTTCATCGACGCATCGGTAAAAGCAACAAAATCCTCTGTACCACTAGGCAATGCAAGTACCGGAGCTGTCGTCAATCTATCTTTCAACTCCTGGAATCCACTTTGGCATTCATTGGACCACTCAAACTTCACAGTCTTCCTCGTCAAATTGGTCAACGGCAGGGCAATCTTGGAAAAGTTTAAAATAAAACGACGATAATAACCCACCAAACCAAGAAAACTGCGTACCTCTGATACAGTGGTAGGGATAGGCCACTTCTGTATCACCTCTATTTTCACTGGATCAACAGCTATACCATCCTTCGAAACAACATGGCCTAAGAAAGAAATCTGCTCCAACCAGAACTCACATTTCTTCAACTTAGCATACGACCTCTTCTCTCTCAACAATTGAAGGACAACTCTGAGGTGCTCTGCATGAAGCTCTCTGGTCTTGGAATAAATCAATATGTCATCGATGAAAACAATGACAAAGCTATCCAAATACGGTTTGAACACCCGGTTCATAAGATCCATGAAGAGTGAAGGAGCATTAGTCAGACCGAACGACATCACAAGAAATTCGTAATGACCGTACCTGGTCCGGAACGCCGTCTTAGGGATATCAGACTCCCTAACTTTCAACTGATAATAGCCAGATCGCAGATCAATCTTCGAAAATATTGTAGCCCTCTGCAGTTGATCAAAAAGTTTGTCTATCCGTGGCAACGGATATTTATTCTTGATAGTCACTTTTTTGATCTCTCTGTAATCAATGCAAAGTCGCAAAGACCCATCTTTCTTTTTAACAAAAAGAACCGGAGCTCCCCAAGGCGAAGAACTCGGCCGAATAAAACCTTTATCCAATAGATCCTGCAACTGCGTCTTCAACTCTTTCATCTCTGTAGGGGCCATTCTGTACGGAGCCTTAGAAATAGGAATCGTACCCGGAACTAGATCAATCACAAACTCTACATCTCTGTCTGGTGGTAAACCCGGAACATGATCCTCAAATACATCAGGGAACTCTCTCACCACATCAATATCATCAATATTCAACTTAACCATTCTATCCATATCAACAATCGAAGTCAAAAACCCATCACAACCTCTAAAAAACAACTTCTTAGCCTCAAGACATGAAATAAAAGAAAGGACCAGCGAAGTACCTGCACTGGCGAGCATACCTTCCCTATTGCCATCATCTGCAAATTTCATCGTCTTAGCAACGCAATCAATCACTGCACGATAGGTTGATAGCCAATCCATGCCAAGTATAAAATCAAATGCAACCATCGGAATAACAATGAAATCGGCATAAACCACTCGCTCATCAATTTGAACAAAACACGCATACACAATAGACGTCGGGCACAACACATCCCCAGAAGGCAATACAACATTAAACTGGAGGGGAAGAATAGAAGGAACTAAACCCAAATATCTCAAAAATAGTTCAAATATAAAAGAATGAGTAGCACCTGTATCAATCAATGTCGTAGCTACTCTGTCTGAAATTAAAATAGTGCTAGAGATCACAGAAGAATCATGGTTTATACCTTCATTCGTCATGGTGAAGATGCGACCCTGCACCTTCTCTTAGTATGAGTACCAAATCTGAACTCACCCCTATGATGCCTGCTGCACTTGGGACACAACGGCTTCTCAGGATCAAATGGGACTGTCGGTGCTTTAGGACTCGGCTCTATTTTGCCTTTCCCCTTGTAACTGCCTTGTCCTCTTAGGCTCGAACCTTGACCTCTTTGAGCAATAGCCTGGTGCCTCGCCTGTCTCTCTCTAGCAATATCTTTCTCATCTTGCTCGGCTAACAAGGCTTTAGCCACAATCTCTTTAAATGTCACCGCTTTAGACATATTGATGTCCCTTCTGATCTCTGCTCGAAGTCCTCTAGTGAAATGAGCACCCTTGTCTTTGTCATTGGAGGCAATGTATAGGGCAAACAGACAGCCCTCCTCGAACTTCAGAATGTACTCGTCAACATTCATACCTCCTTGACGAAGCTCTAAAAACTCAGTCACCTTCCGTGCTCGAAGTGCATCTGGGAAGTACTTGTCATAGAAAAGATCAGTGAACTCTTGCCACTTAAATGCCGGAACATCCACACTAACCTTGGTAGCATCCCACCAAATGCGTGCAGCTTTGACTAACATGAATACTGCACAACCAATTCTATCCATGTCTTCATAGTTAAGATGATCAAATATCGCCTCAAGTGCTTTGATCCACTCTACAGCCACCAATGGATCAGTGCTCCCTACAAATTCCGGCGGATCCATTCTCTTGAAAGCAGTAAAGATCCCATCAATCCCAACTGCTTGAACCACTTGGCCTCTCACTTGGCCTCTACCTTGACCTGATCGTTGCATACGTAGCAACTGTTGAATCTGTTCACTGTGAACCTTGGCTTGCTCTTTCAATAACTTGCCGAACTCGTCGACAACTCTCGATGAGGAACTATCCTCACCCTCTGTAGCTTTTCTCTTAGGAGGCATAACTCCTATAATGTGCTCACATAATACATATCAACCATAACAATGAATAGATGTAGAAGAAGACATACCCGGACTGTTGAAAGTAGACGAAGTCATATGCATTGGTCCGAAGAACCTGGCTCTGATACCACTAAATGTAACACATTTGACCGATTTTATAAAATAACACGGCGAAAAATTAAAAATTTACTTAGAGGGAAGAAGGATTTAAAAATCTCTTACCATAAAACATTTACAATCAAAAGTAGATAGATGATCAATCAAGTGTTGCACCAAAATACAAAATATCATTTTTGATCATGTCAAAATGCTAGCAAAATAGCCTTCTTCCTTCCCTCTTCTATGCATATGACCTCGGCTCCAATCAAAGTTCTGGCCCGTCCCTCTTATCTTCATCACATGAATAACTTAAATGAGTATAAAACTCAGCAAGTGGAACTCTTACATAACAATCTGTACATATCATACTCTGTAAAACATGGCTTTGAAATCATTAAATACCATCAACTCTGAAAATATGTAATAACATAATATAACATGTCTATAACGATGGTATTTCTCTTTTCTCTGGTGGATTGATATTTCAATAGTATCTCTGTCTCTGTACCTATATCCCATCGATATAAATCGATTACTCTGTTGGGATATAAGCCTATGGTCATTGATCAACTCATTGCATGCAATCTCTGACTATCTCTTTATCAATCCAATAAATCATTTGAACTCTCTCTTTGGCATTAAACCAAACACTTTGAATACTCTTCTCTTTTGTATTCCCTTTTTACACAATTGAGACATATAAAGCCTCTCATATACAACATGGTATATCTATACATAATATGAATCAAATGGAAATGAATAACATGTTAAAACATTGGAACACAATACATATATTATCATGTGAGCACAAGGAAATGAATTTCACTTACTACACTTGGAGCACTTGATTCTAAACTCTTGGTTGAAAACCTACAACAATAAACCATGAATTGCACCATTAACATCTCAATAATCAAACAACCATACCAATAAATCCATAAAACCAACACCATCAACAAACCCATGATTTCCCAACATCAAAAACCAAGAATAAACTACACCACAAGCTTACCTTAGCTCCTTGAACCAACAATGACCTTGTTCTCACTTCAATAATCCCACAAGATGCTAGAATCAATGAAAGGAAAGAAAGAAAATGGAACCCTAGCTCCCTTGCTCTGAAGAAACCGAGAAAATTGGGTAGAAATGGGGAAAAAGTGAACCAACTCATGTCTTATATCACTTAAAACCGAAAACACGCTTTTACTATTCACACATCGCGGGTGCGCTCCAAAATACACCGCGGGTGCGCTAGGAATTTTGCAACACTTCCGAAAATCCAAAGTTACGACCGCGGGTGCGCTGCATTATCGACCGCGGGTGCGCTGAAAGTTCTGCCCTGACACCGCGGGTGCACTAACTTTTCTACCGCGGGTGCACTAGCTGACCGCGGGTGCGGTGTCTTTTGCAGTGCGGGTGCACTGACCCTTCTTTCCAATCACCGCGGGTGCACTGAAAAATGGAGTGCGGGTGCACTCTCCTCTGTATCCAACAATATTCTTTGCATCTAAAAATCGAACCGCAACGTCGCTTCTCCTCATAATTCGGCAACACTCTCAACAAGAAAGTTGAAACTCTATGTCTTATCTAACCATCCAATTGGCCTCATACCAATCGGCTCAACATACGAATTACCAGGAATTAAATCGCAATGATGCTACAATAAAACCACATATCAAGTATAACCAACGATACTATATATCATAAATCGAAACTCTTAAAATCTAAACTATACTTAAACTTGACAAAGTAGTCAATAAACGTATGAAATCTTGAATCGTACTGTTCAACAAGTGATACGATCCATCCCACGAGATCTTTGATTTTTCCCGATCTTTGAAACAAGTAATTGATAGATGTGACAATTGTCTCTAGATCACGCGGTCTAGCAACAATTAATAAACGATATAAACAATCTCGTTCAAGAGAACCTCCAAAGAACCCGTCCTTGTCAACCCTCGTGATATTCGATTGACAAACGCCACAAAAGATAAATCTTTTGATAAGTTTGATTTGATACGACGCAAAAGTTATAACGAAAATTAATCTTATTTTGAGAGGATTCTCAAAGAAAAGTTTTTATAAACTCAATCAATAATGAACAAAGTTGTTTACGATGATGAAACTTTCGAGTATATATGTAAGGCCCGAGAAATTTATCCGGTTAATCTAAAAGGATTTGGCGATAATTATTATAATCTATTGGTGATAATTTATATGATTATAGACGGAACGGATCAGACGAGAAAAGACACGAATTAGGTGCGATGGAGGTGCCACACGCGCACATGCGCGACTTGATGTGCGAACTGTGCGCGAGTTGGGCAGAAGATCCCGCGCATATGCGCGGAGTAATGGCGCGCATATGCGCGAGCTGTAGTATGCTTTGTCCAGAGAACCTCGCGCATATGCGCCGAGGTGAGGCGCGCATATGCGCGAGAGATGCCGAGACACACGCGCCGAGAAATGGTGTCTCGCGCATATGCGCCGAGTGATGTCGCGCATATGCGCGAGACGTGTTTCTTAAAGGAACGAGCCACGTTTCCTTGAGCATGCATGGGATATATATATATAAGTATTACTTCGATTTTTCCTTGAGAAGTTGATAAAAAGGAGCATCGAGGAACTTCGTGAAAATCCTTACGCCTTTTCCCACTCAGATTGTGATTTATGAACGATCCGTCCGTCTGAATTGTAATCCGACTTCAGTACTGTGTTCCTATCAACGTAGGCTACAACTGGACATTGGGTATGGACAGAGTTGACTTCGATACTTCGTCGTCGTCGGACCGAGAAGATAAAGGTATAAATTAATGTTGAGTTGGGATTGCACAACTCGAGTGAGGTTTGGCTCGAGTTTCCCTAAATCACATACTTTACCTTATTGTATTGATTTGATTGATGTACTTGTTCTCTTGATTTATAGACAGCAGGTATTAGACGAGTAATCTTGCGACAGAAGTGCCTGATAGTGGTGTGATCGCCACGGGAACATTGCACGATGTCACAAGATAGTGTATTGGCGATTGTGCCAAAGTCTGTCACCGGATGTTTGGCTATCGATGTGGATAGAATTATAACTTCTTCTATTACTGATGATCGATATTATATCGATGTGGATAGAATCGGAGCTTCTTCTATTACTGGTGATCGGTACCGTATCGATGTGGATAGAATCATAACTTCTTCTATTATTGGTGATCGATATTATATCGATGTGGATAGAATCGGAGTTCTTTCTATTACTGGTGATCGATACTATACCGATGTGGATAGAATACGAGCTTCTTCTATTACTGGTGATCGATACCATATCGATGTGGATAGAATTGGTATTTCTTCTATTACTGGTGATCGATACCCTATCGACGTGGATAGAACTGGAGTCTTTTCTATTACTGTTGGTCGATATGGGAATGCTAACTTCTGGAAACCGGGATCCCTAGACTAGGATTGAGTCTAGTCTTAAATGTGAAGTCATGAGTCTAATTGACAATTATATTGATTCATATTGATTTATGTTCCTGATGATGGTACATGTTTAGAATAGGATTTATTCTTGATATGGATTTATATTCTGATTTGAATACATGTTAAACATATCTGTTATATGCTTTTATTTTGTTTTATGATTGCATGTATACATGATTTATACTGAGAATGTAATTCTCACTGGAGTTATCCGGCTGTTGTCTTGTTTGTATGTGCGCATGGCAACAGGTGGGATAGGATCAGGGTCAAGAAGAGAACGAGGCTGGACTAGATAGCGTGGAGATCCGGCTTCGAAGCAACCTAGGATTCAACACTTATATATAGTTGAACCTAGTTGAATTCTTGTAGATAGTACAAGATTTATATGTTTATGTTTAATATGTAATTTGCATTGAATTACATTACGTTTCCGCTTGGTATTTTAAAAAAAAAATTTAGACCCTGTTTATTATAATTGTTTGAATTATTCCTAAAGACGATTATGGAATGAATTAGTGTCCGGGTCCCCACAATATATTGTCTCAAAAATCAAAAGATATATAATCTAGTCTCCAAAATAATTAAAACTCTAAAAGAGGAAATTTTCTCGCTCAGCCGTCTCAGACACGGACCCTGTGTAGCCCTCCGTGTACGGGTCTGTGTACACTCGGGAAATCAACTTCAGCTGGAAACAAAGGACACGGACCCCGTGTCCACCTCCGTGTACGGGTCCGTGTACACATGGTCTTCGCAAATGTCATAGGACACAGACCCCGTGTACTGGTCCGTGCTCGGGTCCGTGTAGACACTGGAATTCTTCATCCTCGGCTGTAAATGGCACGGCCCCCGTGTGCAGTTCCGTGTAGGCTCGGCCTGATCCAACAATGCTTGAATAATGTTCTTTTGGCTTTCCAACGTACTCCCATGCTTCACGAGCCCCTCTTCCTTTCTCATCACTCCCTTGAACACCATGTCCGGCCAGATTCATATCATACACCCCTTTTTCAAAAAGATTTGTCCTTAAATCTTGTCTACCTACGCAAAAATGAAGCACATCAGTAATAAAAATAATTAAATTATCAACATGCTTACCTTTAAGCTGAAGTTTGTAGGTGTTATCATTTGCTTGCTTCAATCGCACTGGAAATTTCAACACCATCGTTGCCTTTCCTATAAACTCAACTTCACCACATAACAAATAATAAATAACACCGAATGATAAAATATCCCCAAGTATCACAAATATAAGATTTCTCCCCTTCTTAGACCTAGTCAACACCAAAATAATATCCATACATATGTACGACCATAGCTCACTAGGAATAAGAAATACTTCAAGCAACTTATAGAAATCAAGCTCAGGTGCTCTCTCCCTATAGGCAATGCATTGTTTCCTATACCATTTAACATACCTCTTGATATGCAACCAACACATATAATCATGAATTATATCAATGATGAAATCACAACAATACTCCTCAATGGCGAGTAATTCATAAAATGAACATAACATGAACAATTTAATTTCCTTAAAATTATATTCATCATGAACATAAAAATTCTTATATTCACTCATCATCTTTCCAAATACATCATCAAACAAGTATGAATCATGCAAATAGGACACACTAGATGTACTACCCATGTAACCATTTAACACATCACAAAGATTTGAGTATAATGCATATAATCCATTGTCATAACAAAGACTCTTCAATTTGACAACTTCTGAAAAATCACAATCACTAACATTTAAATTTGAAGCATGTGGTTCCTCACTAATATCAAACCCATAAAATCTGAAAATAAAAGTTAAATCCAAATCACATCTCTTATACTTCACAAGTGCAAATTTCCCATCAAACCCATGAAAACTAAAACTCACATAATCAATAGGGGGAAGTAGCTCATACCTCATAGTTGTTGCATTAACAACTATTTTTACCTCTCCTCGATTGATATGTGGATCAACCCATTGAACCCATCCGTCCTCGACACTCACTTGCCTCCTCATCTCGAGGGTGCCAAAGTCCTGCAAAGAAGAATTAATACTGCTCGGGGTTGAACCGGCTATATCATCACTAGGTACATAAATCTCATCTTTGTACAAAGGTACTTGGAGAGATTTATACAAAATTAAATCACGCTCATATTCACTCTTTTGGGCCTTTAATTTATTTTCTTTTTAACTTCTTTTGGCCTCTTTTTCTTTTTCTTTTTCTTTTCTTTCTATGGCCGTCTCACTCTTTTTATCACTCATTCTTTCGGACATTTTAAAATCTTTTTCACTCTCACAATTAAATTGCAGTTGATCATCAGTAATTACAATTGTAATAGGTTGATCAAGAAAGGTACATGATGAATCATAACATGTGCGCAACAAATTATTACTACTTTCTTCTTTCTCCTCCATAGAACACATTAGAAGAAAATTCACCATCTAAGGATTCACCCTCCACAGCACAACATTCTATGCTCAAGTCAGAAATCAGTGGAGTACCAACCTCCTCAATTCTCTCAACCTCCACTTTAGGTTCAACAACAATGCTCACGTCAACTCCACACTCGACTGCGTCCTTAGATTCACATTCAACTCTAGAATCCAGTACATTCCCCTCCTCATTTGGACATTGGCTAATATCATGTCCAAACTCTAGACACCAAATACATTGAATATCATAAGTACTAACATTTGAGATTTTAGATGTACCTTGATACCCATGCTTCAAAACCAACTTCAGTCTAGTCTTGACCTTCTTCTCTTCACTCAACCTTCGTGCGGATGTCAAAAACTCCTTCCACGACTCACTTCCATGCCTACTACTCGATTTGCACCTCCTATCATCACCCGATACCAGGCGTGGTGCTCCACTCTCCTTGAATCTCCTAGCCCAATCAACTTCACGTGGATCATCCATTCCGCACCGTCTATATTTCTCACGAACGGGTTTAAACTCCTTCTCCCACATTTTATCCAACCCCCTTAACATTGTTTGAAATTGACGATCGTCGACCATTATACCTGCAAGAAAAGGTTAGTATAAAACAATAAAAGAATAAAGTTTCCTCACCACAAATTCTCACTAGTCACTCCAATGAAAATTCACTAGCACTCGTCTCTTTTTTTTTTTGTAACGACCATGGGCTATCCCGATCTTGGGCTCCCTTGGGGGCCTTGTCCCATCTTAGGTTCCCTCTGGGGCCTTTTCCCTCACGCGCTTTCCCATGCATCATTACTCATAGGACTCTCCACACCAGGATGGTGGAGTGGTACCTCCCCAAGTCTCGAACCCATGACCTCCTGGCATAAGTACATAGTTCAAAGAGACTTGGTACCAGTTGTCAAAATTGAATAGGAATCATATATGGTGTTTCTGATACAATGGACATCGTATAATAGAAGTCAGATTAAAGAACAGACGGATTATGTAATTGTTATGATTTTTGAAATTGATTAATTGAGATTCGATATCAGATTTGTATTGTTATTGAAATTATGAGTTGCACCGATATTGATTATGAGTTCTTGTATTATATCTGTGGAGTTGGAATTGACGGGGTTATCGAGACTGTATTGTTATGCCGTCGAAACATCAGTTAATTGATATAGATCAGACTCGGTATTGGTTGAGATGGTATTGTGATATCATATATCGATTGGCATTGATCAGATTATGTTTTGATTTGAGTATTAATAAGAACAGGTTTTGAACTAAGTCATGTACTGATATTGTATCTATTCGATTTTCATTATCAGATTTGGGTATGGACAGAGTTGAATTTGGGACTTCGTCTTCGTCAGACCGAGAAGATAAAGGTATAAATTAATGTTGAGTTGGGATTGCACAACTCGAGTGAGATTTGGCTCGAGTTTCCCTAAATCACATACTTTACCTTATTGTAGTGATTTGATTGATGTACTTGTTCTCTTGATTATAAATAGCAGGTAATAGACGAGTAATCTTGGGACAGAAGTGCCTGATAGTGGCGGGATCGCCTCGGGCACATTGCACGATGTCACAAGATAGTGTATTGGCGATTGTGCCAAAGTCTGTCATCTGATGATTGGCTATCGATGTAGATAGAAATGTGGCTTCTTCTATTACTGGTGATCGGTATCGTATCGATGTGGATAGAATTATTACTTCTTCTATTAGTGATGATCGATATAATATCGATGTTGATAGAATCGGAGTTTCATCTATTACTGGTGATCGATACTATATCGATGTGTATAGAATCAGAGCTTCTTCTATTACTGGTGATCGATACCATATCAACGTGGATAGAACTGGAGTCTTTTCTATTACTGTTGGTCGATATGGGAATAACCACATCTGGAAACCGAGATCCCTAGACTATGATTGAGTCTAGTCTTAAATGTGGAGTCATGAGTCTAATTGACAGTTTATATTGAGTTACGTTGATTATGTTCCTGAATATGGTACACGATGAATTATGTTCCTGATGATGGTACATGTTTAGAATATGATTTATTCTTGATATGGATTTATATTCTGATTTGAATACATGTTAGACATATCTGTTATATGCTTTTATATTGTTTTATGATTGCATGTATACATGATTTATACTGAGAATGTAATTCTCACCAGAGTTATCCGGTTGTTGTCTTGTTTGTATGTGTGCATGGCAACTGGTGGGATAGGATCAGGGTCAAGAAGAGAACGAGGCTGGACTAGATAGCGTGGAGATCCGGGCTTCGAAGAAACTTAGGATTCAGCACTGATATATAGTTGAACCTAGTTGAATTCTTGTAGATAGTACAAGATTTATATGATTATGTTGAGTATGTAATCTGAATTGAATTACATTACGTTTCCGCTTTGTATTTAAAAAAAAAATTAGACCCTGTTTATTATATAATTGTTTGAATTATTCCTAAAGACGATTAATGAATGAATTAGCGTCCGGGTCCTCATAACAGGTAGTATCAGAGCATTAGGTTCCAGAACAGTAGGTTCTAGAACTGTAGGTTCATGAGATTGAGATAGAAGAGAGGGAGCGAGGTAGATTGAGTTTTCTTTCCTGCATGTGATTGCTTGCATGTGATTTACTTATAATGTTGACTTACATTGTGTATGCTAGCATGATATTATGTTTACTGCTTTTAAATACATGTTACCTGAATACCTGAGTTGATTTGGTAATATGTCTGATTTGAAAATAAAGCAGAACCAATTCTCGATCAGAGGTAAGCTGATCAGAAAGGAGCTGAGATTGATTTATCTCATGTGATGGCTTACTCTTGTGGTAAACAGATATACCTCCTCGAAGAATTCCTGAAAGGGGTAGTACTTCGATTGATCAGATGAATGAGACAGAAACTTTGATGGAAACACAGATGAAGAGGTTTCAATCGTTTCAACCGCCGATTCTGAAGGATAATGAGACGTCAGTGGAGTGTAAGAATTGGTTAGATGATATAGAGATACTGTTTGATTCACATTGATTATCCAAATGAACGGAGAATTAAACTGGTGCCCAATCAGTTACACGAGGTCGCTAGGAGTTGGTGGATTACAACCAAAAGAGTATTAGAACAGCGGGGTACGGTGATTACGTGGGAAGTCTTTAAAGCTGAATTTTATCGAATATTCTTCTCAGGATCGTACCGAGAGGACAAGAGAGCAGAGTTTGAGAAATTGAGACAAGGCCAACTGAATATTGAAGAATATGTTGCTAAATTCTCTACTCTACTGCGTTTTGTTCCTCAGATAGCTGGGAATGATGAAGCTGTAACTGAGCAGTTCATCAAAGGATTGAATTCAGAGATAGTTGCATTGATAAATATGCAGCGACCTTACCATTTTGCTGATACTTTGAATAAAGCAAAAAGAGCTGAGGCGAGTCTGATTAGACAACAAGAAAGGTTGTGTGCAATGCAACCCCAGACACAACAATTCCCTCTCCGATTGGATAGTGGCAGTACGAGTGGGAAGCAAGATTTGCTGAAAGCTCGAAAGAAACGGTTCAAGAAGTTAGGGAGCGGTTCATCTAGCTCCAGTGGTTCTAGCCCGAGTTATACTGGAGTTTATTGCAGGACTTGCTGAGGGAGACATCCCATGGAGCAGTGCCAGGGAGTGACTGGTAGGTGCAATATCTGTAAACAGCAGAGGACACTTTCCTAGAGTCTGTCCATAGAGAGGTTCCCGAAGATTTCAGGGAGCAGAATCATCTGGTGGTAGTGATCGAGGAACAGACCCAGGACACACGTGATGATATAGTGGCAGGTAATAATCTTTTATGATTATGTTGCATATGCATTGATATATACTAATGCATTCCCTACGATTATCTTTGACTGAGTTGTATTGATATATGTTGTACCTGCTGGGTCTGTATTACTGTAGTATTGATCTTTGTACCTTTTGGGGAGAGGAATTGATATCAGTGAATTCTGTGATATATTGTGTACTGCAGTAAAAAGAGAATGAGATTGAATTAGATTGTATTGTACTTGTGTTATCTGATTCTGATTACATTATTGATATTAATATGCTAACAAGTACAGAACTATTATAGATTCTTGCCAGGAGATGGTAAGATTCGGACCTGAAATGGCCGATGAACGAATGATATACGATAAGGATTCTCGATTCTGAATTCCTTGATATCCGTATTATGTATGATTCGATGATTATCGAAATGAATGGAGTAATTCCTTATATATTCAGTTGATTACTGAAGTTGAGCCTATCTGAAAATGATTTGTCAGTAGCAGGAGAGTTGCAATAGTCGTTCCAGATGAATTCCCGATTTGTCTTATATCAGGGAGAGCGACTTCAGCCTTGATTTGATAGCAGGTATGGATTTCATTTTAGACTTCTGTACAGAATGATAATGATTGAATTGAAATGTCAGCTAGAAGATTTACTGCCTGAGAGTTAGAGTTACATCTGATTATGTGTTTCTCTGGGAAATACTTCAGTTCTGTGTATGGGTTGATAAATCATGTGTTCTGAAGTGTTCTGATGACCTTATGCTCGTTTTATCTACGATATTTTGATATATTCGCAGCGTATGATTGATTGAATCGAACAGTTGAAATCTGTATTGAATATTCTGGGAACTGAGATTGTTGTATACAGAATTGTTCGGGTATGAATCCAGATTGCAACAGATTGTATTCAGAGTCTGTGATATCTGAAGATAGTATACTGAATAATTGTAGTACAGTTGAGACAGTGATCAGTGGCTGAAAACGACATTGATAATGGCAGAACTTCAGAACGTTCAAGCCGGCTCAGAGCTGATGTTAAAAATTACAAGCAGTTCCGAAGTTTGATCAGATTGTTCAGAACTTGATATCGATAGTCAGAACAGTGTGTCAATCAGAATACCAAGTTGGTAATGCTTTATTTTATATAATTAGCTGAATTGTTTGTGCTAGATATTTCGAATTTGAAATGACAGGTATTGTCAGAGGCACACTGTAGTAGATTCAGTACTATTCTGGTAACAGGAAATGTGTGATAATTCAAACGGACAGTGTTGATGTAAATAAACGAAATCAGTTATGTCAGAATTTGTATTGAAATGTCTAAATCGCTGACAGATGAAGACAGGAAGATAGAAACCAGGAAATTGGTTATACAGATTATCGATTCCTGAATAGAAATTTGAGTATAATTCTATGGATCTGGTGATAGACTTACCGAAATCGTGCCAAGAATGTACCAGGATGTGGTTATGATTGAACGATTGTTAAATTCTGCATATGTATATCGTACCGGATGACGTACAGATATGACAAGACGACTGAGAGGTATGTCAGAAAAGGGGTCAGATTGTATTGAATGCCAGAGTTAGTTATATCATACCGTGATTTTTGGTTATACAGATTATCGATTCCTGAATTGAAATTGGAGTATAATTCTATGGATCTGGTGATAGACATACCGAAATCGTGCCAAGAATGTACCAGGATGTGGTTATGATTGAACGATTGTTAAATTCTGCATATGTATATCGTACCGGATGACGTACAGATATGACAAGACGACTGAGAGGTATGTCAGAAAAGGGGTCAGATTGTATTGAATGCCAGAGTTAGTTATATCATACCGTGATTTTTGGTTGATTTTAAACTTTTGGCAGAACGTATAGCATGATTTTTTATCTATGGTTTATAGATTGACGGATAGTCAGAGTGAACTATCTAGATACTGGAGGATATCCAGGAACTGTAGTGCTGGGTTTTAGCACTAGTGACCTGATGTCTTGTCACTTTATGAAATATTGTACAATAATATCTATTAGATGAGTATCGAGATAGCTCTAGTCGAGGTATTGTACAGTGAGAATTACAAATTTCCTTCGTATGTGAATGATACTGCGGTGATACCTGAGATTGGATTTGATGGGATCAGAGATATGAAAAAGAAAATGAAACTTATTTAGAAGCAAATGAAGATAGCTCGGAAATTGATATGAAATATGCCCATGTCAGGTGATGACTGTTGGTATTGAAGTCGAGATTGAGTTGAGGAGCTATTGATTGGTATATACGGATGTTGTATAGCTAGTATTTGCAATTAATTTTATCAGAATGATCTTAAGTAGTAAAATGATATTATACTTCTTGAATTCTTCTTCAGATTGAAATCAAGGATGCGTGAAAGAATGAAAATTCAGAATGAAGACTATTCTGCTGTTGGAAATACGGTAAAGTTAGCAGGGCATTAAAAGAGACAGAATCTGATATAAGATTAAGATTTCAAAATGATTTTATAGAAGGAGTTTCCTGAATTAACCTCTATTATACATTTCTTCTTTATCTGAATTGATTGCCTGTGATTTCGAGGACGAAATAATATCTTAGAGGGGGAGAAATGTAAGGCCCGAGATTTTAATTACTGTAATCCAAGATTAATCTGAAATGATTTATTGATTAATTGATATGATTATAGACAGAAAAGATAAGACCGGAATAGCCGAAAGAAGATTTGACATGAGGTGCAAGAAGATTCCCCGCGCACATGCACGAAATGTATGGGCGCACATGCGCGAGGATGACAGAACCATGCGCGCACATGCGCGACTTAGATTCGCGCATATGTGCGAGAGGTCCAGAGAGTTGGGCGCACATGCGCGACCTCAATACGCGCACATGCGCGGAACGTCCAGAGAGTTCAGCCCACATGCGCGGCAGAAGGCGCGCATATGCGCGAATGGTGAAGGCACGAGACAGTAGGTCTCGCGCATATGCGCGAATTATGTGCGCGCATATGCGCGAGCAGTCCGGTAGTTCGGATAAGGCTTCCGGCGCATATGCGCGGCCTTTGCCATGCAGAACTAGAACAAGCCACTTGCCCTTACATGTGCAACGTGTATATACATATATATACACACAAAGGTGATTCAATATTCTGAAGAAAGAAAGAAACGAGGCAAAGGGGTCGAGGAAGTTTGCCAGAAATCCTTACGCCTTTTTATTTTGATCTGTCCGTTTGATTTTTAATCTGAGTACAGTACCGAATTCCTATCAACGCAGGCTACAACTGGACGTAAGTTTTGCTACGTTTAGGTACGGTTTGAAATTATGATGTTGTCAAAATTGAATAGGAATCATATATGGTGATTCTGATACAGTGGACATCGTATAATCGAAGTCAGATTAAAGAACAGACGGATTATGTAATTGTTATGATTTTTGAAATTGATTAATTGAGATTCGATATCAGATTTGTATTTTTATTGAAATTATGAGTTGCACCTATATTGATTATGAGTTCTGGTATTATATCTGTGGTGTTGGAATTGACGAGGTTATCGAAACTGTATTGTTATGCCGGCGAAACATTAGTTAATTGATATTGATCAGACTCGGTATTGGTTGAGATAGTATTGTGATATCATATATCGATTGGCATTGATCAGATTATGTTTTTATTTAAGTATTAATCAGAACAGATTTTGAACTGAGTCATGTACTGATATTGTATCTATTCGATTGTCATTATCAGATTTGGGTATGGACAGAGTTGAATTTGGGACTTCGTCTTCGTCAGACCGGGAAGATAAAGGCATAAATTAATGTTGAGTTGGGATTGCACAACTCGAGTGAGGTTTGCCTCGAGTTTCCCTAAATCACATACTTTACCTTATTGTATTGATTTGATTGATATACTTGTTCTCTTGATTATAGATAGCAGGTATTAGACGAGTAATCTTGGGACAGAAGTGCCTAATAGTGGCGGGATCGCCACGGGCACATTGCACGATGTCAAATGATAGTGTATTGGCGATTGTGCCAAAGTCTGTCACCTGATGATTGGCTATCGATGTGGATAGAAATGTGGCTTCTTCTATTACTGGTGATCGGTACCGTATCGATGTGGATAGAATTATAACTTCTTCTATTACTGATGATCGATATTATATCGATGTGGATAGAATCGGAGTTTCTTCTATTACTGGTGATCGATACTATATCGATGTGGATAGAATCAGAGCTTCTTCTATTACTGGTGATCGATACCATATCGACGTGGATAGAACTGGAGTCTTTTCTATTACTGTTGGTCGATATGGGAATAACTGTAAGGTCCAAAATTAAGACGACGTAATCCAACTGCATGCGAATCTAGGAAATTATGAAAAATTGAGTAATTAATTGATTTTAGCTGCTAATTAATTATGTGACGTACTTGTTTATATGCTAAATGAGATTTATTTGTCATCATGCATAAAAAAAAATGTATTTTTAGGAATATTCAAGTGACGATCGAGGAACGGGGACCGAGGGCTGAAGAAAACGTAAAATATTTATATTAAATAATTATATTTAATTATTAAAAAGATGGTCGATGCTTTTTAGTATTTTTATGAAATTAAGGGTTTTGAGGTGATTTTATACGCCGAGGCGTAAATTTTATCGGTGTTGGTTTTTCAACTAAAATACGAGCTTTTTGGCAACCCGGCTAATAAATTCACAAATTTATTTAAACAAAAACCTTGTTAATATTTTATTTAATTCTAATTAAAGGCTAATGGGCTTATATGTTGGCTTAATGGGCCTAAAGCCATGTTAGCAAATAATTAGTATATAATACATGATTTAGTCTCCCCAAAACCCTACACTTTTTGCATCAAGGGATCGGCCACACACTTTTTAAAATCTGAAAACACTCCCACACACACACGGCACTCACCACACCAAGCTAGAAGAGGTTTTCGAAGGCATCAAGCCAAGAGCAAGCCATCGTCGCGTCCCGTTCTTCGTCGTCAACGGTTTTTCGTGCGTATAAAACGCAAAGGCACAACCTAATCTCCCTTTACTCATCCATCATATCATATTAATGCTTAAATTATTGGATGCATGAATAACATGAAAGAAAAACAAGTGCCACTTTTCTAAATTCTCGTTTTGGATCATAGCATGATATGTTAAGCAAGGTTTTTGATTCTTAAAACATGATTGTATGTTGTTTAAGGACTGCCATGATCTAGGCCATGATTTACAAGGGTTTACACGTGAGTTAGGGTCCTGTAAGCGCACCATACACGCTTGAATTTGAAGAGCACTAAATAAAACGTAAGTTGCTGTCATGGGAAGAACATGGGTTCGATTAGGGGTCCTCACGGCCGGGCTTGGTGCGACTCTTGTCCAAGGGCTAGCCAGGGGCGTGGGGGAGACCAAGGAAGAGTCCTAGCCATGCTAGGACTCGAGAGGAGAGGCGGCGAAGAGTCCATCGTAGGAAGGACTCTACCCGAGAAGCATGGCAGTTCGCGTGCAGGAGGTGCGCGGCTGCAGGGAAGGGAAGGGCTCGTTCCAAGCTTGTTGGGCAGGGTTAGGGCGAGTCCTTAGGATCCTGGGTAAGTGCTAGGTACGCTGGTTCGTCGCTAGAGTGTCGGCTAGGGTCCTTATTGCATCAAACATAGAGTCCATGCAGGATATAACTCTCGGCCAGCTTATGGGCAGTAGAGGGGACCTTCGTTTTTGGTTTTGGGGAGGGTTTCTTGTTAAAGTTAGAGTCCAGTAGGCTAAATTATTGTGTTGGGCAAGTTTTGGCTCGACATGGTTCAGGGGTAACTCGTGAAAATCAGAAGTTGGCTCGGGGTCGAAGTTTAGGTGTCAAAATAGGGTTTTAAGTATAGAAAAAATTGGAAAACGGCTCACGGGGGTCGAGTCGGGGTCCATAAGGGCTAAAATAATATAAAAAGACTAAATTTAGAATTTAAGAATTTTATATTAAAGTTTGGTATTTTTCGGGATTAAAACACTGTTAAAACAATTAAGAAAAGATAATTGAAAAAGTCTAACATTTAAGCCAAATAAAATTATGAAAAAAAATTCACGTAAGCTTAAATAATTATTTGGGACATGTTAGAGTCGTGAAATCAAGGAAAAAGTCGAAAACGTAAAATGTCGAGTCTAGGGGTAAAACGGTCTTTTTACACCTAGAAATTAGTTAAGGTCATGGCTAGTGCCCTAAATGCTATTTTATGAAAATATGATTATTTTTAAATGTTTATGAATTGTTCATGATTGAATGATGATTTTTAAATGTCTATTTGGTTTTTATGATTGAGGGAAGACATTTAAAATACATGTTGCATGCTTGGTTTCAAAAATGAAAAACGTAATGATATTCATGATTTTTCTAAAGTGATGTGAATGAAAAATGTTGAAGGATGTGAAATAATTGTGACTAATTCGTTAATGTTGGCGACGTCGTGAGGGTTATGGTCCCAGTGGGAGCCCGACGATCGTGTTTCCATCATTGCGAATATGTGGTAACGGATATGTGGTAACGGATATGTGGTAACGGTTTTGTGGTAACGGAAGAATGGGAATATCGTGAGGAGAAAAGGCCCCAGAGGGAGCCCATTTATGGGAAAAGGCCCCAGAGGGAGCCCCGACGAGCGTATTTCTATTCGAATCATGATAGGCCAGGGCCCAGTTGACCGGTGAGAGTGTTGCTGGTGTCCCCCGCCGCCCAGTACTGTGGTTTTATGTAGATGGATCCATCGACCCTCATGAGCATGATCAGGAAAGTCACAATTAACGATCTGAATTCAACAAAAGGAAAAGGAAAAGGAAAAGGAAAAGGAAAAATGTTTATGATCATGAAAAATGTTTTATGTCATGTCATGTTGAGGAAAAAGGGAAAAGGTTAAGGTTTATGGTTGCATGTCATGAAAAAGTATTTTATGAAAATGTTTATGTTTAAAGTTTATGCATAATGAAAATATTTATGAAAATGTTTATGTTTATGCATCTTCATGAAAACGATATTTTAAGTACACATATTTTTCACCGTTATATGTTGACTGTATTACGTATTACTCGTTATCAAGATTATGGTGTGTTGAGTCTTTAGACTCACTAGGTGTGATGGATGCAGGTGGTATTGAGGGAGGACTTGATGAGTGATTTGACTGGACTGAAGGCGCACACAACCCGAGGACCAGCGCTTCTACTTTTTCCGCATTATGACTTTTGACTCATGCTTTATGATTAAAGATTTTTAAGATTACTTATTTATGCTTTTGAGAGATTTTTGAGAGGTTTAGTATGGGCTTTACTTTTCAAATTATTGCTTTTTAGGTTTAGTAAAATGTTTGACGATTTTATGCTTTAAAATATTTTTCTTTGGATTTTTAAATAGCAGTTGGATGTTTATTTTTAAAATGATGTCAAAAATATTTTATGGTTCGGCCGATGCTAAGTGAGGAAAAAAAAAAAATTTCTAGTACTTTTAAAGCAATAAAAAGAGCAGGACGTCTCAGTTGGTATCAGAGCAAAGGTCCTGCAAAGGGTTGTGCCACCATCAGCGCCGGGAATATCAGTCGTCAAGCCTCAAGTTGTAAGATTTACTTGCTTTATGTGATTTTATATGATTTAACCTGCATGACGTTATGGATATTATGTTTATGATACATGTTTAATAGCTTTTTCAGTAGTATTGCCTTGCATGCTTAAAATGCTAATTAAGTCAGGATGTGTTACATGATTAGAGAACTTAGATTTAAATGCATGTTGGTTACGTTAGAATTTGGAAAACATTCAGATAAAATTCCTCCTAGACGCGTACCCGTTATCGAGAATCAGGCAGAGAACAATGTTAATCGCAGAGGGAATAGTCAAAGAAATGCACCACCACCACCACCTCCTCCAGGGGATCCTGCTACTCGTGCATTAGAGGGTATGGCTCGTCTCTTCGAGCAACAGTTACAGCAGCAGCAGATACAGCTGCAGTTACAGCAGATGCAGCAGCAGCAGCCACAGCAGCCACTTAGGCCACATCATGATATTTATGAGCAGTTCCGGAGGCTAGGGCCGAAGGAATTTTCTGGCACCACCGATCCATTTGCTGCAGAGAGTTGGATCCGATCACTCGAGGTACATTTTCGCTATCTGAACATGGGAGATGCCGACCGTGTGAGGTGCACTACTTATCTGCTTAGGGATGACGCTTCTTTATGGTGGGAAGGAGCCGAGCATGGTGTTGACCTTGCTACACTCACTTGGGCACAGTTCAAGAGGAAATTCTATGAGAAATACTTTACTGCTGACGTCAGAAGCCGGATAAAGAGGGAATTTATGACTCTCCGCCAGGGAGACGTACCTGTTGCCGATTTTGTGAAGAAGTTTGATAGGGGTTGCCACTTTGTACCCCTTATTGCTGGAGACGCGGAAGAAAAACTTAGGCATTTCAAGGATGGCCTAAGACCTACCATTCGGGATAAAGTCATGATGATGCGTCCGGAGAATTATGCTATGGCAGTTACTTATGCATATCAGGCTGAGCAGTCCTTAAAGGACATTGACTTTGAGATTCAGCGCAAGAGGCAGCACTATCAGAATAACAATCAACCCAACAAGAAGCCAAATACGGGTCCTCCTAGACCTCAAGGGCCTCAAAAGCCCCGAGGTCAAGTCAAGAAGCCAGCGCCACCAAAGCCACAGAATCCGGGAGCACCAAAGCCTGCTGAGAGGCAACCATGCAAGGAGTGCAACCGTCTACATCTTGGCAAATGCGAGTTGGGATCATATAAATGTTTCTACTGCAAGGAGGCCGGTCACAAAGCTATTGATTGCCCAAAGAGGAAAGCAGCTACTACGGCCCGAGCTTATGTGATGAATGCCGAGGAAGCCGAGGAAGAGGCAGACACTACACTCATCACGGGTAACCTAGTCATTTAACATTTTTATATTCCTTATTTCTGCATGAAATGTTAAATTGGTTATTATAATTGAATTGTGATTAAGTTTCAACCTGAGAATGTAATTTTCACCGGAGTTATCCGGTTGTTGTCTTGTTTGTATGTGTGCATGGAAACAGGTGGGATATGATCAGGGTCAAGAAGAGAACGAGGCTGGACTAGATAGCGTGGAGATCCGGGCTTCGAAGCAACTTAGGATTCAGCACTGATATATAGTTGAACCTAGTTGAATTCTTGTAGATAATACAAGATTTATATGTTTATGTTTAGTATGTAATCTGAATTAAATTACATTACGTTTCCGCTTTGTATTTTAAAAAAAAAAATTTAGACCCTGTTTATTATATAATTGTTTGAATTATTCCTAAAGACGATTAAGGAATGAATTAGCGTCCGGGTCCTCACATGAACAGTAATCGCGAATTTTTTTTTTTTGTAGATTCAACAAATCCGTAGAAATCGCTTCACAAAAATCAGTATTGAAAATCCTACGAAGAATTGAACGGATACGCTTACTTGAATCAAAAACCAAAAGCTCTGATACCAAATGATACGATCCCGCCCACGAGATCTTTGATTTTTCCCGATCTTTGAAACAAGTAATTGATAGATGTGACAATCGCCTCTAGATCACGCGGTCTAGCAACAATTAATCAACGATAGAAACAATCTCGTTCAAGAGAACCTCCAAAGAACCCGTCCTTGGCAACCCTCGTGATATTCGATTGACAAACGCCACAAAAGATAAATCTTTTGATAAGTTTGATTTGATACGACGCAAAAGTTATAACAAAACTTAAGCTTGTTTTGAGAGGATTCTCAAAGAAAAGTTTTTATAAACTCAATCAATAATGAACAAAGTTGTTTACAATGATGAAACTTTCGAGTATATATTGTCTCAAAAATCAAAAGATATCAAATCTAGTCTCCAAAATAATTAAAACTCTAGAAAAGGAAATGTTCTCGCTCAGCCGTCTTAGACACGGACCCCGTGTAGCCCTCCGTGTACGGGTCCGTGTACACTCGGGAAATCAACTTCTGCTGGAAACAAAGGACACAGACCCCGTGTCCACCTCCGTGTATGGGTCCGTGTAAACACGGTCTTCGCAAATGTCATAGGACACGGACCCCATGTACTGGTCCGTGCTCGGGTCCGTGTAGACACTAGAATTCTTCATCCTCGGCTGTAAATGGTACGGCCCCCGTGTGCAGGTCCGTGTGGACATCCGTGTAGGCTCGGCCTGATCCAACAATGCTTGAATAATGTTCTTTTGGCTTTCCAACATACTCCCATGCATCACGAGCCCCTCTTCCTTGCTCATCACTCCCTTGAACACCATGTCCGGCCAGATTCATATCACCAGGCTTGGATATTGCATCAAGTCTGATAGTACCCAACCAATCATGTTAAATGCCTAGCAGTATCGCTTACATGATTCCCTAGGTATCAAATGATAGTGCCTGCAAGAACCATTCAATTATGGTTAGCGTACAGTACGGTCCCTTCATCTCATATATCCCGACCGATTCGACAACCATTGGTATATCGAGATTTGTCAATGAATCGATACTATGTGTCATGTCATAGTTGCATCGATGGTGTAATCTATGAAACTCCTTTCATAATTACCACCATACTCTGATCAGATATTTCAAACTACATATACATGAGATCACATAGTATATCCATACCCGAAGGTAAGCGGTGAATCCCCGACTACAATGCATCGACTCCTATATGTTTTGACAAAACACCCAACCTTGCCACCTGATGACCCCATGAGAGTCGGTAAACAAGTCAAAGTGTAATGCTAGCACATAGAGTCTCAATGTTGTCCCGGGTCATAAGGACTAATGGTGTACAACCATAAACTAGGACGTTTCCACTCGATAAGTGAGAACAACTTGGAAAGTCCTTTATGGAGGGTTGTTCACTGCACTCTACCAGAAGCACCTATCTGCATGCTCGGACATCACAATGTCCCCTACCAATGAAACATGGTACTCAAATCGCAGATACTAGTCTCGAACTCGAGCGACCTATATCCTTCTTAGCGGCGGCTGAATCGACTAGGAACTGTTTAGAATATACAGTATTCCAAATATGAGTTTCATGATACTCATCATATGAGCATCTCATATTCTTTGTACTATTTGTATATTCAAGGACTTTATCTCTGACACTAGCATGGGTACACAGATAAAGATGTGCCAAAACAATAATTTCAAATATTATTAAAATAAAGATTGTTTATACATAGAGTTTCATTGTGAACACTCGGCCAACACTTGGCTCGACGGGCACCTACTCTAACAATCTCCCACTTGCACTAGAGCCAACTACCCATATGCTTTAAACCCATCGATTCGCGATGCTTCTCGAATAATGGTCCCAGTAAAGGCTTAGTTAGTGGATCATTAACATTATCTGCGGAGCCGACTTTGTCAATCGAGACATATCCTCTTTCCACAATCTCTCAGAGGATGTGGTACTTTCTCAATACATGTTTGGACTTCTGCTGAGACCTTGGCTCCTTTGCTTGAGCAATGGCTCCCGTGATGTCACACAACACCGGGACATGAGCAACTCCATAGGAACGACGTCCAACTCTTGGACGAAATTCCTTATCCAAACAGCCTCTTTTGCTGCATCTGATGCAGCAATGTATTCGGCCTCAGTGGTGGAATCCGCAGTACTGTCTTGCATGGAACTCTTCCAAGAGACAGCAACACCATTGAGCATGAATACGAACCTAGAGGTTGACTTCGAGTCATCGATATCGCTTTGGAAGCTAGAGTCGGTATAGCCTTCCAATTTCAGTTCCCCACCCCCATAGACCAAGAACAATTCATTGGTCCTTCTCAAATACTTGAGGATGTCTTTTACAGCTTTCCAATGTGGAAGACCGGGGTTCGATTGATATCTACTCACTACACTTAGTGCGAAAGCCACGTCAGGACGTGTAGATATCATCCCATACATGGTGCTTGTAGAGGCCTGAAAATTCTTACTTGGAAATTTGCGGGAAAATTTAAAATTTTCTTTTTAAAATAATTAAAATCGCCTCCTTCATAAATGAACTGATAAATAAATTTTGATGTTCAAAGTGGCAGCGGAAGAAATTAACATTTTCGAAATAATAGTAAAAGTTTATCCAACGATAAAAATGTTTGAGCAGACAAATAATAATAAATGCTGAACTGAGGTCCTCGGGTCCTACTACCGCTGACTCGAGCTTGCTCACTGGTCCCCGCCCTCGATCCCGACATCATCAGCAACTACAACAATCAAGTCTAGTGAGTCTAAAGACTCAACATGCATATAACGTAAATAACAAGTAAATAAATAGTAAAATTTTGCATGGGATAAAAAAATATCATGTCATGAGGCATAATGCGAAAATAACTTGTCATGAGCAATTATAATACGTGCATAACTGAACTGAAAATCATAGTGAAAATGTTTGCTCCTTGGAGCCCTGTACTGAAATAGCATGTAATAATTTTCTGGTGAGATTATGATCTACCCAAGTGGTCCCTGAACTGAACTGAACTGAGCTGACCGGTAACTGGCGATCGGGTTTAATAATGTACATCTGATCAGACTACTGCCACAGTATACTGGGTGAAACAACTGAACTGACCGGTAACTGGCGACCGGACCGGTAACCGGCGACCGGGTTTAATCATGATAGTAAAATGACCACAAGCAATATCGCATAAATCTCAAAATTTGTATTTTTGCACGTAATATAATTAAATAACTGAATTAAATATCCTGTACTAATTTACTAAATGGATTGGATCGGTTTCAGGCTCGCTGCAATCTAAATATGCCATGAAAAATATGCAATAGCTTAAATCCAAAAACTGAGACAAGTGCGCCTAATGACTTCGTACTTAATCATAACTCCGAACCAACCCGAACCAACACTGAAACATCTTATAGTCATGATTAAAATACGCTTAAAATGATGAGGTTATGCTCCTAAAATGGTGAGGGTCGAAATCTAGGTGAATGGAGGCCAAAACATGAAACGCTCTTTCTAGAGTCAATTTGGCACATCGCACCGTAAATTCTCGTACGACCTAAAAAATGATTCGAATCACAAACGGTCAAAAACATGACCTTCCTAACTCGATGAAGCACTGTCCAGTCCAAGGTAATAGGATAAAAGACAACTGAGAACTCGAACGAGCCACTGAACCGTCACCGCAAGTTGCTGTCCAAAAATACAGCAGTTGTGCTTTGGTTTCTTGGGTTGTTTGCGAGACTAATGGCCATTGGGGCTTGAACCACCGACCAAAACCTCTTACCAAAATCCTAAGGAATGATTTGAACCATGGCTAAGGGCCCTAGACCAGCCACAATTCGCATCACACCAGCAAACAACCGAACGTTCCAACCGAGAACAAATTCTGCACGTAGGATGCATTGCTTTTGTTTTGCTGTCACGAATCGTTCCAATGGCCATTTGATTGACCATGACACGATCTATACATCTAGGGGTATGGTATGAACCGTGGCTAATGGCCATAGGCCAAACAAGATCCACACCATTCCACCATTTTCGAAATACACATGTTGTACCAAGAGAAAGCCGAAAGGGGGAAGGGGCTGTTCTTGTTGTTTTATTTGAAAACCGATTCACCATGGACCAAGCCACCAAAAGGCCGACTTAGTCATGTCTTAGACATGCTAGGGGAGTGATCTAACCATGGCTATAGGCCTTTTGAGCAACCATGATCGAAAACTTTTCCCTTTGACAGCAACCTGAATTTTTTTTTTTTGAAACTCATATGGACACAAATGGGAAGTTGCTGTCATCTTCTCGACTTCCAGCGTGCATGGGGTTAAATTAATGGGCCAACATGGTCCTAATGCATCCTATTACATGTTTAGATGTAACCTTGGGAGCCTGGAATCGAACTAATACCTGGAACCATCAAAACAAAAGAAACTGTGAAGAGCATCATGAAAGCCGAAATTCTGCACCCTTTATTTTCTGAAAAAATGTTTGATATATTTCGGTTTTTGCATGAAATGATGATCATGAAATATAAAAATAATGATAGTAGGACTTGATTGAAGAGTCAAGGAAGAATATATGCATGCCTGGTTTCGTTTGAAAGAAAAACGAAAGAATTAGACGATCCGGCGCGGAGGAGGTGGAGCGCTTTCTTTTCTTGCTTCTTCACTCGATTATTTTCTCTTGTTAATGGCTGAGTGGCTCACGATTTTTGCCTCTAAAACTCTCTGAATCTCGGTGATGGAGGGGTGGAGAATGATGGTTAGGAGAGTGAGGGGAAGATCCACTAATAAAGGAATTCAAAGGGCAAGACTAAGTCTACCTCTCATTTAAATTTTGAAATTGTTTGATCAAGTCTTCTTGGGGGGAATGAGGTGACCGATATTCTCATCTAGACTAGGTTAGGATATGCTCTAATATTCATTAATTAAGGTTGACCAATAATTAAAAAAAGTTTGCATGCTAAACTTTACAAAGAATGGGTCAAAGGGTGAGTTGGCAAAGAAAAGTTGCATCTCCAAGGGGTGGCCGAAATCTAACTTATAAATGGAGGGGAAATGTTGTTTATTTAGTAAATTTATAACCCTCAAAAGCCTCACCTATCCTTTAAATAATTTAGTGAACTAATCTCTTAATTATGGAACTTAAATGGATTTATTTTCTACTCACCTCAAGTAACTTAAATAATTCCTTAAACTTCCTTTTAACTTAAATTAACTTACTAGCTAACTAAAATAAATTCTGGAAATGTTTTCTGAATCTTAAATTCTATCTCAAAACTCCAACTCTAGTCTGGCCTCACTGAATTAACTGAAATGATAAAAATCAAACTAATGCATAAAATAATCAACTTAAGAAAAAGCATTTAAATATTCATGAAATAAAATCATTTTAATTTAAAATACTAGAATTATGCATGGCTTATACGTAGACTGATTTACCGGTTCTACAGTGCTACCAATTGCAAATGCATACGGAATTCGTGTCATCGCCGCTATCTCTGCATCAGTCTTGGGAGACATAGAATAGGATAGGGACACGCCATGACACATTGGTAGATGTCCTCTCTTGGACTCATCCATCGAGAACCGCTTCACGATAGTATCAATGTATGTGGACTGGGTGAGACCAAGCAATCTTTTCGATCTATCTCTATAGATCTGTATTCCCAATACAAAAGATTCTTCACCCAAGTCCTGCATCGAGAACTTACTCGCTAACCATATCTTAGTTGATTGCAGCATCCATACATCATTCCCAATGAGTAGAATGTCATCAACATACAACACCAGGAATGACACAGCACTCCCACTAACCTTCTTATACACCCAGGGTTCCTCAGGATTCTTAGTAAAACCAAACTCTTTGATTGTACTGTCGAATTTGAGGTTCCAACTCCTAGATGCCTGCTTTAGACCATAAAAAGATCTCTGAAGTTTGCATACCATATGCTCATTTCCGACAGATGTAACCCTTCAGGTTGAGACATGTATATCTCTTCCTTAATATCCCCATTAAGAAATGCTGTCTTGACATCCATCTGCCATATCTCATATTCATACCATGCAGCTATGGCTTGCAATATCCTAATGGACTTAAACATTGCAACTAGAGAAAAGGTTTCCTCAAATTCAACTCCTTGTCTTTGAGTATATCCGTTTGCCACCAATCGCGCCTTGAAGGTCAATACCTTCTCATCCGCCCCAAGTTTCCTCTTCTAAATTCATTTACACCCTATGGGAACAATTCCCTCAGGTGGATCCACGAGATTCCACACTTGGTTTGAATGCATGGAATTCATCTCAGATTCCATCGCTTCAAGCCACTTGGATGAATCGTCATTAGATAACGCTTCCTTGAAGGTCCTTGGATCACATCCATGGTTCGGCTCATCATGGCCCTCTTCAAAAAGCAGACCATACCTCATAGGTGGTCTCGAGACTCTCTCGGATCTTCTAGGAGCTTGTATCTCCTCTCTTGCCTCTTCGGGTGTGGGTTCTATAATTGTGGGTGTCTCTCGAACCTCTTCGAGTTCTATCATCTCCCTTTTCTATCCAATAGAAATTCCTTTTCCAAAAAGGTTGCATTCTTAGAAACAAACACTTTTGTTTCTTGAGTATGATAGAAATAGTATCCAACTAAATTCCTTTGATATCCCACAAAGTAACATAAAATGGATCGACTATCCAATTTATCTCCCACTACCTGTTTCACATAAGCAGGGCACCCCCATATACTAAGATAAGAATATTTGGGAGGCTTACCCATCTATATCTCATATGGTGTCTGCCTTTGAATGGACATTTAGTGGAATATCTTTCAATTTTAAGTTACAGAGATCGTTTTCAAGTTCACCAGCACCAATCAAACATTCATTCTTGTAAATATTGCAAACACCTTTGCTAAAAAAATAAGAATATCCATCTTTATCAACATAGAAATGGAAACAATGTTTTTTTCATCAAATCAGGTCAAAACAAAACATCTCTTAAAAATTAACTTAAAATTATTGTTCAACAATAAGTAAACATCTTCAACAGCCTTGGCAGCAACTCTTGCCCCATTGCCCATCCTCAAGAAGGTCTCACCTCCCCTTAGTCTCATACTTCTTCCCATCACCTGCAAATCATTACAGAGATGTGAGCCACAGCCGGTATCCAATACCCAAGAAGTAGAGTTAATTGAAATGTTTACTTCAATGTAGAACATACCATTTTCAAAACTTTTCTGAGCAAGATATTCTTTGCAATTACGTCTCCAATGTCCAGGCTTCTTGCAGTGATGACAAACATCACTAGTCTTGTCAGCCTTAACTGGTGTGGCTGCCACGACGGGATTCGGAGATTGCCTCATCAAGGGCACGTTCTTCTTGGGACGTTGGAAAGAACGCTCCTTTCCCTTCCCATGTGGATCAATCTTCGTACCAGATGAAGAACCCACATAAAGAACCGGCTTCTCTTTCTTGATGGTGGACTCAAAGGTCACAAGCATGTTCACCAACTCCTCAAGGGTCGGCTCCATCTTGTTCATATTGAAGTTCACCACAAAAGGATCAAATGAGCTAGGCAGTGACAAGAGCAACACGTCGGTGGTCAACTCCGAAGGCAACGTAAGTTCCATGCCAACGAGCTTGTCCACGAGCCCAATCATCTTTAGGCCATGCTCATGGACCGAAGCCCCATCTCGCATGCGCAAAGTGATTAGCTCCTTGACGGTAGCATGCCTAAGAGGCCGTGTTTGCTCACCAAAGAGCTCCTTGAGATGCAAATGAATGTCAGCAGCACTCTTTGCATCCTCAAAACGCCTCTGCAGCTCATCATTCATAGAAGCCTGCATATAACACCTGGCTTTCAAGTCATGGTCACACCATTCCTTGTAAGTCTGCAATTCCTCAGGAGTGCAGCTAGTCGGAGCCTCAACAGGGGGCGACTCAGTCAATGTATATGCAATCTTTTCCGAGTTCAAGACGATCTTTGGGTTTCTTAGCCAAGTGAGGTAATTAGGTCCGATTAATACGTGTTTGTCGAGTATTGTAGATAGCGGATTGCGAATCAAAGACATTGTCAAAAAATTGTACTGAAAAGTAAAACAGATAAATGTTAATGACTATTTTAAAATATTTAGTAAGATATAAAGTACGGACTTTTACTTCAGAAATAATCGCTCTCACTGTTTTGACATTTTCACTACCCTCTATTGAAGACGGGAAGCTCCTTTCCTCAGTAGGTACGTAAGGTCCAATTAGCGAATTATGATCCCGAATAATATCAGCCAATCAAAATTCCTAAAAGGTAGTTTCCAATTGCATCACAAGGCAACCCTTTACGTAAACTTTTGTCTCACGTTTGATTAGGACCCAATAATATGACGTCGTTCATCTTCACGTGTCAAGCCTTACCCATCGATGTTGAACCTTAATGGACGGTCGCCATGACTTTCCTCAATAATATGAGCCGAAATCATGGGAGTTCCACGTAGTTCACATCACCATGTCAATGGATGTCACAGCTTTTCCGCACTCTGGGCCCCCCCAATAATATGAGCCGAGCCCCGAGCACGGGTAGCGTTCATCATGCACCCATTGTCGATGGAAGACATCGAAATTATAAACAAATTTATAATTCCCCTTTTCGGGCTTGATATTAATTTTGAATCTTATTCAAAATGAGGGTTTTTAATTTTGAAAGGTCTCATCATTAATTTTATTTAAAAAACTCGCCATGTTTGATCGTATGTTTGCCGGATTCAGGCAACTTTGTTATTATCACAATAATAACGCACATACTCATTATTTATAACATATCATACATATATTATAAACAGTAAACAAAACAAGGATGATCAATCGCCCTAATACTAATGGCCCGTGTGAGCTAAACACGGGCCTAGGTCGAATTCTAGGGAAATGCAAGGGATGCAAATGCAACTATTACATATGCTTCCAATATTTACATGTCTTCGATATTCATAATCACCAAGGCCACCATCTTCCAATCTTGATCTTCCAATATACTAATATTTACAAATAAATATCCATGACAAATAGGGATACATCTCATGGGGGGTGGGAACGGTCATAAACCAAGCTCACTTTAAATTTGATAATTATTACAATCATTCAACACAAAATATCCTAACAAAAACCTAGCAAATTGGGCTTGGGCTTTTGATCATCCTTCATGCATAATATCACATATCATACACCATCAATTAATTATCACAATAATTAATTGATTCAATATTATATATCTTGAACCAATCACTAACCGCCACGATTATAAACTAAATTAACAAAGTATACAAATACCTTTGTCTACTTTCCAATTAATTTATTTATAACCGAATTTCTTGGAAATCACAATTTACTATAAATAATTAAAGTCCAACTTCAATTATTTATTTTATGATAAAATATTTGCAACTTTTGTAAATTTAAAGTTAAGGGCCCAAAAAATTCATTTTTCACCAAAAATATTTTGGCCCATTTAAATTCACAAATATGTTAGCCATCTAATGGCCCAACAATTCAAGGCTCATGACACTTTGATATTTCAAAACACCTTTTGAAAACCTTAGTCGTCATCGCCGTCGCCGAAGCTCCGTCGTCGGATTCTGTCCAACAAAAATTTTATTTTTTATTTTTGAGGGGAACGTTCGGGCAGCCCCTCGGGCAACCCGAGCTGCCCGAAATTTTCCCCAAAATGCCTTGATTTTGTTTCAAAAATTTCATCTCAAGCGGTTAGAAATCGACCAAAATATAATATTATGTATATGCTACACAAAATAGTACCCTTAGCTCATGATACCACTTGAAAGGGTATCGATTTTAGGTGTTCAAATGCGCAACGGAAGTTCAAAAATCTTTTCAAGGCATGAAAACCGAAATTTTAAAGAAAAATTTGAACACCTCATGTACTAGCATGTAACATATACAAAACACAACTATGACATTCATAGGGTGTCAAGAAATTTATACCTATCAATCATAAGGATTGATGTTATGGCTCCAACTTAGTTAATATACAACTAAGCTCTTGATGGCAAGACAATCTACAAGCCTCTTTTCTTCAAAATTAGGCCCACCACTAACTAACTAGAACCCCTCTTATTTTGCACTAGAAAAATTAGAGAATTTTTCTTTGAGAAGTATCTTCTTTCCTCAACAATTGAAGAACCAAAAATTGGAGAGAAAAATGGTGCGAATTTCGGGCAACTTAGTGTAGGAGAGAAGGGAGGAAACTTTTCTTGGTTGTAGAAAAAGTTAAAGCAAAAAGGTGCATGTGCATGCCATGCAATTAACTAAAAAGATGTCTCCAACCCTTCACCTTCTAAGCATGCATTTTACTTGGGCTTGTAACAATTACAAGGCCCATGGACTTTTATTTAAAATGTCTCAAATACATTTGAGACCATTTAACCTTTACTTGATATTACTCAAATCGACTAGTTTAATAATTATTTTTAATTGGGCTCTACTAGGCCCAATGCTATTTAATTAATCCAACACTTGAATTAATTTAATTATTTGAACTTTACTAGGTCCACTAATGTTTAATTAACTCAAAATTTGAATTAATTTAATTTAGTCCTTAATAATGTTTATGAAAATCACAATTTTCAAATACATTATTCATTTGGCCAACTTTTAATTTAGGAACACTTCCACAAATTAAAAGTTACATTTCCCTCATAGAAGTCATACTTCTATTTTTCCTTACGCTTATAAACTCCTTTATAAGCCGTTCAACACATTGAACTATTTTACTTCTCAACGGGATCTAGAAAGCTAGTACTTGTGTGGCCCTCAATGGTTCATTGATACAACTAGCCGTGTGTAACGTACCGTACTTTTTACTACTTAAAACTTGCGGAAAAATTAAAAATTTTCTTGAATACGAAAATAAAATCAATACGATCGTCACTACATCATCCATTCACCAATATAAAAAATCTTTTTTAAGGAAAAGCTTGCTCAGAACATCTCGCATCAAAACATAAAATCAGAGTATCAATATTTTCATGCTTAAAATCTTAAATATAGCGTGGGCGGTCCTCGGGTCTAGCCTTCTGCTCAGTCCAAGCCGGCTCCTTGGTCCCCACCCCTCGTCTCATCATGATCATCCTCACCTGCATCGATCAAGTCTAGTGAGTCTAAAGACTCAACACGTATAAACTGAGAATAACAAGTATTACATAATAAAATCGCATGCAACTTTAAAATAGAGCGTACATACTTGAAGCTTGGATTTGAAATGAGCTTGAACTTGCATACATACATAGACGTGCCATAACTTAAAAGCTTTCATAAACATGCTTGCATACTTGATCATACTTAAACATACATGACTTCATTTTGCGTAGAGGATGTTTCAAAGCAAGTGACCCATACATAATAAGCGCCTGATCAGACAAACCACAGTACTAGACTGACAGGGACGTATCCACTGCCACATACATGAGATCCCCGTTCATAATTTAACGGGCTGGTTGGTCCCCGTTCATAATTTAACGCTTTCCAACCACGATCTAACTCGTTCATAATTTAACGGGGTGGAGAGGACACGGACCCCGTGCTAGGGTCCGTCTAGGGGTCCGTGTAGGCTCGCAAGGATGACACCGTGAAAGAAACAAAGGCACGGACCCCGTGTCATGGTCCGTGTATGGGTCTATGTACCTACTGTGAACGCGAACTTACAAAAATTTTTGTACATGTTTTGCTTAACTTTCTAGACTCGATTGCACGGACTATGAATCGACACCCCGAGACCCATCCTAGCATGCTATAACATCAAAACAATTTCGTACGACATCCAAAGCAACGATGTTCACCATATGGCACATACAATTCAAAAAACGTGGTAATCGACACCAACTCGATTCCTACAACTACTAAGGTGCTCGAGTACCTATCGACACTAAACGACATACAAAATACCAACCCAACATCATAATAATCATACCTAGATGCAACAACGATCGCCCGTCGATCCCCAACGAAGACTGCAACAAATAAACTTCAAGAACGCATCAATATCATAATTTTCTGAAAACGCAGTTTGAGCAGTCCCACGAAAAACGCCATAACTCACTCAATTTTTTTCCAAAAATTTCAAATCTTATATCATATCGAAGGTATCAAAAAGTTCTACGTTTTTTGCGTTGAAAGTTTTCCCAAAATCTTGACCGAACATTCGCAGTTTTAATAAGAACACTAAAAACGTGGTTTAGATCTAAAAATTTTCCTTCAAAATCGATCCAAACAATTAACCGCTCAAACTACTACACATCATACATGGATTTTACGCATAAAAACAACGCAACACATACTATGACATGATCGATGCAGCAAAAGAGAGATTATACGTGCCTTATGATAACAAACGTTACCGAAATAGCGTCACCGAAGCGGAGATAGAAGCGAGGTTGATCCGGGACGATCGCGCAACGATTTTCTTGCCACAAAACACACGAAACCTGCTGGAAATCTAGTGGAGGGGGGGGGGGGGGGCGGCTGCTCTAGGAACAAGAGCCCTAGGTCTTTCCTTGTTTTAAAATAATAAAAATGTGAATTGTGATAGTGTGTGTGTTTTTCCGATAAGTAGTGTGTGAAATAATGTGTGTGTGTGCGTGAGTTAGGGGTGAATTTAGGGAAATAAATTGCTTAAAAATAAATTAACAACTAATTAAAAGTTAATCAAGCACTAACTCACAATTTCTTGGAAAAAAAATACACACTGGTTTAAATAACTCCTTAATTAAAATAACACCCACACAATAACAAGTTTAAAAGTTTTAAACTCTCAAAATTACTAAATAAGTGCTTTAAGCTTTAAAAATGCTAAAACTCAATAAATTATTTAAAACGCCCCGAACTTAGCTTAAAATAAAATACCACATTTAAAATTGCCACCAATCGTCACCGGTCTCTTTTCCTCAATCCCACCTCGAATAATCGCCTGAAACGTGAAACTCGAAAAACATTTTAACGTGCATCACCATAAACATGAATAATTTAAAATAATGCATTTTCATAAATCATGCATGGCTAAAACTCATTTAAAATTAATTAAATGATCTAATAAATAAACAGATACATGGGTTATATGTGTACTGAATTTGGGCACTACAGTTCCTCTCCCACTTATATAAATTTCGTCCTCGAAATTAAGTCTTACCAAACAACTCCGGGTAGGAAAGTCTCATATCTTCTTCTGATTCTCAAGTAGCTTCCTCCACTGATTGATTTAGCCACCGGACTTTGACCAACTTAGTCACTTTGTTCCGGTGTCCGCGCTCCTGTCTGTCTAGGATTTGAGTCGGTCGCTCCTCATATGACAGATCTGGAGCAAGCTTCAACGGCTCGTAGCTCAGAACATGCGAAAGATTAGCTAGATACTTCCTCAACATAGAAACGTGGAACACATTGTGTACCCCGGCCAGATTCGGCGGAAGGGCTACACGGTAAGCTACTGTCCCAACTCTGTCCAGAATCTCGAACGGCCCAATAAATCTCGGACTCAGTTTGCCTCTCCTCCCAAATCTCATTACACCCTTCATAGGTGCTATCTTGACGAATACGTGATCTCCTACGGCAAACTCGAGATCTCTTCTCCTCTTATCGACATAGCTCTTCTGAAGGCTTTGGGCTGTCTTCATCCTGTCACGAATCTTGACCACCACATCAGTAAGGCCCAAGAAATTTATCCTGTTAATTTGAAAGGATTTGGCGATGATTATTATAATCTATTGTTGATAATTAATATGATTATAGACGGAACGGATCGGACCGGGAAAACCAAAAGAAAATCAAAAGAGATGAAAGGAGAAGTCCTTGCGCACATGCGCGACGTGCTGGACGCACATGCGCGAGGAAGACATAACCTTGCGCGCATATGCGCGGTTTGAGGGCGCGCATATGCGCGAGGTGTCCATTAGGCTAGGAGAGTAATCGGCGCATATGCACGACGTAGATGGCGCACATGCGCGTGATGGGCAGAATGTTCGGCGCATATGCGCGGAAGTGATTGGCGCATATGCGCGAGAAGACAAAATGCTGGTTCGAACAACCGGCGCATATGCGCGACTTTGTGCGCGCATATGCAGAACATGCACGACGCCACTTGCCTTGCTGCATGCCTGGTATGTATATATATATATAAGCATACGAATTATCTTCAGAAAGTCGGAAGGAAATCGAGAGTTGAGGAGAAATTTTAGTTCGTGCTCTTAGAAATTAATTTACGAAGAAACCGCCCGTTAGATTTTCAATCCGACTTCAGCACCGAGTTCGTATCAATGCAGGCTAAAACTGGACGTAAGTTTTGTTACGTTTAGACATGATTTGAATTTATGATATTGTCAGAATTGAATATGAATCAGATATGGTGTTTCTTCTACAGTAGACATTGTATAATTGAAGTCAGATTAAATAATAGACTGTTTATACAATTGTTATGAGTTTCAGAGTTGAATTGATTGAAATTTGATATAAGAGTTGTGTTGTTACTGATTTTAAGTGTACCGATATTGAGATTATGAATTTTGGTATTATACTTGCTATGTTAAGATTGACGGGGTTATCGAGACTGTATTGTTATGCCGTCGAAACATCAGTTGATTTAGATTGACTAGATTCAGTAATGATTTTGATTGTAGCGTGATAGCGTTGATATGAATTAGATTGTACATTGTTCCGATATGGATCAGATTATGTATTGATTTGAGTATTGATAAGAACAGGTCTTGAATTGAGTTATATACTGATATGGTATTTATGTGACTTGTCATTGCCAGACTGGGTATGGACAGATTGGAATACAAGACTTCGACTTCGTCAGACCGGGAAGACAAAGGTATAATTCATGTTTTGTTTTGGGAAGACACAACTCAAATAAGATTCAATTTGAGTTTCCCAACAAAATCACACACTAGATTGTTGGTTATATTTTGTTATGATTATGCTTTGTTTATAGATTTATTTTCAAACATTTGAGATAGAAGAGTCATTGGCAGATTTGCCAAATTTCTAGATGTTCGGTGGTATCGACGCATAGGAGCATATTTCCTCCGATTGTAGACATTCGATACAGACAGGACCGAAGTCTAGGAATAAGACGTACCGTCACCCTGATTGGGGGGTAGGTGACAGAAAGTGACGTCTTATTCACACCGGCATCCCTAGAGTTAGAGTCGAGTCGAGTCAAGATATGAATTGAATTGTTATTGCATGCTTATTTTGATTTGGTTTCATAGACTGTTATTGATTTTATGCATGATAGTATGCCTTATGATTTATTGTGAAGGGCCTAAAACTCCTTTCTTGAAAATTTGCGGAAAATTAAAAATTTTCTTTTTAAAAGAACTTAAATGGCCTCATTCATAAAATCACTGGTGAATCAAGTTCAATATTTCAAAATATTGCAGCGGAAGAAAATTAAAGTTTTGCCAACAACAACGATTTAAAAATATCCAACGACTGATAAAATTGTTTGCGGAAAAAAAATTCACAACTGCTGCTCTGAGGTCCTCGGGTGCCACTATTGCCGACCTAAGCTGGCTCACTGGTCCCCGCCCTCGGCCCTGGCCTCATCAGTACCTACAACAATCAAGTCTAGTGAGCCTAAAGACCCAGCATGCATAATAACACAGGTAACGAGTAAAAATCTGAAAAATATGCATGAGTTAACATATCATGTCCTGAGGCATACTGAAAATAATTTGTACTAAGCAATTATAATACGTGCATAACTGAACTGAAAATCACTGTAAAAATGTCTGCTCCTTGGAGCCTGTACTGAAATAACTGATAAAATTTTCTGTTGAGATTATGTTTCTACGCCTGTGGCCACTGCACTAAGCTGAACTGATCGGTAACTGGCTACCGGGGAGGCTGAAACTGAACTGAGCTGGCCGGTCACTGGCGACCGGGTGGTACCATACTGAACTGATCGGTCACTGGCGACCGTATAAAATAACACTCTCACATAGTGAATGAACCACAAGCCATATCGCATAAATCTCAAAAATAATCATTTTCTATTTAATGAACGTAAAATAATTAACTGGCATAATGAAAATTCCTGTAATTTTACCAACTGGATTGGATTGGATCGTTCCCAGGCTCGCTGCAACCTAACTATGCCACGAAAAATATGCAATAGCTTAAACTTGACCAACTACGCAATTTACGTTCAAAAGATGCGACTATGACGCCTAATGACTTCGCATTTAATCATGACTCCGAGCCAACCTGAACCGACACTGAACCGACGTATAGTCATGATTAAAATACGCTGAAAAATCATAAAATAATGTTCCTAAAATGATAGGGTCGAAATCTAGGTGGAATGGAGGCCAAAACACGAAACGCTCTTTCGAGAATCAATTTGGCACATTGCACCGTAAATTCTCGTACGACCTCAAAAATTATCCAAATGACGAACGGCTGAAAACATGACCTTCCTAACTCAATGAGGCACTGTCCAGTCCAAGGCCATGGGCTAAAAGCCAACCAAGAACTCGAACGAGCCTCTGAACCGACACAGCAACTTGCTGTAATTTCCAGCAGCTGCGCAACTACAAGACTTGCGTTGGTTTCGAGACTATCGGCCATTAGGGGAGTGAACCACCGACCAGAGACTCTTACCAACATCCCAAGGAATGATTTGAACCATGGCTAAGGGCCCTAGGCCAGCCACAATCCGCATCACACCATAACTCAACCGAAGGGTCCAACCGAGAGCAACGTGCATGCGTGTGTAGTGTTTATGCTATGATCGATGTCTCGTGTCGTTCCAATGACCATTTGATTGACCATGGCACGATCTAGACATCTAGGATCATGATATGAACCGTGGCTAAGGGCCATAGGCCAAACAAGATCCACACCAAGCAAACACAAACCGAAACCAAAAGCTGTCCAACCGAAGTAGCCGAAAGGGTATAGGGGCTGTTGTGATGTTTTTATTAAAAACCGATGAACCATGGACCAAGCCACCAAAAGGGCAACTTAGTCACGTCTTAGACTTGCTAGGGAAGTGATCCAACCATGGCTATAGGCCCTTGGGGCAGCCAAGATCAGATCCTTCCTCCATGACAAGAAACTGAATTTTTCGAACAACATTTCTGCACCTATGGGGAGGTTGCTGTCATTCTGAATTTCCAGCAAGCATGGGGCTGGTTTGAATGGACCAACATGGTCCTAATGCATCCTACTACATGTATACAAGCCGCCATGGAAGCCTGGAGCCGATCCAATACCTGAAACTCACAAACCAAAAGAAATCATGAAGCTTGCCAAGGAAATCGAAAATTCTGCATGTGTGGTTTCAAAATGTTTTGACTTGGATCTCGATTTTTACTTGAATAAACATGATCATGTACTGAAAAATAAATGATAATATGACTTGATTGAGGTTTGAAAGAAATCTAGACATGCCTGGTTTCGTTTCGAAAGAAAACGAACGAAACGACGACGACGCGGCACGGAGGAGGTGGAGCGCTTCTCTTTTCTACCTTACCTTGCTCTCGATTTTTCTCTCTTCTTTTTGGCTAGGTACCTCACGATTTTTCTACTGAAAATGAGTGTGAATTCACTCTGAATTTTCGAAAAGGAGAGGGGGGGAAAAATGGTTATGAGGGGTGAGGAGAAGGGTGCACAATATAAGGAAGAATCAAGACCAAGTCCACTCCCCTTTGAATTTTAAATTTTGAATTGATATCAAATAAGTTGGTGGATGCTTCAAGGAGGTAGTTGCCGAAATTTTGCTTATTTTCTAGTCTAGGATATGTCCATTAATTAATTAAATTGTGCTCCCAAAAATCCTAGAATTATCCTACTAATTACATGCAAAGAATTGGTCAAAGTTGATGAGTTGGAAAATGAATCTTCTAGCAACTAAGGGTGGCCGAAAAATGCATGATAAAATAAAGGGAAATGTTGATTATCTAGTCAACTAATAATCCTTGAAAGCCTTACTAATCCTTTAAATAATTTTAGTGAGCTAACCCCTTAATTAAATAACTTAAATGAGTTCATTTCTTAATCACCTCAAATAATTAAATTAAATCCTCAAACCTCCCTTTCTAACTTAAATGAACTTGGTTGCTAGCTAAATTAACTTCTGGAAATATTTCTCGAATCTTAAATTCTATCTCAAAACTCCAACTCTGGTCCGGCCTCACTGAAATAACTGAAATGCTAAAAATCAAACTACTGAACTGAAATAATAAAATAATTAACTTCAAACAAATGCATTTAAAATAATCATGCAATGAAGTCAATTAAATTTAAAAATCTAGAATTATGCATGGCTTATACGTCTACTGATATACGGGTTCTACAATCCTTCCCCCCTTAAATAAATTTCGTCCTCGAAATTAGAACTCACCGAATAACTCAGGGTATCGACTTCTCATCTCCGGCTCAGACTCCCACGTAGCTTCCTCCTCTGAATGGTTGAGCCATTTGACTTTGACTCGCTTAACCAACTTGTTCCGAAGTTTCTTCTCCTGTCTGTCTATGATCTGCACGGGTCTCTCCTCATAAGATAAGTTCGGAGTAAGCTGCAACGGCTCGAAATTCAGCACATGCGAAGGATTTGCCATATACTTCCTCAGCATGGAGACGTGAAAGACATTGTGTACTCCGGCCAGATTCGGCGGAAGAGCCACACGATACGCTAGCGTCCCAACTCTGTCGAGGATCTCAAACGGTCCAATGAATCTCGGTCTGAGCTTCCCTTTCTTGCCAAATCTCATGACACCCTTCATAGGTGCCACTTTCACGAAGACATGATCGCCCACTGCAAACTCTAACTCTCTCCTCCGCTGATCGGCATAACTCTTCTGTCGGCTCTGAGCAGTCCTCATTCTATCACGGATCTTGACTACTACATCTGCTGCCTGTTGAACAATCTCTTGACCCAACTCTGCTCTCTCTCCTACTTCATCCCAATAAACAGGAGATCTACACTTGCGGACATACAGCGCCTCATACGGAGCCATACCTATGGACGACTGGAAACTGTTGTTATAGGTGAACTCTACCAATGGTAAGTTCGACTCCCAACTCCCAGAGAAATCAATGACGCAAGCACGGAGAAGATCCTCTAAGATCTGAATAACTCGCTCCGACTGTCCATCTGTCTGCGGATGGAAAGCTGTGCTAAACAGCAACTTCGTACCCAAAGTCGAATGCAAACTCTTCCAAAACGAGGAAGTGAATCTGGGATCTCTGTCGGATACGATAGAAACTGGAATACCATGGAGTCGGACTATCTCTCGGATATACAGCTCTGCATACTGAACCATGGTGAAAGTCGTCTTAATAGGCAAGAAGTGCGCTGATTTGGTAAGACGATCTACAATCACCCAGATAGCATTCGATCCTCTGGCTGACCTCGGCAATCCGGTCACAAAGTCCATGGTAACATTCTTCCACTTCCACTCGGGAATAGGAAGAGGCTTGAGCAAACCTGCTGGTCTCTGATGCTCGGCCTTCACTAACTGGCAAGTCAGGCACTCGGATACAAAACGCCTGATGTCCTTCTTCATTCCTGGCCACCAATACAATAGCTGCAGATCTTTGTACATCTTCGTACTCCCAGGGTGAATGGAGTACGGGGACGTATGGGCCTCTGATAAGATGTCTGCTCGGATAGAATCACTGCTGGGAACCCATATCCTATCTCGGTATCTCACAATACCGTCGCTGACTGCATACAAAACACTGCCCTTGGCTTCATCTCTCTTCTTCCACTGTGCCAACTGCTCATCTGCTGCCTGACCGCTGCGAATACGGTCAATAAGAGAGGACTGGATAGTCAAGGTAGATAAACGAGGAACTCTACCTCGAGGATAAGTCTCAAGACCAAACCTCTGCATCTCAATCTGAAGAGGTTTTTGCATCGTCAAATGAGCCATCACTGCGACTTTCCTGCTCAAAGCATCCGCAACTACATTAGCTTTACCCGGGTGGTAGCTAATGTCACAATCGTAGTCTTTCACAAGCTCCAACCAACGCCTCTGACGCATGTTCAGCTCCTTCTGCGTAAAGAAATACTTGAGGCTTTTATGGTCGGTAAAGATCTGACACTTCTCTCCATACAGATAGTGCCTCCAAATCTTCAAAGCAAAAACTACGGCCGCTAACTCCAGATCATGGGTAGGGTAATTCTTCTCGTGGATTTTCAGCTGTCGAGAAGCATACGCTATCACTCTCCCATGCTGCATCAAAACTGCACCTAAACCAAGCTTCGAAGCATCAGTATAAAGGACAAACTTACCAGATCCTGACGGTACAGCCAAAACGGGTGCTGAGATAAGAGCTTGCTTCAAAGTATCGAAGCTCTTCTGACACTCCTCGCTCCACACAAACTTTACATTTTTCTTGGTCAGTGCTGTGAGTGGAACGGCAATGGATGAGAATCCCTGAATGAACTTCCTGTAATATCCTGCTAGCCCAAGAAAACTGCGGATCTCTGATGCATTCTGAGGCACAACCCAATCTCTAACTGCTACAACTTTGGCGGGGTCTACCTCAATACCACTGCTAGAAACAATGTGGCCCAAGAACGCCACCTTCTCTAACCAGAATTCGCACTTACTGAACTTTGCGAATAATTTGTGCTTCTGCAATGTCTGCAACACTGTGGTCAGATGTCGGCTGTGCTCCTCCTGATTCTTGGAGTAGACGAGAATGTCATCTATGAACACTATCACAAACTGGTCGAGGTACGGCTGAAATACGCGATTCATTAGATCCATGAAGATCGCTGGCGCATTCGTCAGACCGAACGGCATCACTAGGAACTCGTAGTGGCCATAACGAGTCCTGAAAGCTGTCTTCGAGACATCAGCATCTCTCACCCTCAACTGGTGATAACCGGAACGCAGATCTATCTTGGAGAAAATCGAAGCTCCCTGCAACTGGTCAAACAGATCCTCAATCCTCGGCAGTGGGTATTTATTCTTCACTGTAACCCTGTTCAACTCCCGGTAGTCAATGCAAAGCCTCATCGAGCCATCCTTCTTTTTCACAAATAAGACCGGCGCGCCCCATAGAGAAAAGCTCGGGCGAATGAACTCCTTGTCGAGAAGTTCCTGAATCTGCTTCTTAAGCTCTGCCATCTCTGTCGGTGCTAGTCGGTACGGCGCTTTGGATATCGGAGCCGTACCTGGCATAAGCTCAATGGAAAACTCCACCTCTCTCTCGTGTGGCATACCAGAGACGTCTTCGAGAAAAACGTCTAAGAAATCTCTGACAATCGGAACATCTGAGGCTGACTGGCTGGGTTCCTCGGGGACAGATAAAAAGGTCGCTAGAAATGCCCGACACCCTCTATGCATGAGTTTCCTAGCCTGAACATAAGGAATAATGCGCGGTAAAGGAAAGTACCTGTCCGGCTCAAATACGAACTGCTCCATTCCAGGCGGTCGGACAAGAACGGATCTCCGCTAGAAGTCTATCAACACTCTGTTCCTCAATAGCCAGTCCATCCCTAGGATGATGTCAAATTCCGGCATCGGTAGCACAATCAGATCCGCATAAACAAGATTACCGTGCAGCTCAAGGTCTATATCTCGGATAACATTGGTGGCTGCCATCTCCTCGCCTGACGGCAACACTACTGAAAAGGCTGTATCTAGCCCAATGGTCTGGATCTTGAGAAAGTTTGCAAAGACCTCCGAAATAAATGAGTGAGTGGCCCCCGAATCTATCAAGGCCTTGGTAGCGGAACCAGATATAAAAATTCTCCCTGTCAACAACATAGTCTCCGGGTTGATTTCCGCGGCATGGAGAGCAAAAACTCTGCCTTGGGTAGGCAGATTCCTCTGAGGACACTGCAGCAACATGTGGTCTGGACTGCCACACTTAAAACACTTTCCTGAGCCAGCCATACATGCTCCAGGATGGCGACGTGAGCACCTGGGACAGACTGGGTGCTCCTGAGTCCTCGGGGCTGTGCGTCCCCGCTGCTGCTGCTGGCCTCGGTTCCTGGGCGGTCCATGAAAAGGCCTCTTATTCTGCTGCTGATGCTGATGAGGAGGAGGGCGGTGCGGTGCCTGGACTGGGCGCTTGCCCTGGCGATCCCTCTCGATATCCCGCAGATCCTGCTCTGCGGCTAAGGCCTTGGAGACGGCAATCTCATAAGTAGCAGGGTCAGATACCCTAACATCCCGGCGCAAGATCGGCCGTAAACCCACCAAGAAGTGCATCAGCTTGGCTCTGGCATCATTCGCTATCAGGGGCACAAAGTGACAGCCCCTCTCGAACTTACGGATAAACTCCGTAACCGACATATCCCCCTGTCTCAGACTCATGAACTCGGTGGTCAGCCTGGTACGAACCTCCTCAGCAAAATGTCGCGCATATGCGCGTATCTACTCGCGCATGTGCGCTAATGTTGCTGGAAATGTCGCGCATATGCGCCAGACTGGTGGCGCATATGCGCCGAGCTCATCTCAAACCAAAAATTGCATCTACTTTTCCGTCTCTTCCGGTCCGATACAATGCATCTACAATCCCCTTAATTATCAACAAAACAATTCTAATTTTGATAATCCAATTCTCGGGCCTTACATATTTCCCCCTCTAAGAAATGATTTCGTCCTCGAAATCGACTTCAATCAATCGAAGTATATACAAGATGCAATATAATCAAAACTGAATAAATACTCACGTCATAGAAATAGCTCGGGATATCTCTGTCTCATATCTGCTTCTGTCTCCCAAGTCGCTTCCTCGATGCCATGACGACTCCACTGGACTTCCACAAGTGGAATAGTCTTTGTCCTGAGCTGCTTCTATTTCCGATCGAGAATCTGTATCGGTTGCTCAACATAACTCAAAGTCTGATCAAGCTCGGCTTCGTCAGGCTGAATGATATGAGAAATATCTGGCATATATCTACGCAACATCGATACATGAAAAACGTCATGTATCCCAGATAAAGAAGGAGGAAGAGCCAGTCGATATGCTCGATTGCCAATCTTCTCAAGAATCTCGTAAGGACCGATGTATCTAGGAGACAACTTTCCCCGCTTTCCAAATCTGACAATGCCTCTGAAAGGAGAAATCTTCAAAAACACTCTGTCTCCTTGTTCAAATACTAACGGTCTACGTCTGATATTGACATACTTGGCTTGTCTATCCTGTGCCGTCTTCATTCTCTTCTGGATTATCTTTACCTTCTCAGTCATTTCACGAATCATATCAGGCCCAAGTTCTGGTACCTCAGATATATCATCCCAGTACAACGGAGATCTGCACTTCTTGCCATACAAAGCTTCAAACGGTGCCATCTCGATACTCGTCTGATAGCTGTTGTTGTACGAGAATTCACAAAGTGGCAGTGAATCTTGCCAACTAGTGCCGAAATCTAGCACTACAGCTCTCAACATGTCCTCTAAAGTCTGGATAGTCCGCTCTGACTGTCCATCTGTCTGGGGATGATAGGCAGTACTCAGGTGCAATTTCGTACCTAAAGACTGCTGCAAACTGTGCCAAAAGTGTGAAGTGAATCGTGGATCACAATCCGATACGATAGATTTCGGCACACCATGCAATCTGACTACTTCCTTGACATACAACTCGGCCATCTGATCGTGTCGATATGTCATTCTGTATGGAATAAAACAAGCTGATTTGGTCAATCTGTCAATAATGACCCAAATCGCATCACAGCCCCGGGAGGATCGAGGTAACTTCGTCACGAAATCCATGGCAATATGATCCCATTTCCATTCTGGAATAGATAAACCCTGAAGTAAACCTCCGGGCTTCTATCTTTCGGCCTTTACCTGTTGGCAATTCAAGCACTTAGACACAAATTCTGCAATATCTGACTTCATCTGTTTCCACCAGAATTGTGTCTTCAAATCGTTGTACATTTTCCTGCCACCAGGATGAATGCTGAACCGACTACAGTGCGCTTCTGACATAATCTGTTGTTTCAATTCTGGAACATCTGGCATTACAAGAGGATTATTCACATACAGAACATAATCATGTACCTGATACTCAGACCGATGTCCTGATCTGACCATATCAATCGATTTCTGCACATTCTGATCAATTCTTTGGGCTTCCTTGATTCTCATAATCAAATCTGGCTCAACTTGAATCGTAGCAAGTTTCAATGGTCTACTATCTGTATCAAATGCTAAACCAGACAAATAAAAATCTTCAACTAAATTCGAAACACCTATCGTCGATAAGGATAGAGCGCATACCTTTCGACTCAAGGCATCCGCTGCTGCATTTGACTTCCCCGGGTAGTATTTGATCTCGCAATCAAAATCTTTCAACAAATCAAGCCATCTACGCTGTCTCATGTTCAATTCTGACTGAGAAAACAAATATTTTAGACTCTTGTGATCAGAGTAGATCTCAAATTTCTCACCATAAAGATAATGACGCCAAATCTTCAATGCAAAATCAATAGCCGCCAATTCAAGATCATGAATTGGGTATCGAATCTCATGTGGCTTCAATTGTCTTGAGGCATACGCAATCACATGACCTCGCTGCATAAGAACACATCCTAGCCCTCTGTGAGATGCATCACAATATACAACGAAATCGCCAGTACCTGAAGGAATCATCAAGACAGGTGCACTGGTCAGCCTCTTCTTCAACTCTAGAAAGCTAGACTCACACTCCTCAGATCATACAAACGGAGCATTCTTCTGTGTCAACTGGGTAATCGACTTTGCAATGCTGGAGAAATCTTTGATGAATCATCGACAGTACCCTGCCAGACCCATGAAACTGCGTATCTCAGGCACAAAAGTCGGTCTCGGCCAACTGATCACAGCTTCAACTTTACTCGGATCCACAGAAATACCGTCTCCAGATATGATATGACCCAAGAAGACAACCTGTCTCAGCCAAAACTCACACTTTGACAGTTTAGCAAATAATCTTTCATTTCTCAACGTTTGCAACACAATTCTCAAATGATTGGCGTGTTCATTCAGATTCTTAGAATAAACCAAGATATCATCAATAAAAACAATCACAAACTCATCCAAATACCTCTGAAAGACACGGTTCATCAATCCCATAAAAACCGTTGGAGCATTCGTTAAACCAAAAGGCATGACAACAAACTCATAATGTCCATACCTGGTTCGGAATGCTGTCTTCGGTATGTCAACATCTCTAACTCTCAATTGGTGATATCCTGATCGCAAATCAATCTTGGAATAGACAGATGATCCCTGTAACTGATCAAATAAATCGTCAATACGTGGCAATGGATATTTATTCTTCACCGTCGCTTTATTCAGTTGCCGATAATCGATGCATAATCTCATGGAACCATCTTTCTTGCGCACGAATAGCACTGGAGCACCCCAAGGAGATACACTGGGTCTGATATATCCCTTGGCTAGAAGATCTTCTAACCGTGCTTTCAATTCTTTCAACTCTATCGGCGCCATCCCATACGGAGCTCGAGATATAGGAACGGTACCTGGAATAAGATCAATACTGAAATCTACCTCTCGGGCTGGGGGTAACCCTGGGATCTCATCTGAAAATACATCTGCAAACTCCCGTACTATTGGCAAATCTGCCAATTTCGGGCTCGATTTCTGTAGGTCTACAGAGTAAATAAGGAACCCCTCTGCTCCTTTCTGCAGAAATTTACTCATAGTCAAAGCAGACACTAAGGGAATCCGAGATCTGGAACCCTTACCATAGAATTTCCATTCTTCTGTCATTTCAGGTCTGAATCTGACAATCTTATGAAAACAGTCTACGGTAGCTCTGTACTTGGTTAACATGTCAATCCTGACAATACAATCAAAATCAGATAAGCCAAGTACAACACAGTCTAAATAAATCTCATGTCCCTCAAACTGTAGTATACACTGTCTAACTGAAGTCACAAATATCAAACCACTTCCCAATGAAGAAGAAATAGACACTACAGTAGACAATGACTCGACAGGCAATGCATGTGTCAATGCAAAATGTTCTGATATGAATGTATGTGATGCACCTGTATCTATCAACACATATGCAGGATAACCGCAAAGAAAACAGTTACCTACAATCACATCGTCTGGTGCATCTTGGGCTTGCTCCTCCGTCAATGCAAACACCTGAGCCTGTTGTCTGGGAGTTTGGCTCACTGTCTGGCCACCTCTGGCTCTAGGCTGGGACTGTGTATGAGTGGGCTGGAAGGAATGGACAGATGAAGCTTGCCTCTCAGGCTGAGTCACTGATGCAGATGACCCTGCACCTTGGAATTTCTGTGCACCTCTCTGTGGACAGACTTTGGCGAAATGTCCCTGTTGCCTACATATGTTGCATCTGCCCATCGATCCCTGACACTGCTCTGTGGCATGTCGGCCTCCGCAAGAACTACAATACACAGCTAAAAAATCCGTGCTCTGTCCAGGACCTCTCTGTCGTGACCTGTTGGAGCTCGACAAACTGCTCCATGCTCTCTTGAACTGCTTGCCTTTAGCTTTCAACGAATCTTTCTTGCCACTACTACTGCTTCCACTATCAAATCGAGGAGGAGGTGGTGGAAACTGTGCGGCGGGCTGTGGGTGTCTCTGAATCTGCGCACTATAGGAAGCTCCTCGCTGCTTAATCAAGCCAGCCTCTGCTCCTTTTGCTCTGTTCAATGCATCAGAAAAGGTATTGGGTCGTCCCGTGTTCACCAAAGTAAAAATATCAGGGTTTAAACCATTGATGAATTGATCGGCGACCGCTTCATCATTTCCTGCCACATGTGGCGCAAATCGAAGCAAGGAAGAATACTTGGCAACATACTCTTCTATGTTCCACTGCCACTGTCTCAAGTTGGCAAATTCGGCTCCTTTGTCTTTTCGATAGGATAATGGAAAGAAACGTTGATAAAATTCATCCTTGAATACCTTCCAAGTAATATCGATACATCTATGCTCCAAGGCTCGTTTCGTTGTAAGCCACCAACTCTTTGCCACTTCCTGCAACTGATGCCCAATCAACTTCACTCTCCGTTCATCTGTATAGGCAAGAGATTCAAACAGCATCTCTATATCGTCTAGCCAGCTCTCAGAATCCACTGCAGTCTCCGTGCCCTTCAGGATAGGTGGATGGAATGACTGAAACCTCTTTAATAACGTCTCCATAGGTGTAGCTGTCACATCCATCTGAGTACCTGACGTACTACCCTGTCCTGACACTTGACCTGCAGCTGGTTGTGGTATTCTTCTAGGCGGCATATCTGATTATCAAAAGATTAGTACAGAATCTATACAATCTGTCTCAACCCTCCTCTGATCATATACCTCTGATCCAGAATCGGTTCTGATTCTGTCTTTTCAAGCACATGCTGTAAATAAATTCAGATAACAATACAACATGTAATAGGGAAAGCAATAAATCATGCTAACACATCAAAAGCAAGGAAGAAAACTCGACCTACCCCGCTCATTCTATTCTATCTCAGTCTACAGAACCTACTACTCAGATACCACCTGTTGTGGGGACCCGGGCTCTAACTCGATTCTTTTTGAGATTAGTTGGATCTTTGCTAGAAAATGTCGTCAAATTTTTTTGTTTTTAACATTAATTCAAATGTATATAAACATGCACAAGGTCTTTATTTATTTTATCTCTACAAATATAATATACATGTCTTGTCCAGTACATATTCAACAAACCAATATTCAAATACAGTACATGACAAAAGTACAAACTACTAGTACATCTGCTATGCCCGTGATCACCACACTATATCCATCTCTCATCTCTGTTGCGACCCAGATCCTGCCCTACCTGTTGTTATGCACAAATACAGACACAACAACAGCCGGAAACTCCGGTGAGAATAAATCCCAGTATAAAACATGTGTACATGCATGTCATGCAGTTCATACAAATCATAAAACATAATCAGTAATTATGACACATTAGTGAATACAGATAAAACAATCTAACTCTTACTCTTTAACTCGACTCGTATCTAAGTCTAGGGATCCCGGTGTGAATAAGATGTAACAGGTCTCCCACCTACTCTCCCAATCGTGGTGGCGTTACATCTTATTCCTAAACTTCGGTCTGGTCTGTATCGAAATCTACAATCGGAGTGAATCTGATCCGAAGCATCGATATCACCGAACGTTTAGAAAATTGGCGTATCTACCAATGACACTCCTATCTCAGTACATATATATAAATCAATATAAAGTACAAATAGAACAAGTATGTGATTTTGTTGGAAAACTCAAATTGAATCTCATTTGAGTTGTGTCTTCCCCAAACAAACATGAATTATACCTTCTTGTCGTTCGTAGAAGTCGAAGTCTCGTATTCTTGATATCGAATCTGTCAAACCAAATCTGAAATGACATATATACAATGCACCATATCAACTTCTAAATCAAAAGGATACACATACGGAGCAATATTCAATCTCGGTACATTTCGACGGCATAACGGCGTAGTTTTTCGATACCAACAACTCAACCAATACTAGTCTATAACAATCAACTCATAACCACTATCATAAACATGTCCAACTCTGAAAATCTGCATAATTTCCATTCAATACATGTTGGAATTTCATGAAAATCGTATACGGTATCTTTTTTTCATTCCTGTGGCGAATATACTATCTTCATAATTATCGGAACATATCATAGAGCTCAATTCCTCATTCTCCCAACACATATATAACAAAACATGTTGAAAGTGAACAATACTTACATCCTCTTGTAGCCCTTGATGTAAGGAGCACAAATCTATGTTTGGATTGAAGTTTGGATTGCTAGATGTTGCACAAGCTCAATTATAGAATGGAAAGTATCATGCCTTTGCTCTGAAATCTCTCTCTCAGTTTTCTTGCTGCAATCTGTAGGAATGAAAGAGACAACATATATATATTGCATGGCCAAGAACACATGGCTCATTCTTTAGATTACACGTCTCGCGCATATGTGCGACATCACCCGCGCATATGCGCGAGACCTACTGGTCTCGGCAATGTCAATCTTAACTCCTCGCGCATATGCGCGCTTCATCTCGCGCATATGCGCCAAAGATTCTGGACGTGTCGCGCATATGCGCGTATCTACTCGCGCATGTGTGCTAATGTTTCTAGAAATGTCGCGCATATGCGCCGGACTGGTGGCGCATATGCGCCGAGCTCATCTCACACCAAAAATTGCATCTACTTTTCCGTCTCTTCCGGTCCGATACAATGCGTTTACAATCCCCTTAATTATCAACAAAACAATTTTGATTATGATAATCCAATTCTCGGGCCTTACACAGATGATTAGCAAAAGTCTCCAAGATAAAGGAGTGAGTGGCTCCTGAATCTATCAGTGCCATTGTGGCTAATCTCTTAATGAAAATATTCCCTGAGATGCGTTAGCACAACAAACTAACTTATATCCCAAAAATTTTACCATAAACCTCATGCAACAAAAGACACTCAAAATTCCAACTAAAACACTAGTATTCCCAATTTAAACTAAACATGCAAGGCAAAGAAATCGATATTGTACTGAATCAAATAAATTACTAGTCAAAAGGGTAGTGTCTGGGTTCGTCTCTTGAGCATGCATGGCGAAAACTCTCCCTTGCGTTGGTTGCTTCCATTGTGGGCACTCCTTCAACATGTGGTCCATAGCCCCACATTTAAAACATTTCCCGGATCTCCATAAGCACTGACCGGGATGCTGGCAATTGCATTTCTGACACACTGGGAAGTTACCGGGCTTCTGAGGCGCCCCCTGCTGCTGGATAGGACCCTTTCCTTTCGGCGGTCCCTGATAGGGTTTCTTTCCCGGTTGCCCCTGGTAAGGTTTCTTGAACTGAGGCCTCTGATGCTGTTGCTGCTGCGGTGGGGCCTGATAGGGCCTCTTGCCCTGCTTGTCTGCCTCAATATTCCGCTGGTCTTGTTCTGCCGCCAAAGCCCTAGAAACTGCAACTGCGTGTGTAGTAGGGCCAGCTACCCTCACATCACGGCGCAAGATCGGCCGCAAACCATCCATAAAATGCCTCAGCTTTGCCTGGGCATCATTCGCAATGAGAGGCACGAAGTAACATCCCCTCTCAAACTTCCTAACAAACTATGCAACACTGCTGTCTCCTTGTCGCAGCGTCATAAATTCCCTAGTCAGCCGGGATCGTACTTCCTCAGTGAAGTACTTGGCGAAGAACACTTCTTTGAATCCATTCCTGGACAACGTCGGCAAATTAACTGCCACCGTCGCACTGTCCCACCAACGTTTGGCATCGCCTGCTAAATGGAATATGGCACAACGGACTCTGTCTGCATCCTGCAGCTCCATGTAGTCAAAGATCACCTCGATGGACTTAATCCATCCCTCTGCTACCATCGGGTCAGTAGATCCCGAAAATTCCTTAGGATTCATCCTCTAGAACCTCTCATACACCGCTTCTGGCCTAGGCCTCTTCCCCGCGCCAACTGCAGCCTGATTCCTCGCAAACTGTGCGAAGAACTTAGTCATTCCTGCCAGCATCTGCGCTTGCATATCTGACGGTGGAGGTAGAGGATTGGCTCTCTCCTCATTTTGGTTCTCTCGATCCTCTTCCCTTGCTTCTCGGTCAACCACACGTCTAGGAGGCATTCTGTTCCATCAATTACCCAACACGTAAACCCACTATGCATGAACATGATATCAATGACATAGGATGCACGAAACCTATACTCAAAACATGGATATGCTGAATTCATGATTCAATGCTTACTATATACAAAATGCAAAAATTAAAACTTACAGACTTGAGGTGTGACTTCGTGAGCTTCTTGCGGTTGGCAGTAGGCATAACCCTATACAGGAACACCGCTCTGATACTAACTGTAACGTACCGTACTTTTTACTACTTAAAATTTCCGGAAAAATTAAAAATTTTCTTGAATACGAAAATAAAATCAATACGGTCGTCACTACATCATCTATTCACAAATATAAAAATCTTGTTTAAGGAAAAGCTTGCTCAGAACATCTCGCATCAAAACATAAAATCAAAGTATCAATATTTTTATGCTTAAAATCTTAAATATAGCGTGGCCGGTCCTCGGGTCTAGCCTTCTGCTCAGTCCAAGCCGGCTCCTTGGTCCCCACCCCTCGTCTCATCATGATCATCCTCACCTGCATCGATCAAGTCTAGTGAGTCTAAAGACTCAACACGTATAAACTGAGAATAGCAAGTATTACATAATAAAATTGCATGAAACTTTAAAATAGAACGTACATACTTGAAGCTTGGATTTGAAATGAGCTTGAACATGCATACATACATAGACGTGCCATAACTTAAAAGCTTTCATAAACATGCTTGCATACTTGATCATACTTAAACATACATGACTTCATTTTGCGTAGAGGATGTTTCAAAGCAAGTGACCCATACATAATAAACGCCTGATCAGACAAACTACAGTACTAGGCTGACAGGGACGTATCCACTGCACATACATGAGATCCCCGTTCATAATTTAACGGGCTGGTTGGTCCCCGTTCATAATTTAATGCTTTCCAACCACGATCTAACCCGTTCATAATTTAACGGGGTGGAGAGGCCCTCGGCCACGTTCACCGACTTCCAAACCAATTCATAATTTGGTCACAAGACAATTAGCATACCTCAAAAAATTAAAATATTTTCTTGCACGTCAACATACTTACTTGGCGTTGAGGGATTCGTTGGACTTCGACCGGGGTCGTTGCTGCAATATACTAAAGTGAATTCATAAGCTTAACGGGTGTAACTTAAACGTAACAGTCAAGCTTACCCCTGAGTTCATACATTTCCTTAGGACGTTCTAAAATTCCCGTGACTTGACATTGTTAAACATTGCACTAAACCAAGACATCAAACCTCAAAGCATACCATAATATTCCCCAAAACTCAAGTACACGGACCCCGTGCCCAGGTCCGGCTCCGGGTCCGTGTGGGTGCGGTGGAAAGACTCGTGAAGAAAAGGGAAGGCACGGACCCCGTGCTTAGGTCCGGGTGGGGGTCCGTGTAGGTGCGCAAAAGTGAAACTCGGGAAGAAGTGAGGACACGGACCCCGTGCTAGGGTTCGTCTAGGGGTCCGTGTAGGCTCGCAAGGATGACACCGTGAAAGAAACAAAGGCACGGACCCCGTGTCATTTTCCGTGTATGGGTCCGTGTACCTATTGTGAACGCGAACTTACGAAAATTTTCATACATGTTTTGCTTAACTTTCTAGACTCGATTGAACGGACTATGAATCAACACCCCGAGACCCATCCTAGCATGCTATAACATCAAACCAATTTCGTACGACATCCAAAGCAACGATGTTCACCCTATGGCACATACAATTTAAAAAACGTTGTAATCGACACCAACTCGATTCCTACGACTACTAAGGTGCTCGAGTACCTATCGACATTAAACGACATACAAAATACCAACCCAACATCATAATAATCATACCTAGATGCTACAACGATCGCCCGTCGATTCCCAACGAAGCCTGCAACAAATAAACTTCAAGAACGCATCAATATCATAATTTTCTGAAAATGCAGTTTGAGCAGTCCTACGAAAAACGCCATAACTCACTCAATTTTTATCCAAAATTTTCGAATCTTATATTATATCGAAGGTATCAAAAAGTTCTACGTTTTTCGCGTTGAAAGTTTTCCCAAACACTTGACCGAACATTCGCAGTTTTAATAAGAACAGTAAAAACGTGGTTTAGATCTAAAAATTTACCTTCAAAATCGATCCAAACAATTAACCGCTCAAACTACTACACATCATACATGGATTTTACGCATAAAAACAACGCAACACATACTATGACATGATCGACGCAGCAAAAGAGAGATTATACGTGCCTTATGATAAGAAACGTTACCGAAACGGCGTCACCGAAGTGGAGATAGAAGCGAGGTTGATGCGGGATGATCACGCAACGATTTTCTTGCCACAAAATACACGAAACCTGCTGGAAATCTAGTGGAGGGGGGGGGGGGCGGCTGCTCTAGGAACAAGAGCCCTAGGTCTTTCCTTGTTTTAAAATAATAAAAATGTGAATTGTGATAGTGTGTGTGTTTAGCCGATAAGTAGTGTGTGAAATAATATGTGTGTGTGCGTGAGTTAGGGGTGAATTTAGGGAAATAAATTGCTTAAAAATAAATTAACAACTAATTAAAAGTTAATCAAGAACTAACTCACAATTTCTTGGAAATAAAATACACACTGGTTTAAATAACTCCTTAATTAAAATGACACCCACACAATAACAAGTTTAAAAGTTTTAAACTCTCAAAAATACTAAATAAGTGCTTTAAGCTTTATAAATGCTAAAACTCAATAAATTATTTAAAACGCCCCGAACTTAGCTTAAAATAAAATACCACATTTAAAATTGCCACCAATCGTCACCGGTCTCTTTTCCTCAATCTCGCCTCGAATAATCGCCTGAAACGTGAAACTCGAACAACATTTTAACGTGCATCACCATAAACATGAATAATTTAAAATAATGCATTTTCATAAATCATGCATGGTTAAAACTCATTTAAAATTAATTAAATGATCTAATAATTAAATAGATGCATGGGTTATACGTGTACTGAATTTGGGCACTACACCGTGGGTTCACATCTCCATGTGATTCGGACTAAATATGTCCTTATATGAGCATACCCCAATTGCTCCATTCTTACTTATCAACTCCTTGATAACAAGAACGTCAGAACTCAAGTCTGATAGTACCCAACTAATCATGTTAAACGCCTAGCAGCATCGCTTACATGATTCCCTATGTATCAAATGATAGTGCCTGCAAGAACCATTCAATTATGGTTAGCGTACAGTACGGTCCCTTCATCTCATATATCCCGACCGATTCGACAACAATTGGTGTATCGAGAGTTGTCAATGAATCGATTCTATGTGTCATGTCGTAGTTGCATCGATGGTGTAATCTATGAAACTCCTTTCATAATTACCACCATAATCTGATCAGAGATTTCAAACTACATATACATGAGATCACATAGGATATCCATACCCGAAGGTAAGCGGTGAATCCCCGACTACAATGCATCGACTCTTATATGTTTCAACAAAACACCCAACCTTGCCACCTGATGACCCCATGAGAGTCGGTAAACAAGTCAAAGTGTAATGCTAGCACATAGAGTCTCAATGTTGTCCCGGGTAATAAGGACTAATCATGTACAACCATAAATTAGGACGTTTCCACTCGATAAGTAAGAACCACTTGGAAAGTCCTTTATAGAGGGTTGTTCAGTGTACTCTACCAGGAGCACCTATCTGCATGCTCGGACTTCACAATGTCCCCTACCAATGAAACATTGTACTCACATCGCAGATACTAGTCTCGAACTCGAGCGGCCTATATCCTTCTTAGCGGCGGCTGAATCGACTAGGAACTGTTTAGAATATACAGTATTCCAAATATGAGTTTCATGACACTCATCATATGAGCATCTCATATTCTTTCTACTATTTGTATATTCAAGGACTTTATTTATGCAACTAGCATGGGTATACAGATAAAGATGTGCCAAAACAATAATTTCAAATATTATTAAAATAAAGATTGTTTATACATAGAGTTTCATTGTGAACACTCGGCCAACACTTGGCTTGACGGGCACCTACTCTAACAGTGAGTACCATGTTTCATTGGTAGGGGACATTGTGATGTCCAAGTATGCAGATAGGTGCTCCTTGTAGAGTGCACTGAACAACCCTTCATAAAAGACTTTACAAGTGGTTCTCAATTATCGAGTGGAAACGTCCTAGTTTATGGTTGTACACCATTAGTCCTTATGACCCGAGACAACATTTAGACTCTATGTGCTAGAATTACACTTTGACTTGTTTACCGACTCTCATGGGGTCATCAAGTGGCAAGGTTGGGTGTTCTGTCGAAACATATAGGAATCGATGCATTGCAGTCGGGGATTCACCGCGTACCTTCGGGTATGGATATCCTATGTGATCTCATGTGTATGTAGTTTGAAATCTCTGATCAGAGTATGGTGGTAATTATGAAAGGGGTTTCATAGATTACACCATCGATGCAACTACGACATGACACATAGTATCGATTCATTGACAACTCTCGATATACCAATGGTTGTCGAATCGGTCGGGATATATGAGTTGAAGGGACCGAACTGTACGATAACCATAATTGAATGGTTCTTGGAGGCACTATCATTTGATTCCTAGGGAATCATGTAAGCGATGCTGCTAGGCGTTTAACATGATTGGTTGGGTACTATCAGACTTGAGTTCTGACATTCTTGTTATCAAAGAGTTGAAAAGTAAGAATGGAGCAATTGGGGTATGCTCGTATAAGGACATGTTTAGTCCGAATCACATGGAGATGTGAACCCACGGCTAGTTGTATCAATGAACAATTGAGAGCCACACAAATACAAACTTTCTAGATACAGTTGAGAAGTAAAATACAGTTCAATGTGTTGAACGGCTGATAAATGAGTTTATAAGCGTAAGCAAAAATATAAGTATGACTTCTATGAGGGAAATATAATTTTAATTTATGAATGTGTTCCTAAATTAAAAGTTGGCCAAATAAATTATGTATTTGAAAATTGTGATTTCCATAAACATGTAGAGCCCAATTAGAAATAATTATTAAACTAGTCGGCTTTAGTAAAATCAAGTAAACTTTAAATAGACTCAAATATGTTTGGTACATTTAAATAAAAGTCCATGGGCCTTGTAATTGTTACAAGCCCACTCAAATTGCATGCTTGGGAGGTGAAGAGTTGGGGAATACTTTTCATTAAAAAATTGTATGGCATGCAACTTTTGCTTTTAGCTTTTTGCAACCCCAAGGAAACTCATCCTCCCTTGTCTAGAGACATGCATATGGCCGAAACTTAGGACTTCTTTTCTCCCTCATTTTTGTTCTTCAATTGTTGGAGAAACAATTTTCTTGTCAAAGAAAAATACCCTACATTTTCTAGTGCAAGTGTAAGGTGGATCTTTTAAGTTTGGTGGTGGGCTTGATTTTGAAGGAAGGACTCAAGAACAAGGAGAGCTTGTAGATTTGTCTTGCCTTTGAAGAGCCAAGTTGTTTACAACTTGGTTGGAGCCATTACATCAATCTTTGAGATTGATAGGTAACATTTTAAACACCCTATGAATGTCATAGTTTGTGTTTGTATTTGCTACACACCTAGTACATTTGGTGCTCAAATTTTCTCTTGCAAAAGCCGAAATTTTGAGCTTCCGTTGCCTTTAGAGCACCTAAAACCGATCATCTTTCCAGTGGTATCATGAGCTAAGGGTACTAGTTTTCGTAGCATATACATGATATTATATTGAGGTCGATTTCTAACCGCATGAGATATAATTTTGCAACAAAATCAAGGCCAACACATAGGGAATTTTTGGGCAGCTTGGGCTGCCCGAGGGGCTACCCATTTCGGGCAGCAAGGGCAGCCCGAGGGGCTGCCTGAAGCCCTCTATTTAAAATAAAAAAAAAAAATTTGCATGTTGGCCAGAGTCTGGCGACGGAGCTCCGGCGACGGCGATGACGACTAGGGTTTTCAAAAGGTGTTTTGAAATATCAAAGTGTCATGGGCCTTGAGTTGTTGGGCCATTGTATGGCTAACATATTTTTGAAATTTAAATGGGCCAAAATGTTTTTGGTGAAAAATGATTTTTTTGGGCCCTTAAGTTTAAATTTACAAACGTTGCAAATATTTTCTCATGAAATAAATAATTGAAGTTGGACTTTAATTATTTATAGTAAATTGTGATTTGCAAGAAATTCGGTTATAAATAAATTAATTAGAAAGTAGACAAAGGTGTTTGTATACTTTGTTAATTTAGTTTATAATCGTGGCGGTTAATGATTGGATCAAGATATATAATATTGGATCAATTAATTATTGTGATATTTAATTGATGGTGTATGATATGTGATATTATGCATGAAGGATGATCAAAAGCCCAAGCCAATTTGCTAGGTGTATGCTAGGAAATTTTGTATTGAATGATTGTAATAATTATCAATTTATAAAGTGGGCTTGGTTTATGGCCTGTTCCCACCTCCATGAGATGTATCCCTATTTGCCATGGATATTTATTTGTAAATATTAGTATAGTGGAAGATCAAGATTGGAAGATGGTGGCCTTGGTGATTATGAAGATCGAAGACATGTAAATATTGGAAGCATATGTAATAGTTGCATTTGAATCCCTTGCGTTTCCCTAGGATTGGACCTAGGCCCGTGTTTAGCTCACACGGGCCATTAGTATTGGGGCGATTGATCATCCTTGTTTTGTTTACTTTTTATAATATATGCATGATATGTTATAAATAATGAGTATGTGCGTTATTATTATGATAATAACAAAGTTGCATGAATCAAGCAAACATACGATCAAACATGGGGATTTTAAATAAAATTAATGATGAGACCTTTCAAAATTAAAAACCCTCATTTTGAATAAGATTCAAAATTAATATCAAGCCCGAAAAGGGGAATTATAAATTTGTTTATAATTTCCATGTCTTCCATCAACAATGGGTGCATGATGAACGCCACCCGTACTCGGGGCTCGGCTCATATTATTGGGGGGCCCTGGGTGCCGGAAAGCTGTGACATCCATTGACATGGTGATGTGAACTACGTGGAACTCCCATGATTTCGGCTCATATTATTGGGGGAACTCATGGCGACCGTCCATCAAGGTTCAACATCGATGGGTAAGGCTTGACACGTGAAGATGAACGACGTCATATTATTGGGTCCTAATCAAACGTGAGACAAAATTTTACGTAGAGGGTTACATTGTGATGCAATTGGAAACTACCTTTTAGGAATTGTGATTGGCTGATATTGTTCGGGATCATAATTCGCTAATTGGACCTTACGTACCTACTGAGGAAAGGAGTTTCCCGTTTTCACTAGAGGGTAGTGAAAATGTCAAAACAGTGGGAGCGAAAATTTATAAAGTAAAAGTCCATACTTTATATCTTACTAAATATTTTAAAATAGTCATTAACATTTATCTGTTTTACTTTTCAGTACAAAATTTGACAATGTCTTCGATTCGCAATCCGCTATCCGTAATACTCGAAAAACACGTGTTAACTAGACCTAATTACCTCAATTGGCTAAGAAACCTAAAAATTGTCTTGAATTCGGAAAGGATGGCATATACACTGACTGAGTCGCCCCCTGTTGAGGCTCCGACTGACTGCACTCCTGAGGAATTGCAGACATACAAGGAATGGTGTGACCATGACTTGAAAGCTAGGTGTTATATGCAGGCTTCTATGAATGATGAGCTGCAGAGGCGTTTTGAGAATGCAAAGAGTGCTGCTGACATTCATTTGCACCTCAAGGAGCTCTTTGGTGAGCAAACACGACCTCTTAGGCATGCTACCGTCAAGGAGCTGATCACTTTGCGCATGCGAGATGGGGCCTAGGTCCATGAGCGTGGCCTGAAGTTGATTGGGCTCGTGGACAAGCTCGTTGGCATGGACTGATGTTGCCTTCGGAGTTGACCACCGACGTGTTGCTCTTATCGCTGCCTAGCTCATTTGATCCTTTTGTGGTGAATTTCAACATGAACAAACTTGAGCCAACCCTTGAGGAGTTGGTTAACATGCTTGTTACGTTTGAATCCCCCATCAAGAAAGAGAAGTTGGTTCTTTATGTGGGTTCTTCATCTGGTACGAAGATTGATCCACATGGGAAGGGAAAGAAGCGTTCTTTCCAACGTCCCAAGAAGAACGTGCCCTTGTTGAGGCAATATCCGAATCCCGTCGTGGTAGCCACACCAGTTAAGGCTGACAAGACTAGTGATGTTTGTCATCACTGCAAGAAGCCTGGACATTGGAGGCATAATTGCAAAGAATATCTTGCTCAGAAAATTTCTGAAAATGGTATGTTCTACATTGAAGTAAACATTTCAATTAACTATACTTCTTGGGTATTGGACACCAGCTGTGGCTCACATCTCTGTAATGATTTGCAGGTGATGGGAAGGAGTAGGAGACTAAAGGGAGGTGAGACCTTCTTGAGGATGGACGATGGGGCAAGAGTTGCTGCCAAGGCTGTTGAAGATGTTTACTTATTGTTGAACAATAATTTTAAGTTAATTTTTAAGAGATGTTTTGTTTGTACCTGATTTGATGAAAAACATTGTTTCCATTTCTATGTTGATAAAAATGGATATTCTTGTTTCTTTTGCAAAGATGTTTGCAATATTTACAAGAATGAATGTTTGATTAATACTGGTGAACTTGAAAACGATCTCTATAACTTAAAATTGAAAGATATTCCACTAAATGTCCATACAAAGGCAGTTGATAAGACACCATATGAGATATGGATGGGTAAGCCACTCAAATATTCTTATCTTAGAATATGGGGGTGCCCTGCTTATGTGAAGCTGGTAGTGGGAGATAAATTGGATAGTCTATCCATTTTATGTTACTTTGTGGGATATCCAAAGAATTCGGTTGGATTCTACTTCTATCATCCCCAAGAAACAAAAGTGTTTGTTTCTAGGAATGCAACCTTTTTGGAAAATGAATTTCTATTGGATAGAAAAGGGGAGATGATAGAACTCGAAGGGGTTCGAGAGACACCCACAATTATAGAACCCACACCCGAAGAGCCAAGAGAGGAGATACAAGCTCCTAGAAGATCCGAGAGAATCTCGAGACCACCTATGAGATATGGTCTGCTTCTTGAAGAAGGCCATGATGAGCCTAACCATAGATGTGATCCAAGGACCTTCAAGGAAGCGTTATCTGATGCCGATTCATCCAAGTGGCTTGAAGCGATGGAATCTGAGATGAATTCCAGGCATTCGAACCAAGTGTGGAATCTCGTGGATCCACCTGAGGGAATTGTTCCCATAGGGTGTAAATGGATTTACAAGAGGAAACTTGGGGCGGATGGGAAGGTATTGACCTTCAAGGCGCGATTGGTAGCAAAAGGATATACTCAAAGACAAGGAGTTGACTTTGAGGAAACCTTTTCTCCAGTTGCAATGTTCAAGTCCATAAGGATATTGCTAGCCATAGCTGCATGGTATGACTATGAGATAATAGGAATATTAAGGAAAAAATTTACATGTCTCAACCCGAAGGATTTACATCTGTCGGAAGTGAGCATATGGTATGCAAACTTCAGAGATCTATTTATGGTCTAAAGCAGGCATCTAGGAATTGGAACCTTAGATTCGATAGTACAATCTAAGAGTTTGGTTTTACTAAGAATCCTGAGGAACCTTGTGTGTAAGAAGGTCAGTGGGAGTGCTGTGACATTCCTAGTGCTTTATGTTGATGACATTTTACTCATTGGGAATGATGTAGGGATGTTGCAATCAACTAAGATATGGTTAGCGAGTAAGTTCTCGATACAGAACTTGGGTGAAACATCTTTTGTATTGGGAATACAGATCTATAGAGATAGATCAAGGAGATTGCTTGGTCTCACCCAGTCCACATACATTGAAACCATCAAGAAGAGGTTCTCGATGGATGAGTCCAAGAGAGGACATCTACCAATGTGTCATGGTGTGTCCCTATCCAAGTCTATGTCTCCCAAGACTGATGCAGAGATAGAGGCGATGACACGCATTCCGTATGCATTTGTGATTGGTAGCATCATGTATGGGATGATATCAACACGTCCTGACGTGGCTTTTGCACTAAGTGTAGTGAGTAGATATCAATCGAACCCTGGTCTTCCACACTGGAAAGCGGTGAAAGACATCCTCAAGTATTTGAGAAGGACCAATAAGTTGTTCTTGGTCTATGGGGGTTGAGAACTGAAATTGGAAGGCTATACCGACTCTAGCTTCCAAAGCGATATCGATTACTTGAAGTCAACCTCTGGATTCATATTCATGCTCAATGGTGCTGCTGTCTCTTGGAAGAGTTCCAAGCAAGACAGTACAGCGGATTCCACCACTGAGGCCGAATATCTTGCTGCATCAGATGCAGCAAAGGAGGCTGTTTGGATAAGGAATATCGTCCAAGAGTTGGACGTCATTCCTAATAGAGTTGCTCCAGTCCCGGTGTTGTGTGACAACACGGGAGCTATAGCTCAAGCAAAGGAGCCAAGGTCTCATCAGATGTCCAAACATGTATTGAGAAAGTACAACATCCTCCGAGAGATTGTGGAAAGAGGAGATGATCCACTAACTAAGCCTTTACCTGGACCATTGTTTGAGAAGCATCGCGAATCGCTGGGTTTGAAGCATATGGGTAGTTGGCTCTAGTGCAAGTGGGAGATTGTTAGAGTAGGTGCCCGTCGAGCCAAGTGTTGGCCGAGGGTTCATGTTTAAACTCAATGTATGAATAGTCTTTATTTTAATAATATATGAATAGCTCTGTACTTGGTCAACATATTAATACCGATAATGTAATCACAATCAGATAACCCAAGTACTATATCATCTAACTCAATCTCAGATCTGTCATACTGTAGCATACATGGTTTAACAGATATCATTGATACAAAACCTCTCCCCCAACGGAAAAATCAATACTACAGCAGATAATAACTCAATAGACAAAGCATATATCAATGCAATTTATTCAACAATAATCGTATGGAATGCATTAGTATCTATCAATACATATGCAAAATAACCATACATGAAACAATTACATCTCACTACATCGTCAGGTGTGTCCTGGCCTTGACTGTGACTGAGGAGTCGTCGGTGGTGTCTGGAAGGAGTGAACGGCAGATACTCATCTATCTGTCTGAGCCACTGATCCAGATGACTCTGCTCCTTGAGATCTTTGGGAACCCCTCTGTGGACATACTCTCGCAAAATGTCCTGGATGTCGACAAATGTGGCAACTACAAAATACTCCTTGGCATTGCTCTGTGGGATGTCTCCCTCCGCAAGTTCTACAATAAACCCCTGTATAACTCTTGCTAGAACCACTGGAGCTAGATGAACTACTCCCTAACTTCTTAAACTGTTTCTTTCGAGCTTTCAGAAAATCTTTCTTTCCCCCACTACTACTGCCACTAGCAAATCTAGATGAAGATTGCAAGAATTGAGCTGGAGGTTGGGGCTGTTTCTGTGATTGAGCAACATGCGACTGTCCTCGCTGTTGGATCAAACTTGCCTCAGCTCCTTTTGCTATGTTCAAAGCATCAAAAAAACTATGGGGTCGCTCCACATTTACCAATGCAGATATCTCAGTATTCAATCCATAGATGAACTGATCAGTTACAGCTTCATCATTCCCAACCACGTGAGGCGCAAAACGTAGTAAAATAAAAAATTTTGCTACATATTCTTCAATATTCAATTGGCCCTGTTTCAAGTTGGAAAATTCTGTACTCTGGTCCTGTCGGTACGATCTTGGGAAAAATCTTTTACAAACTCAGCTTTGAAGATTTTCAACGTAATCACGGTACCATGCTGTTCTATGGCTTCCTTGGTTGCGATCCACCAACTCTTTGCGACTTCATGTAACTGGTTCCCAATCAGTTAAAATCGACGTTCATCTGGGTAATCAAGTGAATCAAATAGCATTTCAATATCATTCGGCCAACTCTCATAGTCCTTAGATGTCTCAGTACCCTTCAGAATCGGCGGTTGAAATGACTGAAATCTCTTCTACATTATTTCCATCGGAGTTTCTGACACATCCATCTGATAAATCGAATTACTACCTGGTTCTGAAATTCTTCGAGGAGGTATATCTGATTACCAAAAGAATTAGTAACCAAAAACAACAAACCTGTTTCAGTCCTCCTCTGATCATCTTACTGCTGATCAAGAATCGGTTCTTATTCATTTTCAAATAATACATATTTCCAATCACATCAGATAAACAGGTAAATATGTATTATATAAGGCAGTAACACATGCTAGCATTCAAAAGCAAGGAAAGAAAACTCAATCTATCCCACTCACTAGCTCCTATCTCAGTCTAAGGAACCTCCTGCTCTGATACCACCTGCTGTGGGGACCCGGACGCTAATTCATTTCTTAATCATCTTTGGGAATAATTAGATCAATTAAAAAACAGGGTCTAATTTTTTTTTTTAAATACAAATGCGGAAACGTAATGTAATCACTCTGATATACATATCCAAAGAAAGTACATGTCTTGTACTCAATACATTAAAATCAAACTAAGGTTCAACCACTAAATATCAAGTGCTGAAATCCTATTCTACTTCTGGGTCCGAATCTCCACGCTAAAGTATAATCTCTCATCCTCGTCTTGACCCTGATCCTGTCCTACCTGTTGTCATGCCCACATACAAACACAAAAATAGCCGGATAACTCCGGTGAGAAATACATTCCCAGTATAAATCATGTATACATGCAATCATATAAACAGATATAAAAGCATGAAACAAGTATCAAATCTGAAAGACATGAATCGATATAAAACTGTAAATCAACTCTGATTCACAGTCTCTGACTCATAAACTCTGACTCGACTCTTTCCTAATCTAGGGATCCCGATCTGAATAAGAACGCAACAATCTCCCTACCTACTATCCCGATCGTGGTGGCGGTACGTTCTTATTTACGGACTTTGGTCCTCTCTATATCGAATCTCGGCGATAAAACTCGCTCTTCTTCTAAGCCACATCAATATGACCAAACTGAAAGAGGATCGGTTTTAGGTGCTCAAAAGGCAACGGAAGCTCAAAATTTCGGTTTTTGCAAGAGAAAATTCGAGCACCACATGTACTAGTGTGTAGCAAATACAAAAACACAAACTATAAAATTCATAGGGTGTTTAAAATGTTACCTATCAATCTCAAAGATTGATGTAATGGCTCCAACCAAGTTGTAAACAACTTGGCTCTTCAAAGGCAAGACAAATCTACAAGCTCTCCTTGTTCTTGAGTCCTTCCTTCAAAATCAAGCCCACCACCAAACTTAAAAGATCCACCTTACACTTGCACTAGAAAATGTAGGGTATTTTTCTTTGAGAAGAAAATTGTTTCTCCAACAATTGAAGAACAAAAATGAGGGAGAAAAGAAGTCCTAAGTTTCGGCCATATGCATGTCTCTAGACAAGGGAGGATGAGTTTCCTTGGGGTTGCAAAAAGCTAAAAGCAAAAGTTGCATGCCATACAATTTTTTAATGAAAAGTATTCCCCAACTCTTCACCTCCCAAGCATGCAATTTGAGTGGGCTTGTAACAATTACAAGGCCCATGAACTTTTATTTAAATCTCTCAAACATATTTGAGTCCATTTAAAGTTTACTTGATTTTACTCAAGCCGACCAGTTTAATAATTATTTCTAATTGGGCTCTACATGTTTATGGAAATCACAATTTTCAAATACATTATTTATTTGGCCAACTTTTAATTTAGGAACACATTCATAAATTAAAATTATATTTCCCTCATAGAAGTCATACTTCTATTTTTGCTTACGCTTATAAACTCATTTATAAGCCGTTCAACACATTAAACTGTATTTTACTTCTCAACGGGATCTAGAAAGCTTGTACTAGTGTGGTCCTCAACAGTTCATTGATACAACTAGCCGTGGGTTCACCTCTCCATATGATTCTGACTAAACATGTCCTTATACGAGCATACCCCAATTGCTTCATTCTTACTTTTCAACTCCTTGATAACAAGAATGTCAGAACTCAAGTCTGATAGTACCCAACCAATCATGTTAAACGCCTAGCAGCATCGCTTACATGATTCCCAAGGTATCAAATGATAGTGCCTGCAAGAACCATTCAATTATGTTTAGCGTACAGTACGGTCCCTTCATCTCATATATCCCGACCGATTCGACAACAATTGGTGTATCGAGAGTTGTCAATGAATCGATACTATGTGTCATGTCGTAGTTGCATCGATGGTGTAATCTATGAAACCCCTTTCATAATTACCACCATACTCTGATCAGAGATTTCAAACTACATACACATGAGATCACATAGGATATCCATATCCGAAGGTACGCGGTGAATCCCGACTACAATGCATCGACTCCTATATGTTTCGACAGAACACTTAACCTTGCAACCTGATGACCCCACGAGAGTCAGTAAACAAGTCAAAGTGTAATTCTAGCAATTAGAGTCTCAATGTTGTCCCAGGTCATAAGGACTAATGGTGTACAACCATAAACTAGGACGTTTCCACTCGATAAGTGAGAACCACTTGGAAAGTCCTTTATGGAGGGTTGTTCAGTGCACTCTACAAGGATCACCTATCTGCATGCTCGGACATCACAATGTCCCCTACCAATGAAACATGGTACTCACATCGCAGATACTAGTCTCAAACTCGAGCGGCCTATATCCTTCTTAGCGGCTGCTGAATCGACTAGGAACTGTTTAGAATATACAGTATTACAAATATGAGTTTCATGATACTCATCATAAGAGCATCTCATATTCTTTCTACTATTTGTATATTCAAGGGCTTTATCTATGCAACTAGCATGGGTATACAGATAAAGAAGTGCCTAAAAATAATTTCACAGTCACAGTCAAGGCCAGGACACACCTAACGATGTAGTGACATGTAATTGTTTCATGTATGGTTATTTTGCATATGTATTGATAGATACTAATGCATTCCATACGATTATTGTTGAATAAATTGCATTGATATATGCTTTGTCTATTGAGTTATTATCTGTTGTAGTATTGATTTTTCCGTTGGGGGAGAGGTTTTGTATCAATGGCATCTGTTAGACCATGTATGCTACAGTATGACAGATCTGAGATTGAGTTAGATGATATAGTACTTGGGTTATCTGATTGTGATTACATTATCGGTATTAATATGTTGACCAAGTACAGAGCTACCGTTGATTGTTTCCAGAAGATTGTGAGATTCAGACCAGATATGGCTGATGAATGGAAATTTTACGGTAAGGATTCTAGATCTAGAATTCCTTTGATATCTGCGATGTTTATGACTCGATTGTTACAGAAAAGAGCGGAGAGATTCCTTATCTATTCAGTTGAATTACTTAAATCGAGCTTATCATTGGCTGATTTGCCAGTGGTACAGGAAATTGCTGATGTTTTCTCGGATGGGAATTCAGGAATTGCATTCCAGTCAGAGAGATAGATTTCAGCATTGGATACGTATCAGGTACAGTTTCTATTTTAAAAATACTGGATAGATGGTACTGATTGAATGGAAAGAGTTGAAAGAACAGTCTGAATATTTACTGGCCAAGAGTTACATTAGATCAAATGTTTTCCTTGAGATATTCCAGTTATGTTAGAAGTTAATGAATCGCGTGTTCAGAAATATTTTAATGTTCTGTGATTATTCTATCGATGACATTTTGACATATTCGAAGAATATGACTGATTATACCGAACGCTTGACATTTGTGTTGAGTACTTCGAGAACAGAGAAATTGTATGAAAAACTGTCACAATGTGAGTTTTGACGGAGACAGATTGTATGTTTGGGGCACAGTATATCTGAAAATGGTATAGCGGTGGATCTGAACAACGTTGAAACCGTGATCAGTTAGCCAAGACCGACACTAGTGTCAGAAATTCGCAGTTTTATGAGTTTAACATATCCATATTGATGATTGATGTTTCGAATCTGACTGAATATTACTGTTGTTCTGAATCCGTGTTTGAAACAGATAGTAGACCCTGGAGAATGTATATTGTGCAGGCTGAATCAGAACTGATTTTGAAAATTAAAACGGTTCAGAAAGTTGATCAAAATGTTCAGAACTCGATATCTATAGTCAGAGCGGGGCATCGATCATAATATCAGGTGTGTGACAGCGTGTTATATGTGAGTAATCGTCTTATTGTGCCGAATATTTCAGATTTGAAACGACAGATATTGTCAGAAGTGTACAGTAGTCGATTTCGTATGTATACTGGTGGCAGAAAAATGTACAGTGATCTGAAAAGATAGTTTTGAGAAAAACAGATGAAATCAGATATTACAGAATTTGTATCGAAATGTCTGAATTCCTAGCAGCTAAAGACAGAAAGACAGAAACCCGGGGGATTATTACAGAGTTTGTCTATTCCTGAATGAAAATGGGATCACATTTCTTTAGATTTTGTGACGAAGCTAACGAAATCCTCCTGAGGTTGTAATGCGATTTGGGTCGTGATTGACAGATTGACCGAATCCCCATGTTTTATTTTTACAAGATAATATACAGATATGACAGATGACAGAGAACTATGTCCGAAATATGGTCAGATTACATGGAGTGCCGAAGTCTATTGTTCAGACCGTGATCTTTGTTTTACTTCGCACTTCTGGCAGAGTTTACAGTAGACTCTAGGTACGAAGTTACATCTGAGTACCGCATATCATCCATAGATCGATGGACAGTCAGAGCGGACTATCCAGATATTGGAAGACATGCTTAAAGCTGTAGTGCTTGATTTTAGCACTAGTTGGCAGGATTCATTGCCACTTTGTGAGTTTTCGTACAACAATAGTATCAGACGAGTATAGAGATGATACCGTTTGAAGGGTTGTACGGTAAGAAATGCAGATCCCTTCTTTATTGGGACGATATCTCTGAGGTTCCTGAGATTGGACCTGACATGATCGGATATATGACTGAAAAAGTGAAGCTGATTCAGAAGAGAATGAGAACAGATCAAAAGAGACAGACCAAATATGCCAATGTTCGATGTAGACCATTGGTATTTGAGGCAGGAGACCATGTATTCTTGAAGATTTCACCTATCAGAAGAGTTGTCAGATTTGGCAAGAAAGGAAAGTTGTCTCCACGATATATAGGGCCGTACGAGATTCTCGAGAAGATAGGAGATTGTGCCTATCGACTCGTATTACCGCCTTCTTTATCGGAGATACCTGATATTTTCATGTATCGTTATTGAGAAGATATCTGTTTGATGCTTCACATATTATTCAGCCAGACGAAGCAGAACTTGACGATGCACTAAGTTACTTTGAGAAGCCGATTTATAATTTTGATCATAAAGAAAAGCAGCTCAGAACAAAGACTATTCCGCTTGTTAAAGTTCAGTGGAGTCGTCATGGCATCGAAGAAGCTACAGAGGAAACTGAATCAGATATGAGACAGAGATTCCCAGAATTGTTTTATTGATGGGAGTATTCTTATTTCGCTTCTATTCTCCATTTCTTATTGTATCTGGTGGATATCTAATGTGATAGCTGATTTGATTACCTGTTATTTCGAGGACGAAATCGTATCTTAGGGGGGGAGAAATGTAATGCCCGAAATTTTACCATCGTAATTAGATATTGATTAATTGACAGAATTGAGATTTCAGGAGTTAAAATAAGACGTGAAAGGAGAAGCCGGGCGTTAGTGCATAACAAGCCAAGATTTTGGACAGAACTTCTGGCACCCGAGCGGTAGAAAAGAACCACCCGAGCGCCAGTGTCCCATAAGAGTAGGATTTGGACAGAACTGTTGGCGCCTGAACGGTAGTTTTTGACCGCCCGATCGCCAGTGTTCAACAAGATGAGAAATCAGACAAAGAGTCTGGCGCCCGAGCGGTAGTTTACAACCGCCCGAGCGCCAGTGGATGGTAGGCCGAGTACCCGGACATAAGGTTCGGCGCCCGAGCGGTAATTTATAACCGCCCGAGCGCCGCCTGAAAGGTGTGAAAATATGACACGTTTCATGGACATGCAAGTGGAGGTATATATATGTATAATCATTCATTTGCTTCAGTAATAGAAACGAGAAGAACGAAAAGAAGCTCGAGAAAGTTCGCAGAAAATCCTTACGCCTTTATATTTTGATCCGTTCGTCTGATTTTCAATCCGACTTCAGTACTGAGTTTCTATCGACAAGTGCTGCATCTAGACGTAAGTTTTCTTATGTTTTGTGATGATTTGAAATTATGATACTGCCAGAATCAGATAAGATTGACATATGCTGTTATTGACATGGTAGACATCGTGTAATTGAAACCGGATCGGAGAACAGATACCGTATGTAATTGTTATGAATTTTCAGAGTTGATTTGATTGTGATTAGACCGATGTGCTATCAGAATTGTGTTGTTATCAATTATGAGATGTTGGGATTGATATCTGATTGATACTGTATTGCTGGGTATATTGATATTATTCAGATTTGGGTCAGATGAGTTGTTGATTTATGTATACTTATATTGTATTGCTAGTACTTCGAGATTGTACAGTTATGCCGTTGAAACAGAATTTGATTAAGTTCTGATTATATCCAGTATTGATTTGATTGGTGTATTGATATCATTCTCCTCGACCTTTCTCATTACCAGATTGATATGGACAGATTCGAGAAGAGAAAGGTATAAATCAATGTTGATTCGGGATTGCACAACTCGAGTTTCCCAAAATCACATACTGAATTGTCATTGCCTCGATATGTTGCAGTGTTTGAGATTGATACGCTTATTCTATTGATTTATAGTTAAGCATTTGTTTTGTAAAAAGTCACGGGCTGATGTGCCTAATCTTTGGCTGATGTGCCTGATAGTTTGGCAGGATATGCCAAGTCTTTGGCAAGATATGCCAAGACACCGGACGTTTGGTCATATTGATGTGGCTTAGAAGAAGAGCGACTTCCATCGTCGAGATTCGATATAGAGAGGACCAAAGTCCGTAAATAAGAACGTACCGCCACCACGATCGGGAGAGTAGGTGGGATATTGTTGCATTCTTATTCAGATCGGGATCCCTAGATTAGGAAAGAGTCAAGTCAGAGTTTATGAGTTAGAGAGTGTGAATCAGAGTTGATTTACAGTTTTATATCGATTCATGTCTTTCAGATTTGATACTTGTTTCATGCTTTTATATCTGTTTATATGATTGCATGTATACATGATTTATACTGGGAATGTATTTCTCACCGGAGTTATCCGGCTGTTGTTGTGTTTGTATGTGGCATGACAACAGGTGGGACAAGATCAGGGTCAAGACGAAGATGAGAGATTATACTTTAGCGTGGAGATTTCGACCCAGAAGTAGAATAGGTTTCAACACTTGATATTTAGTGGTTGAAACTTAGTTTGATTTTAATGTATTGAGTACAAGACATGTACTTTCTTTGGATATGTATATCAGAGTGATTACATTACGTTTCCGCATTTGTATTTAAAAAAAAAAAATTAGACCCTGTTTTTTAATTGATCTAATTATTCCCAAAGATGATTAAGAAATGAATTAGCGTCCGGGTCCCCACAGCAGGTGGTATCAGAGCAGGAGGTTCCTTAGACTGAGATAGGAGCTAGTGAGTGGGGTAGATTGAGTTTTCTTTCCTTGCTTTTGAATGATAGCATGTGTTACTGCCTTATATAATACATATTTACCTGTTTATCTGAGGTGATTGGAAATATGTATTATTTGAAAATGAATCAGAACCGATTCTTGATCAGCATAAGATGATCAGAGGAGGACTGAAAAAGGTTTGTTGTATTTGGTTACTAATTCTTTTGGTAAACATATATACCTCCTCGAAGAATTCCAGAACCAGGTAGTACTTCGATTTTTCAGATGGATGTGTAAGAAACTCCGATGGAAATAATGTTGAAGAGATTTCAGTCATTTCAACCGCCGATTCTGAAGGGTACTGAGACATCTGAGGACTGTGAGAGTTGGCTGAATGATATTGAAATGCTGTTTGATTCACTTGATTACCCAGATGAACGTTGAGTTAAACTGATTGGGCACCAGTTACATGAAGTCGCAAAGAGTTGGTGGATCGCAACCAAGGAAGCCATAGAACAGCATGGTACCGTGATTACGTGGAAAATCTTCAAAGCTGAGTTTTATAAAAGATTTTTCCCAAGATCGTACCGACAAGACCAGAGTACAGAATTTTCCAACTTGAAACAGGCCAATTGAATATTGAAGAATATGTAGCAAAATTCTTTATTTTACTACGTTTTGCGCCTCACGTTGTCGGGAATGATGAAGCTGTAACTGATCAGTTCATCAATTGATTGAATACTGAGATATCTGCATTGGTAAATGTGGAGCGACCCCATAGTTTTGTTGATGCTTTGAACAGAGCAAAAAGAGCTGAGGCAAGTTTGATCCAACAGCGAGGACAGTCGTATGTTGCTCAATCACAGAAACAGCCCCAACCTCCAGCTCAATTCTTGCAATCTTCATCTAGATTTGCTAGTGGCACTAGTAGTGGGGGAAAGAAAGATTTTCTGACAGCTCGAAAGAAACAGTTCAAGAATTTAGGGAGTAGTTCATCTAGCTCCAGTGGTTCTAGCCAGAGTTATACAGGGGTTTTTTGTAGAACTTGCGGAGGGAGACATCCCACAGAGCAATGCAAAGGAGTATTTGGTAGTTGCCACATTTGTCGACAGCCAGAACATTTTGCGAGAGTATGTCCATAGAGGGGTTCCCAAAGATCTCAAGGAGCAGAGTCATCTGGATCAGTGGCTCAGACAGATAGACGAGTATCTACCGTTCACTCCTTCCAGACACCACCGACGACTCCTCAGTCACAGTCAAGGCCAGGACACACCTGACGATGTAGTGACATGTAATTGTTTCATGTATGGTTATTTTGCATATGTATTGATAGATACTAATGCATTCCATACGATTATTGTTGAATAAATTGCGTTGATATATGCTTTGTCTATTGAGTTATTATCTGCTGTAGTATTGATTTTTCCGTTGGGGGAGAGGTTTTGTATCAATTACATCTGTTAGACCATGTATGCTACAGTATGACAGATCTGAGATTGAGTTAGATGATATAGTACTTGGGTTATCTGATTGTGATTACATTATCGGTATTAATATGTTAACCAAGTACAGAGCTACCGTTGATTGTTTCCAGAAGATTGTGAGATTCAGACCAGATATGGCTGATGAATGGAAATTTTACGGTAAGGATTCTAGATCTAGAATTCCTTTGATATCTGCGATGTTTATGACTCGATTGTTACAGAAAGGAGCGGAGAGATTCCTTATCTATTCAGTTGAATTACTGAAATCGAGCTTATCATTGGCTGATTTGCCAGTGGTATAGGAAATTGCTGATGTTTTCTCAGATGGGAATTCAGAATTGCTTCCAGTCAAAGAGATAGATTTCAGCATTGGATACGTATCAGGTACAGTTTCTTTTTTTAAAATACTGGATAGATGTTACTGATTGAATGGAAAGAGCTGAAAGAACAGTCTGAATATTTACTGGCCAAGAGTTACATTAGATCAAATGTTTTCCTTGAGATATTCCAGTTATGTTAGAAGTTAATGAATCGCGTATTCAGAAATATTTTAATGTTCTGTGATTATTCTATCGATGACATTTTGATATATTCGAAGAATATGACTGATTATACCGAACGCTTGAGATTTGTGTTGAGTACTTCGAGAACAGAGAAATTGTATGAAAAACTGTCACAATGTGAGTTTTGACTGAGTCAGATTGTATGTTTGGGGCACAGTATATCTGAAAATGGTATGGCGGTGGATCTGAACAACGTTGAAACCGTGATCAGTTAGCCAAGACCGACACTAGCGTCAGAAATTCGCAGTTTTATGAGTTTAACAGATCCATATTGATGATTGATGTTTCGAATCTGACTGAATATTACTGTTGTTCTGAATCCGTGTTTAAAACAGATAGTAGACCCTGGAGAATGTATATTGTGTAGGCTGAATCAGAACTGATTTTGAAAATTAAAATGGTTCAGAAAGTTGATCAGAATGTTCAGAACTCGATATCGATAGTCAGAGCAGGGAATCGATCGGAATATCAGGTTTGTGACAGCGTGTTATATGTGAGTAATCGTCTTATTTTGCCAAATATTTCAGATTTGAAATGACAGATATTGTCAGAAGTGTACAGTAGTCGATTTCGTATGTATCCTGGTGGCAGAAAAATGTACAGTGATCTGAAAAGATAGTTTTGAGAAAAACAGATGAAATAAGATATTACAGAATTTGTATCGAAATGTCTGAATTGCTAGCAGGTAAAGACAGAAAGACAGAAACCAGGGGGATTATTACAGAGTTTGTCTATTCCCGAATGAAAATGGGATCACATTTCTTTAGATTTTGTGACGAAGCTAACGAAATCCTCCTGAGGTTGTAATGCGATTTGGGTCGTGATTGACAGATTGATCGAATCCGCATGTTTTATTTGTACAAGATAATATACAGATATGACAGATGGCAGAGATTTATGTCCGAAAGATGGTCAGATTACGTGGAGTGCCGAAGTCTATTGTTCAGACCGTGATCTTTGTTTTACTTCGCACTTCTGGCAGAGTTTACAGTAGACTCTAGGTACGAAGTTACATCTGAGTACCGCATATCATCCATAGATCGATGGATAGTCAGAGCGGACTATCCAGATATTGGAAGACATGCTTAAAGCTGTAGTGCTTGATTTTAGCACTAGTTGGCAGGATTCATTGTCACTTTGTGAGTTTTCGTACAACAATAGCTATCAGACGAGTATAGAGATGATACCGTTTGAAGGGTTGTACGGTAACAAATGCAGATCCCCTCTGTACTGGGACGATATCTCTGAGGTTCGTGAGATTGGACCTGACATGATCAGAGATATGACTGAAAAAGTGAAGCTGATTCAGAAGAGAATGAGAACAGATCAAAAGAGACAGACCAAATATGCCAATGTTCGATGTAGACCATTGGTATTTGAGGCAGGAGACCATGTATTCTTGAAGATTTCACCTATCAGAAGAGTTGTCAGATTTGGCAAGAAAGGAAAGTTGTCTCCACGATATATAGGGCCGTACGAGATTCTCGAGAAGATAGGAGATTGTGCCTATCGACTCGTATTACCGCCTTCTTTATCGGAGATACCTGATATTTTCATGTATCGTTATTGAGAAGATATCTATTTGATGCTTCACATATTATTCAGCCAGACGAAGCAGAACTTGACGAGGCACTGAGTTACTTTGAGAAGCCGATTTATAATTTTGATCATAAAGAAAAGCAGCTCAGAACAAAGACTATTCCGCTTGTGAAAGTTCAGTGGGGTCGTCATGACATCGAAGAAGCTACAGAGGAAACTGAATCAGATATGAGACAGAGATTCCCAGAATTGTTTTATTGATGGGAGTATTCTTATTTCGCTTCTATTCACCATTCCTTATTGTATCTGGTGGATATCTAATGTGATAGTGTTTAATTATTCTCCATTCCTAATTAATTTTCCTAATGGGCCTAAACCTTTGTTAGTGTTTAATTATTATTTAAACTCTAGATTACCCTAAACCCTCCCCACAATTCCCACGCCCAACTTTTCAGAATTTTTAAATTTCACAAATTCCCTCAATTCAAATACATAGCACACACCAAGTATCCAAGGGGGAAAAGCTTCAAGTTTTGCTAAGGTTTTCTAGCCGTCGTCTCCTCGCCGTCGTTCTTCGATTTGTCAATGTTATTTCGTGCGTAAATTACGCAAAAGCACGCCATACTCTCCTTTTTACTCATCATTCACACCATAGTAATTATTTAAAATCGGTTCGCATGGAAAACAAGTTGCAACATGAAATATTTTCGGTTTTGTGTCATATGCAAATTTTTAAGGCTTGAATTTGAGGAAAAATCATGTTTTTTATGTGGTTAAAGGGGCTGCCATGATTAGGAATCATTAGGGGATGATTTACACATGTTTTAGAGTCATAAAAATCACTACAACGTTGCACAAACATGAATAATACAAGCTGGAACATATTCTGTCCTGGTGCACCTTAGGGGCTCGGTTGTTGGGCATAGTTGCTGGGCTTTGGTTCGGCATTGACCAGGGCTTGAGTATGGTCTGGTATGGGTCAAGGGAAGAGTCCTACCCGTGAGCTGCACTTGTGTTGCGCAGGTTTCAGCAATTGGGCAGGAAGAGATGGCTCGGCCTGGGGACTTTGGGCTGGGCTAGGACGAGTCATTAGAGTCCTAAGATGGTGCTTGTTGGGGTGGTTCATGGTCTGGTTTTTTAGGGAAAGCAGTGGAAACAGAAAACAACAGCTGCACAAGAATGGGGCTCACCTGAAGGCTGGTGCAAAGCTTCTGGTGTTTTAGGGGCTTAGGTCGTTCCAGGGCCTGGGATAGTGGTTATGGTAGTGCCTTAGCTTCCTAGGTTGAGTCTTGTGGTGGTGGTTCATGGGCTGGATGGCCGGGTAGAGCGTTGGAACCAGAAACTCGAAAGCTGCATAGAAATTGGCCTCACATGAGGGGCTGTCACGTTTCTGATTTTTGGGACATATGCGCTAGTTCTGAGTAAAAAAGGGCTTAACCATGGTCTTAATTTGTGTCTAAGGGTAACGTCTAGGGCCTGGTTTGGGTCCGGTTCGAGTCGGTTTAAGCATGAAGTGGTTAGAAGCATGTATGTCTCGTTTGCTCAAGGGTGCCTAGGTGGGTTTTTGGGCTGTTTCTGCAGCTTAGGTGTTGCAATGGTTATGGATGTAAATGAAATTTTTATATGTTAATATGTAAATTTAAAATTTTTATGGATTTTTAAGAGGTTAATATGTTTAAATGTTTTACGATTTAATATGTTAAAACGTTTATTTTAAATGTTTATGATTTAAATATTTATTTTAAATGTTTATGATGTTAAAATTTTTATTTTGAAATTTTTATGGCTGTTTATATGTTAAAACGTTTATTTTAAATGTTTACGGATTTTTAATCTGTTAAAATTTTTATTTTAAAATGTTTATGGATATTTATGATTTTAATATGTTAAATCATGATTTTTAAGTGTTCATGGATTATTAAGGGTTAAATTGGACATTTAAAAGATATGTTGCATGCTTGGTTTCAAAATAAAAATGATATTATATGTATGTTTTTATTAAGTAATGATAACATGTTGAAGGACGTGAAGGGATTGTGACTACTAAATGTTGGAAATATCGTGAGGGTTATGGTCCTAGTGGGAGCCCGACGATCGTGTTTCCTTGGTTACGAATACGAATACGAATACGAATATGTTAATACGTAGGCTAAGGCCCAGTTGACCGGTAAAAGTGTTGCTGGTGTCCCCGCCGCCTAGTACTGTGGTTTCTTTAGATCGATCCATCGCCCAATACGATCAAGAATACGAGTCACAATCACGATCTGAATTCAACAAACACGAACATGAATATGAATACGAATATGAATATGGATACGAATATGGATATGCATATGAATATGAATACGACTATGAATATGAATATGTTTATGTTTTTATGAAAATGTTTTTATGCATCATGAAAATATTTACGAAAATGTTTAAGTTTAAGTTTATGCATCTTCATGAAAATGATATTTTAAGTACAAGTATTTTTCACTGTTATATGTTAACTGTATTATGTATTACTTGTTATCAAAAATATGATGTGTTGAGTCTTTAGACTCATTAGGTGTGATTGATGTAGTTGATCTGACTGGACTGAAGGTGCACATAACCCGAGGACCGACGCTAGTTTTCCGCACTAGTTTACGATTCATGATTTTAAGTGTTGTTAAAGATATCTTACGACTTTTATTTATGTTATGAGTGGTTTTTGAGTGGTTATAGTATGGGCTATACTTTTCAAATGTTAGTTGGTTGATTTATTTTAAAATGATGTCAAAAATATTTTATGCTTGTGTATGCAATTCGGCCGATGCTAAGTGAGGCTTTAAAAAAAAAATTTCTAGCACGTTTTTAGAAAACGAGTAGCAGACGTTTCATTTATGACTTTTGAAAATAAGAGTGGTTTTGAGAGGATTTATGATGTTTACGCTATTTTCGAAAAAATGCTAGTTTTAGGTTTGGTTTGTCGTTTACGATTTTATAACTTTTACATGTTTAAATGATTTTTCAAGTTAATTGACATTTGTGTTTAAGTTGATCAATAAATGGTTCGTATATGCTAAATGGTTAGACACCTAGATTTATTTGCATGTTGGTTACGTTAGAATTTGGAATGCGTACAAATATAATGCCTCTTAGACGTGCACCTAGTACCGATAGACAGGCTGATACGTATGAGGATTGCATTGCAAAAACCGAGCTCAAGGGTTTCAATGCCCAAGGCCGAGAAATTTAGGGACTAATCTGTAATTTTAAGAAGTTCAGGGACCGGAATTGTAACGTACCGTACTTTTACAATTCAAAATTTGCGGAAAAATTTAAAATTTTCTTAAGCATAAAATAACCTTCAAAGTTTGCCATAAAATATCTCAACCAAGTCCCCCATAAGAAATGTGAGACGTCCTGCTCTTTTTATTGCTTTAAAAGTACTAGAAATTTTTTTTTTTTCCTCACTTAGCATCGGCCGAACCATAAAATATTTTTGACATCATTTTAAAAATAAACATCCAACTGCTATTTAAAAATCCAAAGAAAAATATTTTAAAGCATAAAATCGTCAAACATTTTACTAAACCTAAAAAGCAATAATTTGAAAAGTAAGCCCATACTAAACCTCTCAAAAATCTCTCAAAAGCATAAATAAGTAATCTTAAAAATCTTTAATCATAAAGCATGAGTCAAAAGTCATAATGCGGAAAAAGTAAAAGCGCTGGTCCTCGGGTTGTGTGCGCCTTCAGTCCAGTCAAATCACTCATCAAGTCCTCCCTCAATACCACCTGCATCCATCACACCTAGTGAGTCTAAAGACTCAACACACCATAATCTTGATAACGAGTAATACGTAATACAGTCAACATATAACGGTGAAAAATATGTGTACTTAAAATATCGTTTTCATGAAGATGCATAAACATAAACATTTTCATAAATATTTTCATGATGCATAAACTTTAAACATAAACATTTTCATAAAATACTTTTTCATGACATGCAACCATAAACCTTAACCTTTTCCCTTTTTCCTCAACATGACATGACATAAAACATTTTTCATGATCATAAACATTTTTCCTTTTCCTTTTCCTTTTCCTTTTCCTTTTGTTGAATTCAGATCGTTAATTGTGACTTTCCTGATCATGCTCATGAGGGTCGATGGATCCATCTACATAAAACCACAGTACTGGGCGGCGGGGGACACCAGCAACACTCTCACCGGTCAACTGGGCCCTGGCCTATCATGATTCGAATAGAAATACGCTCGTCGGGGCTCCCTCTGGGGCCTTTTCCCATAAATGGGCTCCCTCTGGGGCCTTTTCCCCTCACGATATTCCCATTCTTCCGTTACCACAAAACCGTTACCACATATCCGTTACCACATATACGTTACCACATATTCGCAATGATGGAAACACGATCGTCGGGCTCCCACTAGGACCATAACCCTCACGACGTCGCCAACATTAACGAATTAGTCACAATTATTTCACATCCTTCAACATTTTTGATTCACATCACTTTAGAAAAATCATGAATATTATTACGTTTTTCATTTTTGAAACCAAGAATGCAACATGTATTTTAAATGTCTTCCCTCAATCATAAAAATCAAATAGACATTTAAAAATCATCATTCAATCATGAACAATTCATAAACATTTAAAAATAATCATATTTTCATAAAATAGCATTTAGGGCACTGCCATGACCTTAACTAATTTCTAGGTGTAAAAAGACCGTTTTACCCCTGGACTCGACATTTTACGTTTTCGACTTTTTCCTTGATTTCACGACTCTAACATGTCCCAAATAATTATTTAAGCTTACGTGAATTTTTTTTCATAATTTTATTTGGCTTAAATGTTAGACTTTTTCAATTATCTTTTCTTAATTGTTTTAACAGTGTTTTAATCCCGAAAAATACCAAACTTTAATATAAAATTCTTAAATTCTAAATTTAGTCTTTTTATATTATTTTAGCCCTTATGGACCCCGACTCGACCCCCGTGAGCCGTTTTCCAATTTTTTCTTTACTTAAAACCCTATTTTGACACCTAAACTTCGACCCCGAGCCAACTTCTGATTTTCACGAGTTACCCCCGAACCATGTCGAGCCAAAACTTGCCCAACACAATAATTTAGCCTACTGGACTCTAAATTTAACAAGAAACCCTCCCCAAAACCAAAAACGAAGGTTCCCTCTACTGCCCATAAGCTGGCCGAGAGTTATATCCTGCATGGACTCTATGTTTGATGCAATAAGGACCCTAGCCGACACTCTAGCCACGAACCAGCGTACCTAGCACTTACCCAGGATCCTAAGGACTCGCTCTAACCCTGCCCAGCAAGCTTGGAACGAGCCCTTCCCTTCCCTGCAGCCGCGCACCTCCTGCACGCGAACTGCCATGCTTCTGGGGTAGAGTCCTTCCTACGATGGACTCTTCGCCGCCTCTCCTCTCGAGTCATAGCATGGCTAGGACTCTTCCTTGGTCTCCCCCACGCCCCTGGCTAGCCCCTGGACAAGAGTCGCACCAAGCCCGGCCGTGAGGACCCCTAATCGAACCCATGTTCTTCCCATGACAGCAACTTACGTTTTATTTGGTGCTCTTCAAATTCCAGCGTGTATGGTGCGCTTACAGGACCCTAACTCACGTGTAAACCCTTGTAAATCATGGCCTAGATCATGGCAGTCCTTAAACAACATACAATCATGTTTTAAGAATCAAAAACCTTGCTTAACATATCATGCTATGATCCAAAACGAAAATTTAGAAAAGTGGCACTTGTTTTTCTTTCATGTTATTCATGCATCCAATAATTTAAGCATTAATATGATATGATGGATGAGTAAAGGGAGATTAGGGTGTGCCTTTGCGTTTTATACGCACGAAAAACCGTTGACGACGAAGAACGGGACGCGACGATGGCTTGCTCTTGGCTTGATGCCTTCGAAAACCTCTTCTAGCTTGGTGTGGTGAGTGCCGTGTGTGTGTGGGAGTGTTTTCAGATTTTAAAAAGTGTGTGGCCGATCCCTTGATGCAAAAAGTGTAGGGTTTTGGGGAGACTAAATCATGTATTATATACTAATTATTTGCTAACATGGCTTTAGGCCCATTAAGCCAACAATTAAGCCCATTAGCCTTTAATTAGAATTAAATAAAATATTAACAAGGTTTTTGTTTAAATAAATTTGTGAATTTATTAGCCGGGTTGCCAAAAAGCTCGTATTTTAGTTGAAAAACCAACACCGATAAAATTTACGCCCCGGCGTATAAAATCACCTCAAAACCCTTAATTTCATAAAAATACTAAAAAGCATCGACCATCTTTTAAATAATTAAAAATAATTATTTAATATAAATATTTTACGTTTTCTTCAGCCCTCGGTCCCCGTTCCTCGATCGTCACTTGAATATTCCTAAAAATACATTTTTTTTATGCATGATGACAAATAAATCTCATTTAGCATATAAACAAGTACGTCACATAATTAATTAGCAGCTAAAATCAATTAATTACTCAATTTTTCATAATTTCCTAGATTCGCATGCAGTTGGATTACGTCGTCTTAATTTTGGACCTTACAAAATGGTTGTTCAAAATAACCACAATAAAATTTGCTCACAAAAGGTTTGCTCAAAGTATTTCCATCAAAATATGAAATCAGAGTAATTTAACTTTTGCATAAAACTTAAACATGGCGGTCCTCGGGTTTACCCTCCCGCTCAGTCCAAGCCTGCTCCTTGGTCCCCACCCCTCGTCTCAACATGATCATCCTCACCTGCATCGATCAAGTCTAGTGAGTTTAAAGACTCAACACGTATAAATTGGAAGTAACGAATAATACGTAATAAAACCACATGCAATTTCAAAATAGAGCGTACATACTTAAACTTGAACTTGGATAACGTAACTTGAACATACGTACATACATAGACGTGCCATAACTTGAAAGCTTTCATAAACATGCTTGCATAACTGAACGTACTTAAACATACATGACTTTATTTTGCGTAGAGGCATGTTTCAAAGCAAGTGACCCATAACATAATAAATGCCTGATCAGACTAACCACAGTACTGGGCTGACAGGGATGTATCCACTGCCACATACATGAGATCCCCGTTCATAATTTAACGGGCTGGTTGGTCCTCGTTCATAATATAACGCTTTCCAACCTCGATCTAACCCGTTCATAATTTAACCGGCGGATTGGTCCCCGTTCATAATTTAACGCTTTCCAATCCTAACATAATTTGGTCACAAGACATTTAGCATACCTCCAAAGACTTAAAATATTTTCTTTGCACGTCATCATACTTACTTGGCGTTGAAGGATTCGTTGGACTTCGATCGGGGGCGTTGCTGCACCTACTAATCATGAATTGGCATGCTTATCTGCGTAACTTAGACATAATTTCAAGCTTACATAAGAACTCATTCAATTCTTTATGACGTTGTAAATTCCCATGACTCGACTGCGTAAATCACTGAACTAAAACCATGCCATCAACCCCCCCCCCCCCCCCCAAAGCATACTGTAGAAATTTTCCCCAAAGTTGTGAAGGACACGGACCCCGTGCCTACCTCCGTGTAGGGGTCCGTGTAGACTCGGATGAGAAGGCTCGAAAGGGAAAGTGGACACGGACCCCATGTCAGGGTCCGTGTGGGGGTCCGTGTAGACTCTGGAAAAAGGCACTTCGGTGGAACAAGGGCACGGACCCCGTGTGGGGGTCCGGGTAAGGGTCCGGGTACTTACTGTGAACGCGAACTTACGAAAATTTTGTACATGCTTCGCTTAACTTTCTAGACTCGATTGCGCGGACTATGAAACGACACTCCAAGGCTCATCCTAGCATGCCATAACCTCAAACCAAATTCGTACAAATCCCCAAGGCGACTATGTTCACCCTACGACACATACCAATCAAAACATTGTAATTGACATCAAAAGTTACCCACGACTTTTAATTAAATCGAGCGCCTATTGACATGAACCGAAACCTCAAAAATATTCCCAACATCGTACGAAGCATACCTAAACGCAGCAACGATCATCCGACGATCTCCAACGAAGCCTGCAACAATAAAATCTCAAGAACACATCAAAACATAATTTCTGAAAAACGCAGTTTGAGCAGTCCCACAAAAAATGCCATAACTCACTCAATTTTAGTCCAAATATTTTGAATTTATTGTCAAATCGAAGGTATCGAAAAGTTCTACAATTCTCTAGTTGAAAGTTTTATCAAAATAGACTGAAAACTCGCCGTTTCAACCAGAACAGTAAAAACGTGATTTTTGATCCCTAAAATGGTTTCAAAAGTGATCCCAACACAATTGCTCGAACTTCTACACATCGTACACATGGTTTTACGCATAAATAACAACGCACGCATAATATGACATGATCGATTCATCAAGAGCAGATTATACGTGCCTTTTGATGAAAAACTTTATCGAAACGGCGACACCGAAGCGGAGATAGAAGCGAGGTTGATCCGGGACGAACGTGACGCGATTTTCTTGCAATAAAATCGATCAAAACTTGCTGAAAATTTGACAAGGGAAGGGGCGGCTGCTGTTCTCCTCTTAGAACCCTAGGTTTTGCTCTTTAAAAATAAAAAAAATGGAAATCTGAATGTGTATGTGTGTTTAGGCGTTATTAGTGTGTGTAAAAGTGTGTATGTGTGATTAGTAAATTAGGAAAATCACTTAATTAAATAATAAATAAAACTATTTAAAATACTAACACTCTTTAAACTTTAAATAAAATCCCTTAATTAAAATAATAAACAAAAAAGAAAGAAGCTAATTTTAAAAGTTTCAAACTCTTAAATCACTAAATAAATAAATTTTAGGCTTTAAAATACTAACAACTTAGTAAGCCCTTTAAAATGCCCCATCCTCAACTTAAAATAAAAGTATCACATTTTAAATTTCCAAGAATCGTCTCCGGTCTCTTTTCCTCAATACCGCCTCGAATAATCGCCTGAAACATGAAACTCGGAAAACATTTTAACGTGCATCCCAATAAACATGGATAATTTAAAATAATGCATTTTCATAATTATGCATGGCTAAAACTCTTTTAAAATTATTTAAATGATATAATAATTAAATGAATGCATGGATTAAACGTGCACTGAATTTGGGCACTACAGTTCCTCCCCTACTTATAAAAATTTCGTCCTCGAAATTAAGTCTTACCGAACAACTCCGGGTAGCGAAGTCTCATATCTGCTTCTGATTCTCAAGTGGCCTCTTCCACCGATTGATTTAGCCACCGGACTTTGACTAGCTTAGTCACTTTGTTCCGGAGTCTGCGCTCCTGTCTATCTAGGATTTGAATCGGTTTTTCCTCGTAAGACAAGTCTGGAGTCAGCTGCAACGGCTCATAACTCAGAATGTGCGAAGGATTGGCTAGATACTTCCTCAGCATGGAAACGTGGAACACATTGTGTACCCCGGCCAGATTCGGCGGAAGGGCTACACGATAAGCTAATGTTCCAACTCTTTCCAAAATCTCGAATGGTCCAATAAACCTCGGACTCAGCTTGCCCCTCTTCCCAAATCTCATAACACCCTTCATAGGTGCTATCTTGACGAATACGTGATCACCAACGGCAAATTCGAGATCTCTCCTCCTCTTATCAGCATAACTCTTCTAATGACTCTGGGCGGTCTTCATTCTATCACGAATCTTGACCACCACGTCTGCAGTCTGCTGAAATATTTCTGGTCCCAGTTCCGCTCTTTCTCCGACTTCGTCCCAAAGAACTGGTGATCTGCACTTTCTTCCATATAAGGCCTCGTAAGGAACCATACCTATGTTAGAGTAGGTGCCCGTCGAGCCAAGTGTTGGCCGAGTGTTCACAATGAAACTCTATGTATAAGCAATCTTTATTTTAATAATATTTGAAATTATTGTTTTGGCAAATCTTTATCTGAATACCCATGCTAGTTGCATAGATAAAGCCCTTGAATATACATATAGTAGAAAGAATATGAGATGCTCATATGATGAGCATCATGAAACTCATATTTAGAATACTGTATATTCTAAACAGTTCCTAGTCGATTCAGCCGCCGCTAAGAAAGATATAGGCCGCTAGAGTTCGAGACTAGTATCTGCGATGTGAGTACCATGTTTCTTGGTAGGGGACATTGTGATGTCCGAGCATGCAGATAGGTGCTCCTGGTAGAGTGCACTGAACAACCCTCCATAAAGGACTTTTCAAGTGGTTCTCATTTATCGAGTGGAAAAGTCCTGGTTTATGGTTGTACACCATTAGTCCTTATGACCCGGGACAACATTGAGACTCTATGTGCTAGAATTACACTTTGACTTGTTTACCGACTCTCATGGGGTCATCAGGTGGCAAGGTTGGATGTTCTGTCGAAACATATAGGAGTCGATGCATTGTAGTCGGGGATTCACCGCTTACCATCGGGTATGGATATCCTATGTGTTATCATGTGTATGTAGGTTGAAATATCTGATCAGAGTATAGGTGGTAATTATGAAAGGGGTTTCATAGCTTACACCATCGATGCAACTACGACATGACACATAGTATCGATTCATTGACAACTCTCGATAAACCAATGGTTGTTGAATCGGTCGGGATATATGAGTTGAAGGGACCGTACTGTACGCTAACCATAATTGAATGGTTCTTGCAGGCACTATCATTTGATACCTAGGGAATCATGTAAGCGATGCTGCTAGGCGTTAAACATGGTTGGTTGGGTACTATCAGACTTGAGTTCTGACATTCTTGTTATCAAGGAGTTGATAAGTAAGAATGGAGCAATTCGGGTATGCTCATATAAGGACATGTTTAGTCCGAATCACATGGAGATTTGAACCCACGGCTAGTTGTATCAATGAACCATTGAGGGCCACACAAGTACTAGCTTTCTAGATCCCGTTGAGAAGAGAAATAGTTCAATGTGTTGAACGGCTTATAAACGAGTTTATAAGCGTGAGGAAAATTAGAAGTATGACTTCTATAAAGGAGAAATTAGTTCAATGTGTTGAACGGCTTATAAATGAGTTTATAAGAGTAAAGAAAAATAGAAGTATGACTTTTATGAGAGAAATGTAAATTTTAATTTATGCAAGTGTTCCTAAATTAAAAGTTGGCCAAGTGAATAATGCATTTGAAAATTTTGATTTTCATAAACATTATTATGGACTAAATTAAATTAATTCAAGTGTTGAATTAATTAAACACTAGTGGACCTAGTAGAGTCCAAATAATTAATTTAATTCAAGTGTTGAATTAATTAAATTATATTGAGTCTTGTAGAGCTCAATTTAAATAAATTATTTAACTAGTGGACTTGAGTAAATTCAAGTAATGTTTAATTAGTCTCAAAATGTTTGAGATAATTAAATTAAGTCATTGGGTTTTTAATTTGTTAAAAACCATATAATATATATGCATGCATGGGAGGTGAAGGGTTGGAGACTACCTTTTCGGGTTATCAAGGCATGGCATGCAAAATGGTGTTTTTGCTTTTAGCTTTTTGCAAGTCCAAGACAAGTCTCCCTTCCCCCCATTACACTCCCTCCTTGGCCGAAATTTGTGGGAAATTCTCTCCAAAATTTTTCTCCATTTTTCTTCTTCAAGTGTTGAGGAAAGGAAATAATTCTCATTGAAAAATCCTCTTAGTTTTCTAGTACAAATTAAGAGGGGATCTACCTAGTTGGTGGTGGGCTTAATAGTTGAGCAAGGAGTGCTCAAAGAAAGCTTGAAGATAGTTTCTATCATTGAAGAGCTAAGGTGTTTACACCTTAGTTGGAGCCATACATCAGTCCTTGTGATTGATAGGTAAAATTCTCAACACCCTATGTATGATATTGGTGTTTTATTGTATTTGCTACACAAGGAAAGAGGTGGCCGAAAATTTCTTGTAAAAAATTCGATTTTTAAACTTCCGTTGCGCTTCCGGTCACCGTAACCGATCCCCTTTCAAGTGGTATCCGAGCTATGGTTACGATTTTGTGTAGCATTTACAAGATATTATGTTGAGATCAATTTCTAACCGCATGAGAACAAAATTTTGCATCGAATTAAGGCCGGTTTCGGGGGAATTTTGGGCAGCAAGTTACTGCCCATTTCGGGCAGCCCCGAAACGGGCAGCTAGGGCAGCCCAGGGGGCTGCCCGAACAGCCCCTACATTTTATAAAAAAAAAAAATTTGCATGTTAGCAAGAATCCGGCGACGGAGCTCCGGCGACGGCGATGACGACTAGGGTTTCCAAAAGTGTTTTGGATTATCAAAGTGTCATGGGCCTTGAGTTGTTGGGCCATTGATGGCTAACATATTTGCAAATTTTAAATGGGCCAAAATATTTTTTGTGAAAAATAAGTTTTTGGGCCCTTAAGTTTAAAATTACAAAAGTTGCAAATTTTTCTCAAAAAATAAATAATTGAAGTTGGACTTTGAATATTTATAGTAAATTGTGATTTATAAGAAATTCGGTTATAAATAAATTAATTCGAAAGTAGACAAAGGTGTTTGTATACTTTGTTAATTTAGTTTATAATCGTGGCGGTTAGTGATTGGATCAAGATATATAATATTGGATCAATTAATTATTGTGATAATTAATTGATGGTGTATGATATGTGATATTATGCATGAAGGATGATCAAAAGCCCAAGCCCAATTTGCTAGGTGTATGCTATGATATTTTGTGTTGAATGATTGTAATAATTATCAATTTATAAAGTGGGCTTTGTTTATGGCCCGTTCCCACCCCATGAGATGTATCCCTATTTGCCATGGATATTTATTTGTAAATATTAGTACAGTGGATGATCAAGATTGGAAGATGGTGGCCATGATGATTATGAAGATCGAAGACATGTAAATATTGGAAGCTTATGTAATAGTTGCATTTGCATCCCGTGCATTTCCCTAGGATTGGACCTAGGCCCGTGTTTAGCTCACACGGTCCATTAGTATTGGGGCGATTGATCATCCTTGTTTGTTTAGTGTTTATAATATATGCATGATATGTTATAAATAATGAGTATGTGCGTTATTATTATGATAATAACAATGTTGCATGAATCCGGCAAACATACGATCAAACATGGCGAGCTTTTAAATAAAATTAATGATGAGACCTTTCAAAATTAAAAACCCTCATTTTGAATCAGATTCAAAATTAATATCAAGCCCGAAAAGGGGAATTATAAATTTGTTTATAATTTCCATGTCTTCCATCAACAATGGGTGCATGATGAACGCCACCCGTACTCGGGGCTCGGCTCATATTATTGGGGGGCCCTGGGTGCCGGAAAGCTGTGACATCCATTGACATGGTGATGTGAACTACGTGGAACTCCCATGATTTCGGCTCATATTATTGGGGGAACTCATGGCGACCGTCCATCAAGGTTCAACATCGATGGGTAAGGCTTGACACGTGAAGATGAACGACGTCATATTATTGGGTCCTTATCAAACGTGAGACAAAATTTTACGTAGAGGGTTACATTGTGATGCAATTGGAAACTACCTTTTAGGAATTGTGATTGGCTGATATTGTTCGGGATCATAATTCGCTAATTGGACCTTACGTACCTACTGAGGAAAGGAGTTTCCCGTTTTCACTAGAGGGTAGTGAAAGATGTCAAAACAGTGGGAGCAAATATTTATGAAGTAAAAGTCCAAACTTCATATCTTACTAAATATTTTGAAATAGTCATCAACATTTATCTGTTTTTACTTGTCAGTACAAATTGACAATGTCTTCGATTCGCAATCTGATATCCGTAATACTCGACAAACACATATTAACTGGACCTAATTACCTCACTTGGCTAAGAAACCTAAAAATCGTCTTGAATTCGGAAAGGGTAGCATATACACTGACTGAGTCGCCTCCTGTTGAGGCTCTGACTGACTGCACTCCTGAGGAATTGCAGGCTTACAAGGAATGGTGTGACCATGACTTGATAGCCAGGTGTTATATGCTGACTTCTATGAATGATGAGCTGCAGAGGCATTTTGAGGATGCAAAGAGTGCTGCTGACAATCATTTGCATCTCAAGGAGCTCTTTGGTGAGCAAACACGGCCTCTTAGGCATGCTACCGTCAAGGAGCTGATCACTTTGCGCATGCGAGATGGGGCCTCGGTCCATGAGCATGGCCTGAAGTTGATTGGGCTCGTGGACAAGCTCGTTGGCATGGATCTGATCTTGCCTTCGGAGTTGACCACCGACGTGTTGCTGTTATCATTGCCTAGCTCATTTGATCCTTTTGTGGTGAACTTCAACATGAACAAGATGGAGCCGACCCTTGAGGAGTTGGTAAATATGCTTGTTACGTTTGAATCAACCATCAAGAAAGAGAAGTTGGTTCTTTATGTGGGTTCTTCATCTGGTACGAAGATTGATCCACATGGGAATGGAAAGAAGCGTTCTTTCCAACGTCCCAAGAAGAACGTGCCCTTGATGAGGCAATCTCCGAATCCCGTTGAGGCAGCCAGACCAGTTAAGGCTGACAAGTCTGCTGATGTATGTCATCACTGCAAGAAGCCTGGACATTGGAGTCGTAACTGCAGGGAATATCTTGTCCAGAAGAGTTCTGGCAACAGTATGTTCTAAATTGAAGTAAACATTTCAATTAACTCTACTTCTTGGGTATTAGATACCGGTTATGTTTCACATCTCTGTAATGATTTTTAGGTGATTGGAAGAAGTAGGAAGCTCAAGTAAGGTGTGACCTTCTTGAGGATGGGCAATGGAGCAAGAGTTGCTGCCAAGGCTATTGAAGATGTTTACTTATTGTTGAACAATAGTTTTAAGTTAATTTCATGAGATGTTTTGTTTGTACCCAATTTTGTGAAAAAAACATTGTTTTCATTTCTATGCTGATAAAAATGGATATTCTTGTTTATTTTGCAAAAGTGTTTGCAACATTTACATGAATGAATGTTTGATTGGTACTGGTGAACTTGAAAACGATCTCTATAACTTAAAATTGAAAGATATTCCATTAAATGTCCATTCAAAGGCTGACACCATATGAGATATGGATGGGTAAGCCTCCCAAATATTCTTATCTTAGAATATGGGGAGCCCTACTTATGTGAAGCAGGTAGTGGGAGATAAATTGGATAGTCGATCCATTTTATGTTACTTTGTGGGATATGTTAGATTTTATTTCTATCATCCCCAAGAAACAAAGGTGTTTGTTTCTAGGAATGCAACCTTTTTGGAAAGGGAATTTCTATTAGATAGAAAAGGCGAGATGATAGAACTCGAAGAGGTTCGAGAAACACCCACAGTTGAAGAACCCACACCCGACTAGCCAAGAGAGGAGATACAAGCTCCTAGAAGATCCGAGAGAGTCTCGAGACCACCTATGAGGTATGGTCTGCTTCTTGAAGAGGGCCATGATGAGCCTATCCATGGATATGATCCAAGGACCTTCAAGGAAGCGTTATATGATGCCGATTCATCCAAATGGCTTGAAGCTATGGAATCTGAGATGAATTCCATGCATTCGAACCAAGTGTGGAATCTCGTGGATCCACCTGAGGGAATTGTTCCCATAGGGTGTAAATGGATTTACAAGAGGAAACTTGGGGCGGATGGGAAGGTATTGACCTTTAAGGCGCGATTGGTGGCAAAAGGATATACTCAAAGACAAGGAGTTGACTTTGAGGAAACCTTTTCTCCAGTTGAAATGTTCAAGTCCATAAGAATTTTGCTGGTCATAGCTGCATGGTATGACTATGAGATATGGCAGATGGATGTTAAGACAGCCTTTCTTAATGGGAATATTAAGGAAGAGATTTACATACCCGAAGGGTTTACATCTATCGGAAGTGAGCATATGGTATGCAAACTTCAAAGATCTATTTATGGTCTGAAGCAGGCATCTAGGAGTTGGAACATCAGATTCGATAGTCTAATCAAAGAGTTTGGTTTTGCTAAGAATCCTGAGGAACCCTGTGTGTATAAGAAGGTCAGTGGGAGTGTTGTGACATTCCTGGTGTTTTATGTTGATGACATTCTAATCATTGGGAATGATGTAGGAATGTTGCAATCAACTAAAATATGGTTAGCAAGTAATGTTCTCGATACAGGACTTGGGTGAAGCATCTTTTGTATTGGGAATACAGATCTATAGAGATAGATCAAAAAGGATTGCTTGGTCTCACCCAGTCCACATACATTGATACCATCGTGAAGCGGTTCTCGATGGATGAGTCCAAGAGAGGACATCTACCAATGTGTCATGGCGTGTCCCTATCCAAGTCTATCTCCCAAGACTAATGCAGAGGTAGCGGCGATGACAAGCATTCCTTATGCATCTACGATTGGTAGCATCATGTATGGGATGATATCTACACGTCCTGACGTGGCTTTTGCACTAAGTGTAGTGAGTAGATATCAATCGAACCCTGGTCTTCCACACTGAAGCTGTGAAAGACATCCATAAGTAGTTGAGAATGACCAATAAATTGTTCTTGGTCTATGGGGTGGAGAACTGAAATCGGAAGGCTATACCGACTCTAGCTTCCAAAGCGATATCGATGATTCGAAGTCAACCTCTGGGTTTGTATTCATGCTCAATGGTGCTGCTGTATCTTGGAAGAGTTCCAAGCAAGACAATACTGCGGATTCCAGCACAGAGGCCGAATACATTGCTGCATCAGATGCAGCAAGGGATGCTGTTTGGATAAGGAATTTCGTCTAAGAGTTGGACGTCATTCCTAATGGAGTTGCTCCTCACCCGGTGTTGTGTGACAACACGGGAGCTTTAGCTCAAGCAAAGGAGCCAAGGTCTCATCAGAAGTCCAAACATGTATTGAGAAAGTACCACATCCTCGGAGAGATTATGGAAAGAGGAAGAAGTGTCTTTTGACATAGTCGGCTCCGCAGATAATGTTGCTGATCCACTAGCTAAGCCTTTACCTGGACCATTATTCGAGATGCATCGCGAATCAATGGGTTTGAAGCATATGGGTAGTTGGCTCTAGTGCAAGTGGGAGATTGTTAGAGTAGTTGCCCGTCGAGCCAAGTGTTGGCCGAGTGTTCACAATGAAACTCTATGTATAAGCAATCTTTATTTTAATAATATTTGAAATTATTGTTTTGGCAAATCTTTATCTGAATACCCATGCTAGTTGCATAGATAAAGCCCTTGAATGTACATATAGTAGAAAGAATCACTACAACAATAAATGGATATTGTGACACTTTTTTGTAGACACATTTAATTAAATGTTGTTACAAATACTTAATAATGACACTTGTAAAAAATTAATAATATGTAAAATAAAAAAACATATTAGATTAGTTATCATGACATTTTTAATTGATGTCATCTCTTATATGGAGGGAAACAATTACTTTTCCCACATCGTAAAAAATCATTAAAAAACTTAAAAATTTCACTATAAATAAGTGTGAGAATATTTGGGTTAGATAAATATTGGAGGAGGGAAAATAATTGTCTCCTTCCATATAAAAAATGACATCAATTAAAAATGTCAGGATAACTAATCTAATATGTTTTTTTATTCTCACATTTATTTTATCTAATTTTCCCTCCTCCTATATTTATCCAACCCAAATATTCTCACATTTGTTATTGTCACTATAAATAACATACACGACACTTTTAGTTGTCATTATAAATGATTTTAACTGACATATAAATTTGTCATTATTACTATAATAACAAGGCATCTATAAATGTATTTAAACATGAGTTTTCCTGACATTTAAAATTGTCTTTATATGAATAATTAGTAACACGTATGAAGTTGTCATTAACATCTTATAATGACATTAAAAAATGTCAGTAAGTTTAAGACGACATTGGAATAGATGACATTTGTTGGAGGTGTCACTAAAACTTAAATGTCACTAAATATTGAATATGATGACATTTATGAATGTCACCATAAGCATTTATTCTTGTAGTGAATATGAGATGCTCATATGATGAGTATCATGAAACTCATATTTGGAATACTGTATATTCTAAACAGTTCCTAGTCGATTCAGCCGCCGCTAAGAAGGATATAGGCCGCTAGAGTTCGAGACTAGTATCTGCGATGTGAGTACCATGTTTCATTGGTAGGGGACATTGTGATGTCCGAGCATGCAGATAGGTGCTCATGGTAGAGTGCACTGAACAACCCTCCATAAAGGACTTTCCAAGTGGTTCTCATTTATCGAGTGGAAAAGTCCTGGTTTATGGTTGTACACCATTAGTGCTTATGACCCGGGACAACATTCAGACTCTATGTGCTAGAATTACACTTTGACTTGTTTACCGACTCTCATGGGGTCATCAGGTGGCAAGGTTGGTTGTTCTGTCGAAACATATAGGAGTCGATGCATTGTAGTCGGGGATTCACCGCTTACCTTCGGGTATGGATATCCTATGTGTTATCATGTGTATGTAGGTTGAAATCTCTGATCAGAGTATGGTGGTAATTATGAAATGGGTTTCATAGATTACACCATCGATGCAACTACGACATGACACATAGTATCGATTCATTGACAACTCTCGATAAACCAATGGTTGTTGAATCGGTCGGGATATATGAGTTGAAGGGACCGTACTGTACGCTAACCATAATTGAATGGTTCTTGCAGGCACTATCATTTTATACCTAGGGAATCATGTAAGCGATGCTGCTAGGCGTTTAACATGGTTGGTTGGGTACTATCAGACTTGAGCTCTGACATTCTTGTTATCAAATAGTTGATAAGTAAGAATGGAGCAATTGGGGTATGCTCATATAAGGACATGTTTAGTCCGAATCACATGGAGATGTGAACCCACGGCTAGTTGTATCAATGAACCATTGAGGGCCACACAAGTACTAGCTTTCTAGATCCCGTTGAGAAGAGAAATAGTTCAATGTGTTGAACGGCTTATAAACGAGTTTATAAGCGTGACGAAAATTAGAAATATGACTTCTATAAAGGAGAAATTAGTTCAATGTGTTGAACGGCTTATAAATGAGTTTATAAGCGTAAAGAAAAATAGAAGTATAACTTCTATGAGAGAAATGTAAATTTTAATTTATGCAAGTGTTCCTAAATTAAAAGTTGGCCAAGTGAATAATGTATTTGAAAATTTTGATTTTCATAAACATTATTATGGACTAAATTAAATTAATTCAAGTGTTGAATTAATTAAACACTAGTGGACCTAGTAGAGTCCAAATAATTAAATTAATTCAAGTGTTGAATTAATTAAATTATATTGAGTCTTGTAGAGCTCAATTTAAATAAATTATTTAACTAGTGGACTTGAGTAAATTCAAGTAATGTTTAATTAGTCTCAAAATAATTATGATAATTAAATTAAGTCCATGGGTTTTTAATTTGTTAAAAACCATATAATATTAATGCATGCATGGGAGGTGAAGGGTTGGAGACTACCTTTTTGGGTTATCAAGGCATGGCATGCAAAAAGGTGTTTTTGCTTTTAGCTTTTTGCAAGTCCAAGACAAGTCTCCCTTCCCCCCATTACACTCCCTCCTTGGCCGAAATTTGTGGGAAATTCTCTCCAAAATTTTTCTCCATTTTTCTTCTTCAAGTGTTGAGGAAAGGAAATAATTCCCATAGAAAAATCCTCTTAGTTTTCTAGTACAAATTAATAGGGGATCTACCTAGTTGGTGGTGGGCTTAATAGTTGAGCAAGGAGTGCTCAAAGGAAGCTTGAAGATAGTTTCTACCATTGAAGAGCTAAGGTGTTTACACCTTAGTTGGAGCCATACATCAGTCCTTGTGATTGATAGGTAAAATTCTCAACACCCTATGTATGATATTGGTGTTTTATTGTATTTGCTACACAAGGAAAGAGGTGGCCGAAAATTTCTTGTAAAAAATTCGATTTTTAAACTTCCGTTGCGCTTCCGGTCACCGTAACCGATCCCCTTTCAACCTATTGATGATTGGAAGCTGTTGTTGTAAGTAAATTCCACTAGAGGTATCTTAGACTCCCAAGTTCCCTGAAAATCAATCATACACGCTCGCAACAAGTCCTCTAAAATCTGAATCACTCGTTCAGACTGGCCATCTGTCTGCGGGTGAAAAGCTGTAGTAAAAAGCAACTTCGTCCCCATAGCTGCATGTAAGCTCTTCCAGAAGGACGATGTGAACCTCGGGTCCCTGTCGGACACTATGGAAATTGGGATTCCATGCAATCGAACGATCTCCTTGATATAAAGCTCCGCATACTGCGTCATGGAGAAAGTCGTCTTCACTGGCAAGAAGTGCGCTGACTTAGTGAGTCGGTCCACTATAACCTAAATGGCATTAAAACCTCTGACTGATCTAGGCAATCCAACGACGAAGTCCATCGTAATGTTCTCCCATTTCCACTCTGGGATGGGGAGTGGCTTAACCAACCCCGCTGGCCTCTGATGTTCTGCCTTCACCTGCTGACAAGTGAGGCATTCTGACACAAATCGGCGGATGTCTCTCTTCATCCCTGGCCACCAATACAAAATCTGGAGGTCCTTATACATCTTGGTACCTCCCGGATGGATAGAATACGGAGATGCGTGTGCCTCTGTCAAAATATCCTGTCTGATCGACTCACCACTAGGCACCCACATTCTACCTCTGTATCTCACAATGTCGTCTGTCACTGTGTAAAGAACATTGCCCTTGGCTTCATCTTTCAGTCTCCATTTCTGTAGCTGCGCATCTGAAGACTGTCCTGCTCGGATACGGTCTAGCAAATCAGATTTGACTATCAGATTAGACAGCCTAGGGGCTCTGACCTCACGATAAATCTCTAGACCAAATCTCTGCATCTCCGACTGAAGCGGTCTCTGAGCTGACAACTGAGCGACAACTGCCACTTTTCTGCTCAAAGCGTCTGCGATAACATTAGCCTTTCCCGGATGGTAGCTAATTTCGCAGTCGTAATCTTTCACCAGTTCCAACCACCGTCTCTGTCTCATATTCAACTCTTTCTGCGTGAAGAAATATTTGAGACTCTTATGATCGGTGAAAATCTGGCATTTCTCGCCGTATAGGTAGTGTCTCCAAATTTTCAGTGCGAAGACAACGGCGGCTAACTCCAGGTCATGAGTCGGGTAATTCTTCTCGTGCACCTTCAACTGCCTGGAAGCATAAGCTATGACCCGACCCTGCTGCATCAATACTGCGCCTAACCCGAGCTTAGATGCATCGGTGTAAAGCACAAATTCACCCTGCCCTGTCGGCATGGCTAGCACTGGCACCGAAATAAGAGTTTGCTTCAAAGTATCAAAGCTCTTCTGACATTCTTCACTCCACACAAACTTAGCATTCTTCTTGGTCAGGGAAGTGAGTGGCACTGCTATGGATGAAAATCCCTTAATAAACTTACGGTAGTAACCAGCTAAACCCAAGAAGCTGCGGATTTCTGATGCATTCTTCGGCTCAACCCATTCCTTGACAGCTGCTACTTTCGCTGGATCCACCTCGATTCCACTGCTAAATACTATATGCCCCAAAAATGCAACTTTCTGCAGCCAAAACTCGCACTTACTAAAATTTGCAAACAACTTACGGTTCTGCAAGGTCCGTAAAACTGTCCTCAAGTGCTGGTTGTGCTCCTCATGGCTCTTCGAGTATATAAGAATATCGTCAATGAACACTATGACGAACTTGTCGAGGAACGGCTGAAATACTCGGTCCACGAGATCCATGAAAATAGCTCGAGCATTCGTCAATCCAAATGGCATTACTAAGAACTCGTAATGCCCATATCTGGTCCTGAAGGCTGTCTTGTGGACATCTGCATCCTTCACTTTCAGCTGATGGTAACCTGATCGAAGATCTATCTTAGAGAACACGGTAGCTCCCTGCAACTGATCGAACAAGTCTTCGATCCTAGGAAGCGGGTACTTGTTCTTTATCGTTACCTTGTTCAGCTCACGGTAATCGATGCACAGTCTCATGATCCCGTCTTTCTTTTTCACAAACAGTACTGTTGCGCCCCACGGTGAGAAACTAGGGCGGATAAACTCCTTGTCTAAGAGCTCCTGAATCTGCTGCTTAAGTTCTAACATTTCAGCTGGAGCTAATCGATACGGTGCCTTAGAGATTGGCAATGTGCCTGGCATGAGATCAATAGCAAACTCCACCTCTCTCTCTGGTGGAAGTCCTGTGACATCATCGGGAAAGACGTCTGTGAAGTCTCTGACTACTGGAACCTCTGATAAAGACGGAGTGGGTACGTCAGGTGCAGAAATAATGCTGGCCAAGAAGGCCTAACACCCCTTAGAAATAAGTCTCCTAGCCTGCATGCAAGAGATCATGCGAGGGAAACTTCTTCATCTGGCTGGCTCAAATAGAAACTGCTCCATGCCCAGCAGTCTGACCAACACTGATCTCTTCTGAAAATCGATCAGAACTCTGTTCTTTGTCAGCCAGTCCATGCCCAAGATGATGTCGAATTCTGGCATCGGCAATAGGATTAAATCTGCATATACTAGGTGGCCATGCAGTTCTAGATCGATATCTCTGACCACACTGGTAGCTAACAGCTCCTCCCCTGATGGGACTGTCACTGAAAAGTTCATGTCTAGGCCAATGGACTTGATGTCCAGATGATTAGCAAAAGTCTCCGAGATAAAGGAGTGAGTGGCTCCTGAATCTATCAGTGCCGTTGTTACTAATCACTTTACGAATATATTTCCTGAGAGACATTAGCACAACCAACTAACTTATATCCCAAAATTACTAATATAAACCTTAAGCATAGAGGAAACCAATATCTCAAGTTATTCAAAAATAATACTAGCACACTAATAATCCCCAATAAAAATCCACATGCAAGGCAAAATAATACTGAACTTGGGTAGAAAAGTTTACCGGTCAGTAAGGTCGTTTCTGGATTCGCCTCCTGCGCATGCATGGCGAATACTCTGCCCTGAGTCGGCTGCTGCCACTACGGGCACTGCTTTAGCATGTGGTCACTAGCTCCACACTTGAAGCACTTGCCTGATCCGTATAAGCATTGCCCTGGGTGCTGACGATTGCACTTAGGACACACTGGGAAAATGACGGGCTTCTGAGGTGCCCCCTGCTGCTGAATTGGACCCTTGCCCTTTGGTGGTCACTGATACGGTTTCTTCCCTGGCGGCCCCTGATACGGTTTCTTGAACTAGGGCCTCTGATGCTGCTGCTGCTGGTGCTGCGGCGCTTGATAGGGCCTCTTGCCCTGCCTGTCAGCCTCAATATCCCTCAGATCCTGTTCTGCCGCCAATGCTCTAGATACGGCGACGGCATAGCTAGTAGGGCCAGCTACTCTCACATCGCGGCGCAGGATCGGCTGCAAACCATTCAAGAAATGCCTCAACTTTTCCTTGACATCATTCGCAATGAGGGGTACGAAGTGACACCCTCTCTCAAACTTCCTAACAAATTCTGCCACGCTACTGCCTCCTTGCCGCAGCGTCATAAACTCGCTGGTGAGTCTGGATCGTACCTCCTCAGTGAAGTACTTGGAGTAAAAGACCTCCTTGAAACCATTCCATGGCAGTACCTGCAAGTTAACTGCCACTGATGCACTCTCCCACCATAATCTGGCGTCCCCTGTCAGAAGGAACGTGGCACATCTGACCCTATCTGCATCGGTCAGTTCCATAAAGTCAAAGATTTACCTCTATGGACTTAATCCATCCCTCGGTTAGTATCGGGTCAGTGGTACCCGAAAAATCCTTAGGACTCATCCTCCTAAACCTTTCGTACACTGCTTCCGGTTGGGGTCTCGCCCCTGCACCTGCTGCTGTAGCCTGGTTCCCCGCAAACTGCGCGAAGAACTGCGTCATGCCTGCAAGCATCTGTGCCTACATGTCTGGCGGTGGAGGTGGAGGATTGGCCCTCTCCTCAACTCGAGGCCCTATGTCCTCCTCCCTGTCTTCCCGGTCAACCACACGTCTAGGAGGCATACTGTTCCAATAAATTACCCAACACGTAAACCCAATATGCATGAACATGATATCACTGACATAGGATACACGTGCTACAACTTTAAAATATGCACATGCTGAGATCAGAACTTAATGCTTAATACATAACATAAATTTGAAACTTTAAAACTTACGGACTTAAGGTGTGACTTCGTGAGCTTCTTGCGACTGGCAGTAGGCATAACCCTTTGCAAGAACGCCGCTCTGATACCAACTGTAACGTACCGTACTTTTACCATTCAAAATTTGCGGAAATATTTAAAATTTTCTTAAACATAAAATAACCTTCAAAGTTTGCCATAAAATATCTCAACCAAGTCCCCCATAAGAAATGGTTGTTCAAAATAACAACAATAAAATTTGCTCACAAAAGGTTTGCTCAAAGTATTTCCATCAAAATATGAAATCAGAGTAATTTAACTTTTGCATAAAACTTAAACATGGCGGTCCTCGGGTTTAGCCTCCCGCTCAGTCCAAGCCTGCTCCTTGGTCCCCACCCCTCGTCTCAACATGATCATCCTCACCTGCATCAATCAAGTCTAGTGAGTCTAAAGACTCAACACGTATAAATTGGAAGTAACGAATAATACGTAATAAAACCACATGCAATTTCAAAATAGAGCGTACATACTTAAACTTGAACTTGCATAACGTAACTTGAACATACGTACATACATAGACGTGCCATAACTTGAAAGCTTTCATAAACATGCTTGCATAACTGAACGTACTTAAACATACATGACTTTATTTTGCGTAGAGGCATGTTTCAAAGCAAGTGACCCATAACATAATAAATGCCTGATCAGACAAACCACAGTACTGTGCTGACAGGGACGTATCCACTGCCACATACATGAGATCCCCGTTCATAATTTAACGGGCTGGTTGGTCTCCGTTCATAATTTAACGCCTTCCAACCTTGATCTAACCCGTTCATAATTTAACGGGCGGATTGGTCCCCGTTCATAATTTAACGCTTTCCAATCCTAACATAATTTGGTCACAAGACATTTAGCATACCTCCAAAGACTTAAAATATTTTCTTTGCACGTCATCATACTTACTTGGCGTTGAGGGATTCGTTGGACTTTGATCGGGGGCATTGCTGCACCTACTAATCATGAATTGCCATGCTTATCTGCGTAACTTAGACACAATTTCAAGCTTACATAAGAACTCATTCAATTCCTTATGACGTTGTAAATTCCCATGACTCGACTGCGTAAATCACTGAACTAAAACCATGCCATCAACCCCCCCCCCCCCCAAAGCATACTATAGAAATTTTCCCCAAAGTTGTGAAGGACACGGACCCCGTGCCTACCTCCGTGTAGGGGTCCGTGTAGACTCGGATGAGAAGGCTCGAAAGGGAAGGTGGACACGGACCCCGTGTCAGGGTCCGTGTGGGGGTCCGTGTAGACTCTGGAAAAAGGCACTTCGGTGGAACAAGGGCAAGGACCCCGTGTGGGGGTCCAGGTAAGGGTCCGGGTACTTACTGTGAACGCGAACTTACGAAAATTTTGTACATGCTTCGCTTAACTTTCTAGACTCGATTGCGCGGACTATGAAACGACACTCCAAGGCTCATCCTAGCACGCCATAACCTCAAACCAAATTCGTACAAATCCCCAAGGCGACTATGTTCACCATACGACACATACCAATCAAAACATTGTAATTGACATCAAAAGTTACCCACGACTTTTAATTAAATCGAGCGCCTATTGACATGAACCGAAACCTCAAAAATACTCCCAACATCGTACTAAGCATACCTAAATGCAGCAACGATCTTCCGACGATCCCCAACGAAGCCTGCAACAATAAAATCTCAAGAACACATCAAAACATAATTTCTGAAAAACGCAGTTTGAGCAGTCCCACGAAAAATACCATAACTCACTCAATTTTTGTCCAAATATTTCAAATTTACTGTCAAATCGAAGGTATCAAAAAGTTCTACAATTCTCTAGTTGAAAGTTTTATCAAAATATCGACTGAAAACTCGCAGCTTCAACCATAACAGTAAAAACGTGATTTTTGATCCCTAAAATGGTTTCAAAAGTGATCCCAACACAATTGCTCGAACTTCTACACATCGTACACATGGTTTTACGCATAAATAACAACGCACACATAATATGACATGATCGATGCATCAAGAACAGATTATACGTGCCTTTTGATGATAAACTTTACCGAAACGGCGACACCGAAGCGGAGATAGAAGCGAGGTTGATCCGGGACGAACGTGACGCGATTTTCTTGCAATAAAATCGATCAAAACTTGCTGAAAATTTGACAAGGGAAGGGGCGGCTGCTGTTCTCCTCTTAGAACCCTAGGTTTTGTTCTTTAAAAATAAAAGAAGTGGAAATCTGAATGTGTGTGTGTGTTTAGGCGTTATTAGTGTGTGTAAAAGTGTGTGTGTGTGATTAGTAAATTAGGAAAATCACTTAATTAAATAATAAATAAAACTATTTAAAATACTAACACTCTTTAAACTTTAAATAAAATCCCTCAATTAAAATAATGCACAAAAAAGAAAGAAGCTAATTTTAAAAGTTTCAAACTCTTGAATCACTAAATAAATAAATTTTAGGCTTTAAAATACTAACAACTTAGTAAGCCATTTAAAATACCACATCCTCAACTTAAAATAAAAGTATCACATTTTAAATTGCCAAGAATCGTCCCCGGTCTCTTTTCCTCAATCCCGCCTCGAATAATCGCCTGAAACATGAAACTCGGAAAACATTTTAACGTGCATCCCAATAAACATGGATAATTTAAAATAATGCATTTTCATAATTATGCATGGCTAAAACTCTTTTAAAATTAATTAAATGATTTAATAATTAAATGAATGCATGGATTAAACGTGCACTGAATTTGGGCACTACAGGAATTGATATAGCTGAAAGCTCCAAGTGGAAATCTGTAATCTTAGGGAACATAACAATGCATTTAGAGAATTTAGGACCTGAATTGACTAAACTCGAAATTTATTTGGGGCAAAGATGCAAATTTTGAAATATTAAGGGCCAAAATGAAAGAATTTCGAAACTTTAAGGGGCTGAAATGGAATTTTCAAATTTTATTTTCGGTAAATTGTGCATTTTAGAGATTTATTAAGGGTGAAGTGTAATAATTTTCAAGAAGTTTGGTTGATTAATGATAAAAAAATTTTAAGTTTTTGACTTGATTGGATTTGAAGGTATATTTTTCCGAATGATATTTATTTCAGGTATAACTACCTATACATTGCTAGACTGAGGAGCTAACACTCATTTATATTCGAAACGTTCTTCAAGCGACTGAAGATTATACCCGAGGATTTGGATTTGGGCTTTAGATTTTCCATTTTTTCTGGTGATCAGATGGTCACTACGATTATTGTGAGGAATATGTAGCTTTGTTTATTGAAGAATGCAGTGCAGGCAGATTTCATCGTACTCCCGATGCCTGAGTTCGGCATCATTCTTGGTATGGATTGCCTGTAACGCCCCAGATTTGACGACTGTCCTCATTGTATCAAGATGGGTCTTTCCACCGTGCTTATTTTCTCACTCACACGCACCCTAGGGAACTTCCCAGGGGGTCACCCATCCTAAAATTGCCCCAAGTCAAGCACGTTTAACCTTGGAGTTCTTATGTTATGAGCTAACGAAAAGAAGATGCACCTTCTTCATATGAGTAGTACATATCAAATCTTTTAAGCCCTCTTTAACTGCACAGTCTCATACATGAATAGTTTCGGAATCCCTCTCTTTCCGGTGTAAGATCGGTTCGTTCATGTTCTCTTCGCTTAGAAGTCTGCCAGGAGCCGCTAATTGTCCGTGCAACCTCATGGCAGTGGCGATCACCCCCGGCCTCTTCGGCCCCAGGTCTAACATTGCCTATGTTTGAATGGAGCTTTGATAGATTACCGACAGAGGTCAGTATCTATTCGACTACCCAGCGAGAAATCTTTTGTCTTCGAGGCAGCAAGGAACAAGCAAATGATACACATTATTTCCTGCACCTGTGCGAGGAAACTTATAAGACGAGGCTGCCAAGCTTTTCTAGCAAGTGTTATCTCAGTACCTGCTCTAGACAGTCAGAAGCTAGAGGATGTTGAGATTGTCAGAAACTTTCATATTTCCTGAGGACGTTTCTGGCATTCAACCGGACCGAGAGGTGAAAGTTTATATTGAGTTGATGCCGAGTACAGTGCCAATTCCTAAGGCACCCTATCGTCTAGCACTTACCGAGCTAAAAGATCAAATTCAGGAGTTGCTGGACAATGGTTTTATTCACCCGAGTTGTTTTTCATGGGGCGCACCGGTAATATTTGTGAAGAAGCAGTGTAAGGTCCAAAATTAAGACGACGTAATCCAACTGCATGCAAATTTATGGAAAATGGAAAATAGCTAATTAATTGATTTTAATTGCTAAATTAATTATGTGTGATATGTTTATATGATGTTTTTAATAAAAAATTTTCAATTTTTTATTAAATAATTCGAGTTGCGATCGAGGAACGGAGACCGAAGGTTAAAAAATGGAAACATTTTTTATTAAATAATTATTTTTAATTATTTAAAATAAGGTGGATGCTTTTTCTTATTTTTGAAAATAAGGAGTTTTGATGTGATTTTATATGCCGAGACGTATTTTTTATCGATATACGATTTTCAACAAAAATATGAACGTTTTAACAACTCGTCTAATATTTCACAAACTTTATTAAACAAAATAATTTTTTTTTTTTAAAAGCACATTTGTGCTTAATGGTGCTAACTAACCTTGTCGATGGGCCCTTAGTGTTTTAACTATTATTTAAAATGTAAATCACCCCACAATTAAATAAAAAACACACGCCCCCTACCCTAGCCGCATACAAGACTCCTTTTCACTCCAAACTCATGGCACACCCCATCAAACAAGAGGAAAAGCATCGAATTTTCTTAGGGTTTTCAAACCAAAGTCATCACGTCGTCGTTCTTTGATTCGTCAACGAATATGAAAAGGGATCGGTTACGGTGACCGGAAGCGCAACGGAATTTAAAAATCGAATTTTTTACAAGAAATTTTCGGCCACCCCTTATAATGTGTAGCAAATACAATAAAACACAAAAATGACATTCATAGTGTGTTTAGAATTTTACCTATCAATCACAAGGATTGATGTATGACTCCAACTAAAGTGTAAACACTTTAGCTCTTCAATGGTAGAAACTATTTTCAAGCTTCCTTTGAGCACTCCTTGCTCAACTATTAAGCCCACCACCAACTAGGTAGATCCTCTTTAATTTGCACTAGAAAACTAAGAGGATTTTTCTTTGAGAAGTGAGTGTTTTCTCCAACAATTGAAGAACACAAAAATGAGAGAAAACTTGAGAGAATTTCCTTCAATGTTTCAGCTAAGAGAGATGGAATGAGGGGGAAGGGAGACTTGTCTTGGTCTTGCCAAAATGCAAAAGGCAAAAGTAGCATGCCCAGCCTTGATATTTGAAAAAGTTGTCTCTAACTCTTCACCTCCCATGCATGCAATATTATATGGTGTTTTTAACAATTAAAAACCATGGACTAAATTTAATTATCTCAAACATTTTGAGATTAATTAAACATTACTTGAATTTACTCAAGTCCACTAGTTAAATAATTTATTTAAATTGAGCTCTACAAGACTTAATATAATTTAATTAATTCAACACTTGAATTAATTTAATTATTTGGACTCTACTAGGTCCACTAGTGTTTAATTAATTCAACACTTGAATTAATTTAATTTAGTCCATAATAATGTTTATGAAAATCACAATTTTCAAATACATTATTCACTTGGCCAACTTTTAATCTAGGAACACATTCATAAATTAAAATTTATATTTCTCTCATAGAAGTCATACTTCTATTTTTCTTTACGCTTATAAATTCATTTATAAGCCGTTCAACACGTTGAACTATTTCTCCTTTATAGAAGTCATACTTCTAATTTTCCTTACGCTTATAAACTCCTTTAAAAGCCGTTCAACACATTGAACTATTTTTACTTCTCAACGGGATCTAGAAAGCTAGTACTTGTGTGGCCCTCAATGGTTCATTGATACAACTAGCCGTGGGTTCACATCTCCATGTGATTCGGACTAAGCATGTCCTTATATGAGCATACCCCAATTGCTCCATTCTTACTTATCAACTCCTTGATAACAAGAACGTCAGAACTCAAGTCTGATAGTACCCAACCAATCATGTTAAACGCCTAGCAGCATCGCTTACATGATTCCCTATGTATCAAATGATACTTCCTGCAAGAACCATTCAATTATGGTTAGCGTTCAGTACGGTCCCTTCAACTCATATATCCCGACCGATTCGACAACCATTGGTTTATCGAGAGTTGTCAATGAATCGATACTATGTGTCATGTCGTAGTTGCATCGATGGTGTAATCTATGAAACCCCTTTCACAATTACCACCATACTCTGATCAGAGATTTCAACCTACATACACATGATAACACATAGGATATCCATACCCGAAGGTAAGCGGTGAATCCCCGACTACAATGCATCGACTCCTATATGTTTCAACATAACACCCAACGTTGCCACCTGATGACCCCATGAGAGTCGGTAAACAAGTCAAAGTGTAATTCTAGCACATAGAGTCTCAATGTTGTCCCGGGTCATAAGGACTAATGGTGTACAACCATAAACCAGGACTTTTCCACTCGATAAATGAGAACCACTTGGAAAGTCCTTTATGGAGGGTTGTTCAGTGCACTCTACCAGGAGCACCTATCTGCATGCTCGGACATCACAATGTCCCCTACCAATGAAACATGGTACTCACATCGAAGATACTAGTCTCGAACTCTAGCGGCCTATATCCTTCTTAGCGGCGGCTGAATCGACTAGGAACTGTTTAGAATATACAGTATTCCATATATGAGTTTCATGATACTCATCATATGAGCCATCTCACATTCTTTCTACTATTTGTATATTCAAGGGCTTTATCTATGCAACTAGCATGGGTATATAGATAAAGATTTGCCAAAACAATAATTTCAAATATTATTAAAATAAAGATTGCTTATACATAGAGTTTCATTGTGAACACTCGGCCAACACTTGGTTCGACGGGCATCTACTCTAACAATCTCCCACTTGCACTAGAGCCAACTACCCATATGCTTCAAACCCATTGATTCGCGATGCATCTCGAATAATGGTCCAGGTAAAGGCTTAGCTAGTGGATCAGCAACATTATCTGCGGAGCCGACTATGTCAATCGACACTTCTCCTCTTTCCACAATCTCTCGGAGGATGTGGTACTTTCTCAATACATGTTTGGACTTCTGATGAGACCTTGGCTCCTTTGCTTGAGCCAAAGCTCCAGTGTTGTCACACAACACCGGGTGAGGAGCAACTCCACATGGAATGACGTCCAACTCTTAGACGAAATTCCTTATCCAAACAGCCTCCCTTGCTGGATCTGATGCAGCAATGTATTCGGCCTCTGTGCTGGAATCCGCAGTATTGTCTTGCTTGGAACTCTTCCAAGAGACAGCAGCACCATTGAGCATGAATACAAACCCAGAGGTTGACTTGGAGTCATCGATATCGCTTTGGAAGCTAGAGTCGGTATAGCCTTCCAATTTCAGTTCTCCACCCCATAGACCAAGAACAATTTATTGGTCCTTCTCAACTACTTGAGGATGTCTTTAACAGCTTTCCAGTGTGGAAGACCAGGGTTCGATTGATATCTACTCACTACACTTAGTGCGAAAGCCACGTCATGACGTGTAGATATCATCTCATACATGATGCTACCAATCGTAGATGCATAAGGAATGCTTGTCATCGCCGCTATCTCTGCATTGGTCTTGGGAGACATAGACTTGGATAGGGACACGCCATGACACATTGGTAGATGTCCTCTCTTGGACTCATCCATCGAGAACCGCTTCACGATGGTATCAATGTATGTGGACTGGGTGAGACCAAGCAATCTTCTTGATATATCTCTATAGATCTGTATTCCCAATACAAAAGATGCTTCACCCAAGTCCTGTATCGAGAACTTACTTGCTAACCATATCTTAGTTGATTGCAACATTCCTACATCATTCCCAATGATTAGAATGTCATCAACATAAAACACCAGGAATGTCACTACACTCTCACTGACCTTCTTATACACATAGGGTTCCTCATGATTCTTATCAAAACCAAACTATTTGATTGTACTGTCGAATCTGAGGTTCCAACTCATAGATGCCTGTTTTAGACCATAAATAGATCTTTGAAGTTTGCATACCATATGCTCACTTCCGATAGATGTAAACCCTTCGGGTTGAGACATGTAAATCTCTTCCTTAATATCCCCATTAAGAAAGGATGTCTTAACATCCATCTGCCATATCTCATAGTCATACCATGCAGCTATGGCTAGCAAAATCCTTATGGACTTGAACATTGCAACTGGAGAAAAGGTTTCCTCAAAGTCAACTCCTTGTCTTTGAGTATATCCTTTTGCCACCAATCGCGCCTTGAAGGTCAATACCTTCCCATCCGCCCCCAAGTTTCCTCTTGTAAATCCATTTACACCCTATGGGAACAATTCCTTCAGGTGGATCCACGAGATTCCACACTTGGTTCGAATGCATGGAATTCATCTCAGATTCCATCGCTTCAAGCCAGTTGGATGAATCGGCATCAGATAATGCTTCCTTGAAGGTCCTTGGATCACATCCATGGTTAGGCTCATCATGGCCCTCTTCAAGAAGTAGACCATACCTCATAGGTGGTCTCGAGACTCTCTCAGATCTTCTAGGAGCTTGTATCTTCTCTCTTGGCTCTTCGGGTGTGGGTTCTACAGTTGTGGGTGTCTCTCGAACCTCTTCGAGTTCTATCATCTCCCCTTTTCTATCCAATAGAAATTTCTTTTCAAAAAGGTTGCATTCCTAGAAACAAACACCTTTGTTTCTTGTTTCTTGGGGATGATAGAATTAGTATCCAACCGAATTCTTTGGATATCCCACAAAGTAACATAAAATGGATCGACTATCCAATTTATCTCTCACTACCTGCTTCACATAAGCAGGGCACCCCCATATTCTAAGATAAGAATATTTGGGTGGCTTACCCATCCATATCTCATATGGTGTCTGCCTTTGAATGGACATTTAATGGAATATCTTTCAATTTTAAGTTATAGAGATCGTTTTCAAGTACACCAGTACCAATCAAATATTCATTCATGTAAATGTTGCAAACACCTTTGCAAAATAAACAAGAATATCCATTTTATCAGCATAAAAATGAAACAATGTTTTTCACAAAATTAGGTACAAACAAAACATCTCATAAAATTAACTTAAAACTATTGTTCAACAATAAGTAAACATCTTCAACAGCCTTGGCAGCAACTCTTGCTCCATTGCCCATCCTTAAGAAGGTCACACCTTCCCTAAGCTTTCTACTTCCTCCCATCACCTACAAATCATTACAGAGATGTGAGCCACATCCGGTATCCAATACCCAAGAAGTAGAGTTAATTGAAATTTTTACTTCGATATAGAACATACCGTTTCCAGAACTCTTCTGTGCTAGATATTCCTTGCAGTTACGCCTCCAATGTCCAGGCTTCTTGCAGTGATGACATACATCATTAGTCTTGTCAGCCTTAACTGGTCTGGCTGCCTCAACGGGATTCGGAGATTGCCTCATCAAGGGCACGTTCTTCTTAGGACGTTGGAAAGAACGCTTCTTTCCATTCCCATGTGGATCAATCTTCGTACCAGATGAAGAACCCACATAAAGAACCAACTTCTCTTTCTTGATGGTTGATTCAAACTTAACAAGCATATTCACCAACTCCTCAAGGGTCGGCTCCATCTTGTTCATGTTGAAGTTCACCACAAAAGGATCAAATGAGCTAGGCAATGATAACAGCAACACGTCGGTGGTCAACTCCGAAGGCAAGATTAGATCCATGCTAACGAGCTTGTCCACGAGCCCAATCAACTTCAGGCCATGCTCATGGACCGAGGCCCCATCTCGCATGCGCAAAGTGATCAACTCCTTGATGGTAGCATGCCTAAGAGGCCGTGTTTGCTCACCAAAGAGCTCCTTGCGATGCAAATGAATGTCAGCAGCACTCTTTGCATCCTCAAAACGCCTCTGCAGCTCATCATTCTTAGAAGTCAGCATATAACACCTGGCTATCAAGTCATGGTCACACCATTCCTTGTAAGCCTGCAATTCCTCAGGAGTGCAGTCAATCGGAGCCTCTACAGGGGGCGACTCAGTCAGTGTATATGCTACCCTTTTCGAATTCAAGACGATTTTTAGGTTTCTTAGCCAAGTGAGGTAATTAGGTCCAGTTAATATGTGTTTGTCGAGTATTACGGATATCGGATTGCGAATCGAAGACATTGTCAATTTGTACTGAAAAGTAAAAACAGATAAATGTTGATGACTATTTTAAAATATTTAGTAAGATATGAAGTTTGGACTTTTACTTCACAAATATTTGCTCCCACTGTTTTGACATCTTTCACTACCCTCTAGTGAAAACGGGAAACTCCTTTCCTCAGTAGGTACGTAAGGTCCAATTAGCGAATTATGATCCCGAATAATATCAGCCAATCACAATTCCTAAAAGGTAGTTTCCAATTGCATCACAATGCAACCCTCTACGTAAACTTTTGTTTCACGTTTGATTAGGACCCAATAATATGACGTCGTTCATCTTCACGTGTCAAGCCTTACCCATCGATGTTGAACCTTAATGGACGGTCGCCATGAGTTCCCCCAATAATATGAGCCGAAATCATGGAAGTTCCACGTAGTTCACATCACCATGTCAATGGATGTCACAGCTTTCCGGCACCCAGAGCTCCCCAGTAATATGAGCCGAGCCCCGAGTACGGGTAGCGTTCATCATGCACCCATTGTCGATGGAAGACAAGGAAATTATAAACAAATTTATAATTCCCCTTTTCGGGCATGATATTAATTTTGAATCTTATTCAAAATGAGGGTTTTTAATTTTTAAAGGTCTCATCATTAATTTTATTTAAAAGCTCGCCATGTTTGATCGTATCTTTGCCGGATTCATGCTACTTTGTTATTATCATAATAATAACGCACATACTCATTATTTATAACATTTCATGCATATATTATAAACAGTAAACAAAACAAGGATGATCAATCGCCCCAATACTAATGGCCCGTGTGAGCTAAACACGGGCCTAGGTCCAATCCTAGGGAAATGCAAGGGATGCAAATGCAACTATTACATTAGCTTCCAATATTTACATGTCTTCGATCTTCATAATCATCATGGCCACCATCTTCCAATCTTGATCATCCACTATACTAATATTTACAAATAAATATCCATGGCAAATAGGAATACATCTCATGGGGTGGGAACGGGCCATAAGCAAAGCTCACTTTATAAGTTGATAATTATTACAATCATTCAACACAAAATATCCTAGCATACACCTAGCAAATTGGGCTTGGGCTTTTGATCATCCTTCATGCATAATATCACATATCATACACCATCAATTAATTATCACAATAATTAATTGATCCAATATTATATATCTTGATCCAATCACTAACCGTCACGATTATAAACTAAATTAACAAAGTATACAAACACCTTTGTCTACTTTCAAATTAATTTATTTATAACCGAATTTCTTATAAATCACAATTTACTATAAATAATTAAAGTCCAACTTCAATTATTTATTTTATGAGAAAAATTTGCAAATTTTGTAATTTTAAACTTAAGGGCCCAAAAATTTATTTTTCACTAAAAACATTTTGGCCCATTCAGAATTCACAAATATGTTAGTCATCCAATGGCCCAACAACTCAAGGCCCATGACACTTTGATAATCCAAAACACTTTTGGAAACCCTAGTCGTCATCGCCGTCGCCGGAGCTCCGTCGCCGGATTCCGGCAACAAAATTTTTTTTTTATTTTAAAGTAGGGGCTGTTCGGGCAGCCCCTCGGGCTGCCCTTGCTGCCCGAAATGGGCAGCCCCTCGGGCAGCTCGAGCTGCCCGAAACATCCCCAAAATTCAGCCTCAGTTTTGTTGCAAAAATATTTCTCATGCGGTTAGAAATCGATCTCAATATAATATATTGTAAATGCTACACAAAATCGTAACCATAGCTCGGATACCACTTGAAAGGGGATCGGTTACGGTGACCGGAAGCGCAACGGAAGTTAAAAATCGAATTTTTTACAAGAAATTTTCGGCCACTCCTTATAATGTTAGCAAATACAATAAAACACAAAAATGACATTCATAGTGTGTTTAGAATTTTACCTATCAATCACAAGGATTGATGTATGGCTCCAACTAAAGTGTAAACACTTTAGCTCTTCAATGGTAGAAACTATCTTCAAGCTTCCTTTGAGCACTCCTTGCTCAACTATTAAGCCCACCACCAACTAGGTAGATCCTCTCTTAATTTGCACTAGAAAACTAAGAAGATTTTTCTTTGAGAAGTGAGTGTTTTCTCCAACAATTGAAGAACACAAAAATGAGAGAAAACTTGAGAGAATTTCCTTCAATGTTTCGGCCAAGAGAGATGGAATGAGGGGGAAGGGAGACTTGTCTTGGTCTTGCCAAAAAGCAAAAGGCAAAAGTAGCATGCCAAGCCTTGATATTTGAAAAAGTTGTCTCCAACTCTTCACCTCCCATGCATGCAATATTATATGGTGTTTTTAACAATTAAAAACCATGGACTAAATTTAATTATCTCAAACATTTTGAGATTAATTAAACATTACTTGAATTTACTCAAATCCACTAGTTAAATAATTTATTTAAATTGAGCTCTACAAGACTCAATATAATTTAATTAATTCAACACATGAATTAATTTAATTATTTGGACTCTACTAGGTCCACTAGTGTTTAATTAATTCAACACTTGAATTAATTTAATTTAGTCCATAATAATGTTTATGAAAATCACAATTTTCAAATACATTATTCACTTGACCAACTTTTAATTTAGGAACACATTCATAAATTAAAATTTATATTTCTCTCATAGAAGTCATACTTCTATTTTTCTTTACGCTTATAAACTCATTTATAAGCCTTTCAATACATTGAACTATTTCTCCTTTATAGAAGTCATACTTCTAATTTTCCTTACGCTTATAAACTCCTTTATAAGCCGTTCAACACATTGAACTATTTTTACTTCTCAACGGGATCTAGAAAGCTAGTACTTGTGTGGCCCTCAATGGTTCATTGATACAACTAGCCGTGGGTTCACATCTCCATGTGATTCGGACTAAACATGTCCTTATATGAGCATACCCCAATTGCTCCATTCTTACTTATCAACTCCTTGATAACAAGAACGTCAGAACTCAAGAACGTCAGAACTCAAGTCTGATAGTACCCAACCAATCATGTTAAACGCCAAGCAGCATCGATTACATGATTCCCTAGGTATCAAATGATAGTTCCTACAAGAACCATTCAATTATGGTTAGCGTACAGTACGGTCCCTTCAACTCATATATCCCGACCGATTCGACAACCATTGGTTTATCGAGAGTTGTCAATGAATCGATACTATGTGTCATGTCGTAGTTGCATCGATGGTGTAATCTATGAAACCCCTTTCATAATTACCACCATACTCTGATCAGAGATTTCAACCTACATACACATGATAACACATAGGATATCCATACCCGAAGGTAAGCGGTGAATCCCCGACTACAATGCATCGACTCCTATATGTTTCGATAGAACACCCAACGTTGCCACCTGATGACCCCATGAGAGTCGGTAAACAAGTCAAAGTGTAATTCTAGCACATAGAGTCTCAATGTTGTCCCGGGTCGTAAGGACTAATGGTGTACAACCATAAACCAGGACTTTTCCACTCGATAAATGAGAACCACTTGGAAAGTCCTTTATGGAGGGTTGTTCAGTGCACTCTACCAGGAGCACCTATCTGCATGCTCGGACATCACAATGTCCCCTACCAATGAAACATGGTACTCACATCGCAGATACTAGTCTCGAACTCTAGCGGCCTATATCCTTCTTAGCGGCGGCTGAATCGACTAGGAACTGTTTAGAATATACAGTATTCCAAATATGAGTTTCATGATACTCATCATATGAGCATCTCACATTCTTTCTATTATTTGTATATTCAAGGGCTTTATCTATGCAACTAGCATGGGTATATAGATAAAGATTTGCCAAAACAATAATTTTAAATATTATTAAAATAAAGATTGCTTATACATAGAGTTTCATTATGAACACTCGGCCAACACTTGGCTCGACGGGCACCTACTCTAACAGTATATTCATACGTAAATCACGCAAAGACGTGCCATATTCTTTCTTTTACTCATCATGACACCATATTATGTATTTAATTATGTTTTGTATGAAAAACAAGTTGCACATTTAATTATTTTCGTTTGTGCCTCAAACATGAATTTTAAAACGTGTTGTTTTGATCCAAAAACATGATTTTTATGTACATGAAGGGCCTGCCATGTTATATGATTAAAAGGGGAATGCTTTACAGGAGTTATAAGTTCCAAGGAAGCACGCGAATCACTGCACACGAAGAAAAACAAGCTGGAACAGAAAACTTTCATTTTTGTGGCATAGGTTCGGGTTTAAGGGGAAACTTGGTGCATGGCTTGGCTTGGCTAGACCAGGGCTGGGCTAGGGTCACATATGGGCTAGGGAAGGAGTCCTAGCCATGCTAGGACTCTAGATTCACGGCTGGGAAGATGTCCTAGCAAGCTAGGACTCCACCCGAGAGCAACGCGCTTGTGCAGTGCCGCACGCAGGGAGAATTGGCTCGGCCAAGGGGCTTCGGGCTTGGCTAGGTCAAATACTTAGGGTCCTAAGAGGGTGCACAAGGGGCTGGTCCAGTGGTTGGGGTATTAGCAAGCAAAACGTAGAGTCCTATCGCCTAGGGGTTTTTCGGCTGAGAGCTTCTTCTGCTTTTGTGGCTTCGGTTCGAGCTTGGGGTCAAGTCCTAAGGGTTCAGGAGGGTTCCTAGAGGGGCTGGCCAGGGAACGGCTCAGGGTGGTTCGGGTGTGGCTTGGTGAAAAACGAAGATGGCTCGAGGGTAGGCTTGGTTCGAGAACTTAGGGTCTTCAATGAACTAAAATTCGAAACATGGCTCAGCGAGGGTCGAGTCATGGTTCACGAGGGCTAATTAAATATAAAAGTCTAAGTTTTAAATTGAGAATTTTATATTAAATTTTTAATTAATTCGGGATTTAAACGCTCCTAGAATTAACAATTATCGAAGAACTGAAGCCTAGAATTTAAGCTAAATAAAATAATGATAAATTTAATTTAAGCATAAATAATTATTTGGGACATTCTAGAGTCAATGAAGTTAAGAAAAAGTTAAAATTCGAGGAATTTTACGACTAGAGGTAAAACGGTAATTTTACACCTAAAAAATAGTAAATGTCATGGCAGTGCTCTGAATGTTGTTTTATATGTTAAAATGTTTATGAATTCTTACGATTTAATATGGACATTTAAAAGATATGTTGCGTGCTTGGTTTTAAAAGAAAAATGATATGTTATGCATGATTTTATAAAGTGATGGAAATACGAAATGTTGAAGGATGTGAAAGGATTGTGACTAATACGAATACGATGATATGTTAATACGTAAGGCCAAGGCTCAGTCGACGGGTCAGATTGTCGCTGATGTCCTCGCGCCCAAGACTATGGTTACATGTGATGGATCCATCGACCCAGTACGAATACGAAATTCACAATCAACGATCTGAATTCAACGTAAAGAATACGTTTATGTTTATGATGGTTAGGAATATGTTGATGATGATACGAAAATGTTTATGTTTATGTTTATGCATGTCATGAAATGCTATTTTACGTAAAAATATTTTCACTGTTGCATGTGATCTGTATACGTATTATTTGTTATTAAGAATATGATGTGTTGAGTTTTTAGACTCACTAGGTGTGATTGATGTAAGTGAGTATGATAATAATGTTGAGAGAGGCTTGGATGATTGATCTGACTGGACTGAAGGTGCACATAACCCGAAGATTAGCGCTAGTTTTCCGCACTAGACTTATGGTTATGAATTATGATTTTAAGGATTATGTTAAAGATATTCTTATGACTTTGATTATGATTTTGAGTGGTTTTTGAGAGGTTGTTAGTTTTAGCAATATTGCTAAGTTAGGAGATGTAAACGTTTGACGATTTTATGTTTTGAAATATTTTGTAATAGCCAAGCCTGGTGTACGGTACGGTTTAAGTTTTCATAAGTTTATTGACTACTTGGTCAAGTTTAGGTATAGTTTGGATGTTAAGAGTTTCGATTTATGATTTATAGTATGGTTGGTTATAGATGATGTGTAGTGCTTTTGTAGCGGCGTTACGGTTAAATTCATGATAAACTGTATATTGATCCAAATGAGGTGAGGCCTTTTCCATTAGAAAGATAAGACATAGAGGTGTAACTTTCTTATTTTGAGTTTTGTTCAAATCATTGTGGAAGGTAAGCCAAAAGTGTCCCGAAGTGTTTCGTGTGTTTCGACGTTCCTCCAGTGACACATGTTGGGAGAATGGGCATAACTTTTTACTCAAACGTCTAATTGATCTGGAATTTTGAGAGATTCAAGATAAGACATAGAGCTACAACTTTGTAGTTTACCCCTTTTCCAAATTATGAAGGGAAGAGGCGTTTCAGAGGTGATCTTTGGAGTGGCAGTGCGCAGAGTGCGCGCCCGAGCGGGAATAAATGTCCGCCCGGGCGAGCCTACTTCGAAAATTTTGGATTTCTAGCCGTGGGTTCTGCGCTCGGGCTGAAGAAGATGTTCGCCCGGGCGGCCAGCAATTTTTAAAAAGCGCGTTTTGGAGTTTTAAGTGCTTATATACAAGTGTTGCTCCATTTCTCTCATTTCTCACCTCTCATTTTCGGATTTCTCTCCTTGGGAAGGCTAGGGTTCCTTATTTATTTCACTTCCTATCTTCGATTCAAGCTTTTAGTTGGTGATTTGAGTTAAGATCGAAGTTCTTCTTGGTGCTAGGAAGCTAAGGTAAGCTTTTGGTGTTGTTATTTCTTGGTTTTGGAAGAGAGATGATATGGGTTTGTTGTTTATGTTGGTTTTATGGATTATTTGGCATGGGTTTATGATTATTGAGTTGTTGATGGTTCAATACATGGTTTATTGTTGTAGGTTTTGTACCAAGATTATAGATTCAAGGTGTTCTTGTGGTTTGTAAGTGGAAATTCATCCCTTGTGCTCACATGATTATATATGTATTGTGTTTCAAAGGTTTTATTGTGTTATTCCCTTCATTTGATTCACTATTATGTATTGATACCTTTGTTGTATATTGTGGAGGCAATTGATGTCTCAACTTTGAGAAGGGAATACAAAAGAGAAAGAATATCAAAGTGTTTGATGAAATGTCCCAAAGAAAGAGTTTAAATGTTTTATGGATTGATAGATACATAGTCAGAGATTGCATGCAATTAGTTGATCAACGACCATAGGCTTATATCCCTCAGAGTTGTGGATTTATATCGATGGGATACGAGCACCACAGACAGAGTTACTATTGATATCAATCCACCATAGTAAAGAGAAATACCATCTCATTGTTATGCTATTGCTACGATATACATGTTTCAGAGTTGATGGTATTTTATGTTTTCAAAGCCATGTTTTACAGAATATACTATGTATCATTGCTATGTAAGAGTTCCACTTGCTGAGTTTTATACTCATTTAAGTTATTTCATGTGATGCAGATAAGAACGATGGACCAGGACGTTGATTGTGGCCCGGAGTCATATGCATACGAAGTTGGAAGGAAGATGTTATTTTGCAAGTATTTTTGGATCATGATCATAGGAATGATATTTTGTATTTTGTTATATCATTTGAATGATCATTTATTTACTTTTAAACATTTTATGGTGTTGTATTTTGAAACCTTCCTTCATTTTATAAGAAAATTTTAAATTCCGCTGCTATTTTTATTGTAAACGGGTCGAGGTGTCACATTTAGTGGTATCAGAGCACTGTTCTTGACCAATGCATATGACTTCGTCTACTTTCAACTGTCCGGGTATGTTTTCTTTTGCATCTATTCATTGTTATTTATTGATATGTCTTTTGCGAGCACATTGTAGAGTATGCCTCCTAAGCGTAAGGCGTCAGAGGGTGAGGATAGTTCTTCCTCGAGAGTTGTCGACGAGTTCGGCAAGTTGCTTAAAGAGCAGGCCAAAGTCCATAGCGAGCAGATTCAGCAGCTGCTTCGATTGCAAGGAACAGGACAGGGTAGAGGCCAAGTGAGAGGCCAAGTAGCTCAGGCAGTTGGCACTGATGCCGTCTTTTCTGCTTTTAAGAGAATGGATCCACCGGAATTCGCAGGTAGCACTGATCCGTTAGTGGCTGTCGAGTGGGTCAAGGCGCTTGAAGCAATCTTCGACCATCTTCAGTATGAGGATAAAGACAGGATCAGCTGTGCAGTATTCATGTTGATAAAGGCTGCACTGTATCTGGTGGAATGCCACTAAGGTTGGTGTCGATGTTTCAGCTTTGAAGTGGCAAGAGTTCACAGACCTGTTCTATGACAAGTACTTTCCCGACGCACTTCGAGCTAGGAAGGTGACTGAGTTTCTGGAGCTTCGACAGGGAGGCATGAACGTTGATGAGTACATTCTCAAGTTCGAGGAGGGTTGTTTATTTGCTCCGTATATTGCTTCAAATGACAAAGATAAAGGTGCTCATTTCATTCGAGGCCTTAGAGCTGAGATCAGGAGAGATATCAACATGTCCAAGGTTGTGACTTTCAAAGAGATTGTGTCTAAGGCGTTGTTGGCCGAACAAGACGAGAAGGATATCGCCAGAGAGAGGCAGGAGAGCCATCAAGCTGTTGCTTAGAGAGGCCAGGGCTCGAATCAAAGAGGCAAGGATCGTTTCAAAGGGAAGGGCAAGATTGAATCGAGTCCTAGACCACCGCCAGTTCCAGTTGATCCTGAGAAGCCGCTGTGTCCTAAATGCAGCAGACATCATCGAGGAGAGTGCAGATTTGGCACTCATATGTGTTATCGTTGTGGCACGGCTGGCCACATTGCTAAAGATTGTCCAAGGGGAGCGAGCAAGGATAAGGTGCAGGGTCGCATCTTTACGATGACCAAGGAAGGTATAAACCATGATTCTTCTGTGATCTCTAGTACTATTTTAATTTCAGGCAGAGTAGCTACGACTTTGATTGATACAGGTGCTACTCATTCTTTTATGTCTGAATTGTTTTTGAGATCTTTGGGTATAGTTCCTTCTGTTCTTCCCCTCCAGTTCAATGTTGTTTTGCCTTCGGGAGATGTGTTGTGCCCGACATCGATTGTGTATGCGTGCTCTGTTCAAATTGATGGGCGTATGGTTTTTGCTTATTTGATTGTCATCCCGATGGTTGCATTTGATGTTATTCTTGGCATGGATTGGCTATCAACCTATCGTGCAGTGATTGATTGCGTTGCTAAGACGGTGACTTTTGCAGATGATGGCAATAGGGAAGGTATGCTCGCCAGTGCAGGTACTTCGCTGGTCCTTCTTTTTATTTCTTGTCTTGAGGCTGAGAAGTTGCTGTGTAGAGGTTGTGATGTGTTTCTGGCTTCGATAGTGGATATGGATAGAATGGTTAAGTTGAATATTGATGATATTGATGTTGTGAGAGAGTTCGCTAATGTGTTTGAGGATGATGTGCCGGGTTTGCCGCCGGACAGGGATGTTGAGTTTGTGATTGATCTAGCTCCAGGTACGGTTCCTATTTCTTCTAAGGCTCCGTATAGGATGGCTCCTACCGAGATGAAGGAGTTGAAGACGCAGTTGCAGGATCTTTTAGACAAGGGTTTTATTCGACCGAGTTCTTCGCCTTAGGGAGCTCCGGTTCTTTTTGTCAAGAAGAAAGATGGGTCGTTGCGGCTGTGTATGGACTATAGGGAGCTCAACAAAGTGACTATCAAGAACAAGTATCCGTTTCCACGGATAGATGATTTGTTTGATCAGCTGCAAGGTGCTACTGTATTTTCGAAGATTGATCTTCGGTCTGGCTACAATCAGTTGAAGGTTAGGGAATCTGATATCCCTAAGACATCGTTCCGGACCAGGTATGGTCACTATGAGTTTCTTGTGATGTCTTTTGGTCTGACCAATGCTCCTTCAGTTTTCATGGATCTGATGAACCGTGTGTTCAAGCCGTATTTGGATAGCTTCGTCATTGTCTTCATCGACGACATTTTGATTTATTCCAAGACCAGAGAGCTTCATGCAGAACATCTTAGAGTTGTTCTTCAGTTGTTGAGAGACAAGAGGTTGTTTGCTAAGTTGAAGAAATGTGAGTTCTGGTTGGAGCAGATTTCTTTCTTAGGCCATGTTGTTTCGAAGGATGGCATAGCTGTTGATCCAGCAAAGATTGAGGCGATTCAGAAGTGGCCTATTCCTACCACTGTCTCAGAGGTACGCAGTTTTCTTGGGTTGGCAGGTTATTATCGTCGTTTCATCTCAGATTTTTCTAAGATTGCCCTGCCGTTAACCAATCTAACGAGGAAGACTGTGAAGTTCGAGTGGTCCAATGATTGCCAGAGTGCATTTCAAGAGTTGAAAGATAAGTTGACGACAGCTCCTGTTCTTGCATTGCCCAGTGGTTTTGAGGATTTTGTTGTTTTTACTGATGCGTCGAAGAAGGGTCTTGGAGCAGTGTTGATGCAGAGTGGGAAATTCATAGCCTATGCTTCTCGCCAGTTGAAAGACTATGAGAAGAATTATCCGACGCATGATTTGGAGCTAGCAGCTGTGGTTTTCGCCTTGAAGATTTGGAGACATTACTTATATGGCGAAAAGTGTGAAATTTTTACGGACCACAAGAGCTTGAAGTATCTGTTTTCCCATAAAGAGCTCAACATGCGACAGAGGAGGTGGTTAGAGCTTGTCAAAGACTATGATGTGACGATCAGTTATCACTCGGGGAAGGGGAATGTAGTCGCTGATGCTTTGAGCCGTAAATCGAGTTCTTCCTTGAGTTCGATGATTCTGAAGCCGTTGTTGTTGGACTTGCAGCGAGAGGAGATTTCTTTGGTAGTCCCTGGAACCATTGCTCGCTTTTCAGCGTTGGTCATTCGGGCTACATTGACGGACAGGATCCGTAGAGAGCAGACTGTTGATGTTCAGTTGACAGAGATAAGAGCTAGAGCAGAGGAGAAAGGTAACTCAGAGTTTGGGGTGAATGGAGATGGTTTGGTGACTTTCGGAGGCCGTATTTGTGTTCCTATTGGCGATGATATTCGACGAGACGTCTTGACAGAGGCACATACCGCACCATATTCGATACATCCAGGCAGCACCAAGATGTATCAGGATCTTCGTAGACTCTACTGGTGGCCAGGTATGAAGAAAGACATTGCCATGTTTATTTCTTAGTGTCTAACTTGTCAGCAGGTGACGATTGAGCACCAGAGACCTGCTAGGACATTGCTATCTTTGCCGATTCCTCAGTGGAAATGGGAGCATATTACGATGGATTTCGTGACTGGTCTTCCCAGAACGCAGAAAGGTTTTAACTCTATTTGGGTTATTGTCGATCGATTGACCAAGTCAGCGCATTTTCTCCCAGTCAAGACGACCTATTCCATGAACCAGTATGCCGAGGATTATATAGCAGAGATTGTTAGACTTCACGGTGTCCCTGTGTCGATTGTGTCTGATCGTGACCCTAGATTTACCTTAGAGTTTTGGAAGAGTTTGCACAGAGCTATGGGTTCACGGTTAGCTTTCAGTACAGCATATCACCCTCAGAGCGACGGTCAATCAGAGAGAGTTATTCAGATTCTAGAGGATATGCTCAGAGCTTGCACTATTGATTATTCTGGTACCTGGGATTCTAAATTGCCTCTTGTGGAGTTCAAGTACAATAACAGTTACCAGGCGACGATTGGGATGGCACCGTACGAAGCACTTTATGGCAGGAAGTGTAGATCTCCCTTGTATTGGGATGAGATTGGTGAGAGGAAGATGTTGGGTCCAGAGTTGGATCCAACAGACTGCTGATGTAGTTGTTGTTATTAGAGAGAGGATGAAGACAGCGCAGTCGAGACAGAAGAGCTATGCGGATGTACGTCGTAGACCTTTGCAGTTTGAGGTTGGTGATCACGTGTTTTTGAAGATAGCACCTCTCAAGGGTGTGATGCGGTTTGGCAAGAAGGGCAAGTTGAGTCCGAGATTTATTGGTCCATTTGAGATCTTGGATAGAGTTGGTGATCGAGCTTACAGATTATCCCTACCGCCAGATCTTGACAGAGTCCATAATGTTTTTCACGTATCGATGCTCAGGAAGTATATTGCGAATCCTTCCCATGTTCTTCGCCACGAGCCATTGGACTTGACGCCGAATTTGACGTACGATTCCGGTTCAGATACTGGACCGCTAAGTTAAAGTTTTGAGGAACAAACATATCGGCATCGTTAAAGTTCTTTGGAGGAACCATTTGATCGAAGAGGCCACGTGGGAACCAGAGGATGAGATGAGAGAGAAGTATCCTGAGTTGTTCGTGCAGTGACTTCAATTTCGAGGACGAAATTCCTCTAAGGAGAGGAGATTGTAATAGCCAAGCCTGGTGTACGGTACGGTTTAAGTTTTCATAAGTTTATTGACTACTTGGTCAAGTTTAGGTATAGTTTGGATGTTAAGAGTTTCGATTTATGATTTATAGTATGGTTGGTTATAGATGATGTGTAGTGCTTTTGTAGCGGCGTTACGATTAAATTCATGATAAATTGTATATTGATCCAAATGAGGTGAGGCCTTTTCTATTAGAAAGATAAGACATAGAGGTGTAACTTTCTTATTTTGAGTTTTGTTCAAATCATTGTGGAAGGTAAGCCAAAAGTGCCCCGAAGTGTTTCGTGTGTTTCGACGTTCCTTCAGTGACACATGTTGGAAGAATGGGCATAACGTTTTACTCAAACGTCCAATTGATCTGGAATTTTGAGGGATTCAAGATAAGACATAGAGCTACAACTTTGTAGTTTACCCCTTTTCCAAATTATGAAGGGAAGAGGCGTTTCAGAGGTGATCTTTGGAGTGGCAGTGCGCAGAGAGCGCGCCCGAGCGGGATTAAATGTCCGCCCGGGCGAGCCTACTTCGAAAATTTTGGATTTCTAGCCGTGAGTTCTGCGCTCGGGCGGAAGAAGATGTTCGCCCGGGCGGCCAGAAATTTTTAAAAAGCGTGTTTTGGAGTTTTAAGTGCTTATATACAAGTGTTGCTCCATTTCTCTCATTTCTCACCTCTCATTTTCGGATTTCTCTCCTTGGGAAGGCTAGGGTTCCTTATTTATTTCACTTCCTATCTTCGATTCAAGCTTTTAGTTGGTGATTTGAGTTAAGATCGAAGTTCTTCTTGGTGCTAGGAAGCTAAGGTAAGCTTTTGGTGTTGTTATTTCTTGGTTTTGGAAGAGAGATGATATGGGTTTGTTGTTTATGTTGGTTTTATGGATTATTTGGCATGGGTTTATGATTATTGAGTTGTTGATGGTTCAATACATGGTTTATTGTTGTAGGTTTTGTACCAAGATTATAGATTCAAGGTGTTCTTGTGGTTTGTAAGTGGAAATTCATCCATTGTGCTCACATGATTATATATGTATTGTGTTTCAAAGGTTTTATTGTGTTATTCCCTTCATTTGATTCACTATTATGTATTGATACCTTTGTTGTATATTGTGGAGGCAATTGATGTCTCAACTTTGAGAATGGAATACAAAAGAGAAAGAATATCAAAGTGTTTGATGAAATGTCCCAAAGAAAGAGTTTAAATGTTTTATGGATTGATAGATACATAGTCAGAGATTGCATGCAATTAGTTGATCAACGACCATAGGCTTATATCCCTCAGAGTTGTCGATTTATATCGATGGTATACGAGCACCACAGACAGAGTTACTATTGATATCAATCCACCATAGTAAAGAGAAATACCATCTCATTGTTATGCTATTGCTACGATATACATGTTTCAGAGTTGATGGTATTTTATGTTTTCAAAGCCATGTTTTACAGAATATACTATGTATCATTGCTATGTAAGAGTTCCACTTGCTGAGTTTTATACTCATTTCAGTTATTTCATGTGATGCAGATAAGAACGAAGGACCAGGACGTTGATTGTGGCCCGGAGTCATATGCATACGAAGTTGGAAGGAAGATGTTATTTTGCAAGTATTTTTGGATCATGATCATAGGAATGATATTTTGTATTTTGTTATAGTAAATAAATGAATGATCATTTATTTACTTTTAAACATTTTATGGTGTTGTATTTTGAAACCTTCCTTCATTTTATAAGAAAATTTTAAATTCCGCTGCTATTTTTATTGTAAACGGGTCGAGGTGTCAAATATTTCCTTTGATTTTCAAATATAGTTGGTTGTTTTTTTTAAAATAGTGCAAGGTATTTTAAAGTATATATATATATGTATGTATATGTGTATAGTACTTTTTAAGAAAACGAGTAGTGGACGTTTCAAGAAGGATGGTAGTATGCGACTCTGCATTGACTCTAGAGAGCTGAATTGAGTCACCGTCAAGAATAAGTATCCCTTGCCTAGAATCGAAAACTTGTTTGATCAGCTGCAAGGAGCTTTGATTTTCTCGAAGATAGATCTTCGTTTGGGATACCATCAGATGAAGATGAAGGAGCCAGATGTTCATAAGACGACTTTTAGAACTCGATATGGGCATTACGAGTTTATGGTGATTCCATTCTAGTTGACCAATGCGGCAGCGATCTTCATGGATCCCATGAATCGAGTATTTCAGTCGTATCTGGATCAGTTTATCATAGTCTTTATAGATGGTATTCTGATTTACTCGAGGAGTAGAGAAGAGCATAGATGGCTACTTCAAAAACACAGTAAATTCTAAATTCATGGTTGTATATCAATCTAATTGGAACGAAATATTGCATTCAATACAACTTTTTCAATAAGGAATATATAAAATTTGCAATACAGTCCAAATACATTATGAATCTGTACAAGAAAACAGTTTACATTCAACCGCCCACTCCAAGGCGCAATTTCGAAAATTCAATGCTTGGTGGGCATGTTTTTTTCGAAAATTGCCATGTTATTATTTAGGGAATGAGCATCTCGAATTATGGAAGGATTATTTCAAAATTATGGAAAAATATCAAACGAATTACGATATGATTTTTCACCCATCACCTATAAATATCCCTCTAGGCCATTGAAAAATTCACACAAAAATTTCAGCTATGATTTCAAGAGATTGCTCTCAAAGTGCTCTCAAGTTTTTGAATTTTTGGATTCCCAAGTTCTGTCGAGTAGCGAAGCTCTGCTGTAATCCAGATCCAAGGAAAAATCAAAATTTCCAGTACACAGAACCCCTCCCACGTTTTTGTTCATCCATATCTGAGGTAAGTGTGCTTGCTTTAAAACCATGAATTTCGTTTATGCATTTTTGTTTTTTGTTTTTAAAAATTGGTCGAGTGCAATTCTTCTTCTACCCCCTTCTTAATACGATTATCGTATGTTTGATGTGTTGGCACTGTGAGGATTCAATTAGATATGGGTGTGAATCCCAATATGACATGTTTATGACCCGTACACATTGTGATTGTAGATGTTATACTGAATCGCCCTCTTAGAGTCGCCCTCTTAGAGAATTAAAAAGTAGGGACTGATATCAATAACCATGGAAAGTAGAAGAATCTCAGTGCCTAGATCAAAAAAATATGTTGATATGAATCATGTTAAGCATGGTATTTTTCGAAATTCAAAATATATTTGTTATGTATGTGCTCGAACGGCCCAAACTTGCTGAGTGAAGATCATATCACTTATCTTTTACTTTACTCTCCCAGATAAGCCTGAAGAACAGATCGAGGAAGATGAGTCAGACCAGTTTTGGGCATCGAGATTCACGAGAACACTAGTTTAAGTATACATTTTATTTAAGTTGTAAAATGTTCAGCACTATTTCTATCGTTTTAAGTTATTATGTTGTAAAGACCATGTTATTTCATTCAAATTTATGATATAAACTGGTTTTGGTTTATATTGTATCACGAGGCTTGTTATTTTCGATTGTGTGATTGCAAAACTACGCCGATGTCGACTAACTTCGTTCTCTAGACATGACAGATCACAAAACAATAGATAGGTCAACAGACACATTTCAATTCTTAAATATATCGGATCAAGAATATGATCACAAATATGTGTTGGGTAACTGAATTTTAATTTGAACTCACTTTTGTTCAAGCCGCAATCACGTATACTTGATATTTCAACATTGACATAGTCATTTCAGTGTCATCAAAATTTATGGCTCCATATCCACCATTAAACTCCAAGATGTTCAAGAACGTCCAAGAAGTTCTTTTGGAATTCTGAAGCAATAGGATATTAAAAGTTGATCGTCCTAGTTTTTTTTTCACCTTTTGTCTTATTCTTGAATCCATAAAATCACTAGTAGAATTTTTGATTTTTACTTCGCCACTAGTTATTTCGATGATTATTAATTATGAAGTTATATATACCAATCAACTTCGGTAATAACACCGGCGAAGTAAAACATTATTTTTTTTCTTTACAATTTAAAAAATACGGGATTCACTTCTAATTTTTTGTAAAATTTTACTTCGAAAGAATAGTTTTGATGAAGTAAAAAAATTTAAAATTTATATTTATTGAAATAAAAAAATAAATCATAATTTTAATTAATTTCAATTAAATGATCTTTTAATCGATGGAGATCCTCATTCTTTCCATATCTCCATTCTCTTTTAACATTCACAATTGATCATTCACGACGCTGACACTCAGTGCCCTAACCCCCTGGTCACAGTCGTCGTCTCACAACAATCGGTTGTCATTGCTTCGCCCTTTCATCGTGTATCCCCTAGTTGTTGCCACTATTGTGCATCAGGATGCCTCAATTTGTCCTCCCGAATGTCATCTGGCTCCATATCTCGACTCCCTAGACGGATTACCCACTAGTGCAACCATGTCGCTGCCGCCATATCGTTTTGTCCATCCATTTCGTTCGTAGAATACGCTGATTCAGCCCGTTTCTCTGCCTTCCGAGCGGCTAGTATACTCCAGCCGGTTTGCTCCTCATTTCTTCTCTTTTATTTTCCTTTTCTCTTGTAGCTAAATATATGCATCTTGGGTTAGTTGTAATCCTTCTATGTGCCATTATAGGGAATTCCTTTATTGTTTATCTACATCACGGGAACTGAACAACATGCGTACTCCTACCACTATTATTGATGTTTCATTGGAAATTGGTTCAACTCCCCCTTCAGCCGAAGATACTAGTTTGGTGGCCCTTGTTTTGATTTTAACTCCACTTGTTCATTCTCCGTCTTCCATGGTCATTGATAACTTTCTTGCCCTTTTATTTAATCTTATGCTATATTACCCGATTTCTTGTCTCATAGAATTAATAAAGAAATTATTTGTATTTGTGTGAAAGATGATTAGCTGGAATTATTCGTTGCCTTGATTGCAGTAAAATCTTTATTTTTGCCTTCTTTGTATGATTCATCTTAAGGCGCTCTAGCATCATGGCCTATTTTCATTAAGGGATAATCCGCACAGAGCTCTAATCTGTGCATTCTGAGTTGTTTTTTTATTAAGAAAACAAAGTGTTGTTAGGGTATAATTCGCACAGAGCTCTATTAGGGCAGAAGACGTTTCTTGGATGGGATTTTCACAAGATTTGTTATCCACGTTAGGAACATTTTAACAGTAAAAACTGTACCAGAATCCCAACATAGACCACCATGAGTAGTACAAGTTATTTGTTATACTTTATTTCAATAGAATTGTGAAGAATTAATGAACACGTTAAACAGAAAAGCCAACAGTCAATAATCTCCATCCTCATTGCATACTAGTATACTTTGAAGATTTCCATATTTTTTTGTATATCCGTTGTTAAACTGTTGTTGTAACTAAAAAAAACAATTTTTTTAATTTGTTGCAAAAGCGTTGTAGTAGCTCATATAACACAACGTTTTTTAAGCGTTTCAAAACCGTTATTGTAGCTTACAAAACACAACGTTTTTTAAACGTTGCAAAACTGTTGTCTTTGTTACCTAAGACAACGGAACGGTTTTTATCCGTTGTCGTTGGTCGGGTTTTTAACAACAGTGGCTACAACATCAGTTGTTCACCCTAAAAGACAACGAATAAAAATTCGTTGTCTTTTAGCGTTTTTCTTCTAGTGATTATTCGAGAAAAATCATATAATCCCAATGCTACCTCAGTGATAATTAAATTGGTGCTTTTTTGCAATTGTTACCGTTGGTCATTTTTGCTTTCAGAGTAGTGAAGTGCTGTTGTTTGGTCCTTTACACTTTCTCCAGGAGACTTGTCGTCTTTTCCATGTGTATATTTGAATTATGATCTTAATATTTTTTCTGAAAATCCTTCAATGATGTTTATTTGTAATTTATCACAGGAAAGGCAGAGTACATTTATGTTCTTGCGGAGGAGCCTTCACGCCTTGCTTTGGAGGTGGCCCATTAAAACCCTTTTTGTGCTTGTGTTCTGATGCTGCAGAGGCATCTTATTGACTTAAAGGATGCAATCTCTCCAAGTAGAATGAGAAAAATAAATTAGCAGAAAAAGAAAAAAGAATATGCCATTTGAACTCTTTCTGTGGTGTTATATGCTTGAGTCTTGACATGACTGTAAGAACTCAGGACATACTTTTACCCTTCTCGAATTCCTCACCATTAAGCATGACCTTGGTTTCATAGCATTATATTGAAGTACGTACAGCTCAAGCTGGCTGCTAGTTTGTTATTGAGATTCCGTTCATAAGTTTTTTTGCCAACACTTGTACTACTTTATCGTTAGTCCACAAGTTTACTTTTACATTTTGTTTCTCATGATAACCTGAAATTCGATTCTACTTTCTGTCTTGAACAGGTTTTATCTAAAGGTCTACCTGGGATGCTTGGCAAAATATCTTTTCCAAAGTCAATGAGATGGAACTCTGAGGTTGTACTATAGCTATGGATCTTCGATTTGAAATGAAGTTTATTATTTTTATTGTGTTTTGGTGTCTTTTCACACCTCCAACAGTGGTCTGGTAATAAGTTTGTGGGAACTACTTTAATTTTATTTTTGCAATGGATTGTGAATTCTTTGTGTGTTTAGCTGGGATGAACTTGTGATTTATAAGTTACAAATGAGCTCTCAAAAATCTTTAGGGGATTTTCACTTTGTGTTGTGCCCTTGAACCACAATTTAAGTGAGAGTTTGCAGCATGCTCCGGTTTTTTTAAGTTTTTTACATACAGTTTGACTCTACGGCTAACAGAAACCGAGACGATGCATGGAAAACTATAGGGATCAAGTAAATAGTAGATTATGTTGATTTTTAATGCATTCACGTATAAATATGAAAAAAAAAGGATAATTTTTTATTTTTTAAAATGTACTGGGGTCAAAATGTGCAATGCCTCGAAGGATATTTCTCAAATACCGTGTTTTAAACAATTGACGGTATGAATTGTGCCTACGTATGAAGATATGAATGGATAGTTCTTATTATTTGGATTGTGATTATTGTTTTAACTTTTCAATTTCATTATATATAGGGTAATCTAAAACAAAGTGGTTCTGTTGAATGTTGATATTGTGTGATGAGGTACATGAAAAAGATAGTTGAATCTGAAAATTTACAGTTGGAGAAGATGGTTAAGTTTCTTTTTTATGATATGCTCTGGTTTATTATCGAGATAAACTGCTGTCATTGGGATATGTGCACATGAAATCTATATAATTATTAATACTGGAATTTGTTCTATTAGAATTAATGATTGGGATAATTTGTTTCCGTTGGGATATATATGCATTTTATAATAATTGATATGTTGTTTTGCCCTTTATTTTGTTGTTTATGATATGCTTAGCTTTGTTGTTTATATGCATCTGATTTAGTTTTTATTTGTGAGATTTGTGTGTATGATGTATGCCCAATTGTTTCTTTGTTGATATCAGTTTCTTATTATAAACTTACAAAGATTTTCCTTTAGAAGCTAGAATTAATATATATAGATTTCAGTATCTTGATTTCAGAATCTAGAATTGTCGTATAGTTTGAAGTGTGAAATCTCCTAAAAATTAAGCTAAAATATATCCTGAAACTGGCTCCGAATAATGCATTCTCATTTGTGGATATTGTCATTTTTATGGATGAATGATATTATTAATCTAATGCATCTTGTACTTTTTACATTTCAGTTTGCAGGATCAATCAAGAACCAATATTACAATCAATCTCAATATGATGAAGGCAGAAGTGAATGGATCGAATTCGTCTACTCTTATGTAGGTGTTTAAATGGATCATGTGCATCATTGTGCATTTTAGGACATACTTGTGGATATATATACACTTTTGGTTTTGTGGATATACTTGTTCATATATTTTTGGGCTATACGTACTTGTGGATATTTTTTTGGGTTATACTTGTGGATTAGTATATATACTTGGGGATACGTGGATTTTTATTATTTTTAAATGGATAATTTATGTAACGCCCGAAATTCGACGACTGTCCTCACTGTACCATGACGAGTCTTTCCAGCGTGCTTATGTCATCACTCACACGCATCCTGGGAAACTTTCCAGGAGGACACCCATCCCAAAATTGCCCCAAGTCAAGCACGCTTAGCTTCGGAGTTCTTATGTGATGAGCTACCGAAAAGAAGATGCACCTTCGTGATATGAGTAGTACCAATTAAATCTTTTAAGCCTTCTTCAACTGTACAGCCCATTACATTGAACAGTCGCGGAATCCCTCTCATTCCGATGTGGGATCAGTTCATTCATGTTCCCTCCACCTAGAAGCCTGCCAGGAGCCGCTCATTGTCCGTGCAACTGATGGCACCGGCGATCACCCCTCGCCCTCTTCGGCCCCGGGCCTCACATGTACATTTTAAGAAAACGAATAAGCAGACGTTTCAGTTAGTATCAGAGCAAAGGTCCTGTGAAGGGTTGTGCCACCATCAGCGTCGGGAAGATCAGTCGTCAAGCCTCAAATTTGTAAGTTTACATGCTTTATATGATTTTATGATGTTAACTGCATAATTACATGGATAATATGTTTACGCTACATGTTTACTAGCTTTTTGGAGTATATATGATTTGCATGCTTAAATTGCTAAAATCAATTAGGATATGTCACACGATTAGAAAACCTAGATTTAAATGCATGTTGGTTACGTTAGAATTTGGAAAACGTTCAGATAAGATGCCTCCTAGACGTGCCCCTAGTAATGAGAACCGAGTAGAGAACAGTGTGAACAATCAAGGAAATGGACCACCACCCGATGCTGCTACACTTGCTCTTGAGGTGATGGCTCGCCTTTTCGAGCAGCAGATTCAGCAGCAGCAGTTACAGCAGCAACAGTTACAGCAGCAGTTACAGCAGATGCAGCAGCAGCAGCCACCTAGGCCACGTCATGATATTTATGATCAGTTCCGGAAGCTAGGGCCGAAGGAATTTTCTGGTACTACCGATCCTTTCATTGTTGAGGGTTGGATTCGGTCACTCGAGGTACACTTTCGCTATCTGAACATGGGAGATGCTGACCGTGTGAGGTGTACCACTTATCTACTTAGAGATGACGCTTCCTTATGGTGGGAAGGAGCCAAGCACGGTGTTGACCTTGCTACTCTTACTTGGGCTCAATTCAAGACGATATTCTATGAGAAGTATTTTACTGCTGATGTTAGAGGACGACTGAAGAGAGAGTTTATGAGCCTCCGTCAGGGAGACTCATCTATTGCTGAGTTTGTGAAGAAATTTTATAGGGGTTGTCATTTTGTACCCCTTATTGCCAGGGATGCGGAAGAAAAGCTTAGACATTTCATGGATGACCTTCGACCTACCGTTCGGGATAAGGTTATGATGATGCGTCCTGTGGATTATGCTACAGCCGTTACCGATGCATATCAGGCTGAGCAATCTTTGAAAGACATCGAGTTTGAGTTACAACGTAAGAGGCAACAACATCAAAATAATAATCAGCCTAACAAGAAGCCTTATACGGGTCCTCCTAGACCTCAAGGGCCCCAAAAGTCCCAAGGTCAAAACCAAAAGCCAGGACCTCCAAAACCCGCAGAGGGACAACCATGCAAGAAGTGCAATCGACTACACTATGGACCATGTGTGTGGGGTACTACTAAGTGCTTCATATGCAAGGAAGAAGGGCACAAGGCCGTTGATTGCCCAAAGAAGAGTGCACCTACTATGGGACGAGCATATGTTATGAATGCTAGAGAAGCTGAAAAGGGAGCAGACACTACGTTTATTGCGGGTAACCTAGTCATTTAACATTTTTATATTGCTTACTATTGCATGAAATGTTAAATTGGTTTTTAGAAATTAATTGGGATCAAGAAAACATAAGAACATTTTAGAACTTCAGATTGACCAGAATAAAGCAACGGAAGCATGGATTTTGGGATATTAGAATCTAAACTTAGGGTTAGCAGGTATAAGTGAATTTCGAGGACGAAATTTTATTTAAGGGGGGGAGGAATTGTAAGGTTCCAAAATTAAGACGACGTAATCCAACGACATGCAAATCTAGGAATTCTGAAAAATGGTTAATTAAATTATTTTAACTGCTTAATTGATTATGTGATATGCATGATTATATGTTAAATAGGATTTTATTGTCATTATGCATAAAAATTGTATTTTTAAGGATTAATCAAGTTGCGATCAAAGAACGGAGACCGATGACTGAATAATGAAAAATGTTTTTATTAAATAATTGTATTTAATTATTTAAAATATGATTGTGGGTTTTTCTTATTTTTGAAAATGAGGGGTTTTGAGGTGATTTAATACGCCGGAACGTATATTTTATCGGGGTTGGTATTTTTCAACAAAAATACGAACTTTTTGGCAACCCGGCTATTTAATTCACAGACTATTTTTACCAAAACTATTTTAATATTCTAATTAAATCCTAATTGAGACTAATAGGCCTAAACTATGCTTAATAGGCCTAAGCCTTAATTAGTGAATTATTTACTATATAATATGTTAAAAATCCCCCCAAACCCTATTAAATGTCACGCCCACAATTCTGAAATTTCACACCATATACACGACACACACAACACCTTATTTGGAAGAAATTTTCGGAGGAAGCTAAGGAGAATTCAAGCCAAGGTCTTGTCCGTTCTTCGTCCTCGTCAACGATTAATTGTGCGTTGATAACGCAAAGGCACGCCTATTCCTTCCTTCAAAACATCATCACACTATATTATTTTTTTTATGCATGAAAACATGGAAAAACAAGTGTCATCTATTGGTATTTTCGTTTTTGTATATACCATGAACTTTCGAGCAATGTTTTGATTCCCAAATTCATGTTTTTGGTATCGTTTGAGGGCTGCCATGATGTAAGTATTGATTAAGCATTGTTCTACATGAACTAAGACTGCTAAAACATCACCTAAACACCACACACGAACCTGGACACAATCTGTAAGTAACTTGCTGTCAAGGGAAACAAGGGGGTTCAGTTATGGGTTCCATGGCTCGGCTTGGTCATGGCTTCTGTCCAGGGCTAGCCAAGGTCATGAGGGAGTCAAGGGAAGAGTCCTAGCCACGCTAGGACTCGAGCTAAGTGGGCTGGGAGGAGTCCTTGTTGACAAGGACTCCCACCCGAGTGTTGGTAAGCATCCTGCGCAGGTTTCAGAAGTTTGTGCAGGGAAAAGGGGCTCGGCCAGGGGGCTTGGGCTGGGCTAGGTCGACTCTTCAGGGTCCTAGGAGGGTGCTTAAGGGCCTGGGCAGGGGCTGTGGGGGCTTGGTTGGCGGCTGGTTCAGGAAGACGTTAGATATGCATGGCAGCAAGTGCTGCGCGTGATGTTGCTGTCTTGTTTCAGTGCTGCGTGCGTGAGTTCTGGTGGTTGGGTTGGTCTGGGCTTGGTCTGGGCGTGGTCCAGGGATGGTCAGGGTTAGGTGGGTTCGGTGGTTAAGGGTTGGGAGGAGTCCTAGCCTAGATAGGAGTTCAATGGTTCAAGGAAACTACACACACACACATGCAGAAACATGGGTCGACTTCCAGCAAGAATTTGAGCGGGTTAGAGTCATGTTTTGGGGCTGGGCTTGCTCAGTAGTGTCCCTAGATGGGTTGGCTTGGTTTTGACTCGAGGCGGCTTGGGCGTGGCTCGGGTAAATTAGGAGATAGCTCGGTGCGTTCGATAAGGTGTCAAAACGAAAATAATAAAGCTAAATTTAAATCCAAGGGTCCACGGGAGTGGCTCACGACTTGGAAGGGTAGAATAAATCATAAAAAGGTTATGTTTAAAATTTGGGATTTAAAATAACGAGTTTTGGATTTATTCGGAATTTAATCGCCGCGCGAAACTCTAATTAACGAGTTAATTGAAACGCCTAGTTTTAAGGCTTATAAAATTATGAAAAATTAGGGTTAAGCTTAAATAATTATTATAAGACTAAGTTCTAAATTTGAGAATTTTATAATAAGGTTTGGTATAATTCGGGATTAAAATGCATTAATACGTCACATTTAAAGATTAATTTAAAAGTTATTCGAATTAAGCTAAATAAAAATATGAGAAAATTCATGTAAGCTTAAATAATTATTTGGGACATGTTAGTGTCAATGAAATTAAGAAAATGTCTAAAACGGGAAATTTTACATCCAGGGGTAAAACGGTCTTTTTACACCTAGAAAATAGTAAACGTCATAGCAGTGCCCTAAATGCTATTTTATATGCTAATATGATTATTTTTATGATTATGGATGTTTATGAATTTTTATATGTTAATATGTCGATTTTAAATGTTGATGAATTTTTAAGATGTTAACACGTTTATTTTAAATGTTTACGGATTTTTAATCTGTTAAAAATGTTTATGAATTTTTATGATTTAAATTGGACATTTAAAAGATATGTTGCATGCTTGGTTTCAAAATAAAAATGATATTATATGCATGTTTTTATTAAGTAATGATAACGTGTTGAATGATGTGAAGGGATTGTGACTACTGAATATGTTGGAAATATCGTGAGGGTTATGGTCCCAGTGGGAGTCCGACGATCGTGTTTCCTTGGATACGGATACGAGTACGTGATACAAATACGAATACGTGATACGAATACGAATATGTTAATACGTTGGCCAAGCCCCAGTTGACGGGTGAGAGTGTCGCTGGTGTCCCCGTCGCCCAGTACTGTGGTTACATGTAGATGGATCCATCGCCCAATACGTTTAAGAATACGAGTCACAATCACGATCTGAATTCAACAAACACGAACACGAACATGAATATGAATATGAATATGGACACGAATATGGATATGAATATGAATATGTTTATGGGATATGTGTATGTTTATATGAAAACGTTTTTATGAAACTGTTTTTATGCATCATGAAAATGTTTACGAAAATATTTATGTTTATGCATCTTAATGAAAATGATATTTTAAGTACAAATATTTTTCACTGTTATATGTTGACTGTATTACGTATTACTTGTTATCAAAGGTAGGACGTGTTGAGTCTTTAGACTCACTAGGTGTGTTGATGCAAGTGATATAAGTAGCAATGATATTGGAGGTCTTGACGAGTGACTTTGCTGGACTGTTGGTGCACATAACCCGAGGACTAGCGCTTCTATTTCCGCATTTAAGTTTATGACCTTAAGTTAAAGATTTTTAAGATTATTTATTTATGCATTTGAGAGATTTTTGAGAGGTTTAGTATGGACTATTCTTTTCAAATTATTGCTTTTTAGGTTTGGTAAAATATGCGACGATTTCATTTTATCACTATTGCACTTGGTTTTTAAAATGCTAGTTGGTTAATGTTTAATTTTAAAGGGGAAAATATTTTATATTTTCATAGTGAGAAAGGTACATGGCCGAAAATTGAGTGTTAAAAAAAAAAAATTTCTAGTACATTTTAAGAAAACGAATAAGCAGACGTTTCAATTTATGAATCAAATGAATGTATTTTAAGTTATATATTTGTATGTGTGCATATAATGGTATTATTGTATAATAATTAAATTATTTTGAGAAAGTAAAAAGTATGCTTTTACTTCACGGCTATGATGGCACGAAAATTCGTGTTTGAAAATTTGCGGAAAAATTAAAATTTTCTTTTTAAAATAATCAAAATTTCCTCATTCACAAAATCAACTGATAAATCAAGTTTAAATGTTCAAAATAGCAGCGGAAGAAATTATTACTCGCCAAAATAACAAGTTAAAGTATCCAACAACTGATAAAATGTTTGAGCATAAAAAAATGGCAAGTGCTGTAAATGAGTTCCTCGGGTTCCACTACTGTCGACCCAAGCTAGCTCACTGGTCCCTGCCCTCGGCCCCGGCAATCATCGATACCTACAACAATCAAGTCTAGTGAGTCTAAAGACTCAACATGCATATATCGCAAATAACGAGTAAATATAGTAAAAATTTGCATGGGATAAAAATATCATGTCATGATGCATAATGTGAAAATAACTTTTCATGAGCAATTATAATACGTGCATAACTCAACTGAAAATCATAGTGAAAATGTTTGCTCCTTGGAGCCATGTAATAAAATAGCATGTCATAAATTTTCTGTTGAGATTATTGTCTACGCAAGTGGTCCCTGAACTGAACTGACCGGTAACTGGCGACCGGGCCTGTAACTGGCGACAGGACTTAGTAATGTACGTCTGATCAGACCACTGCCACAGTACTGGGTGAAACAACTGAACTGACCGGTAACTGGCGACAGGACTTAGTATTGCTCTCATAACCGGTAACTGACGGTCGGACCGGTAACTAGCGACCGGATTTAATCATGATAGTAAAGTGACCACAAGCCATATCGCATAAATCTCAAAATTTGTATTTTTGCACGTAATATAATTAAATAACTGAATTAAATATGAACAATTTCGATCTTCTTGCATTAAAATCATGTACTTGCGATATTTAAAAATACCTATATGGCTTGATTGAAGAGTGAAAGAAGATATAAACATACATGCCTTGGTTTGTTTTGACAGAAAACAAACGAAACAACGACGCTGCGCGGCGGAGACGGAGTGCTCTTCACTTTCTCACTTTTTCTCTCTTAATTCCTTTAAACCAAGCATGCACCATAATTATTATAATAGCGTAAAAATCGTAAACGTGATGCATGAACATTTAAAAATATCATGATTTGTGCTCAGGGCGCTGCTAGGACCAAAATCTCACCCCGGGTGCAAAATGACCATTTTGCCCCTAGAAACCAAAAAATTATCGTTTCAACCCTGGACCTCTAAAATTGACCCGAAACTTATCAAACTCCTTAAAATGTCCAAAAATATTTTTAAAAATATTCCTAGTTGTAATTTCGAGCCAAAAATACAACTGAACCGATTCGTTTTAAAACTTGGATCGGAGTCCCGGTTTTAACCCGAACCGACTCGAAACTTAACCGAAATTCTCCCAACTTTTTATCATATCTTGAAAACACTATAATGGTCCTAAAATCTTCAAAACCAGACTTCTAAGCTCCTCGGTCTCCCCCTTGAAAGCTACTGGAAATTGCAGAAATTACAAGCTTGGTCCCTAATGCAATTAATACTCCAAAATTCGACCCTAGCTAGCACCTAACAAGACCATTCCCTCCTCAACCACTCCAAGCCCCACCTTGACATCTTCCTGGACATCTAAACTAGCGGCTAAAATTTCAGAAACTCCCTTCAAGGTTCGGCCCTTCCTATTCTGCACACTATTATCTTCAACCCCTCAAACTCACGCCCCTACTCTACCCGACAACACCAGCCATGGTTCGGGCCCCCTTAGATCACCCTAAGACCCTCCTGGACCTACTGCACTCACGCCACCAGCCCCATGCATCAGCGCACCCAACCGCTACACTCCTTACAACGACAACCGAAACCAAATCGCTCATGAGTTCCCTCGCGGCTTCTAGGACGAGACCAGCAGCGTTTGTGCATTTCCAGACCTTGGTTCAGACCCATCAGGGTCTGTCTAAGATCTGGGATCGCCTTTGCACCACCAGCCCGATCCTATCCCACGATCTATACCAAGACAGCGAACACTCTCGCTGATACATCCCTTGACCCTTCGCTGCACTCTTCAGAAACTTACACCAACCCCATGACACTACCACCCAGCTCTAGCCCGTTCCTTAGCATCAACATATTAGCAGCCCCTCGCCTGAAATTCATAGAATGTGAGCAACCGAGAAAAATAGCATGAACGTGAGAAAATCAAACTCATCCGCCATGTATAGGGCTGGATCGAAGACTTTACATGCATAAACACATAAAATCAGTATAAATGACATGTGTGATGAGAAAATGATGGATACAATGCGTGCCTTTAGAGTTTGGTGCTCAAAACGAAGAGGTGGAGACCTTCTATACACACACGAGAGCAAGCGGTGCGACCTTCAGCTGGGAATTGGTAAAATCGAGGAGCTTTGGAGATTCTGAATGGTGTCGGCTGGTTAAGGAGTAAAACATTAGGTTTAGGGTTAAATGGATGCTTAGGGCTTAATTATATAGATAAAATATTAGTTAATGGACCCACAATGAATTTTAAAAGTTTTTAAAAGAGTTTAAGCCCAATAAGTCTAAAAGTGGCCCAAAAATCCAAACGTACTCTCGAAAAATATTTCGTGTTGGAAAGGTTTTTAAAATAATAGCCGAACCATTAAAAAGTCTCCCGATTCGATAAAATTTGTGTACCGTTAAAAATAAAGTCTTGCGAGTAAAAATACCCAAATAAAATCCCATTTGTGAGAAATACCCTTAAAAATACCTTAACTTAATTTATAAAAATAAATCGTATAATAAAATAATTTTTCTGAAAATTCTCCGGTCTCCGATCCTCGTTTGAACGTGAGATGCATCTAGAAATTCTAATGCATGAATTTCATGAATTAAATCCTATCATGCATGAATTATGCCTAAAATGCATAAAAATAATTAAACATAAATTAATGAAATAAACATGCATTTAATGCTTTAAAAACAATTAAATAAAATACCAAAGAAGTTTAATAACTTGCATGCATGCCAACTTTAAAAATATATTTACTAACATGCTAAATTACCACTTCTTAAATAAGTTTTTATTAACTTATCTCAATACTCCATCTCCGGTCCGGCCTCAGTTATTTAACTGAAAAGATAACAATTAAACTACTGCGTAAAATAAATAAATTTAAAGAAAAGAATTTAAATACTCATACGATAAAAATCATTTTAATTTTAAATACTAGAATTATGCATCGCTTATACGCAGTCCAATTTACGGGTTCTACAACTACTTTATTAAATTTGTGTGATAGCGATCAAGAATTACTTCGTTAAATTAATATTGTTGCAATAAAATATGATTATTTGCTTCAACACTAAATTAAACGATGAAGTAATAAAATACAAAATAACTCGTCATATTAAAATTGTGTTGAAGTTAAAGAAAGAATTTACTTCAGCACAACTCAATAATTGTGAAATTGTTCTCAATTAATTATTTCACTACAATACAAAAAAATGAAGTCTTTTAAATCTACTACGTCATCATTAAATGTAAATTGTGAAGTAACAAAAGATCAAATACTTCAACAAATAAAAATTATTGTGAAGTTATAGTGTCACACCCTTACACTATACTTGTAATCAAAATAGGATTTGAATGATATATCTATATTATGAACTAATTCAACAAAGGGACATCACTTTGACGGTTTATAAAATTTTTGATATGATGTCCCTATATTTTGTATATACCAAAAACTCAAGCAATACTATTTATACACACTTATAAACATATTCTCATAAACAAAGATACTTTGTATCATCATACATAACATGGAACTTGTTTCATGTCCTGACATAAAATTTACTACAATACATATGCGGAAGCTATACAATAAGTGTCCAGGTTCTTGTCGAGGTAAGGCACGTCACAAGCATCCATTGGCGAACCGACATCCTATGTCTCTCCTTTACCTGATCCTGTAATATATGAGCTACGTGAATTTATAAAATTCAATAAGTTGGCACTTGTATGTATCAATATGCGTCGAAGGATCATACATATTAAGTCGTGACAACAATGAATCTTTAAACCATGTCACATCATAGCATATATTCAAGTTATTTTTGTACTTGAGCCTCATTAGTTGAACTGTACTACCGTGCTTGCTTTATTATATAGCTACTACTGTGTTAGACGTCAGGGAGCAACCTTTGGCAACCCCACGCCCAATGAACATATATTGGCCAATAGCTTTGGTGGACTTAAAACCACCCATGATGTCAACAAGCTCTATATCATGTAAAATCAGTCATTTTCCTTTCATTTTCTTGTTCATGACATAGCACCCATCTTCAATATTCATTAGTTCCTTTCATATTTAATACATAACAATGGAATATGGTGCTATGTTTCATCAATAAACATACTAACAAAGTACATATAGCAATAATCAGTGGGAAGCATTTGAAATCATAATATTACTCATGTATTACTTCAAGAACATGCCAACTTACAGTCCAAGCGTAAGAACACTGGTTTGAGACGATGTTTATCAGTCCTATGCTGTCAATAAACCAATAGTTCAGTCACTATGTCTCTAGTAGGTGAAAGCTACTCCTTTACATGTAGAACAGCTAAAAGAGAAGAAAACTTACACCCTTAGGGAGTTCTTGAGATGGAGAACTAAGTTCTAACTTCAAATGATGAAGAAGAAAAGATGGAGGATCACTTGGGGGAAGAACTTGGCAAACCTTTGTTGTCTCCTTTGTTTTCTCCTGGATTTTTAATATTAAAAGGGTGACAATGGCTGAAACCCTCGACCCTCATCTATTTAAGTCACAAAAATCAAGCTTCTAACTCAAACTTTTGTCCTGGGGCGCTAGGGCCCCCCAGCGCGGGCCCTACTGTAAAAACGCCTAAAAATTGGTACATGGGCGCTAGGGCGGTCAAACTTGGCCGCCCCAGCGCGGGCGCTTCTGCTCCCTGCGCGCAGACTTCTCAAAAATTGCTCCAGAAACTTCTCTTTCCTTCATAATTTGAAAAAGTGGTAGACATGAAAGTTGTAGCCCTATGTTTTGGCTTGAATCTCTAACTGGTTTCATGTCATTTGGAGGTCTGAGTAAAAAGATATGCTTATTCTTCCAATATGTGTCAGTGAAGGAATGACGATACACACGACACACTTCGGGGCACTTTTGGCTTATCTTCCACAATTATTTGGACAAAACCCAAACCATGAAAGTTGTAGCATTATATCTTAGCTTTCTAATGGCGTGGCCTCACACAATTTGGATCAATATTCAAATCAATATGCTAAAACCCGTAAAAACTGTCATATTTTCATCTCATTTCCCACCAACTTCATTACATTATTTCTACCTACACATCTTACTATCACTATTTAGACATATTTTCATTCTCAATATACCTTGAACAATATAAAAATCATGTTCAATCTCAATATTGATACCTCAATCATCATGTGAAATCTAATGAGCTAAATAACTACATAATAAATGACATAAGCGCATTATTATCATTAGTACGAGTAACCGGACATTACATGTAGAATATATTTACTTCATTATAGTTCGATAACACCGAAGTCTTTCGCATCAATTACTTTACAAAAATACAAAACCTGTGAAGTTATACAACACATTTACTTCGTCATTCAATGTAAACTATGCATTTTTATATAAGCTATTACTTCTGCACTTTAGAAAATCGATGACGTAAAAGACATTGTTTTACTTTGGCATCGGTCTAATTCTGGACCGTTTTTCCTTCATTGAACCGGCCAAAGACTTCGCTAATTTCTTGGATACGACTTCGGTGATAATGCGAAGTAAAATGGTACCCTATCACTTCACGTGCGTCTACTTCGGCAATTATGTACCTATGAATTCATTGAATATGCGAAGTAAATCAAAGAAATTCTACTAGTGAGTATTAAAATTCAAGAAAGTCCATGACTATAGCCTCACTACTCATCTTTTTTTGGCATAAATAAGAGTTGCAGATGCTGGAAATTCACGTGCTCTTACACTACAAGAAAATCGCCCAACGACGACGCAGCTACGACAACGATTTTTTTGAAAAACCGTTGTCATATAGTTTTTAACAACGGTTTTAGTGAAACCGTTGTCGTAGCTGCGTTTTGACAACGGTTTTGTAAAAACCGTTGTCTTCTAAAGGGTCAAAGACAACGGTTTTAGTTTAAAGAAACTGTTGCATGTTCAAAATTAGCGACTTTTTCAAAACCCCGTTGCTACACTTAGCGACGGAAAGCATGAATAAAGACCGTCGCTAAAGTTAGCGACGGTATAATAAACCGTCGCTAAATAGCGACAGGTTGAAACAAAACCGTCGCTAATTTAAGTAGCGACGGTTTTCAAAAACCGTCAGAAATTCCACCTACCACAACGGGTAAAAATCGTTGTCGTTGATCGGACTTTCAACAACACCCTCAGTTACAACAGTTTTAAAAAGGCTACGTATGCCGTTTTTGTTGTAGTGTTAGTGCTCCTAGCTTCGGTTTGTAGACAAATGAATGAAAATAACATAAATAATGAAAGTAAAAAAAATAACATAAATTATAAATACAATCGTTACTGAGGATAAGTGAATGATGTTAGAGTGTTTTTCTTTTCTTTTTTTGGGTATAGAAGATATCCGGAAGAAAGAAGAAGAAAGAAAATAATCAAGAATATGAAAAAAAATTAGAAAAAAGGGAATAGGAGAGGGAGGCCCCTAAAAAAGTGAGAGGCTATAATATATTAAGTTCTATCACTGTTTTCTCACATCCAAGGAACAGAGGAAGTTTAATTTTTTGTTTCGACATTCGAAACTATCTTGGGCGTCGTATATTTATTTAACACTCAAAGGGTGTGAAGTTTTTATACCTGCTCTTATATAACGCTGGCACACCTGCTCTTATATAACGCTGGACATCAAACAAATCCGAGGTTAGTAGAGATGGTCCTTCATGTATATCTATACGAACGAATGTTTATCTTCTTGATCGTCAAATCCAGTCCACGGTCAGAGACTATTTTGCTCTCTTGGATCGTACTAGAGAAGCCAAACGATTTGTGCATTGAGACTGGATAGTTCGAATTTCTAAAATCCGGAGTCGATGCAGCAGCGTAAGCAATGACCGTGGAAGAAATCAGTTGGCTGAAATTTTCACCAAATTTGTTCCAAGTGGCCGAACTTTGATTTGGAAGTAAGGAGGAAATTTTGCTGAATTTTAGGTGCAAAAATCTAATTATGTTTTATGCTCGCTTATGGTATATTTATAGAGTGCGATTCTTGATCCCAACGAGAATCCTTCTCCCATCAGGATTCCTAACCCTTGTCCCACCAAGACTCTTTAATTAAATTATAATAAAAATCTCATATTATTATTATTATATCATATATTTATTAACTTTTGATAATCCATGATATATTAATTGTAATGCCCGAAAATTTAACCCTAGTAATATGTAATTATTGATTTATAATTTGATATGATTATGAAAGGATTAATCGGGACACGATTTGAATGAACGTGTGAAAATGTATGCGCGAGGACAGTACCATCGGCGCACATGCGCGACATGAGACGCGCACATGCGCGAATTGGACAGAAGGTCTCGCGCATATGCGCGAGCTGTGTGAAGGTTCAATCAGAACTCCAGAGAGTCTCGCGCATATGCGCGGAAGGTGTCGCGCATATGCGCGAACTGCCGAGAAGAAATGTGCGAAGACCAGAAGGTCTCGCGCATATGCGCCGATTTAGGTCGCACATATGCGCGAGACGTGTTGGATTAAAAATGAAGCCACGTTCCTTTCTCATGCAATGTGTAGGGATATATATATACATACAAGCGTTCATTCAGAAAAAGGAAGGGAGAAATGAAAACCGAGGCCAACTTCAAGTCTTGATTTTAGATTTTGATTTGCGATAAATCCGTCCGTCTGATTTTGAATCCGACTTTGGTACCGAGTTCCTAGCAACTTAGGCTACAACTGGACGTAAGTTTTACTACGTTTTGACATGTTTTGAAATTATGATGTTGTTGGAATTGAATACACGCCATATATGATGTTCTTGACATGTTAGACATCATAGAATCGAAATCAGATTAAGAAACGGACTGATTATGGAATTGTTATGATTTTCTGATTATATTGATCTGAAATCGGACAGATTTGGATTATGGATGGATTACAAATTGTATCGGATATGAGTTATGATTTGTAATTGATGTCTGTTGATATGGTATTGACATGGATACTGAGATTGTGCCGTTATGCTGTTATTTGAATTAAATCCGGATTAATCAGATTCAGTATTGAATTGAGAATGGAATATTGATATTATGATTCTCAATATGTCGTTTCAGATTTATAGAGACAGTCTTGAGTTCAGAACTGATATTGCTTCAGACAGTGACTACAAACGAATGGTATAAGTCAATGTGGTATCGAGAGATCGACTTAAGTCGGTTTAGACTTGACTTTCCCTAAATCACATACTTTACTTTATTGCATTGATATTTGCATTGATTTGATTGATGTACTTGTTTTCTTGATTAATAGATAACAGGTATTGGACGAGTAATCTTGTGATAGAAGTGCCTGATAGTGGCGGGATCGCCACGGGCACATTGCACGATGTCACAAGATAGTGTATTGGCGATAGTGCCAAAGTCTGTCACTGGATGATTGGCTATCGATGTGGATAGAAATGTGGCTTCTTCTATTACTGGTGATCGGAACTGTATCGATGTGGATAGAATGTAACTCTTCTATTACTGATGATCGATTATATCTATGTGGATAGAATTGGAGTTTCTTCTATTACTGGTGATCGATACTATATCGATGTGGATAGAGTCAGAGCTTCTTCTATTACTGGTGATCGATACCCTATCGACGTGGATAGAACTGAAGTCTTTTCTATTACTGTTGGTCGACATGGGAATGCCAACTTCTGGAAACCGGGATCCCTAAACTAGGATTGAGTCTAGTCTGAATTCTAGAGTTACGAGTATTGTCGACAGTCTGATATTGATTATGTTTCAGATTTTGATACATATTACTGTTATCTGTTACATGCTTTATATTTGTTTATATGATTGCATGTTTCGTTCATTTATACTGGGATTATATTCTCACCGGAATTATCCGGCTGTTGTCTTGTTTGTATGTGTACATGACAACAGGTGGGACAGGATCAGGGTCCAGGAGATGAGGAGAGATCGTGATAGAGTGAAGACTTCGGACTTTGATGTTTATAGGGTTTTGGCACTTGATAATTAGATGTTGAACCTTAGTTTTTACTGATTTGTAGACGGTACAGGACTTGTACTTTATTTTATACTGAGTTGTATATTAGTTTGATTTCACTACATTCCGCATTAAAAAGAAAAAAATTTTATGACCCTAATTACTTGATTAGTAAATTGATCCTGATAACGATTAAGAACTGATTAGCGTCCGGGTCCCCACATTAATATTATATATACACATATTTAATATCTTCATATAAAGTGTATATATAAAAACATTAATATATCTGCACATGTACATTAATACATGCATAAAAATATTAATTAAATTAAATTTATATAATTAATTAATTCTAGATCTGTCACGCCCCGAGTCCGAAACGTCGGTGACATCCGGCATTGTTTAACAATTACTTGAAAACAATTAAGCCTCGTATCAAAATGCCTAAAACCAGTCTTTTTCACAAATTAAACATTGTCTTTACATTGACAATAGAATTAGAAATACGTCAGAGTTTCAAATAGCGGAAACGAAAGGAAAGCAAAATTTTGAGTTCTGATCTTGATCTCCGGTTCACCAACCCCAGAAAGCATCTTGCTCTTCCTCATTCAGTTGCTCCTCATTTTTATCTGAAATTTGTAAGGGGTGAGTGTTTTGGGAAACACTCAGCAAGTGGGATTACTAATCCTTTTGATTTGAAACATATTTGTGTAATTGGGATTACTAATCCTTTTGATTATCAGATATGCCTCCGAGAAGAGTACCTGAACAGGGTAGTACTTCAAATCCTCCCATGGATGTGACAGCTTCTCCCATGGAGACCTTGTTAAAGAGATTTCAGTCGTTCCATCCACCAACTCTGAAGGGTACGGAGAATTCAGTGGAATGCGAGAGTTGGTTAGATGATATCGAGATGTTGTTTGAGTCCTTGGATTATACTGATGAGAAGAGGGTGAAATTGATAGGACACCAGTTACACGACGTTGCTAAAAACTAGTGGATCACAACAAAGCGGGCCTTGGAACAACGAGGTACGACTATCACCTGGAATGTCTTTAGAACTGAATTTTATCAAAGGTTCTTTCCAGTGTCATATAGAAAGGACAAGGGAGCCGAGTTTGCAAACTTGAGGTAGGGCCAGCTAAACATTGAGGAATATGTGGCCAAATTCTCTACACTCCTCCGATTTGCTCCCCACGTAGCTGAACATGATGAGGCCGTTGCGGACCAGTTTATAAATGGCCTAAATCCTGAAATCTTTACCTTGGTGAATACCGGGAGGCCAAACAACTTTACTGATGCCTTGAATCGAGCCAAGGGAGCCGAAGCCGGTCTGATGAGACTGAAAGAGGCTTCGTTTGTGCCTGCAGCACCAAGATCACAGATGTTTCCACCATCTTCTCGATATGAAAGTGGCAGTGGTAGTGGGAAGAAAGATTTCCTGAAAGCTAAGAGAAAGCAATTCAAGAAACCTGGAAGTAGCTCATCCAGTTCGAGTGGCTCTAGACAGACTGGTCAGGGCCAGAGTTATACAGGACCTTACTGTAGCACTTGTGGAGGGAAGCATTCCACAGAACAGTGCCGAGGAGTGTTCGGCAACTGCTGCATTTGTAAACAGCATGGACACTTTGCCCGAGTGTGTTTACAGCGAAGTGCCCAGGGACCTACAAACGAAAGGTATAAGTCAATGTGGTATCGAGAGATCGACTTAAGTCGGTTTAGACTTGAGTTTCCCTAAATCACATAATTTACTTTATTGCATTGATATTTGCATTGATTTGATTGATGTAATTGTTTTCTTGATTAATAGATAACAGGTATTGGACGAGTAATCTTGTGACAGAAGTGCCTGATAATGGCGGGATCGCCACGGGCACATTGCACGATGTCACAAGATAGTGTATTGGCGATAGTGCCAAAGTATGTCACCGGATGATTGGCTATCGATGTGGATAGAAATGTGGCTTCTTCTATTACTGGTGATCGGTACTGTATTGATGTGGATAGAATGTAACTCTTCTATTACTGATGATCGATATTATATCGATGTGGATAGAATTGGAGTTTCTTCTATTACTGGTGATCGATACTATATCGATGTGGATAGAGTCAGAGCTTCTTCTATTACTTGTGATCGATACCCTATCGACGTGGATAGAACTGGAGTCTTTTCTATTACTGTTGGTCTACATGGGAATGCCAATTTCTGGAAACCGGGATCCCTAGACTAGGATTGAGTCTAGTCTGAATTCTAGAGTTACGAGTATTGTCGACAGTCTGATATTGATTATGTTTCAGATTTTGATACATATTACTGTTATCTGTTACATGCTTTATATTTGTTTATATGATTGCATGTTTCGTTGATTTATACTGGGATTATATTCTCACCGGAATTATCCGGGTGTTGTCTTGTTTGTATGTGTACATGACAACAGGTGGGACAGGATCAGGGTCCAGGAGATGAGGAGAGATCGTGATAGAGTGGAGACTTCGGACTTTGATGCATATAGGGTTTTGGCACTTGATAATTAGATGTTGAACCTTAGTTTTTACTGATTTGTAGACGGTACAGGACTTGTACTTTATTTAATACTGAGTTGTATATTAGTTTGATTTCACTACATTTCGCATTAAAAAGAAAAAAATTTTATGACCCTAATTACTTGATTAGTAAATTGATCCTGATAACGATTAAGAACTGATTAGCGTCCGGGTCCCCACATTAATATTATATATACACATATTTAATATCTTCATATAAAGTGTATATATAAAAACATTAATATATCTGCACATGTACATTAATACATGCATAAAAATATTAATTAAATTAAATTTATATAATTAATTAATTCTAGATCTGTCACGCCCCGAGTCCGAAACGTCGGTGACATCCGGCATTGTTTAACAATTACTTGAAAACAATTAAGCCTCGTATCAAAATGCCAAAAACCAGTCTTTTTCACAAATTAAACATTGTCTTTACATTGACAATAGAATTAGAAATACGTCAGAGTTTCAAATAGCGGAAACGAAAGGAAAGCAAAATTTTGAGTTCTGATCTTGATCTCCGGTTCACCAACCCCAGAAAGCATCTTGCTCTTCCTCATTCAGTTGCTCCTCATTTTTATCTGAAATTTGTAAGGGGTGAGTGTTTTGGGAAACACTCAGCAAGTGGGATTACTAATCCTTTTGATTTGAAACATATTTGTGTAATTGGGATTACTAATCCTTTTGATTATCAGATATGCCTCCGAGAAGAGTACCTGAACAGGGTAGTACTTCAAATCCTCCCATGGATGTGACAGCTTCTCCCATGGAGACCTTGTTAAAGAGATTTCAGTCGTTCCATCCACCAACTCTGAAGGGTACGGAGAATTCAGTGGAATGCGAGAGTTGGTTAGATGATATCGAGATGTTGTTTGAGTCCTTGGATTATACTGATGAGAAGAGGGTGAAATTGATAGGACACCAGTTACACGACGTTGCTAAAAACTAGTGGATCACAACAAAGCGGGCCTTGGAACAACGAGGTACGACTATCACCTGGAATGTCTTTAGAACTGAATTTTATCAAAGGTTCTTTCCAGTGTCATATAGAAAGGACAAGGGAGCCGAGTTTGCAAACTTGAGGTAGGGCCAGCTAAACATTGAGGAATATGTGGCCAAATTCTCTACACTCCTCCGATTTGCTCCCCACGTAGCTGAACATGATGAGGCCGTTGCGGACCAGTTTATAAATGGCCTAAATCCTGAAATCTTTACCTTGGTGAATACCGGGAGGCCAAACAACTTTACTGATGCCTTGAATCGAGCCAAGGGAGCCGAAGCCGGTCTGATGAGACTGAAAGAGGCTTCGTTTGTGCCTGCAGCACCAAGATCACAGATGTTTCCACCATCTTCTCGATATGAAAGTGGCAGTGGTAGTGGGAAGAAAGATTTCCTGAAAGCTAAGAGAAAGCAATTCAAGAAACCTGGAAGTAGCTCATCCAGTTCGAGTGGCTCTAGACAGACTGGTCAGGGCCAGAGTTATACAGGACCTTACTGTAGCACTTGTGGAGGGAAGCATTCCACAGAACAGTGCCGAGGAGTGTTCGGCAACTGCTGCATTTGTAAACAGCATGGACACTTTGCCCGAGTGTGTTTACAGCGAAGTGCCCAGGGACCTACAAACGAAAGGTATAAGTCAATGTGGTATCGAGAGATCGACTTAAGTCGGTTTAGACTTGAGTTTCCCTAAATCACATAATTTACTTTATTGCATTGATATTTGCATTAATTTGATTGATGTAATTGTTTTCTTGATTAATAGATAACGGGTATTGGACGAGTAATCTTGTGACAGAAGTGCCTGATAGTGGCGGGATCGCCACGGGCACATTGCACGATGTCACAAGATAGTGTATTGGCGATAGTGCCAAAGTATGTCACCGGATGATTGGCTATCGATGTGGATAGAAATGTGGCTTCTTCTATTACTGGTGATCGGTACTGTATTGATGTGGATAGAATGTAACTCTTCTATTACTGATGATCGATATTATATCGATGTGGATAGAATTGGAGTTTCTTCTATTACTGGTGATCGATACTATATCGATGTGGATAGAGTCAGAGCTTCTTCTATTACTTGTGATCGATACCCTATCGACGTGGATAGAACTGGAGTCTTTTCTATTACTGTTGGTCTACATGGGAATGCCAATTTCTGGAAACCGGGATCCCTAGACTAGGATTGAGTCTAGTCTGAATTCTAGAGTTACGAGTATTGTCGACAGTCTGATATTGATTATGTTTCAGATTTTGATACATATTACTGTTATCTGTTACATGCTTTATATTTGTTTATATGATTGCATGTTTCGTTGATTTATACTGGGATTATATTCTCACCGGAATTATCCGGGTGTTGTCTTGTTTGTATGTGTACATGACAACAGGTGGGACAGGATCAGGGTCCAGGAGATGAGGAGAGATCGTGATAGAGTGGAGACTTCGGACTTTGATGCATATAGGGTTTTGGCACTTGATAATTAGATGTTGAACCTTAGTTTTTACTGATTTGTAGACGGTACAGGACTTGTACTTTATTTAATACTGAGTTGTATATTAGTTTGATTTCACTAAATTCCGCATTAAAAAGAAAAAAATTTTATGACCCTAATTACTTGATTAGTAAATTGATCCTGATAACGATTAAGAACTGATTAGCGTCCGGGTCCCCACATTAATATTATATATACACATATTTAATATCTTCATATAAAGTGTATATATAAAAACATTAATATATCTGCACATGTACATTAATACATGCATAAAAATATTAATTAAATTAAATTTATATAATTAACTAATTAGTTAATTAATTCTAGATCTGTCACGCCTCGAGTCCGAAACGTCGGTGACATCCAGCATTGTTTAACAATTAGTTGAAAACAATTAAGCCTCGTATCAAAATGCCAAAAACCAGTCTTTTTCATAAATTAAACATTGTCTTTACATTGACAATAGAATTAGAAATACATCAGAGTTTCAAATAGCGGAAACGAAAGGAAAGCGAAATCTTGAGTTCTGATCTTGATCTCCGGTTCACCAACCCCAGAAAGCATCTTGCTCTTCCTCATTCAGTTGCTCCTCATTTTTATCTGAAATTTGTAAGGAGTGAGTGTTTTGCGAAACACTCAGCAAGTGGGGGTCGATCGATTCCAAAGATACATATAGAACTTCGTTTTCTTAAAAATTTCTTTTAACAGACTTTCAAAACTTATTATTCTTAGCTTATCAGGACAGAGACAAATCGAATAAATGACAGAATTCATCAGATGATTCAGAACAATTCAGAAACATATCAATTCAGAACAGAACATATCAGAACAGACAGAACACTGTTACTCATCTCATTTCCTATGGTCAAATTGTCCCCAATATGTTAGTCCTCTAAGGGGTGAGGCCAGAACATGATTTTATACCCACCAATGGGGGCTAGACAGAACATGGTTTTATACCCACCAATGGGGGCCAGACAGAATTACAATTCTCGTCCCATATCAAATTGAGTCGTAACAGTGTACACAGAATTCAGAAACAACATACAGACTTATCAAATTTCTCAGAGTTCAACATTTCAGATTTTTAGGCAGACACAGCGGAATCAAAGATATTCGAAGTGCGAACGAAGCATATAATCGATCGAAATTTTAAAATGTAGACTGACATTTTCGAAATTTAGGACACACATTCATGCATGCCATATTAATGACATCAAAGTTTAAAATACAATAAAATATGTAACAAAAGCCCATTTACATGAATTTTTATACAAATCTCTTCTTTGAAATTTCGGCAGCACTTCGGCGCAACTTCACAAATACTGTCTTCGATCGGGGAACACTTCTGTACGGGGTTATTGTACTGGACTGCAAGAACTTTCCTTCTTTTCCCTTGCTTGACTTGGCCGAAACTTGTAGGGTGAGGGGAAAGGGGAAAACTGAATTTCTTGCTTGCTTTTGGGGTGCCTTTCTCTCAACCTAGATGAGTGGTATTTATAGGCACAAAAACCCTTCCACCTAGCCACCCCTTGGCCGAATTATTTGTCACCAAGAAAGGCTTGAATGCAATCATAATGTTGGTCCAAAATTTCATGCATAAATCTCCAAAATCCCATGCATTCTTCAAGTTCTAGATTAGTCATGAATGTGGCTCAAAATCTCATGCACTCCTTAATTGTCACCTTGATTTTCTAAAGGGTCATTTCCTGCATCATCAATATGTCCTAGCCCTTAGCTCCTCCCGCAGCTCCTTCATGGGTTAACGCAGAGGTTAATTCTTGCACATTTAATTTGTCCAAACTCTTGGCTCAACTTATAGCTCCCTTTTTGGTCTAGTTAGGACAAACTTGGTTGAGCTGCTTTGAGCTGACAGATCGTGTCTTTGAGCTGGGGTTTTACTCCTCTCGTGACAAATCTTCGATGGATGCGGTTATTTGCAGCTCGACCTCCTATTGAGCTAATCCCGAGCTTTTGAACTACCTCCTCAAGTTATATTAGCTGAAAATCTAAGTTCGTATTTAAGTTTATAATTAGAATGAAAGTGTTCTGATCTTAGATTAAGCTAAATTTTAAGCTGGTATATTTCTTACCTGATTTACTTTGGATCGGAAGATCCCAAGTTCTCACATCCCTCCCTCCTTATTAAAAGTTTCGTCCTCGAAACTTGCATTAGCTTGATCTTCTGAATAGGTGAGGGTATTGTGATCGCATTTTCTCTTCGAGTTCCCATGTTGCCTCTCTTTCAGTATGATTTGAACACTGTACCTTGACATAAGGTATTGTCTGATTTCTCAACACTTGGTCTTTTGTGTCCACTATTCGGGTAGGGACTTCTTCGTATTTGAGTTCTTCATTGAGTTTTCCTTCAATCATTAGTGGTGCAACTTTGAGTACGTGACTTGGGTCTGCGACGTATTTCCTCAGCTGCAAGATCTGGAAGACATTATGTATCCTGGACATATCAGACGGTAAAGCTAGACGGTAGGCTAAGGTTCCTACCTTCTCTAGTATTTTGAACGGTCCCACATATCTCGGATTCAACTTTCCGGATTTAATGAACCGAACTACTCCTTTCATGGGAGAGACCTTAACGTAAGCTTTCTCACCAATTTCCAACTGTAAGGGTCTTCTCTTCAGATCGGCCCAGCTCTTCTGCCTATATTGGGCTGCCTTGAGTCTCTCCTTGATTATGACTACTTTATCAACGGTTAATTGAATAAGTTATGGTCCGGTAACAGCTTTTTCTCCGATCTCATCCCAATATAGAGGCGACCTACACTTCCTTCCATACAATGCCTCATACGTAGCCATCTCGATGCTACTGTGATAGCTGTTGTTATAGGCAAATTCGATCAAGGGTAACTGTTCACTCCAATTTCCAGAAAAATCTTGTGCACATGCCCTCAGCATATCTTCGAGGGTTTGAATTGTCCTTTCGGTTTGGCCATCAGTCTGGGGATGATAGGCCGTGCTGAGAGTAACATTGGTTCCCATAGCCTTTTGGAAACTTTTCCAAAATCTTGATACAAATCTTGGATCTCTGTCAGACAGAATACTCGCTGGAACTCCATGTAGCCTCACTATGTTGTCCACATACAAAGTGGCTAATTTATCCAAATTATAATTCATTCGTACTGGCAAGAAATGGGCAGACTTGGTCAATCTGTCAATGATCACCCAGATCCCATCGTGACCCTGTCTTGATCGTGGTAGTCCTACTACGAAATCCATGGAGATGTTATCCCACTTTCACTCTGGTATCTCCAATGGCTGTAAAAGTCCTCCAGGCCTTTGATGTTCCGCCTTGACTTGTTGACAGACTAAACACTTAGCAACAAAGACAGCTACATCTTTCTTCATACCGTTCCACCAGTAATTATTTTTCAAATCCCGGTACATCTTGGTGCTCCCTGGATGTACTGAAAATATCAATTTATGTGCCTCGGCCATCACCTCCTCCCGAATTCCGTCGACGTTTGACACATACAATCGTCCTTTCATCCAGAGTATCCCATTTTCGTCAATTTGAAATTCTGGAACTTTTCCTTCTTGGATTTGTTCCTTAATTTTAAGGATGGAGGTGTCTTGACTCTGCTTCAATTTGATGGTCTCTCGGAGATTTGGTTGCACTGATAGGGAATTTAAGTTCACCTTCCCAGGGTTCCTTCAACTCAACGCATTTGCCACCTTATTTGCCTTACCCAGATGGTAATTAATTGACAGGTCATAGTCCTTGAGAAGTTCCATCCACCTTCTTTGCCTCGTGTTTATTTCTTTTTGAGTGAAAATGTACTTGAGGCTCTGGTGATCAGTAAAAACTTCGCATTTTACTCCATAAAGGTAGTGCCTCGAGATTTTAAGCGTGAATACCACTGCGGCTAATTCCAAATCATGAGTGGGGTAATTCTGCTCATATGGTTTTAGTTGCCGTGAGTGGGGTAATTCTGCTCATATGGTTTTAGTTGCCGTGAGTGGGGTAATTCTGCTCATATGGTTTTAATTGCCGTGAGGCATAAACAATTACCTGACCCTCTTGCATAAGCACACACCCTAATCCTCCCTTTGAAACATCACTGTATACTGTGAAATTCTTACCATCCTCGGGAAGAACTAGTATTGGTGTGGATGCGAGTTTTGTCTTCAGGGTTTCAAAGATTCTTTCACATTTCTCATTCCAAATAAATTTCGAATTTTTCTGAGTAAGTTTGGTGAGTGGGATGGCTATCGAAGAAAATCCTTCCACAAATTTTCTATAGTAGCCTGCTAAACCCAGAAAACTCCTGACTTCAGTCACTGTCTTTGGTTGTGGCCAATCCTTGATTGCCTCTACCTTCTTAGGGTCTACTGACACTCCTAATTCAGAAATTATATGACCTAAGAACGCTACACTTTTTAACCAATATTCACATTTCTTGAATTTGGCGTATAGTTCTTTTTCTCGAAGTGTCTGCAAAGTGAGACGTAGATGCTCTTTGTGTTCTTCTTCATTTCGTGAGTACACAAGGATATCATCTATGAAGACAACCACAAACTTATCGAGATATGGTTTGAATACCCGATTCATCATGTCCATGAATGTTGCAGGAGCATTTGTTAGGCCAAAAGGCATTACCGTGAATTCGTAATGTCCATATCTTGTCCTAAAAGCAGTTTTAGAGATGTCTTCCGCTTTGACCTTCAACTGATGGTAACCAGATCTCAGATCTAGTTTTGAGAAGACCTTGGCTCCCTTTAACTGATCGAAAAGATAATCTATTCTTGGGAGTGGGTACTTATTCTTTATGGTGATCTTGTTCAACTCCCGGTAGTCAATACATAGCATCATGCTTCCGTCCTTTTTCTTTACAAAAGCACTGGGGCTCCCTATGGGGATGCACTGGGGCGAATCTGCTTCTTGTCTAGTAATTCCTGCAGTTGCTCCTTTAGCTCCTTTAATTTAGCTGGAGCCATTCGGTATGGTGCCTTTGATATTGGTGCAGTACCAGGGACCAAATTGATTTCAAATTCTACTTCCCTATCTGGTATCTCTCCCGGTAGTTCCTCGGGAAAAACGTCTAGAAATTCTTGAACAATTGGAATATCCTCCAACTTTGGGACTTCTTCTTCTTTGATTTCATTGATCACTGCCAAGTAAATTTCTTCTCCTCCCTTTATAGCTTTCCAGGCTTGTGAAGCCGATAGTAGAGATTTTCTTTCTTTGGATTTTCCGTGATATACGACTTCCCCTTTTGTCGGAGTTTGAAGTCTGATATCTTTCTTTTGACAGTCTACTATGGCATGGTTTTTGGCTAACCAGTCCATTCCAAGGATGATGTCAAACTCAACCATATTGAGTTGAATTAATTCCACTTCAAAAGTTTGATTGCTGATACAAATTTTACAGTTACGATACACTTTGTGTGTTTCAATTGTTTTGCTGGCAGGTGTTGCTACTCTTAACGGTTCACTAAGAATATCATGCTCAAGTTTAAGCTTTTTAGCAAATCTTTTAGACACAAATGAATGTGTGGCACCACAATCAAACAAAGCATATGCAGGCATTTTATTGAGTAAGATGGTACCTGCCACCACTTCATTGGTGTTATCAGCTTCCTCTTGGGTTATTGCATAAACCCGAGCATTAGTTTTGTTTTCATGTTGCTTGCTGGGCCCGTCCCTTTGTCCTTGTTGTCAGGACAATATTTAATTCTATGACTCACCTTTCCGCACTTAAAACAAGCGCCTGTCTTCCGATGACATTCTCCAACATGTTTCTGTCGACATGTATCACACCACTTTCCTTCGGTGTTACCAGCAGTGCCAGAATTTCCTTTGAAAGACCCACCTGAATAATTTGGTTTCTTAAACTTGGGACCATTCTGAGTAGATTGACTGCTCATCGGTCTTTTGTTCTTGTTTTCTTCCTCGCGTCGCTTGATATCAGTTTCTGCGCTCATTGCAGCGCCCATCAAATCCGCAAAGCTGTTTGGCTTGAATACTGCCAATGCCGACTGAATTCGACTATTGAGTCCCTTCTTGAATCGGTGCACTTTTAACGATTCATCTGACATGATCGTTGGGACATAGGTTCCCAGATTGTTGAACCGTGAAGTGTATTCCATCACTGACATGTCCGGAGCCTGTTTGAAGTTTTCGAATTCACCCAACTTCCGTAGTCGAAATTCAGCGGAATAATATTGTTTTAAAAATTCTCTCTTAAAATTCTGCCATGTGATCTCTTCCACTTCTGCCAAAGATGGCGACACAGTTTCCCACCATTTCCTAGCCCGGTCCTCCAAAACGGTGTTACAACCTCCACTCTCAGTTCTTCAGGGATCTCCAGTAAATGTAGTTGTGTTTCGACATTCTTGAGCCAGTTGTGGCTGACTTCTGGGTCTGGGTTCCCATCGAAAGTTGGAACTCGGTTCCTTCTGAGAGATTCGTAATGGTACTTAATTCCACGCGGTTGCGGTTCAGGTGGTGATTGGATGGCATTAGCCAATGGGTTGACGAATCCTTGTAACGTTGCAGCTACGATAATAGCTATTGCCATCATATCCTTTTGACTGAGATTCACTCTGGGTGGTGGTGGATTTTCGTTTTGGTTGGCACCACGGGGGTTACGGTTGTTTCGGGGTGGTCTGCCTGCCATTTCCTATAAACATGTATTTTATTAATTTGTTTGCCACAATATTTAATCAAAGGAATAATTTCATTAAATTGTAAAAATTTTCATACAGCCAAATATTTTTCAAAACAAATGATTAATCAAATATTTCTAGATACAATCGAAGCCTATTCTAGAACTCTCTCTCCCTACTCGTCTATTACTTCTCCGTTCCCTACTGCTTCATTAATTTATTCCTCCACAGGGTTCTCTTCCAGTTGTTCTATGAGTTCTTCCATATTGACCATCTCATTTTGTAGGTGTTCAATGTAATTCTGCAGTTGTGTGTTGTGGTGATCGAGATTGTTTACTTGATCCTGTAGTTCTTGTATTGTTGATTGGATCACTTTTTCATCCATTTCTTGCTCTTCAATCCGCTCCTGAAGACGACGTTGGGTTTTGAGAAGACTATTATCCCGAATTTCGAGCGTAAAAATCCTATCTTGCGCTTTCTTCAACTCTTGCTTGGTGATCTCGTGCTGATGCTCTGACTCTAGATGATAAGCCGCGTAACGTCTAACGTCTTCGCGTAGTTTCTTCTCTTCCACTCGGGCCTCACGAAGATCCTCCATCATGCACACGTTATTTCCGTCCAATTGATAGTTATCTCTCTCAAGTTTATCATTCTTTTCTTTCAGTGTTTTAATTTCTGACTCCTTTTCCTGAAGTTGTTTCTGAAGTTCATTTATAATGCTTTGAAAGTCCATGTTGGTTTCCTATAAAAACATTTAAATAAGATACTCATCCATTCTTAAATATGCAATAAGATAATAGAAAGTTTCAAAATAGTTTGATACACATATTATTTTCTCAGTCACAAATTTACTACAATCCAGATTCTTTATTATAATGCTAATCTAATCGAACATCTCTCCGCCGTCTCTGTCACTGGCACTGTCGTCTCCGGCCACCTCCATCGGTGCTACCTCCTCTTCCTCCATGCTCTCTATTACCAAATATAGGTAGTTATTCTGGTTCTGAAGTCTGTCCATAGCGCTGTGGAGCTTCGAAATGTACTGATCCTGCCTGGCGTTGTACTCCTCTTGGCGCTGACGGGCCTGAGCAGCACGTCCTCGCTCTATCTCCACTCTCTCCAATAAATCCCTATTAAGTGCAACTAAGCGCGTGATGCGAACGGAATCGGTTGGTATCTGCCGTAGCTGGTTCTCCACCAATTCTAGATAATGAGTCAATCGCTGTACATCAGTCTCAAGTATGTGTCTAACCTCACTAAGCTCTTGTTTCTCCAATCTTTCCTTGGCTAGTTGTGCTTTCAAAGTCGCGATCTCCCTAGTCTGATTATCAATCGTAAGCTGACGCATGCGAAGGGCAGCTTGAGCGCGAGTACGTGGAGCAGCCATTTCCTAGGATAAAAATCGAAAGTAAAGCATCAAAATTGTATAAAGAATAAAAAGGCACAAATTGAAGAAACAAAGTTGTGGAAAATTTTCGATACTCAGAGTTTGTGGGATGATCGAAGGGATAGATTTTTTTTTAAGTCTATTCGGGATTTAGGAAACAGATGAAAGTTAGACTTCAAGAACGGATGAAAGTTGGACTCAAATTGGGATACACTAGGCTTTTGCCAAAATTTGACTTCGCCAAATTTTTTCTATCAAAATCCCAGCGGGATTATGAACCTGGCGGCTCTGATACCACTTAAATGTCACGCCCCGAGTCCGAAGCGTCGGTGACATCCGGCATTGTTTAACAATTACTTGAAAACAATTAAGTCTCGTATCAAATTTCCAAAACCAGTCTTTTTCATAAATTAAACATTGTCTTTACATTGACAATAGAATTAGAAATACATCAGAGTTTCAAATAGCGGAAACGAAAGGAAAGAAAAATCTTGAGTTCTGATCTTGATCTCCGGTTCACCAATCCCAGAAAGCATCTTGCTCTTCCTCATTCAGTTGCTCCTCATTTTTATCTGAAATTTGTAAGAGGTGAGTGTTTTGGGAAACACTCAGCAAGTGGGGGTCGATCGATTCCAAAGATACATATAGAACTTAGTTTTCTTAAAACGTTCTTTTAACAGACTTTCAAAACTTAATATTCTTATCTTATCAGGACATAGACAAATCGAATAAATGAAAGAATTCATCAGATGATTCAGAACAATTCAGAAACATATCAATTCAGAACAGAACATATCAGAACAGACAGAACACTGTTACTCATCTAATTTCCATGGTCAAATTGTCCCCAATATGTTAGTCCTCTAAGGGGTGAGGCCAAAACATGATTTTATACCCACCAATGGGGGCCAGAACAGAACATGGTTTTATACCAACCAATGGGGGCCAGACAGAACATGGTTTTATACTCACCAATGGGGGCCAGACAGAATTACAATTCTCGTTCCATATCAAATTGAGTCGTAATAGCGTACACAGAATTCAGAAACAACAGACAGACTTATCAGATTTCTCAGAGTTCAACATTTCAGATTTTTAGGCAGACACAGCGGAATCAAAGATATTCGAAGATCGAACGAAGCATATAATCGATCGAAATTTTAAAAGGTAGACTGACATTTTCGAAATTTAGGACACACATTCATGCATGCCATATTACTGATATCAAAGTTTAAAATACAATAAAATATGTAACAAAAGCTCACTTACATGAATTTTTAAACAAATGCCTTCTTTGAAATTTCGGCAGCACTTCGGCGCAACTTCACAAATACTGTCTTCGATCGGGGAACACTTCGGTACGGGGTTATTATACTGGAATGCACGAACTTTCCTTCTTTTCCCTTGCTTGACTTGGCCGAAACTTGTATGGTGAGGGGAAAGGGGAAAACCGAATTTCTTGCTTGCTTTTGGGGTGCCTTTCTCTCAACCTAGATGAGTGGTATTTATAGGCACAAAAACCCTTCCACCTAGCCACCCCTTGGCCGAATTCTTGGTCACCAAGAAAGGCTTGAATGCAATCATAATGTTGATCCAAAATTTCATGCATAAATCTCCAAAATCCCATGCATTCTTCAAGTTCTAGATTAGTCATGAATGTGGCTCAAAATCTCATGCACTCCCTAATTGTCACCTTGATTTTCTAAAGGGTCATTTCCTGCATCATCAATATGTCCTAGCCCTTAGCTCCTCTCGCAGCTCCTTCATGGGTTAACGCAAAGGTTAATTCTTGCACAATGAATTTGTCCAAACTCTTGGCTCAACTTATAACTCCCTTTTTGGTCTTGTTAGGACAAACTTGGTTGAGCTGCTTTGAGCTGACAGATCGTGTCTTTGAGCTGGGGTTTTACTCTTCTCGTGACAACTCTTCGATGGATGCGGTTATTTGCAGCTCGGCCTCCTATTGAGCTAATCCCCAAGCTTTTGAACTACCTCCTCAAGTTATATTAGCTGAAAATCTAAGTTCATATTTAAGTTTATAATTAGAATGAAAATGTTCTGATCTTAGATTAAGCTAAATTTTAAGCTTGTATATTTCTTACCTGATTTACTTTGTATCGGAAGATCCCGGGTTCTCACAAGATCCCTCTAGAAAATATTTTGAGAATTTTTACATATTAGTAGTCACCACTACTACTACTATTATTTAATCAGTAAATTTTATAAAGAAATGATTTCAAACTCATTATAACCCTGATCGACGATCTGATAGTGCCGATGTTTCATGGATACAAGTCTTGTTCATATAATGAAAATCGAAAATTTAAAAAATCAAAATTTTCACTTACCATATTATGAAATTATCAGTTTAGTGAACTCCATCACCAAAATATGCAGTTCCACTCTCCTTCTTCAATTAGCAATTAAGCTAGCTTCCATTTCTTCTATCCTATGGAATCAGCTTATAAACTCCTCTATAATCATCATGTTTGATCTCCATCAAACTACAGTCGACAAATGCAACTCTTTGAATTTTGACTTTCTCAAAGGGAACACGGAATCCGATACTTGTGTGATCCTCAATGGTTCAGAGATATAGCTAGCCATGGGTTCACATCTCCATGTGATTCAAAATAACATTTACTCTTATTCGGGCTTATCTAATTAGCCTCATTCTTTTCATCAACTCCTAGATAAGGAATGTATGAACTTATTTATGATGGAACCCATTGAATCATAGTAAGAGGGTCTAGTAACATCGTCCCATGATCCTCTAGGTATCGTTGATAGGGACTGCGAGAATCTTAAGTCATGGTTAGCGTACAGTACAATATCTTCAACACATTTATCCCGATCGAATATGTAGAACCCGTAAATCAGTAGACGTATAAGCCATGCATAATTCTAGATTTTTAAATTTAATTGACTTCATTGCATGATTATTTTAAATGCATTTATTTGAAGTTAATTATTTATTATTTCAGTTCAGTAATATGATTTTTAGCATTTCAGCATTTTCAGTGAGGCCGAACCGGAGTTAGAGTTTTGAGATAGAATTTAAGATTCGAGAAATATTTCCAGAAGTTAATTTAGCTAGCAAGTAAGTTCATTTAAGTTAAAAAGAAGTTTAAGGAATTATTTAAGTTAGTTGAGGATTTTAATTTAAATTATTGGAGGTGATTAAAAAATGAGCTCATTTAAGTTACTTAATTAAGGGGTTAGTTCACTAAATTAATTAAAGGATTAGTAAGGCTTTCAAGGATTATTAGTTGACTAGATAATCAATTTTCCCCCTACCATTTATCATGCATTTTCGGCCACACCCCTAGAAGAACAAACTAGGACTTGCCAACTCACCTTTGACCCATTCTTGGTTGATTAGCATGCTAATTCTTTTAGCTATTTTTCCACCTTAATTAATTAATACTAGACCACTATCCTAACCCTTGTTTGGCATGATAAAATCGGCCACTATAGTCTAGAACCACCCAAGAGATCATTTGATAGCAATTCAAAATTCAAAATTCAAATGCATGAAGACTTGGTCTTGATATGATCCTATTTTTGTGCACCCTTCTCCTCACCTTAATAACCATCACTCCCCCCTCCACCTCCACCGAAAATAAGACCCCTTTTCAGTAGAAAAAAACGTGAATAACAGCTAGGGAGAAAGGGAGAAAAATCGAGAGCCAAGAAAGGTAGAGAAGCAAGCCACTCCGTCTCCTCCGCGCCGTCTCGTCTCTTCTTTTCGTTTTCTTTCGAAACGAAACCAGGCATGTCTAGATTTCTTTCAAACCTCAATCAAGTCATATTATCATTTATTTTTCAGTACATGATCATGTTTTAGCAAGCAAAAACCGAGATACATGTCAAAATATTTTGGAACACACATGCAGAATTTCGGCTCTTCATGGCAAGTTTCACGTTTTTCTGAGTTTTGATGGTTTCAGGTATTGGATCGACTCCAGGCTCCCAAGGCGACTTGTATACATGTAGTAGGATGCATTAGGACCATGTTGGTCCATTCAAACCAGTTTGTGATAGTGTTCATAGATGACATTCTCGTCTACTCCAAGAGTCGGGAGGAGCACAGCAGGCATCTGACCACAGTGTTGCAGACATTGCAGAGACATAAACTATTCGCAAAGTTCAGTAAGTGCGAATTCTGGTTAGAGAAGGTGGCGTTCTTGGGCCACATTGTTTCTAGCAGTGGCATTGAGGTAGACCCGGCGAAAGTTGCAGCAGTCAGAGATTGGGTTGTGCCTCAAAATGCATCAGAGATCCGCAGTTTTCTTGGGCTAGCAGGATATTACAGTAAATTCATCCAGGGATTCTCCTCTATCGCCGTTCCACTCACAGCACTGACAAAGAAAAATGTAAAGTTTGTGTGGAGCGAGGAGTGTCAGAAGAGTTTCGATACTTTGAAGCAAGCTCTTATTTCAGCACCAGTTTTGGCCATGCCATCAGGACCCGGCGAGTTTGTCCTTTATACCGATGCTTCGAAGCTTGGTTTAGGTGCAGTTTTGATGCAGCATGGGAGAGTGATAGCGTATGCTTCTCGACAGCTGAAAATCCACGAGAAGAATTACCCTACCCATGATCTGGAGTTAGCGGCCGTAGTTTTTGCTTTGAAGATTTGGAGGCACTATCTGTATGGAGAGAAGTGTCAGATCTTTACCGACCACAAGAGCCTCAAGTATTTCTTTACGCAGAAGGAGCTGAACATGCGTCAGAGGCGTTGGTTGGAGCTTGTGAAAGACTACGATTGTGACATTAGCTACCACCCGGGTAAAGCTAATGTAGTTGCGGATGCTTTGAGCAGGAAAGTCGCAGTGATGGCTCATTTGACGATGCAGAAACCTCTTCAGATTGAGATGCAGAGGTTTGATCTTGAGACTTACCCTCGAGGTAGAGTTCCTCGTTTATCTACCTTGACTATCCAGTCCTCTCTTATTGACCGCATTTGCAGCGGTCAGGCAGCAGATGAGCAGTTGGCACAGTGGAAGAAGAGAGATGAAGCTAAGGGCAGTGTTTTGTATTCAGTCAGCGACGGTATTGTGAGATACCGAGATAGGATATGGGTTCCCAGCAGTGATTCTATCCAAGCAGACATCTTATCAGAGGCCCATACGTCCCCGTACTCCATTCACCCTGGGAGTACGAAGATGTACAAAGATCTGCAGCTATTGTATTGGTGGCCAGGGATGAAGAAGGACATCAGGCGTTTTGTATCCGAGTGCCTGACTTGCCAGTTAGTGAAGGCCGAGCATCAAAGACCAGCAGGTTTGCTCAAGCCTCTTCCTATTCCCGAGTGGAAGTGGGAGAACATTACCATGGACTTTGTGACCGGATTGCCGAGGTCAGCCAGAGGATCGAATGCTATCTGGGTGATTGTAGATCGTCTTACCAAATCAGCGCACTTCTTGCCTATTAAGATGACTTTCACCATGGTTCAGTATGCAGAGCGGTATATCCGAGAGATAGTCCGACTCCACGGTATTCCAGTTTCTATCGTATCCGACAGAGATCCCAGATTCACTTCCTCGTTTTGGAAGAGTTTGCATTCGACTTTGGGTACGAAGTTGCTGTTTAGCACAGCTTTCCATCCGCAGACAGATGGATAGTCGGAGCGAGTTATTCAGATCTTAGAGGATCTTCTCCGTGCTTGCGTCATTGATTTCTCTGGGAGTTGGGAGTCGAACTTACCATTGGTAGAGTTCACCTATAACAACAGTTTCCAGTCGTCTATAGGTATGGCTCCGTATGAAGCGCTGTATGGTCGCAAGTGTAGATCTCCTGTTCATTGGGATGAAGTAGGAGAGAGAGCAGAGTTGGGTCCAGAGATTGTTCAGCAGGCAGCAGATGTAGTAGTCAAGATCCGTGATAGGATGAGGACTGCTCAGAGCCGACAGAAGAGTTATGCCGATCAGCGGAGGAGAGAGTTAGAGTTTGCAGTGGGCGATCATGTCTTCGTGAAAGTGGCACCTATGAAGGGTGTCATGAGATTTGGCAAGAAAGGGAAGCTTAGTCCGAGATTCATTGGACCGTTTGAGATCCTCGACAGAGTTGGGACGCTAGCGTATCGTGTGGCTCTTCCGCCAAATCTGGCCGGAGTACACAATGTCTTTCACGTCTCCATGCTGAGGAAGTATATGGCAAATCCTTCGCATGTGCTGAATTTCGAGCTGTTGCAGCTTACTCCGAACTTATCTTATGAGGAGAGACCCGTGCAGATCCTAGACAGACAGGAGAAGAAACTTCGGAACAAGCTTGTTAAGCGAGTCAAAGTCAAATGGCTCAACCATTCAGAGGAGGAAGCTACGTGGGAGTCTGAGCCGGAGATGAGAAGTCGATACCCTGAGTTATTCGGTGAGTTCTAATTTCGAGGACGAAATTTATTTTAAGGGGGGAAGGATTGTAGAACCCGTAAATCAGTAGACGTATAAGCCATGCATAATTCTAGATTTTTAAATTTAATTGACTTCATTGCATGATTATTTTAAATGCATTTATTTGAAGTTAATTATTTATTATTTCAGTTCAGTAATATGATTTTTAGCATTTCAGCATTTTCAGTGAGGCCGGACCGGAGTTAGAGTTTTGAGATAGAATTTAAGATTCGAGAAATATTTCCAGAAGTTAATTTAGCTAGCAAGTAAGTTCATTTAAGTTAAAAAGAAGTTTAAGGAATTATTTAAGTTAGTTGAGGATTTTAATTTAAATTATTGGAGGTGATTAAGAAATGAGCTCATTTAAGTTACTTAATTAAGGGGTTAGTTCACTAAATTAATTAAAGGATTAGTAAGGCTTTCAAGGATTATTAGTTGACTAGATAATCAATTTTCCCCCTACCATTTATCATGCATTTTCGGCCACACCCCTAGAAGAACAAACTAGGACTTGCCAACTCACCTTTGACCCATTCTTGGTTGATTAGCATGCCTAATTCTTTTAGCTATTTTTCCACCTTAATTAATTAATACTAGACCACTATCCTAACCCTTGTTTGGCATGATAAAATCGGCCACTATAGTCTAGAACCACCCAAGAGATCATTTGATAGCAATTCAAAATTCAAAATTCAAATGCATGAAGACTTGGTCTTGATATGATCCTATTTTTGTACACCCTTCTCCTCACCTTCATAACCATCACTCCCCCCTCCACCTCCACCGAAAATAAGACCCCTTTTCAGTAGAAAAAAACGTGAATAACAGCTAGGGAGAAAGGGAGAAAAATCGAGAGCCAAGAAAGGTAGAGAAGCAAGCCACTCCGTCTCCTCCGCGCCGTCTCGTCTCTTCTTTTTCGTTTTCTTTCGAAACGAAACCAGACATGTCTAGATTTCTTTCAAACCTCAATCAAGTCATATTATCATTTATTTTTCAGTAAATGATCATGTTTTAGCAAGCAAAAACCGAGATACATGTCAAAATATTTTGGAACACACATGCAGAATTTCGGCTCTTCATGGCAAGCTTCACGTTTTTCTGAGTTTTGATGGTTTCAGGTATTGGATCGACTCCAGGCTCCCAAGGCGACTTGTATACATGTAGTAGGATGCATTAGGACCATGTTGGTCCATTCAAACCAGCCCCATACTTGCTGGAAAACCGAAATGACAGCAAGTTACCCATAAGTGCAGAAATGTGATTCGAAATTTCAGTTTTGTGTCAAGGGTTGTGGATCTGATCTTGGCTGCCCCAAGGGCCTTTATCCATGGTTGGATCACTTCCCTAGCATGTCTAAGACGTGACTAAGTCGCCCTTTTGGTGGCTTGGTCCATGGCTCATCGGTTTTTAAATAATCAACAAGAACAGCCCCTTTCCCCATTCGGCCCTTCCATTTTTCAGCATATGGTTCGTTTCTTTTGTATCTTGGTGTGGATCTTGGTTGGCCTATGGCCCTTAGCCACGGTTCATATCATGCTCCTAGATGTCTAGATCGTGCCATGGTCAATCAAATGGCCACTGGAACGACGCAAGACATCGATCATAGCATAAACACTACACACGCATGCACGTTGCTCTCGGTTGGACCCTTCGGTTGAGTTATGGTGTGATGCGGATTGTGGCTGGCCTAGGGCCCTTAGCCATGGTTCAAATCATTCCTTGGGATGTTGGTAAGAGTCTCTGGTCGGTGGTTCACGCCCCTAATGGCCGATAGTCTCGAAACCAATGCAAGTCTTGTAGTGCGCAGCTGCTGTATTTTTTTTTGACAGCAAGTATGCTGCTGTTCAGAAGCGTCGTTTGAGTTCTTGGTTGGCTTTTAGCCCATGGCCTTAGACTGGATAGTGCCTCATTGAGTTAGGAAGGTCATGTTTTTGACCGTTTGTCATTTGGATCATTTTCGAGGTCGTACGAGAATTTACGGTGCAATGTGCCAAATTGACTCTCGAAAGAGCGTTTCGTGTTTTGGCCTCCATTTCACCTAGATTTCGACCCTATCATTTTAGGAGCATTATTTTATGATTTTTCAGCGTATTTTAATCATGACTATACGTCGGTTCAGTGTCGGTTCAGGTTGGCTCGGAGTCATGATTAAATGCGAAGTCATTAGGCGTCATAGTCGCATCTTTTGAACGTAAATTGCATAGTTGGTCATGTTTAAGCATTTGCATATTTTTCATGGCACAGTTAGGTTGCAGCGAGCCTTGGAACGATCCAATCCAATCCAGTTGGTAAAATTACAAGAATTTTCATTACGCCAGTTAATTATTTTACGTGCATTAAATAGAAAATGATTATTTTTGAGATTTATGCGATATGGCTTGTGGTTCATTCACTATGTGGGAGTGTTATTTTATACGGTCGCCAGTGACCGATCAGTTCAGTATGGTACCACCCGGTCGCCAGTGACCGGCCAGCTCAGTTCAGTTTCAGCCTCCCCGGTAGCCAGTTACCGATCAGTTCAGCTTAGTGCAGTGGCCACAGGCGTAAAACATAATCTCAACAGAAAATTTTACCAGATATTTCAGTACAGGCTCCAAGGAGCAAATATTTTTACAGTGATTTCCAGTTCAGTTATGTACGTATTATAATTGCTCAGTACAGATTATTTTCAGTATGCCTCAGGACAGGATATTTTAACCCATGCATATTTTAAATTAAGATTTTTACTCGTTACCTGCGATTTATGCATGCTGAGTCTTTAGGCTCACTAGACTTGATTGTTGTAGGTACTGATGAGGCCAGGGCCGAGGGCGGGGACCAGTGAGCCAGCTTGGGTCGGCAGTAGTGGCACCCGAGGAACCTCAGAGCAGCAGTTGTTATTTTCTTCGCAAACAATTTTTATCAGTTGTTGGATATTTTTAAATCGTTGTTGTTGGCAAAACTTTGATTTTCTTCCGCTGCAATATTTTGAAATATTGAACTTGATTCACCAGTGATTTTATGAATGAGGCCATTTAAGTTCTTTTAAAAAGAAAATTTTTAATTTTCCGCAAATTTTCAAGAAAGGAGTTTTAGGCCCTTCACAGAATATGAAACCATTGATATGTCGAGAGTTACATATGAATTTGATAACGATGTGATTTATCTTTTATTACTAATAGTGGCATAGTATATGCAACTAAGAAAACAACTTTCCCGAAAGCACATTTTTTGCTCTGGCCAGAGACTCCTGGTACTATTAATTCATCAGATCACATATGATATCTTTACCCGTAAGCAAACGGTGAATCTCCGAATATAATGGATTTGCTTTTACGTATTTCAAAACTACACTCAACCTCACCATCTGATGACTATCAATTGAGTTGGTAAACAGATCAAAGTGCATGCTAGTACGTATAGCCCCTACATTGTCTCAGATAAAATGACTAAAGATGTACAACTATAACTACAGACTATTCCACTCGATAATTGAGAATCACTTGGGCAGTCCGATGGAGGGTTTTTTATTGCATCATCATATAATCATCCATATGTATTAATGGACATCGACATGCCCTTGCCAATGAAACATGACTTTTACATCACAGATACTAGTCTCAAGTTCAAGCGACCTTTATCCTTATTTTAGGCGGGTGATTGGACTAAGAATCTATTTAGAATATACAATACACTTCCTAATGAGTTCTATGATTTTACGTTGCGAGACAGACCTCATAGTACCTATTATATATTTAGGAACTTTATCTATACAGCTTGTATAGGCATACAGATAAATCATAATGACATAATTGAATAAAATCATAAAATATTATTAAAATAAATATCATTTTACATTAGAGTTAATAAAAGATCAAGCCATAAGTTGGCTTGCTAGGATCCTACTCTAATAATATCCCACTTGCTCTATAGGTAACTAACCATAGATCTTAGACTCGTTGCTTCACGATGCTTCTCAAATAATGGTCCTGGCAGGGGCTTCGTCACTGGATCAGCAACTTTGTCTACAGAGGCTACTCTCTCTATTTGTAATGCCCGAGATTTTGATTATTGTAATCTGAAATGAATTGTTGATAAATTGATGTGATTATAGACATAACGGATTAGACCGGGAAAGACGAGCGAAGACACGAATTATGTGCGAGGACTGAACCCCTCGCGCATATGCGCGACCGGACATGGCGCATATGCGCGAGGTAGGCAGAGAACCTCGCGCATATGCGCGACATGGACCTGCGCATATGCACGAGTATGGCAGAGAATTGCAAAGAACCTCGCGCATATGAGCCGGGCGAGGGCGTGCATATGCGCGAGCTGCCGAGACTACACGCGCCGAGACATAATGTCTCGCGCATATGCGCCAAGGAGGGTCGCGCATATGCGCTAGACGTGCAGTTGAAAGATGAAGCCACATTTCTCCACCATGCATGATATATATATATATATATAGCACATTTCAATTGTTCTTCAGAATTTTTCATCAGCAAGAACGAGGGATTGTTGTAGAAAATCCTTACGCATTTTATTTTAGGAATTTGAAGTTTGCGCAAAATCCGTCCGTTAAAATTTAGATCCGAACATATTTCCGTGATCCTCTCGTTACAGGCTTCGACAAGACGTAAGTTTTCTCATGTTTTGATATGATTTGAAAATATGGTATTGAAGGAATCGGATATGATTCATATATGGTGTTTTTGATATAGTAGACATCGTATAATCGAAACCGGATTGAAGAACAGATACCGTATGAAATTGTTATGATTTTTCAGAGTTGATTGGATTTAGATTTGATATCAGATTTGTATTGTTACTGATTATGAGTTGTGGATTGGTATATACTGATTTTGTATTACCGGGATATATCGAAATTGTACTGTTATGCCGTCAGAATTTGATAAGACAGAGATGTCTCGAGTTGAGTTGTATATTGATACCGTATATTCGATTGTCATTGCAGATTGAGTAATGACAGCGGCGACTTCAAGACTACGTCAGATCGACAAGAGAAAGGTATAAATCAATGTTGATCCGGGATTGCACAACTCCAGTTTAATTTAACTTGAGTCTCCCAAAATCACATACTTAATTGTCATTGCCTCTATATGTTGCAATGTCTGAGATTGAGATGCTTATTCTATTGATTTATAGCAAAGCGTGTATTGAGTCATGGGCGGAGATGCCTAGTCATTGTCAGGATATGCCAAGTCTGTGGCGGATATGCCAAGACACTGGATGTTTGGTTTATATCGATGTTTGCTTAGGAGTTGATTTATTCCTATCGCTGAGATTCGATATATGAGACAATGTCCAGGAACCGGGATCCCTAGATTAGAGATGAGTCGAGTCTGAGATGACGAGTCACGAGTTTATTTACAGTTTTACATCATTCATGTTTTCGGATTTTATACATGTTATTGATAACTGTTATATGCTTTTATATATGTTTTTATATGATTGCATGTTTACATGGTTTATACTGGGATTATATTCTCACCAGAGTTATCCGGCTGTTATTGTGTTTGTATGTGTGCATGACAACAGGTGGGACAGGATCAGGGTCAAGAAGAGAATGAGAGAGGACAATTTAGCGCGGAGATCCGGATTAGAAGTAGATAGGTTTCAGCACTTGATATTTTGTAGTTGAACCCTAGTTTGATTTTAATGTATGGAGTACAAGACATGTACTTTAATTTTGATATGTATATCAGATTGATTACATTACGTTTCCGCATTTGTATTTTTTTTTAAAAAAAATTTAGACCCTGTTTCTTTAATTGATTTAATCATTCCCAAAGATGATTAAGAAGTGAATTAGCGTCCGGGTCCCCACAGCAGGTGGTACAGAGCAGTAGGTACCTTAGCCTGAGGTAGAAGATAGTGAGCGGGTAGAATGAGTTTCTTTCCTTGCTATTGATTGCTAGCATGTTTTACTGCTTTGAATTGCATGTTTACCTGATTATCTGATTTGATTGAAAACATGTGCTATTGAGAATGAATCAGAACCGATTCTTGATCAGCAGTAAGATGATCAGAGGAGAACTGAAACAGGTTTGTTGTATTTGTTTTCTAACCTCTTTGATAATCAGATATGCCTCCTCAAAGAGTACTAGATCAGGGTAGTACCTCAGCTAATCCGATGGATGTGACAGCAACACCGATGGAAACATTACTGAAGAGATTTCAGTCGTTCAAACCGCCAACCCTGAAAGGAACAGAGACTTCTGTTTATTGTGAGTGTTGGTTGGATGATATTGAGATGTTGTTTGATTCCTTGGATTACACATATGGGCGCCGAGTCCGATTGATTGGACACCAATTGCATGATGTTGCAAAGAACTGGTGGATTACGACAAAGAGAGCATTGGAGCATCGAGGTACGAATATCACTTGGAATGTCTTTAAAGCTGAGTTTTATCAGAGAATTTTTCCCAGTGTCGTACAAGAAAGACAAAGGGGCAGAGTTTTCCAATCTGAGACAGGGTCAGTTGAACATAGAGGAGTATGTGGCCAAGTTCTCTACTTTATTGCGTTTTGCTTTTCACGTTGCTGAGAATGACGAAGCTATTGTTGATCAGTTCATCAATGGATTGAATCCTGAGATCTTTACATTGGTGAACATCGGGCGACTGAATAACTTTGTTGATGCCTTGAATAGGGCCAAAGACGCAGAAGGTGGTCTGATGAGAGAGAAAGGAGCTTCGTATGTTCCTCCAGCACAGAGACCACAGCAACCCCCTCCCAGATTTGAGAGTGGCAGCAGCAGTGGTGGAAAGAAAGATTTTCTGAAACCCAGAGGAAAACAGTTTAAGAAGTCTGGCAGCAGTTCTTCTCGCTCCAGTGGTTCCCGACAGAGCCAGAGTTATACTGGGGCTTATTGTAGAACTTGCGGAGGGAGACATCCGACCGAGCAATGCCAGGGAGTGATTGGTAGTTGCCGTATTTGTAGACAACAGGGACACTTTGCCAGAGTGTGTCCACAGAGAAGTTCCCACGGATCCCAGGGAGCAGAATCAGCTGGATCAGTGGCTCAGACAGATAAACGATCATCTGCTGTTCATTCTTTCCAGCCACCACTGTAAGGCCCGAGAATTTTATCCTATTAATCTGAAATGATTTGGGGATAATTGATATGATTGTAGACGGAAAGGATCGGACCAGGGAAAGACGAGATAATGCATGAAAATGTGCGAGGAAAAGTAGCCCTCGCGCAGATGCGCGGCGCAGATGCGCGGCGCAGATGCGCGCATATGCTCGATATGGGCAGAGAACCTCGCGCATATGCGCGAAGTGAGTCGCGCATATGCGCGAGCCTGTACAAGCGAAGTCCAGAGGACCTCGCGCATATGCGCGGAGATGAGTTGCGCATATGCGCGAGCTGCCGAGAAGCTTATTCACGAGACCAGTAGGTCTCGCGCATATGCGCTGATATTAGTCGCGCATATGCGCGAGACGTGCAGTATGAGGGATGAGCCACTTGCCCTCTTGCATGTACGAGATATATATATATATATATCTATATATCATGAATTCGTTCAGAATTCATAAGAAAAGGAGAAGGCTTCGGAGAAAAGGTGAAAATCCTTACGCCTTTATATTTCAATCCGTCCGTTAGATTTTGAATCCGACTTCAGTATTGAGTTTCTATCAACGTAGGCTACAACTGGACATAAGTTTTACTACGTTTTGATATGATTTGGAATTATGGTATTGTCAGAATATGATATGATTCTTATATGATGTTGTGGTCATGTTAGACATCGTATAATCGAAACCGGACAGAAGAATAAATACCATATGGAATTGTTATGATTTTCGGAGTTGTTTTGGAATCGATTTGATATCAAAATTGAATTATTACCGATTATGAGATGTTAGAATTGATATCTGACTGAGATGATATTGCTGGGTATATTGAGATTATGACGTTATGTTGTTGAAACAGAATTTGATTGAATTCTGATTATATCCAGTGTTGTTTGGGTGGTGTATTGATACCGTACCCTCGATATTGTTATTGTCAGATTGAGTATTGACAGGCTTTGAGTTCGAGACTTCGACAGAGTCAGAGTATCAGAAAGAAAGGTATAAATTAATGTTGAGTTGGGATTGCACAACTCTAGTGAGGTTTGACTCGAGTCTCCCTAAATCTCATACTTAGTTTATTACATTGATATTTGTAATTGATGAGATTGATAGTTTGTAGTCTATTGATTTATAGCCACTGCATGTATTGACTACTGACACGCTAGTCATCGGCTGAATCGCCTAGTTACTGTATGCATGTATGGACTGCTGATTCGTTTAGTCATTGGCTGATTCGCCTAGTCACTGGCTGATTCGTCTGGTTATTGGCTGATTCGCCTAGTTATCGACTGATTCGTCTAAACTTTGGCTGATTCGCTTAATTACTGACTGATTCGTCTAGTTATTGGCTGATTCGCTTAATTCTTGACTGATCAATTCTGCAGCTGTTTCGCCCATACACTGGATATATGAATTATATCGATGCCGTTTTGGGTTGATTCATTCCTATCGACTGAGATTCGATATAATTATCAATATCCAGACATTGGGATCCCTAGGTTAGAGTTGAGTCGAGTTTGAGACGACGCGTTGTTTGAGTCAAGTCTGTGATGACTGGTTGATTTACAGTTTTGATATCATACATGTTTGTTGATCGGCTGCATGTGAATGTAATTTGTTATATGCTTTTGTATATGTTTTTATATGATTGCATGTTTACATTGTTTATACTGGGATTTATTCTCACCGGAGTTATCCGGCTGTTGTCTTGTTTTGTATGTGTGCATGACAACAGGTGGGACAGGTTCAGGGTCGAGGAGATGAGAAAAGATCGTGTTTAGAGTGGAGGCTCCGGACTTGGATTAGAGATAGGGTTGGACACTTGATATTAGCTGTTAAACCTTAGTTGAATAAATGTATGTGGTACAGGACTTGTACTTTTATACTGAGATGTATATATGTTTTATTTCACTACGTTCCGCATTTTTAAAAAAAAATTTTTGACCCTGTTTTATAATTGATTAATTAGTCCCAAGAATGATTAAGAACACGATTAGCGTCCGGATCCCCACAACCACCGACTACTAATACGTCACAGCAGAGGCAAGAAGGAAGCCAGACAGTTAGCCAGCCTCCTAGACAGCAGACCAAAGTATTTGCTTTGACAGAGGAACAGGCCCAGGAAGCACCAGATGATGTTGTTGCAGGTAACTGTTCTTTATATGGTTATCCTGCTTATGTATTGATAGATACGGGTGCTTCTCATACATTTATATCTGAACGATTTGCATTGAGTCATGCATTGTCTGTTGAGTCTTTATCTGCTGTAGTGTCTGTCTCTTCACCTTTGGGGACAGGTTTGATATCAGTGAAGTCTGTGAAACATTGTATACTACAGTATGACGGGCATGAGATTGAGTTAGACTGTATTGTGCTTGGGTTATCTGATTTTGATTGTATTATCGGTATCGATATGCTGACCAAGTATAGAGCTACCGTTGATTGTTAGATTTTGAGATTCAGACCTGAGATGACTGAAGAATGGAAATTTTACTGTAAGATTTCTAGATCTAGAATTCCCTTGATATCTGCTATGTCTATGACTCGATTGTGACAGAAAGGAGCAGAGGGATTCTTTGTCTATTCAGTTGATTTACTAAAGTCGAGTCCATCATTGGCTGATTTTCCAATGGTCTGTGAGTTTGCTAACGTCTTCCCAGATGAGAATTCGGGGTTTGCCTCCGATTCGAGAGATAGACTTTAGCATTGAATTGGTACCAGGTACAGTTCTGATTTCTAGAGCTCCGTACAGGATGGCACCAATCGAATTGAAAGAGCAGTTAGAAGATCTACTGGCCAAGGGGTACATCAGATCGAGTGTTTCTCCTTGGGGTGCTCCAGTATTGTTTGTAAGAAAGAAAGACGGTTCAATGAGACTTTGTATCGACTACCGGCAACTGAACAAGGCTACAGTAAAGAACAAATATCCTTTGCCTCGTATTGATGATTTATTTGATCAGTTGCAGGGTTCTTCTGTTTATTCCAAGATCGATATGAGATCTGGATATCATCAGATGAGAGTCAGAGATTATGATATCTCGAAGACAGCGTTCAGATCCAGGTATGGACATTATGAGTTTATTGTCATGCCGTTTGGGTTGACGAATGCTCCAGCTGTATTTATGGGTTTGATGAACCGTATATTTCAGAGATATCTTGATGATCTCGTGATTATTTTTATTGATGATATGTTGATATATTCGAAGAATATGATTGATCATACTGAGTATCTGAGAACGGTATTGAGAATTCTGAGAGCTGAGAAATTGTATGCCAAACTGTCGAAATGCGAGTTCTGGTTGAAACAGGTGATATTTCTGGGTCATATTATATCCGGAGACTGTATTTCTGTTGATCCTAGCAAGGTTGAGTCTGTGATAAGTTTGCATAGACCGACATCTGTGCCAGAGATACGCAGTTTTATGGGTTTAGCAGGATATTACCGACGATTCATCAAAGATTTCTCGAGTATTGCTAAACCGATTACACAGCTGACTCAGAAGAATGCACCATTTGTTTGGTCTGAAGACTGTGAGTCCAGTTTTCTTGAATTGAAGAAAAGATTGACCAGCGCTCCGATCTTGACTATTCCATCAGGTACTGGTGATTTTGTGGTTTATTGTGACGCTTCTCACAGAGAATTGGATTGTGTTTTGATGCAGCGGGGACATGTGATTGCTTATGCCTCGAGACAACTGAAGCCACATGATTCTCGCTACACAATTCATGATTTTGAATTTGCAGCCATCATCTTTGAACTGAAGATATGGCGACATTACCTATACGGTGAAAAGTTTGAGATTTATTCTGATCATAAAAGTTTGAAATATCTGTTTTCACAGTCAGAGCTGAATATGAGGCAGCGAAGATGGCTTGATTTTCTTAAAGATTTTGATTGTGAGATCAAGTACTATCCGTGGAAATCCAATGCAGCAGCAGATGCACTGAGTCGAAAGGTATGTTCTTTGTCCTTATCGACTATTGGTGTTTCGAATTTAATAGAAGATTGCTGTTTGTATGGATTAGTAATTGAGACAGATTGTAAACCATTGAGATTATATGCTGTCCAAGTCGAACCACAGCTGATTTTGAGAATTAAAGCGACTCAGAAAGTTGATCAGAATGTGCAGAATTCGATATCGATGGTCAGAGCAGGGCATCGGTCAGAGTACCATGTACGTGATGAGGTATTGTATGTGAATAATCGTCTTGTTGTGCCAGATGTTTCAGAGTTGAAATGACAGATATTGTCAGAAGCACACAGTAGTCGATTCAGTATTCATCCTGGTGGCAGAAAGATGTACAATGATTTGAAAAGGCAGTTTTGGTGGAAACAAATGAAAGCTGATATTGCTGAATTTTTATCCAAATGTCTGAATTGCCAACAGGTGAAAGCCGAAAGAAAGAAACCAGGATGACTATTAATGAGCTTATCTATTCCTGAATGGAAATGGGATCACATTTCCATGGATTTTGTAACGAAGCTACCGAGATCCTCCCAAGGTTGTGATGCGATTTGGGTCGTGATTGACAGATTGACCAAATCCGCATGTTTTATTCCGTACAAGATGACGTACAAACATGACCAGATGGCAAAGATCTATGTCAGAGAGGTGGTCAGGTTGCATGGAGTGCCGAAGTCGATTGTTTCAGACCGTGATCCTCGGTTTACTTCGCACTTTTGGCAGAGTTTACAGCAGGCTCTAGGTACGAAGTTACATCTGAGTACTGCATATCATCCACAGACCGACGGATAGTCAGAGCGGACTATCCAGACATTGGAGGATATGCTTATAGCTGTAGTGCTTGATTTTAGCACTAATTGGCAAGATTCATTGCCACTTTGAGAGTTTTCGTACAACAACATCTATCAGACGAGTATTGATGTGATGACCCGTATTTCGTATTAATAATTCTAACTGTGATGACCCGTATTTCGTATTCAAAATTTTTTTTTGCGGAATTATTAAAAATTTTCTCTTTAAATAAATAAACTTGCAACGTATAAAAACTTTCGTAAAATAATCCAATGGTTTAACATAAACATTGCAGCGGAAACTGAATAATGTTTTAAACAATAACTTAAAATATAAAAAATTATAACAAGAGTTTGAACATAAAACTGAATAACTAAACGTGAGGTCCCTCGGGTTCGTACTACCGCCGATCCAAGCTAACTCACTGGTCCCCGCCCTCAGCCTTTGCATCGTCAGTACCTATATCAATCAAGTATAGTGAATCTAAGGACTCAGCATGCATATATCGTGAATAACAAGTAAATATATCATAAAATCTCATGCCATGTAAAGATATCATATCGTAAAGCGTAACGTGAAAAATCGTGTCATGAATAATTATAAATACGTGCATAACTGAAAAATCGTACGTAAAATTTTTGCTCGATAGAGCCCTGTCATAAAATAGCATATCATAATTTTCTGTTGAGATAATGTTCTACGCAAGTGGCCCATAACGTAACATAACATAACATGCTCGTCTGATCAGACTAAACCACAGTATACTGGGCGGTAAAGATCATCACAGGCCTTGGACTGGATGCCCGTACCCGTACATAAACATAAACCGGTCGTAGGTCACCGGATGAAGTAATAATCCCATAAGCTGCAATCCCATAAGCGTGAAGTGGCCACAAGACATATCGCATATATCTCAAAAATAAACTTTTATATTTTTATGCACGTAATATAATTAAATTCCTGCGTTATTTTTCCAATTGGGTTGGATCGTTCCCAGGATCGCTGCGACCTAATTCTAACATGAGAACCATGAAAATAAACTTAATTGACCAACATATCATAACCGAACCGAAAACGAGACAATTACGCCCAACAACTTAGTATCTAACCATGACTCCGTACCAACCCGAACCAACATCGAACCATCATTTAGTCATGATTAAAATATGCCTAAAATACTGGAAAATAAATACCAAGGGCTGTAATACAAGAAAATTTGTGCATGGAGGCCAGAATCATGAAACGCTCTTTCGAGAGTCACTTTGGCACATCGCACCATAAATTCTCTTACGACCTCTAAACTTAACCAATTCACAAACGGGACCTTCCTAACTCAATGAGGTACTGTCTAGTCCAAGGCCATAGGCTAAAATCCAAACAAGAACTCAAAACACACCTCTGAACCGAAGCTAAAATCTGCTGTACAAAAATTCCAGCAGCAGCAACTGTGTTTGCATCGCTTCGTTCAAGAGGATATTGGCCATTGGGGCTTGAACCACCGACCAGATCCTCTTCCCAACATCCTAAGGTATGGTTTGAACCATGGCTAAGGGCCCAGGCACACCACAATCCAAGCCAACACCTACGACGATTCCAAGCTTCACCCGAGAACACACATGGCACGCGTGGGGGTGTTGCTTGTTTTTGCTGTCATGGATCATTCCAGTGGCCATGTGATTGACCATGGCATGATCTAGACATCATGAGGTGTTGTGTGAACCATGGCTAAGGGCTAAAAAGCCAACGAAGATCCACACCAACCTCAAAGAACCGAACCAACTCACACGAAAGGAAATAGAAACTGAAGGGGCTGCTTGTCTTGTTTCTGTCCTAACGACTTGGGAGATGGCTCAAGCCACTTAGGGCCGACTTGACCACTCCTATGCTTGCCAGGGGAGGGTCCTAGCCATGGCTACTGGCCCTAGGCCATCCATTGCTCGAACACTATCCTACGCAAGCCAATGACAGCAAATGACATACGAATATGACACTTGTTTCTTGCGTACCGAGTTGGGCACCTAAATTATGGTTTTGGGGCTTGAACCCTTGATCAAACTTGACCCTAACACACCCTAGGACATGACCATAAGCAGCCTTGGGAGCCTAGGAATCGAGCCACCCTGTACATCAACAAAAAAAACCAAACCGTGAGGGCATAGGTGGAAGCCAAAAATCTTCACTATGTTATTTCGAAAATGATAACCTGATTTCTGTTTTTGCTTCAAGTTTCATGCACATATGATGTTTTAAAATAATAATATGACTTGATTGAAGAGAAAAAAATGATAGAAACATGCCTTAAGTTGTTTTTACAATAAACAACACGATACGTCGGACCGGGAGACACGGGAACAGAAATGAAGAAACCTTGTTATTGTTGTTGTCTTGGCCAAGAATGGGAGCTGCTAAAAATCTATAATTTCATGCTAGGTGGAGTAAAGAAGGTGGTGAAGGCTTGTGGTCAAATAAGGTGGTGCATAGAGGAGTAAATGATGTCAAGTTGGGGGGAAACATGCATTATGAATGCGTGGCCTTTGTTTTGTTGTTGGGGGAGTTAAATTGTAGTGCCCGAATTCAGTACACGTATAATCCATGCATCTGTTTAATTATTAGATCATTTAATTAATTTTAAATGAGTTTTAGCCATGCATGATTTATGAAAATGCATTATTTTAAATTATTCATGTTTATGGTGATGCACGTTAAAATGTTTTTCGAGATTCACTTTTCAGGCGATTATTCGAGGCGGGATTGAGGAAAAGAGACCGATGACGTTTGGTGACAATTTTAAATGTGGTATTTTATTTTAAGCTAAGTTCGGGGTGTTTTAAATAATTTATTGAGTTTTAGCATTTTTAAAGCTTAAAGCACTTATTTAGTAATTTTGAGAGTTTAAAACTTTTAAACTTGTTATTGTGTGGGTGTTATTTTAATTAAGAAGTTATTTAAACCAGTGTGTATTTTATTTCCAAGAAATTGTGAGTTAGTGCTTGATTAACTTTTAATTAGTTGTTAATTTATTTTTAAGCAATTTATTTCCCTAAATTCACCCCTAACTCACGCACACACACACATTATTTCACACACTACTTATCGGCTAAACACACACACTATCACAATTCACATTTTTATTATTTTAAAACAAGGAAAGACCTAGGGCTCTTGTTCCTAGAGCAGCCGCCCCCCCTCCACTAGATTTCCAGCAGGTTTCGTGTATTTTGTGGCAAGAAAATCGTTGCGCGATCGTCCCGGATCAACCTCGCTTCTATCTCCGCTTCGGTGACGCCATTTCGGTAACGTTTGTTATCATAAGGCGCGTATAATCTCTCTTTTGCTGCGTAGATCATGTCATAGTATGTGTTGCGTTGTTTTTATGCGTAAAATCTATGTATGATGTGTAGTAGTTTGAGCGGTTAATTGTTTGGATCGATTTTTGAAGGAAATTTTTAGATCTAAACCATGTTTTTACTGTTCTTATTAAAACTGCAAATGTTCGGTCAAGATTTTGGGAAAACTTTCAACGCAAAAAACGTAGAACTTTTCGATACCTTCGATATGATATAAGATTCAAAATTTTTGGATAAAAATTGTGTGAGTTATGGCATTTTTCGTGGGACTGCTCAAACTGCATTTTCAGAAAATTATGATATTGATGCGTTCTTGAAGTTTATTTGTTGCAGGCTTCGTTGGGGATCGACGGGAGATCGTTGTTGCGTCTAGGTATGATTATTATGATGTTGGGTTGGTATTTTGTATGTCATTTAGTGTCGATAGGTACTCGAGCACCTTAGTAGTCGTAGGAATCGAGTTGGTGTCGATTACCACGTTTTTTGAATTGTATGTGCCATAGGGTGAACATCGTTGCTTTGGATGTCGTACGAAATTGGTTTGATGTTATAGCATGCTAGGATGGCTCTCGGGATGTCGATTCATAGTCCGTGCAATCGAGTCTAGAAAGTTAAGCAAAACATGTACAAAAATTTTCGTAAGTTCGCGTTCACAGTAGGTACACGGACCATGACACAGGGTCCGTGCCTTTGTTTCTTTCACGGTGTCATCCTTGCGAGCCTACACGGACCCCTAGACGGACCCTAGCATGGGGTCCGTGTCCTCACTTCTTCCCGAGTTTCACTTTTGCGTACCTACACGGACCCCCACCCGGACCTAAGCTAGGGGTCCGTGCCTTTCCTTTTCTTCACGAGTCATTCCACCGCACCCACACGGACCCGGAGCTGGACCTGGGCACGGGGTCTCTGTACTTGAGTTTTGGGGAATATTATCGTATGCTTTGAGGTTTGATGTCTTGGTTTAGTGCAATGTTTAACAATGTCGAGTCACGGGAATTTTAGAACGTCCTAAGGAAATGTATAAACTCGTGGGTAAGCTTGACTGTTACGTTTAAGTTACACCCGTTAAGCTTATGAATTCACGTTAGTATGTTGCAGCAACGACCCCGGTCGAAGTCCAACGAATCCCTCAACGCCAAGTAAGTATGTTAACGTGCAAGAAAATATTTTAAGTTTTTGAGGTATGCTAATTGTCTTGTGACCAAATTATGAATGGGTTTGGAAGTCGGTGAACGTGGCCGAGGACCTCTCCACCCCGTTAAATTATGAACGGGTTAGATCGTGGTTGGAAAGCGTTAATTTATGAACGGGGACCAACCAGCCCGTTAAATTATGAACAGGGATCTCATGTATGTGGCAGTGGATACGTCCCTGTCAGCCCAGTACTGTGGTTTGTCTGATCAGGCGTTTATTATGTATGGGTCACTTGCTTTGAAACATCCTCTACGCAAAATGAAATCATGTATGTTTAAGTATGATCAAGTATGCAAGCATGTTTATGAAAGCTTTTAATTTATGGCACGTCTATGTATGTATGCAAGTTCAAGCTCATTTCAAATCCAAGCTTCAAGTATGTACGTTCTATTTTAAAGTTGCATGCGATTTTATTATGTAATACTTGCTATTCTCAGTTTATACGTGTTGAGTCTTTAGACTCACTAGATTTGATCGATGCAGGTAAGGATGATCATGATGAGACGAGGGGTTGGGACCAAGGAGCCGGCTTGGACTGAGCAGAAGGCTAGACCCGAGGACCGCCCACGCTATATTTAAGATTTTAAGCATGAAAATATTGATACTCTGATTTTATGTTTCGATGCGAGATGTTCTGAGGCAAGCTTTTCCTTAAACAAGATTTTTATATTGGTGAATGGATGATGTAGTGACGATCGTATTGATTTTATTTTCGTATTCAAGAAAATTTTTAATTTTTCCGCAAATTTTAAGTAGTAAAAAGTACGGTACGTTACATAAATGGTGTCAAGTTGGGATTGTATGGAGTGGAATTGACCGAGAGTTGTCTTTCCAATTGGTGTAGGATTTGTTTAAGTTTTGCTAAGTAGAATCCTAGGTTAGATAAGCTTGATTAAAAGGTTAATTAAGCATAATCTTGATGAATTAAGAAGCCTAAAATTAAATTGGTGATTAATTAATTAAAGTAGACTTAAATCCACTTGATTTCATTAAAATAAATTATTTAGGAATTTATTTGGATCATAAAATTCATCTCCAATTTCCTATCTCCGGTCCGGTCTCGCGTATATATCTAAAAAGCTAAAATTTGAAATACGCGATTTAAAAATCCTTAAAAATTACGTAAATGATTTAAATGCAATTAAATCAAAAATTTCTTAAAATTATTACCATTTAAAAAATAAATAATAGAAATTATGCACATATCTACGTATATTGGTTTTTTTTTTCGGGTACTACAACACTCCCCTCCTTAAATAAAATTTCGTCCTCGAAATTAGAACTCACCGAATAAATCTGGAAAGCGACTCCGCATCTTTGACTCTGACTCCCAAGTAGCTTCCTCATCGGAATGATTAAGCCACTTGACCTTCACTGATTTGATCACCTTGTTTCGAAGCTTCTTCTCCTTACGGTCTAAGATCTGCACTGGTCTCTCTTCATAAGACAAGTTCGGAGAAAACTGCAACAGCTCAAAGTTCAACACATGAGAAGAGTTCTCTAAATACTTCCTCAACATCGACACATGGAACAAATTGTGTACTCCTGCCAGATTCGGCGGAAGAGCAACACGATATGCTAATGTCCCAACTCTGTCGAGGATCTCAAATGGTCTGATGAACCTCAGACTAAGCTTCCCCTTCTTTCCGAATCTCATGACACCCTTCATCGGTGCTATCTTCACAAAAACATGGTCGCCAACGGCAAACTGTAGATCTCTCCTCCTCCGGTCGGCATAACTCTTCTGTCGACTCTGAGCAGTCCTCATCCTGTCACGGATTACGACTACTAGATTGGCAGTCTGCTGGACGATCTCTGGACCTAACTCTGATCTCTCGCCTACTCCATCCCAATGAATAGGCGATCTACACTTCCTTCCGTACAGTGCTTCATAGGGAGCCATACCTATAGACGACTGGAAGCTGTTGTTATAGGTAAACTCCAGTAATGGCAACTTTGATTCCCAGCTCCCTGAGAAATCGATGAAACAAGCACGGAGAAGATCCTCCAAGATCTGAATAACTCTATCTGATTGACCATCTGTCTGAGGGAGAAAAGCTGTGCTAAACAACAATTTCGTACCCATCGCTGAATGCAGACTCTTCAAAAATGAGGAAGTGAATCTCGGATCTCTGTCAAAAACAATAAAGATTGGGATACCATGTAATCGGACTATCTCACGGATATATAACTCGGCATACTGAATCATGGAGAAAGTCGTCTTAATAGGCAAGAAATGCGCTGACTTGGTAAGACGACCAACAATCACCCATATAGCATTCGAACCTCTAACCGACTTCGGTAAACCAACCACGAAATCCATGTTAATGTTCTCCCACTTCCACTCGGGAATGGGAAGTGGCTTGAGTAAGCCGGCTGGTCTCTGATGTTCATCTTTCACAAGCTGACAAGTAAAACACTCGGATACAAATATCCGAATCTCTCTCTTCATACAAGACCACCAATATAACATCTGCAGATCCTTGTACATCTTTGTACTCCCAGGATGAATAGAGTATGGGGACATATGGGCCTCAATTAATATGTCTGTTTGAATAGAATCGCTGCTAGGAACCCATATCTTATCTCGATAACGAACAATGCCATCACTCACTGTGTACAAAATATTGCCCTTCGCCTCATCTATCTGCCTCCACTTCTCCAACTGCTCATCAGATGACTGACCACTGTGAATACGGTCTAATAAAGAAGACTTAATCGTCAAGGTAGATAGACGGGGAACTCTACCTCGAGTATAAATCTCAAGATCAAACCACTGAATCTCACTCTGAAGAGGCCTCTGAACTGTCAAATGAGCCATCACTGCGACTTTCCGGCTCAAATCATCCGCTACTACATTAGCTTTACAAGGATAGTAGCTAATGTAACAGTCATAATCCTTGACTAACTCCAACCAACGCCTCTGACGCATATTCAACTCTTTCTGCGTAAAGAAGTACTTGAGGCTCTTGTGGTCGGTAAAGATCTGACACTTCTCTCCGTATAGATAATGCCTCCAAATCTTCAAGGCAAATACTACAGCAGCTAACTCAAGATCATGAGTAGGGTAGTTCTTCTCGTGGATCTTCAACTGACGAGAAGCATACACTATTACTTTCCCATGCTGCTGTTAGAGTAGGTGCCCGTCGAGCCAAGTGTTGGCCGAGTGTTCACAATGAAACTCTATGTATAAACAATCTTTATTTTAATAATATTTGAATTTATTGTTTTGGCACATCTTTATCTGTATACCCAAGCTAGTTGCATAGATAAAGTCCTTGAATAGACAAATAGTAGAAAGAATATAAGATGCTCATATGATGAGTATCATGAAACTCATATTTGGAATACTGTATATTCTAAACAGTTTCTAGTCGATTCAGCCGCCGCTAAGAAGGATATAGGCCGTTAGAGTTTGAGACTCGTATCTGCGATGTGAGTACCATGTTTCATTGGTAGGGGACATTGTGATGTCCGAGCATGCGGATAGGTGCTCCTGGTAGAGTGCACTGAACAACCCTCCATAAAGGACTTTCCAAGTGGTTCTCACTTATCGAGTGGAAATGTCCTAGTTTATGGTTGTACACCATTAGTTGTAGAACCCGTATATCAGTAGACGTATAAGCCATGCATAATTCTAGATTTTTAAATTTAATTGACTTCATTGCATGATTATTTTAAATGCATTTGTTTGAAGTTAATTATTTTATTATTTCAGTTCAGTAGTTTGATTTTTAGCATTTCAGTTATTTCAGTGAGGCCGGACCGGAGTTGGAGTTTTGAGATAGAATTTAAGATTCGAGAAATATTTCCAGAAGTTAATTTAGCTAGCAACCAAGTTTATTTAAGTTAGAAAGGGAGGTTTGAGGATTTAATTTAATTATTTGAGGTGATTAAGAAATGAACTCATTTAAGTTATTAAATTAAGGGGTTAGCTCACTAAATTATTTAAAGGATTAGTAAGGCTTTCAAGGATTATTAGTTGACTAGATAATCAACATTTCCCTTTATTTTATAATGCATTTTTCGGCCACCCTTAGTTGCTAGAAGATTCATTTTCCAACTCATCAACTTTGACCAATTCTTTGCATGTAATTAGTAGGATAATTCTAGGATTTTTGGGAGCACAATTTAATTAATTAATGGACATATCCTAGACTAGAAAATAAGCAAAATTTCGGCCACTACCTCCTAGAAGCATCCACCAACTCATTTGATATCAATTCAAAATTTAAAATTCAAAGGGGAGTGGACTTGGTCTTGATTCTTCCTTATATTGTGCACCCTTCTCCTCACCCCTCATAACCATTTTTCCCCCCCTCTCCTTTTCAAAAATTCAGAGTGAATTCACACTCATTTTCAGTAGAAAAATCGTGAGGTACCTAGCCAAAAAAAAGAGAGAAAAATCGAGAGCAAGGTAAGGTAGAAAAGAGAAGCGCTCCACCTCCTCCGTGCCGCGTCGTCGTCGTTTCGTTCGTTTTCTTTCGAAACGAAACCAGGCATGTCTAGATTTCTTTCAAACCTCAATCAAGTCATATTATCATTTATTTTTCAGTACATGATCATGTTTATTCAAGTAAAAATCGAGATCCAAGTCAAAACAATTTGAAACCACACATGCAGAATTTTCGATTTCCTTGGCAAGCTTCACGATTTCTTTTGGTTTGTGAGTTTCAGGTATTGGATCGACTCCAGGCTCCCAAGGCGGCTTGTATACATGTAGTACGATGCATTAGGACCATGTTGGTCCATTCAAACCAGCCCCATGCTTGCTGGAAATTCAGAATGACAGCAACCTCCCCATAGGTGCAGAAATGTTGTTCGAAAAATTCAGTTTCTTGTCATGGAGGAAGGATCTGATCTTGGCTGCCCCAAAGGCCTATAGCCATGGTTGGATCACTTCCCTAGCAAGTCTAAGACGTGACTAAGTTGCCCTTTTGGTGGCTTGGTCCATGGTTCATCGGTTTTTATTAAAAACATCACAACAGCCCCTATACCCTTTCGGCTACTTCGGTTGGACAGCTTTTGGTTTCGGTTTGTGTTTGCTTGGTGTGGATCTTGGTTGGCCTATGGCCCTTAGCCACGGTTCATATCATGCTCCTAGATGTCTAGATTGTGCCATGGTCAATCAAATGGCCATTGGAACGACACGAGACATCGATCATAGCATAAACACTACACACGCATGCACGTTGCTCTCGGTTGGACCCTTCGGTTGAGTTATGGTGTGATGCGGATTGTGGCTGGCCTAGGGCCCTTAGCCATGGTTCAAATCATTCCTTGGGATGTTGGTAAGAGGCTTTGGTCGGTTTTTCACTCCCCTAATGGCCGATAGTCTCGAAACCAACGCAAGTCTTGTAGTTGCGCAGCTGCTGGAAATTACAGCAAGTTGCTGTGTCGGTTCAGAGGCTCGTTCGAGTTCTTGGTTGGCTTTTAGCCCATGGCCTTGGACTGGACAGTGCCTCATTGAGTTAGGAAGGTCATGTTTTTGACCGTTTGTCATTTGGATCATTTTTGAGGTCGTACGAGAATTTACGGTGCAATGTGCCAAATTGACTCTCGAAAGAGCGTTTCGTGTTTTGGCCTCCATTCCACCTAGATTTCGACCCTATCATTTTAGGAACATTATTTTATGATTTTTCAGCGTATTTTAATCATGAGTATACGTCGGTTCAGTGTCGGTTCAGGTTGGCTCGGAGTCATGATTAAATGCGAAGTCATTAGGCGTCATAGTCGCATCTTTTGAACGTAAATTGTGTAGTTGGCCAAGTTTAAGCTATTGCATATTTTTCGTGGCACAGTTAGGTTGCAGCGAGCCTGGGAACGATCCAATCCAATCCAGTTGGTAAAATTACAGGAATTTTCATTATGCCAGTTAATTATTTTACGTGCATTAAATAGAAAATGATTATTTTTGAGATTTATGCGATATGGCTTGTGGTTCATTCACTATGTGGGAGTGTTATTTTATACGGTCGCCAGTGACCGATCAGTTCAGTATGGTACCACCCGGTCGCCAGTGACCGGCCAGCTCAGTTCAGTTTCAGCCTCCCCGGTAGCCAGTTACCGATCAGTTCAGCTTAGTGCAGTGGCCACAGGCGTAAAACATAATCTCGACAGAAAATTTTATCAGTTATTTCAGTACAGGCTCCAAGGAGCAAACATTTTTACTGTGATTATCAGTTCAGTTATGCACGTATTATAATTGCTTAGTACAGATTATTTTCAGTATGCCTCAGGACAGGATATGTTAACTCATGCATATTTTTCAGATTTTTACTCGTTACCTGTGTTATTATGCATGCTGAGTCTTTAGGCTCACTAGACTTGATTGTTGTAGGTACTGATGAGGCCAGGGCCGAGGGCGGGGACCAGTGAGCCAGCTTAGGTCGGCAGTAGTGGCACCCGAGGACCTTAGAGCAGCAGTTGTTAATTTTTTTCGCAAACAATTTTATCAGTCGTTGGATATTTTTAAATCGTTGTTGTTGGCAAAACTTTAATTTTCTTCCGCTGCAATATTTTGAAATATTGAACTTGATTTACCAGTGATTTTATGAATGAGGCCATTTAAGTTCTTTTAAAAAGAAAATTTTTAATTTTCCGCAAATTTTCAAGAAAGGAGTTTTAGGCCCTTCACAGTTGGTATCAGAGCGGTGATGCTGTATAGGATTTCACTACTACTGGCCGCGAGAAGCTCACGAAGCCACGCCTTTGGTCTGTAAGTTTTTCAGTTCAGCATTTTGTTCAGCATTTTAGTTAAAGCATGAATTAGTTTGTCAGCATGCTTCCAGATTTTCAGTATTTCAGAGTTCATTTAAAATAAATTATGGAATTATGCATGTTAGTTACGTATGGGTTATGTTGGAACAGTATGCCCCCTAGACGCATTTTAGAGCGCAACAGAGAGGAGGAGCCTCGCCGAGAAGACAGGGAGGAGCGTAGACCAGAGGGAGACCTACCACCTCCTCCACCGCCCCCACCAGACATGAGTGCCCAGATGTTAGCTGGGATGGCACAGTTCTTCGCACAGTTTGCGGGGGGCAATGCCGCAGCCGTAGCCACAGCCGCAGCCAGGCCGACAGGGCCCGAGGCTATGTATGAGCGATTCATGAAGATGCGCCCGAAGGAGTTCTCTGGGGCATCTGACCCCATGGTTGCCGAGGGATGGATCAAATCCCTCGAGGTTATCTTCGATTTTATGGAGCTGGGGGACGCAGACCGAGTCCGATGTTCCACCTACTTGTTCACTGGAGACGCCCGCTTATGGTGGGAAGGAGCTTTGGTAGCCCTGACATTGGCTACACTTTCTTGGACCCGCTTTACGGAGGTTTTCTACTCCAAGTATTTTGCTGAGGAGGTTCGCACCAGGCTGACCACCGAGTTCATGAGTCTGAGACAGGGGGATATGTCGGTTACGGAGTTTATCCGTAAGTTCGAGAGGGGCTGTCACTTTGTGCCCCTGATAGCGAATGATGCCAGAGCCAAGCTGATGCACTTCCTGGTGGGTTTACGGCCGATCTTGCCCCGGGATGTTAGGGTATCTGACCCTGCTACTTATGAGGTTGCCGTCTCCAAGGCCTTAGCCGCAGAGCAGGATCTGCGGGATATCGAGAGGGATCGCCAGGGCAAGCGCCCAGTCCAGGCACCGCACCGCCCTCCTCCTCATCAGCATCAGCAGCAGAATAAGAGGCCTTTTCATGGACCGCCCAGGAACCGAGGCCAGCAGCAGCAGTAGCAGCAGCGAGGACGCCCAGCCTTGAGGACTCAGGAGCACCCAGTCTGTCCCAGGTGCTCACGTCGCCATCCTGGAGCATGTATGGCTGGCTCAGGAAAGTGTTTTAAGTGTGGCAGTCCAGACCACATGTTGCTGCAGTGTCCTCAGAGGAATCTGCCTACCCAAGGCAGAGTTTTTGCTCTCCATGCCGCGGAAACCAACCCGGAGACTATGTTGTTGACAGGTACCTTTAAACTTTAAGTTATTCTTCGAATTTCAGCATTTTGGGAATCGGGATTTAGATTTTGAACTTAGAACTGTTATAGGATTGCATGCTCTACTCAGATTTATTTCAGGGAAATTAAGCTAGAGGAACCTTGACCTTTGCATGTCTATAAGTTTAGATCTTGTAGTGGGATTCAACTTAGAGCTCCACTCTTTCAGGGAGAATTTTTATATCTGGTTCCGCTACCAAGGCCTTGATAGATTCAGGGGCCACTCACTCGTTTATTTCGGAGATCTTTGCAAACTTTCTCAAGATCCAGACCATTGGGCTAGATACAGCCTTTTCAGTAGTGTTGCCGTCAGGCGAGGAGATGGCAGCCACCAATGTTATCCGAGATATAGACCTTGAGCTGCACGGTAATCTTGTTTATGCGGATCTGATTGTGCTACCGATGCCGGAATTTGACATCATCCTAGGGATGGACTGGCTATTGAGGAACAGAGTGTTGATAGACTTCCAGCGGAGATCCGTTCTTGTCCGACCGCCTGGAATGGAGCAGTTCTTATTTGAGCCGGACATGTACTTTCCTTTACCGCGCATTATTCCTTATGTTCAGGCTAGGAAGCTCATGCATAGAGGGTGTCGGGCATTTCTAGCAACCTTTTTATCTGTCCCCAAGGAACCCAGCCAGTCAGCCTCAGATGTTCCGGTTGTCAGAGATTTCTTAGACGTTTTTCCCGAAGACGTCTCTGGTATGCCACCAGAGAGAGAGGTGGAGTTTTCCATTGAGCTTATGCCAGGTACGGCTCCGATATCCAAAGCGCCGTACCGATTAGCACCGACAGAGATGGCAGAGCTTAAGAAGCAGATCCAGGAACTTCTCGACAAGGAGTTCATTCGCCCGAGCTTTTCTCCATGGGGCGCGCCAGTCTTATTCGTGAAAAAGAAGGATGGCACGATGAGGCTTTGCATTGACTACCGGGAGTTGAACAGGGTTACAGTGAAGAATAAATACCCACTGCCGAGGATTGAGGATCTGTTTGACCAGTTGCAGGGAGCTTCGATTTTCTCCAAGATAGATCTGCGTTCCGGTTATCACCAGTTGAGGGTGAGAGGTGCTGATGTTTCGAAGACAGCTTTCAGAACTCGTTATGGTCACTACGAGTTCCTTGTGATGCCGTTCGGTCTGACGAATGCGCCAGCGATCTTCATGGATCTCATGAATCGCGTATTTCAGCCGTACCTCGACCAGTTTGTGATAGTGTTCATAGATGACATTCTCGTCTACTCCAAGAATCGAGAGGAGCACAGCAGGCATCTGACCACAGTGTTGCAGACATTGCAGAAGCACAAATTATTCGCAAAGTTCAGTAAGTTCGAATTCTGGTTAGAGAAGGTGGCGTTCTTGGGCCACATTGTTTCTAGCAGTGGTATTGAGGTAGACCCCGCAAAAGTTGTAGCAGTCAGAGATTGGTTTGTGCCTCAAAATGCATCAGAGATCCGCAGTTTCCTTGGGCTAGCAGGATATTACAGAAAATTCATCCAGGGATTCTCCTCTATCGCCGTTCCACTCACAGCACTGACAAAGAAAAATGTGAAGTTTGTGTGGAGCGAGGAGTGTCAGAAGAGCTTCGATACTTTGAAGCAAGCTCTTATCTCAGCACCCGTTTTGGCTGTACCGTCAGGATCCGGCGAGTTTGTCCTTTATACCGATGCTTCGAAGCTTGGTTTAGGTGCAGTTTTGATGCAGCATGGGAGAGTGATAGCGTATGCTTCTCGACAGCTGAAAATCCACGAGAAGAATTACCCAACCCATGATCTGGAGTTAGCGGCCGTAGTTTTTGCTTTGAAGATTTGGAGGCACTATCTGTATGGGGAGAAGTGTCAGATCTTTACCGACCATAAGAGCCTCAAGTATTTCTTTACGCAGAAGGAGCTGAACATGCGTCAGAGGCGTTGGTTGGAGCTTGTGAAAGACTACGATTGTGACATTAGCTACCACCCGGGTAAAGCTAATGTAGTTGCGGATGCTTTGAACAGGAAAGTCGCAGTGATGGCTCATTTGACGATGCAGAAACCTCTTCAGATCGAGATGCAGAGGTTTGATCTTGATACTTATCCGCGAGGTAGAGTTCCTCATTTATCTACCTTGACCATTCAGTCTTCCCTTTTTGACCGTATTCGCAGCGGTCAGGCAGCAGATGAGCAGTTGGCACAGTGGAAGAAGAGAGATGAAGCCAAGGGCAGTGTTTTGTATTCAGTCAGCGACGGTATTGTGAGATACCGAGATAGGATATGGGTTCCTAGCAGTGATTCTATCCAAGCAGATATCTTATTAGAGGCCCATACGTCCCCGTACTCCATTCACCCTGGGAGTACAAAGATGTACAAAGATCTGCAGCTATTGTATTGGTGGCCCGGGATGAAGAAGGACATCAGGCGTTTTGTATCCGAGTGCCTGACTTGCCAGTTAGTGAAGGCCGAGCATCAGAGACCAGCAGGTTTGCTCAAGCCTCTTCCTATTCCCGAGTGGAAGTGGGAGAACATTACCATGGACTTTGTGACCGGATTGCCGAGGTCAGCCAGAGGATCGAATGCTATCTGGGTGATTGTAGATCGTCTTACCAAATCAGCGCACTTCTTGCCTATTAAGACGACTTTCACCATGGTTCAGTATGCAGAGATGTATATCCGAGAGATAGTCCGACTCCATGGTATTCCAGTTTCTATCGTATCCGACAGAGATCCCAGATTCACTTCCTCGTTTTGGAAGAGTTTGCATTCGACTTTGGGTACGAAGTTGCTGTTTAGCACAGCTTTCCATCCGCAGACAGATGGACAGTCAGAGCGAGTTATTCAGATCTTAGAGGATCTTCTCCGTGCTTGCGTCATTGATTTCTCTGGGAGTTGGGAGTCGAACTTACCATTGGTAGAGTTCACCTATAACAACAGTTTCCAGTCGTCTATAGGTATGGCTCCGTATGAAGCGCTGTATGGCCGCAAGTGTAGATCTCCTGTTCATTGGGATGAAGTAGGAGAGAGAGCAGAGTTGGGTCCAGAGATTGTTCAGCAGGCAGCAGATGTAGTAGTCAAGATCCGTGATAGAATGAGGACTGCTCAGAGTCGACAAAAGAGTTATGCCGATCAGCGGAGGAGAGAGTTAGAGTTTGCAGTGGGCGATCATGTCTTCGTGAAAGTGGCACCTATGAAGGGTGTCATGAGATTTGGCAAGAAAGGGAAGCTCAGTCCGAGATTCATTGGCACATCTTTATTTTAATAATATTTGAATTTATTGTTTTGGCATATCTTTATCTGTATACCCAAGCTAGTTGCATAGATAAAGTCCTTGAATAGACAAATAGTAGAAAGAATATAAGATGCTCATATGATGAGTATCATGAAATTCATATTTGGAATACTGTATATTCTAAACAGTTTCTAGTCGATTCAACCGCCGCTAAGAAGGATATAGGCCGTTAGAGTTTGAGACTCGTATCTGCGATGTGAGTACCATGTTTCATTGGTAGGGGACATTGTGATGTCCGAGCATGCGGATAGGTGCTCCTGGTAGAGTGCACTGAACAACCCTCCATAAAGGACTTTCCAAGTGGTTCTCACTTATCGAGTGGAAATGTCCTAGTTTATGGTTGTACACCATTAGTTGTAGAACCCGTATATCAGTAGACGTATAAGCCATGCATAATTCTAGATTTTTAAATTTAATTGACTTCATTGCATGATTATTTTAAATGCATTTGTTTGAAGTTAATTATTTTATTATTTCAGTTCAGTAGTTTGATTTTTAGCATTTCAGTTATTTCAGTGAGGCCGGACCGGAGTTGGAGTTTTGAGATAGAATTTAAGATTCGAGAAATATTTCCAGAAGTTAATTTAGCTAGCAACCAAGTTCATTTAAGTTAGAAAGGGAGGTTTGAGGATTTAATTTAATTATTTGAGGTGATTAAGAAATGAACTCATTTAAGTTATTAAATTAAGGGGTTAGCTCACTAAATTATTTAAAGGATTAGTAAGGCTTTCAAGGATTATTAGTTGACTAGATAATCAACATTTCCCTTTATTTTATCATGCATTTTTCGGCCACCCTTAGTTGCTAGAAGATTCATTTTCCAACTCATCAACTTTGACCAATTCTTTGCATGTAATTAGTAGGATAATTCTAGGATTTTTGGGAGCACAATTTAATTAATTAATGGACATATCCTAGACTAGAAAATAAGCAAAATTTCGGCCACTACCTCCTAGAAGCATCCACCAACTCATTTGATATCAATTCAAAATTTAAAATTCAAAGGGGAGTGGACTTGGTCTTGATTCTTCCTTATATTGTGCACCCTTCTCCTCACCCCTCATAACCATTTTTCCCCCCCTCTCCTTTTCGAAAATTCAGAGTGAATTCACACTCATTTTCAGTAGAAAAATCGTGAGGTACCTAGCCAAAAAAAAGAGAGAAAAATCGAGAGCAAGGTAAGGTAGAAAAGAGAAGCGCTCCACCTCCTCCGTGCCGCGTCGTCGTCGTTTCGTTCGTTTTCTTTCGAAACGAAACCAGGCATGTCTAGATTTCTTTCAAACCTCAATCAAGTCATATTATCATTTATTTTTCAGTACATGATCATGTTTATTCAAGTAAAAATCGAGATCCAAGTCAAAACATTTTGAAACCACACATGCAGAATTTTCGATTTCCTTTGCAAGCTTCACGATTTCTTTTGGTTTGTGAGTTTCAGGTATTGGATCGACTCCAGGCTCCCAAGGCGGCTTGTATACATGTAGTAGGATGCATTAGGACCATGTTGGTCCATTTAAACCAGCCCCATGCTTGCTGGAAATTCAGAATGACAGCAACCTCCCCATAGGTGCAGAAATGTTGTTCGAAAAATTCAGTTTCTTGTCATGGAGGAAGGATCTGATCTTGGCTGCCCCAAGGGCCTATAGCCATGGTTGGATCACTTCCCTAGCAAGTCTAAGACGTGACTAAGTTGCCCTTTTGGTGGCTTGGTCCATGGTTCATTGGTTTTTAATAAAAATATCACAACAGCCCCTATACCATTTCGGCTACTTCGGTTGGACAGCTTTTGGTTTCGGTTTGTGTTTGCTTGGTGTGAATCTTGGTTGGCCTATGGCCCTTAGCCACGGTTCATATCATGCTCCTATATGTCTAGATCGTGCCATGGTCAATCAAATGACCATTGGAACGACACGAGACATCGATCATAGCATAAACACTACACACGCATGCACGTTGCTCTCGGTTGGACCCTTCGGTTGAGTTATGGTGTGATGCGGATTGTGGCTGGCCTAGGGCCCTTAGCCATGGTTCAAATCATTCCTTGGGATGTTGGTAAGAGTCTCTGGCCGGTGGTTCACTCCCCTAATGGCCGATAGTCTCGAAACCAACGCAAGTCTTGTAGTTGCGCAGCTGCTGGAAATTACAGCAAGTTGCTGTGTCGGTTCAGAGGCTCGTTCGAGTTCTTGGTTGGCTTTTAGCCCATGGCCTTGGACTGGACAGTGCCTCATTGAGTTAGGAAGGTCATGTTTTTGACCGTTTGTCATTTGGATCATTTTTGATGTCGTACGAGAATTTACGGTGCAATGTGCCAAATTGACTCTCGAAAGAGCGTTTCGTGTTTTGGCCTCCATTCCACCTAGATTTCGACCCTATCATTTTAGGAACATTATTTTATGATTTTTCAGCGTATATTAATCATGAATATACGTCGGTTCAGTGTCGGTTCAGGTTGGCTCGGAGTCATGATTAAATGCGAAGTCATTAGGCGTCATAGTCGCATCTTTTGAACGTAAATTGCGTAATTGGTCAAGTTTAAGCTATTGCATATATTTCGTGGCACAGTTAGGTTGCAGCAAGCCTGGGAACGATCCAATCCAATCCAGTTGGTAAAATTACAGGAATTTTCATTATGCCAGTTAATTATTTTACGTGCATTAAATAGAAAATGATTATTTTTGAGATTTATGCGATATGGCTTGTGGTTCATTCACTATGTGGGAGTGTTATTTTATACGGTCGCTAGTGACCGATCAGTTCAGTATGGTACCACCCGGTCGCCAGTGACCGGCCAGCTCATTTCAGTTTCAGCCTCCCCGGTAGCCAGTTACCGATCAGTTCAGCTTAGTGCAGTGGCCACAGGCGTAAAACATAATCTCGACAGAAAATTTTATCAGTTATTTCAGTACAGGCTCCAAGGAGCAAACATTTTTACTGTGATTATCAGTTCAAGTATGCACGTATTATAATTGCTTAGTACAGATTATTTTCAGTATGCCTCAGGACATGATATGTTAACTCATGCATATTTTTCAGATTTTTACTCGTTACCTGTGTTATTATGCATGCTGAGTCTTTAGGCTCACTAGACTTGATTGTTGTAGGTACTGATGAGGCCAGGGCCGAGGGCAGGGACCAGTGAGCCAGCTTAGGTCGGCAGTAGTGGCACCCGAGGACCTCAGAGCAGCAGTTGTTAATTTTTTTCCGCAAACAATTTTATCAGTCGTTGGATATTTTTAAATCGTTGTTGTTGGCAAAACTTTAATTTTCTTCCGCTGCAATATTTTGAAATATTGAACTTGATTCACCAGTGATTTTATGAATGAGGTCATTTAAGTTCTTTTAAAAAGAAAATTTTTAATTTTCCGCAAATTTTCAAGAAAGGAGTTTTAGGCCCTTCACATTAGTCCTTATGACCCGGGACAACATTGAGACTCTATGTGCTAGCATTACACTTTGACTTGTTTACCGACTCTCATGGGGTCATCAGATAGCAAGGTTGGGTGTTTTGTCGAAACATATAGGAGTCGATGCATTGTAGTCGGGGATTCACCGCTTACCTTCGGGTATGGATATCCTATGTGAATTCATGTGTATGTAGTATGAAATCTCTGATCAGAGTATAGTAGTAATTATGAAAGAGGTTTCATAGATTACATCATCGTTGCAACTACGACATGCCACATAGTATCGATTTATTGACAACTTTCGATATACCAATGGTTGTTGAATCGGTCGGGATATATGAGTTGAAGGGACCGTACTGTACGCTAACAATAATTGAATGGTTCTTGCAGGCACTATCATTTGATACCTAGGGAATCATGTAAGCGATGCTGCTAGGCGTTTAACATGATTGGTTGAGTACTATCAGACTTGAGTTCTGACGTTCTTGTTATCAAGGAGTTGATAAGTAAGAATGGAGCAATTGGGGTATGCTCATATAAGGACATGTTTAGTCCGAATCAAATTGAGATGTGAACCCACGACTAGTTGTAATATCCAAGCCTGGTGTACGGTACGGTTTAAGATTTCGTATGATCATTGACTATTTGGTTAAGTTTAAGTATAGTTTTGAAGTTAAGAGTTGTGATTTATGGTTTATAGTATTGTTGATATAAGTGTTGTGTAGTTGTGTAGTAGCATTGTTGCGATTTAATTCATGGTAATTTGTATGTTGAGCCAATTGGTATGAGGCCAATTGTGGTGGTTAGATATGATTTATAGGTGCAACTTTCTTGTTGAGAATGTTGCCAAATTATGAGGAGAAGAGACATTGCGATTCGAATTTAGTTGCAAAAGTTTATTGTTGGCTACAGAGGAGAGTTCATGTAGAACCCGTAAGTCAGTAGACGTATAAGCCATGCATAATTCTAGATTTTTAAATTTAATTGACTTCATTGCATGATTATTTTAAATGCATTTATTTGAAGTTAATTATTCATTATTTCAGTTCAGTAGTTTGATTTTTAGCATTTCAGTTATTTCAGTGAGGCCGGACTGGAGTTGGAGTTTTGAGATAGAATTTAAGATTTGAGAAATATTTCAGAAGTTAATTTAGCTAGCAAGTAAGTTCATTTAAGTTAAAAAGAAGTTTAAGGAATTATTTAAGTTAGTTGAGGATTTTAATTTAATTATTGGAGGTGATTAAGATATGAGTTCATTTAAGTTATTAAATTAAGGGGTTAGCTCACTAAATTATTTAAAGGATTAGTAAGGCTTTCAAGGATTATTAGTTGACTAGATAATCAACATTTCACTTTATTTTATCATGCATTTTTCGGCCACCCTTAGTGCTAGAAGATTCATTTTCCAACTCATCAACTTTGACCAATTCTTTGCATGTAATTAGTAGGATAATTCTAGGATTTTTGGGAGCACAATTTAATTAAATAAATGGACATATCCTAGCCTAGAATCAAGATAAATTTCGGCCACCACCTCCTAGAAGCATCCACCAACTCATTTGATATCAAACCATAATTCAAAATTCAAATTCAAAAGGGAGTGGACTTGGTCTTGATATGATCCTATTTTTGTGCACCCTTCTCCTCACCTTCATAACCATCACTACCCCCTCCACCTCCACCGAAAATAAGACCCCTTTTCAGTAGAAAAAACGTGAATAACAGCTAGGGAGAAAGGGAGAAAAATCGAGAGCCAAGAAAGGTAGAGAAGCAAGCCACTCCGTCTCCTCCGCGCTGTCTCGTCTCTTCTTTTCGTTTTCTTTCAAAACGAAACCAGGCATGTCTAGATTTCTTTCAAACCTCAATCAAGTCATATTATCATTTATTTTTCAGTACATGATCATGTTTTAGCAAGCAAAAACCGAGATACATGTCAAAATATTTTGGAACACACATGCAGAATTTCGGCTCTTCATGGCAAGCTTCACGTTTTTCTGAGTTTTGATGGTTTCAGGTATTGGATCGACTCCAGGCTCCCAAGGCGGCTTGTATACATGTAGTAGGATGCATTAGGACCATGTTGGTCCATCCAAACCAGCCCCATGCTTGCTGGAAATTCAGAATGACAGCAAGTTCCCCATAAGTGCAGTAATGTGATTCGAAATTTCAGTTTTGTGTCAAGGGTTGTGGATCTGATCTTGGCTGCCCCAAGGGCCTTTATCCATGGTTGGATCACTTCCCTAGCATGTCTAAGACGTGACTAAGTTGCCCTTTTGGTGGCTTGGTCCATGGCTCATCGGTTTTTAAATAATCAACAAGAACAGCCCCTTTCCCCATTCGGCCCTTCCATTTTTCAGCATATGGTTCGTTTCTTTTGTTGCTTGGTATGGATCTTGGTTGGCCTATGGCCCTTAGCCACGGTTCATATCATGCTCCTAGATGTCTAGATCGTGCCATGGTCAATCAAATGGCCATTGGAATGACGCAAGACATCGATCATAGCATAAACACTACACACGCATGCACGTTGCTCTCGGTTGGACCCTTCGGTTAAGATTTGGTGTGATGCGGATTGTGGCTGGCCTAGGGCCCTTAGCCATGGTTCAAATCATTCCTTGGGATGTTGGTAAGAGTCTCTGGTCGGTGGTTCACGCCCCTAATGGCCGATAGTCTCGAAACCAACGCAAGTCTTGTAGTTGCGCAGCTGCTGGAAATTACAGCAAGTTGCTGTGTCGGTTCAGAGGCTCGTTCGAGTTCTTGGTTGGCTTTTAGCCCATGGCCTTGGACTGGACAGTGCCTCATTGAGTTAGGAAGGTCATGTTTTTGACCGTTCGTCATTTGGATCATTTTTGAGGTCGTACGAGAATTTACGGTGCGATGTGCCAAATTGACTCTCGAAAGAGCGTTTCGTGTTTTGGCCTCCATTCCACCTAGATTTCGACCCTATCATTTTAGGAACATTATTTTATGATTTTTCAGCGTATTTTAATCATGACTATACGTCGGTTCAGTGTCGGTTCAGGTTGGCTCGGAGTCATGATTAAATGCGAAGTCATTAGGCGTCATAGTCGCATCTTTTGAACGTAAATTGCATAGTTGGTCAAGTTTAAGCTATTGCATATTTTTCATGGCACAGTTAGGTTGCAGCGAGCCTGGGAACGATCCAATCCAATCCAGTTGGTAAAATTACAGGAATTTTCATTACGCCAGTTAATTATTTTACGTGCATTAAATAGAAAATGATTATTTTTGAGATTTATGCGATATGGCTTGTGGTTCATTCACTATGTGGGAGTGTTATTTTATACGGTCGCCAGTGACCGATCAGTTCAGTATGGTACCACCCGGTCGCCAGTGACCGGCCAGCTCAGTTCAGTTTCAGCCTCCCCGTTAGCCAGTTACCGATCAGTTCAGCTTAGTGCAGTGGCCACAGGCGTAAAACATAATCTCAACTGAAAATTTTATCAGTTATTTCAGTACAGGCTCCAAGGAGCAAATATTTTTACAGTGATTTCCAGTTCAGTTATGCACGTATTATAATTTCTCAGTACAGATTATTTTCAGTATGCCTCAGGACAGGATATTTTATCACATGCATATTTTAAATTCAGATTTTTACTCGTTACCTGCGATTTATGCATGCTGAGTCTTTAGGCTCACTAGACTTGATTGTTGTAGGTACTGATGATGCCAGTGCCGAGGGCGGGGACCAGTGAGCCAGCTTGGGTCGGCAGTAGTGGCACCCGAGGACCTCAGTGCAGCAGTTGTTATTTTATTCCGCAAACAATTTTTATCAGTCGTTGGATAATTTTTAAATTGTTATTGTTGGCAAAACTTTATTTTCTTCCGCTGCTATTATTTTAAACATTGAACTTGATTCCCCAGTGATTTTATGAATGAGGCCATTTAAGTTCTTTTAAAAAGAAAAAATTTTTAAATTTTCCGCAAATTTTCAAGCAAGTAGTTCGAGGGCCTTTGCAGTTGGTATCAGAGCGGAGGTTCTGTATAGGGTTTCACTACTACTGACCGCGAGAAGCTCACGAATCCACGTCTTCGGTCTGTAAGTTTTTTTCAGTTCAGCATTTTGTTCAGCATTTCAGTTATAGCATGAATTATTTTGTCAGCATGCTTCCAGATTTTCAGTATTTCATAGTTCATTTAAAATAAAGTATGGAATTATGCATGTTAGTTACGTATGGGTTATGTTGGAACAGTATGCCCCCTAGACGCATTTTAGAGCGCAACAGAGAGGAGGAGCCTCGCCGAGAGGACAGAGAGGAGCATAGACCGGAGGGAGACCTACCACCTCCTCCACCGCCACCACCGGACATGAGTGCCCAGATGTTAGCTGGGATGGCACAGTTCTTCGCACAGTTTGCGGGGGGCAATGCCGCAGCCGTAGCCGCAGCCGCAGCAAGGCCGACAGGGCCCGAGGCTGTTTATGAGCGATTCATGAAGATGCGCCTGAAGGAATTCTCTTGGACATTTGACCCAATGGTTGCCGAGGGGTGGATCAAATCCCTCGAGGTTATCTTCGATTTTATGGAGCTGGGGGACGCAGACCGAGTCCGATGTGCCACCTACCTGTTCACTGGAGACGCCCGCTTATGGTGGGAAGGAGCTTCGGTAGCCCTGACATTGGCTACACTTTCTTGGACCCGCTTTACGGAGGTTTTCTACTCCAAGTATTTTGCTAAGGAGGTTCGCACCAGGCTGACCACCGAGTTCATGAGCCTGAGACAGGGGGATATGTCAGTTACGGAGTTTATCCGTAAGTTCGAGAGGGGCTGTCACTTTGTGCCCCTGATCGCGAATGATGCCAGAGCCAAGCTGATGCACTTCCTGGTGGGTTTACGGCCGATCTTGCGCCGGGATGTTAGGGTATCTGACCCTGCTACTTATGAGATTGCCGTCTCCAAGGCCTTAGCCGCAGAGCAGGATCTGCGGGATATCGAGAGGGATCGCCAGGGCAAGCGCCCAGTCCAGGCACCGCACCGCCCTCCTCCTCATCAGCATCAGCAGCAGAATAAGAGGCCTTTTCATGGACCGCCCAGGAACAGAGGCCAGCAGCAGCAGCAGCGGGGACGCCCAGCCCCGAGGACTCAGGAGCACCCAGTCTGTCCCAGGTGCTCACGTCGCCATCCTGGAGCATGTATGGCTGGCTCAGGAAAGTGTTTTAAGTGTGGCAGTCCAGACCACATGTTGCTGCAGTGCCCTCAGAGGAATCTGCCTACCCAAGGCAGAGTTTTTGCTCTCCATGCCGCGGAAGCCAACCCGGAGACTATGTTGTTGACAGGTACCTTTAAACTTTAAGTTATTATTTGAATTTCCGCGTTTTGGGAATCGGGATTTAGATTTTGAACTTAGAACTGTTATAGGATTGCATGCTCTACTCAGATTTATTTCGGGGAAATTAAGCTAGAGGAACCTAGACCTTTGCGTGTCTATAAGTTTAGATCTTGTAGTGGGATTCAACTTAGAGCTCCGCTCTTTCAGGGAGAATTTTTATATCTGGTTCCGCTACCAAGGCCTTGATAGATTCAGGGGCCACTCACTCATTTATTTCGGAGGTCTTTGCAAACTTTCTCAAGATCCAGACCATTGGGCTAGATACAGCCTTTTCAGTAGTGTTGCCGTCAGGCGAGGAGATGACAGCTACCAATGTTATCCGAGATATAGACCTTGAGCTGCACGGTAATCTTGTTTATGCGGATCTGATTGTGCTACCGATGCCGGAATTTGACATCATTCTAGGGATGGACTGGCTATTGAAGAACAGAGTGTTGATAGACTTCCAGCGGAGATCCGTTCTTGTCCGACCGCCTGGAATGGAGCAGTTCTTATTTGAGCCGGACAGGTACATTCCTTTACCGCGCATTATTCCTTATGTTCAGGCTAGGAAGCTCATGCATAGAGGGTGTCGGGCATTTCTAGCAACCTTTTTATCTGTCCCCGAGGAACCCAGCCAGTCAGCCTCAGATGTTCCGATAGTTAGAGATTTCTTAGACGTTTTTCCCGAAGACGTCTCTGGTATGCCACCAGAGAGAGAGGTGGAGTTTTCCATTGAGCTTATGCCAGGTACGGCTCCGATATCTAAAGCGCCATACCGACTAGCACCGACAGAGATGGCAGAGCTTAAGAAGCAGATCCAGGAACTTCTCGACAAGGAGTTCATTCGCCCGAGCTTTTCTCCATGGGGCGCGCCAGTCTTATTCGTGAAAAAGAAGGATGGCTCGATGAGGCTTTGCATTGACTACCGGGAGTTGAACAAGGTTACAGTGAAGAATAAATACCCACTGCCGAGGATTGAGGATCTGTTTGACCAGTTGCAGGGAGCTTCGATTTTCTCCAAGATAGATCTGCGTTCCAGTTATCACCAGTTGAGGGTGAGAGATGCTGATGTCTCGAAGACAGCTTTCAGGACTCGTTATGGCCACTACGAGTTCCTAGTGATGCCGTTCGGTCTGACGAATGCGCCAGCGATCTTCATGGATCTCATGAATCGCGTATTTCAGCCGTACCTCGACCAGTTTGTGATAGTGTTCATAGATGACATTCTCGTCTACTCCAAGAGTCGGGAGGAGCACAGCAGGCATCTGACCACAGTGTTGCAGACATTGCAGAGACATAAACTATTCGCAAAGTTCAGTAAGTGCGAATTCTGGTTAGAGAAGGTGGCGTTCTTGGGCCACATTGTTTCTAGCAGTGGCATTGAGGTAGACCCGGCGAAAGTTGTAGCAGTCAGAGATTGGGTTGTGCCTCAGAATGCATCAGAGATCCGCAGTTTTCTTGGGCTAGCAGGATATTACAGAAAATTCATCCAAGGATTTTCCTCTATTGCCGTTCCACTCACAGCACTGACAAAGAAAAATGTGAAGCTTGTGTGGAGCGAGGAGTGTCAGAAGAGCTTTGATACTTTGAAGCAAGCTCTTATCTCAGCACCCGTTTTGGCTGTACCGTCAGGATCTGGTGAGTTTGTCCTTTATACCGATGCTTCGAAGCTTGGTTTAGGTGCAGTTTTGATGCAGCATGGGAGAGTGATAGCGTATGCTTCTCGATAGCTGAAAATCCACGAGAAGAATTACCCTACCCATGATCTGGAGTTAGCGGCCGTAGTTTTTGCTTTGAAGATTTGGAGGCACTATCTGTATGGAGAGAAGTGCCAGATCTTTACCGACCATAAGAGCCTCAAGTATTTCTTTACGCAGAAGGAGCTGAACATGCGTCAGAGACGTTGGTTGGAGCTTGTGAAAGACTACGATTGTGACATTAGCTACCACCCGGGTAAAGCTAATGTAGTTGCGGATGCTTTGAGCAGGAAAGTCGCAGTGATGGCTCATTTGACGATTCAGAAACCTCTTCAGATCGAGATGCAGAGGTTTGATCTTGAGACTTACCCTCGAGGTAGAGTTCCTCGTTTATCTACCTTGACTATCCAGTCCTCTCTTATTGACCGTATTCGCAGCGGTCAGGCAGCAGATGAGCAGTTGGCACAGTGGAAGAAGAGAGATGAAGCTAAGGGCAGTGTTTTGTATACAGTCAGCGACGGTATTGTGAGATACCGAGATAGGATATGGGTTCCTAGCAGTGATTCTATCCGAGCAGACATCTTATCAGAGGCCCATACGTCCCCGTACTCCATTCACCCTGGGAGTACGAAGATGTACAAAGATCTGCAGCTATTGTATTGGTGGCCAGGGATGAAGAAGGACATCAGGCGTTTTGTATCCGAGTGCCTGACTTGCCAGTTAGTGAAGGCCGAGCATCAGAGACCAGCAGGTTTGCTCAAGCCTCTTCCTATTCCCGAGTGGAAGTGGGAGAACATTACCATGGACTTTGTGACCGGATTGCCGAGGTCAGCCAGAGGATCGAATGCTATTTGGGTGATTGTAGATCGTCTTACCAAATCAGCGCACTTCTTGCCTATTAAGACGACTTTCACCATGGTTCAGTATGCAGAGCTGTATATCCGAGAGATAGTCCGACTCCATGGTATTCCAGTTTCTATCGTATCCGACAGAGATCCCAGATTCACTTCCTCGTTTTGGAAGAGTTTGCATTCGACTTTGGGTACGAAGTTGCTGTTTAGCACAGCTTTCCATCCGCAGACAGATGGACAGTCGGAGCGAGTTATTCAGATCTTAGAGGATCTTCTCCGTGCTTGCGTCATTGATTTCTCTGGGAGTTGGGAGTTGAACTTACCATTGGTAGAGTTCACCTATAACAACAGTTTCCAATCGTCTATAGGTATGGCTCCGTATGAAGCGCTGTATGGTCGCAAGTGTAGATCTCCTGTTCATTGGGATGAAGTAGGAGAGAGAGCAGAGTTGGGTCCAGAGATTGTTCAGCAGGCAGCAGATGTAGTAGTCAAGATCCGTGATAGGATGAGGACTGCTCAGAGCCGACAGAAGAGTTATGCCGATCAGCGGAGGAGAGAGTTAGAGTTTGCAGTGGGCGATCATGTCTTCGTGAAAGTGGCACCTATGAAGGGTGTCATGAGATTTGGCAAGAAAGGGAAGCTCAGTCCGAGATTCATTGGACCGTTTGAGATCCTCGACAGAGTTGGGACGCTAGCGTATCGTGTGGCTCTTCCGCCAAATCTGGCCGGAGTACACAATGTCTTTCACGTCTCCATGCTGAGGAAGTATATGGCAAATCCTTCGCATGTGCTGAATTTCGAGCCGTTGCAGCTTACTCCGAACTTATCTTATGAGGAGAGACCCGTGCAGATCCTAGACAGACAGGAGAAGAAACTTCGGAACAAGTTGGTTAAGCGAGTCAAAGTCAAATGGCTCAACCATTCAGAGGAGGAAGCTACGTGGGAGTCTGAGCCGGAGATGAGAAGTCGATACCATGAGTTATTCGGTGAGTTCTAATTTCGAGGACGAAATTTATTTAAGGGGGGAAGGATTGTAGAACCCGTAAGTCAGTAGACGTATAAGCCATGCATAATTCTAGATTTTTAAATTTAATTGACTTCATTGCATGATTATTTTAAATGCATTTATTTGAAGTTAATTATTCATTATTTCAGTTCAGTAGTTTGATTTTTAGCATTTCAGTTATTTCAGTGAGGCCGGACTGGAGTTGGAGTTTTGAGATAGAATTTAAGATTTGAGAAATATTTCCAGAAGTTAATTTAGCTAGCAAGTAAGTTCATTTAAGTTAAAAAGAAGTTTAAGGAATTATTTAAGTTAGTTGAGGATTTTAATTTAATTATTGGAGGTGATTAAGATATGAGTTCATTTAAGTTATTAAATTAAGGGGTTAGCTCACTAAATTATTTAAAGGATTAGTAAGGCTTTCAAGGATTATTAGTTGACTAGATAATCAACATTTCCCTTTATTTTATCATGCATTTTTCGGCCACCCTTAGTGCTAGAAGATTCATTTTCCAACTCATCAACTTTGACCAATTCTTTGCATGTAATTAGTAGGATAATTCTAGGATTTTTGGGAGCACAATTTAATTAAATAAATGGACATATCCTAGCCTAGAATCAAGATAAATTTCGGCCACCACCTCCTAGAAGCATCCACCAACTCATTTGATATCAAACCATAATTCAAAATTCAAATTCAAAAGGGGAGTGGACTTGGTCTTGATATGATCCTATTTTTGTGCACCCTTCTCCTCACCTTCATAACCATCACTACCCCCTCCACCTCCACCGAAAATAAGACCCCTTTTCAGTAGAAAAAACGTGAATAACAGCTAGGGAGAAAGGGAGAAAAATCGAGAGCCAAGAAAGGTAGAGAAGCAAGCCACTCCGTCTCCTCCGCGCCGTCTCGTCTCTTCTTTTCGTTTTCTTTCGAAACGAAACCAGGCATGTCTAGATTTCTTTCAAACCTCAATCAAGTCATATTATCATTTATTTTTCAGTACATGATCATGTTTTAGCAAGCAAAAACCGAGATACATGTCAAAATATTTTGGAACACACATGCAGAATTTCGGCTCTTCATGGCAAGCTTCACGTTTTTCTGAGTTTTGATGGTTTCAGGTATTGGATCGACTCCAGGCTCCCAAGGCGGCTTGTATACATGTAGTAGGAATGCATTAGGACCATGTTGGTCCATCCAAACCAGCCCCATGCTTGCTGGAAATTCAGAATGACAGCAAGTTCCCCATAAGTGCAGTAATGTGATTCGAAATTTCAGTTTTGTGTCAAGGGTTGTGGATCTGATCTTGGCTGCCCCAAGGGCCTTTAGCCATGGTTGGATCACTTCCCTAGCATGTCTAAGACGTGACTAAGTTGCCCTTTTGGTGGCTTGGTCCATGGCTCATCGGTTTTTAAATAATCAACAAGAACAGCCCCTTTCCCCATTCGGCCCTTCCATTTTTCAGCATATGGTTCGTTTCTTTTGTTGCTTGGTATAGATCTTGGTTGGCCTATGGCCCTTAGCCACGGTTCATATCATGCTCCTAGATGTCTAGATCGTGCCATGGTCAATCAAATGGCCATTGGAATGACGCAAGACATCGATCATAGCATAAACACTACACACGCATGCACGTTGCTCTCGGTTGGACCCTTCGGTTAAGATTTGGTGTGATGCGGATTGTGGCTGGCCTAGGGCCCTTAGCCATGGTTCAAATCATTCCTTGGGATGTTGGTAAGAGTCTCTGGTCGGTGGTTCACGCCCCTAATGGCCGATAGTCTCGAAACCAACGCAAGTCTTGTAGTTGCGCAGCTGCTGGAAATTACAGCAAGTTGCTGTGTCGGTTCAGAGGCTCGTTCGAGTTCTTGGTTGGCTTTTAGCCCATGGCCTTGGACTGGACAGTGCCTCATTGAGTTAGGAAGGTCATGTTTTCGACCGTTTGTCATTTGGATCATTTTTGAGGTCGTACGAGAATTTACGGTGCGATGTGCCAAATTGACTCTCGAAAGAGCGTTTCGTGTTTTGGCCTCCATTCCACCTAGATTTCGACCCTATCATTTTAGGAACATTATTTTATGATTTTTCAGCGTATTTTAATCATGACTATACGTCGGTTCAGTGTCGGTTCAGGTTGGCTCGGAGTCATGATTAAATGCGAAGTCATTAGGCGTCATAGTCGCATCTTTTGAACGTAAATTGCATAGTTGGTCAAGTTTAAGCTATTGCATATTTTTCATGGCACAGTTAGGTTGCAGCGAGCCTGAGAACGATCCAATCCAATCCAGTTGGTAAAATTACAGGAATTTTCATTACGCCAGTTAATTATTTTACGTGCATTAAATAGAAAATGATTATTTTTGAGATTTATGCGATATGGCTTGTGGTTCATTCACTATGTGGGAGTGTTATTTTATACGGTCACCAGTGACCGATCAGTTCAGTATGGTACCACCCGGTCGCCAGTGACCGGCCAGCTCAGTTCAGTTTCAGCCTCCCCGGTAGCCAGTTACCGATCAGTTCAGCTTAGTGCAGTGGCCACAGGCGTAAAACATAATCTCAACAGAAAATTTTATCAGTTATTTCAGTACAGGCTCCAAGGAGAAAATATTTTTACAGTGATTTCCAGTTCAGTTATGCACGTATTATAATTTCTCAGTACAGATTATTTTCAGTATGCCTCAGGACAGGATATTTTATCACATGCATATTTTAAATTCAGATTTTTACTTGTTACCTGCGATTTATGCATGCTGAGTCTTTAGGCTCACTAGACTTGATTGTTGTAGGTACTGATGAGGCCAGGGCCGAGGGCGGGGACCAGTGAGCCAGCTTGGGTCGGCAGTAGTGGCACCCGAGGACCTCAGTGCAGCAGTTGTTATTTTATTCCGCAAACAATTTTTATCAGTCGTTGGATAATTTTTAAATTGTTATTGTTGGCAAAACTTTATTTTCTTCCGCTGCTATTATTTTAAACATTGAACTTGATTCCCTAGTGATTTTATGAATGAGGCCATTTAAGTTCTTTTAAAAAGAAAAAAATTTTTAAATTTTCCTGCAAATTTTCAAGCAAGTAGTTCGAGGGCCTTTGCAGTTCACCCGCACTATTTTATGCAGTGTACCCGCGGTATGGTCAGTGCACCCGAATTGAAAAAGAGACCGCACCCGCGGTGTCTGGGCAGAACCTTCAGCGTACCCGCTGTCAGTTTTACAGCGCACCCGCGGTCGTCATTTTTGGATTTTTGGATGAGATGCCGAAGGCATAGCGCACCCGCGGTGTAGAAGGCAGCGCACCCGCGGTCGATGAATATTATAAGTGTGAGGACCCTGGACGCTAATTCATTCCTTAATCGTCTTTAAGAATAATTCAAAAAATTATAATAAACAGGGTCTAAATTTTTTTTTAACATACAAAGCGGAAACGTAATGTAATTCAATTCATATTAAATATTAAACATAAACATACAAATCTTGTATTATCTAAAATGAATTCAAATAGGTTCAACTATATATCAGTGCTGAGTCCTAAGTTGTTTCGAAGCCTGGATCTCCACGCTATCTAGTCCAGCCTCGTTCTCTTCTTGACCCTGATTCTATCCCACCTATTGCCATGCACACATACAAACAAGACAACAGCCGGATAACTCCGGTGAGAATTACATTCTCAGTATAAATCATGTATACATGCAATCATAAAAACAATATAAAAGCATATAACAGATATGTCTAACATGTATTCAAATCAGAATACAAATCCATATCAAGAATAAATCATATTCTAAACATGTACCATCATCAGGAACATAATTCATCATGTACCATATTCAGGAACATAATCAACATAAATCAATATAACTGTCAATTAGACTCATGAATCCACATTTTAGACTAGACTCAATCCTAGTCTAGGGATCCCGGTTCCAGATGTGGTTATTCACATATCGACCAACAGTAATAGAAAAGACTCAAGTTCTATCCACGTCGATATGATATTGTGGGGACCCGGGCTCTAACTCAATTCCTTTCGGAATTAATAGGATCTTTATTCAAAAATGTGGGTCAAAATTTTGCTTTTTAACATTAATTCAAATGTAAACACTAAACATAATATCTTTCTTTATTTATTTACAACACATATAATATACATGTCATGTCTTACTACCAACACATCACTAGGGTTTAATACAAACCATAAACTACAAGTAGTACAAATCTAGTACAACATCACTAGTGATCTTCTGCGCTCGTGATCACCACGCTATGTCCATCTCTCATCTCTGTCGTGACCCTGATCCTGCCCCACCTGTTGTTATGCACACATACAGACATAACAACAGCCGGAAACTCCGATGAGAACAAATCCCAGTATAAAACATGTATACATGCTGATACGAAATCATAAATCATGCATGAAAGCAATAACAATGGCTCCATAGTCTATGAAACCGATCTATCTAAACATGCAACTCAAATCAAATCATGTCCTGACTCGAATCGACTCTACTATAGGGATCCCGGTGTGAATAAGACGTCACTGTATGTCACTTACCCTCCCAATCGGGGTAACTGTCCGTCTTATTCCTAGACTTCGGTCAAGTCTGTATCGAATGTCTGCAATCGGAGTGAATCTGATCCGAAGCGTCGATACCACCGAACATCTAGTTTGGCAAGTCTGCCAATGACTCTCCTATCTCAAAGGCTTGAATATAAATCTATAAACAAGGCATCATCATATCAAGAGATTTGAATATAAATCTATAAAAAATCACAATCATATCAAAAGATAAACAATAATTCTAGTATGTGATTTTGTTGTGAAACTCAAACTAAATCTCATTTGAGTTGTGTCTTCCCCAAACAAAACATGAATTATACCTTCTTGTCGTCGAATAAATCGAAGTCTCGCAGTAGGGATATCGAACCTGTCAATCCAAATCTGAAATGACAATGTTGAGATGCACAATATCAAATCACAACTCAAACTAATACTAGTATAGCTCAATATCAAATCTTGATACAATTCGACTGTATAACGGCATAGTTTCTCGCTACCGATCCATTCAAATCACAACATATCTCAACAATCATAATCCTCAACTCATAATCAGCACAATCTATGTGTCATATCTCAAAATCTGCATAAGCTCATGCACATGTAAGCTGGAATTCCATACAAATTGCATACGACATCCAATAACCGATCCGTTTACGATTCCACGACATCTATAATCTCAAGAACATATAATCACAAACCCTTTTGGAGCCCTTGTCAAGAGGAACAAGAATCTCAACTTGGATTAAAGTTTGGATATGTAATTCTTTCAAAATCACAACCTTAAAGCATAAGGAGTTGAAGTTTCTCCCCCCTCTCTCACGTTTTCAGCTGATGGAAATGATGAAAGTGAAGACTCAGCACAATTAGATATATATATATGCCATGTGTCTTCATGGAATTCAAAGGTGGATTTCTCGCATGCAGCACCGCGGGTGCGGTCACTCTTTACCGCGGGTGCGCTATGCCCACTGGCATGCCTTTCATTTTCTGAAATTCGACGACCGCGGGTGCGGTACATATAAGACCGCGGGTGCGGTTACGTTTGCACCGCGGGTGCGGTGTCATTTCTGTAAATAATTTCCAACTCTCTAGTCCATCAACCGCGGGTGCACTCGTTCTTGGACCGCGGGTGCGGTGACCCTACTGTAACATGACTAATTTTCTGTCCATGCACCGCGGGTGCGGTGCTTCTCTAGGCGCGGGTGCGGTCCCTTTCTTCAAGCAACACTTCATCTTTTTATTTTATCCACATACAATCTAGGGCATTACATTTCCCCCCCTCTTAGATATTAGTTTGTCCTCGAACGTGAAATCAATTAATCAAAGTATGTACAAACAACAGTAAAGTCAAAAGCTGAATAAATACTCACATCATGAGAATAACTCGGGATATTTCTGTTTCATATCTGCTTCTGTCTACCAAGTCGCTTCCTCGGTGCCATGACGACTCCACTGGACTTTCAATAGTGGAATAGTCTTCGTTCTGAGCTGTTTTTCTTTCCGATCAAGAATCTGTATCGGTTGTTCAACATAACTCAATGTCTGATCTAGCTCAGCTTCGTCAGGCTGAATGACATGAGAATAATCTGGCATGTATCTACGCAGCATCGATACATGAAAAACATCATGTATCCCAAATAGAGACGGAGGAAGAGCCAATCGATATGCTCGATCGCCAATCTTTTCAAGAATCTCGTATGGACCGATGTATCCAGGAGACAATTTCCCGCGTTTGCCAAATCGGACAACGCCTCTGAAAGGAGAAATCTTCAAGAATACTCTGTCTCCCTGTTCAAATACTAACGGTCTATGTCTGATATTGGCATACTTGGCCTGTCTATCCTGTGCCGTCTTCATTCTTTTCTGAATGATCTTCACCTTCTAAGTCATTTCCCGAATCATATCAGGCCCAAGTTCTGGTACTTCAGATATATCATCCCAGTACAACGGAGATCTACACTTCTTGCCATACAAGGCCTCAAACGGTGCCATCTCTATGCTCGTTTGATAGCTGTTGTTGTACGAGAATTCACATAACGGTAGTGAATCTTGCCAACTAGTGCCGAAATCTAGCACTACCGCTCTCAACATGTCCTCTAAAGTCTGGATAGTCCGTTCTGACTGTCCATCGGTCTTAGGATGATAAGCAGTACTCAGGTGTAATGTCGTACCTAAGGCTTGCTGCAGACTGTGCCAAAAGTGAGAAGTGAATCGTGGATCACGATCTGATACGATAGATTTCGGCACACCATGTAATCTAAATACCTCTCTGACATACAATTCTGCCATCTGATCGTGTCGATATGTCATTCTGTATGGAATAAAACACGCTGATTTGGTCAATCTGTCAATAATGACCCAAATCGCATCACAGCCCCGGGATGATCGAGGTAACTTCGTCACGAAATCCATGGAAATGTGATCCCATTTCCATTAAGGAATAGACAAACTCTGAAGTAAACCTCCGGGCTTCTTTCTTTCGGCCTTCACCTGTTGGCAATTTAAACACTTAGACACAAATTCGGCAATGTCTGACTTCATCTGTTTCCACCAGAACTGTGTCTTTAGATCGTTATACATCTTTCTGCCACCAGGGTGAATGCTGAACCGACTACAGTGCGCTGCTGACAATATCTGTTGTTTCAACTCTGAAACATCTGGCACTACAATACGGTTATTCACATACAGGACAAAATCACGTACTTGATATTCAGACTGATGTCCTGATCTGACTATCTGAATTGACTGCTGTATATTCTGATCTGTTCTTTGTGCCTCTTTAATCCTTATAATCAAATCTGGCTCAACTTGAATCGAATCAAGTCTCAGCGGTCTACTATCTGTGTCAAATGCTAAACCAGACAAACAACAATCTTCAACTAAATTCGAAACACCTATCGTCGATAAGGATAGGGCACAAACCTTTCGACTCAAGGCATCTGCTGCTGCATTTTACATTCCCTGGATAGTACTTGATCTCGCAATCAAAATCTTTCAGTAGATCAAGCCATCTACGCTGCCTCATGTTCAACTCTGACTGAGAAAACAGATATTTCAGGCTTTTATGGTCAGAATAAATTTCAAATTTCTCACCATAAAGATAATGACGCCAGATCTTCAAGGCAAATACGATAGCCGCCAATTCAAGATCATGAATGGGGTATCGAATCTCGTGTGGCTTCAGCTGTCTAGAGGCATATGCGATCACATGACCACGCTGCATGAGAACACATCCCAGCCCTCTGTGAGATGCATCACAATATACAACAAAATCACCAGTACCCGAAGGAATCATCAAGACAGGTGCACTGGTCAGCCTCTTCTTCAACTCTAGGAAACTAGATTCACAATCCGCAGACCACACAAACGGCGCATTTTTCTGTGTCAACTGGGTAATCGGCTTCGCAATACTGGAGAAATCTTTGATGAATCGTCTATAGTACCCTGCTAGACCCATGAAACTGCGTATCTCTGGCACAGAAGTCGGTCTCGGCCAATTGATCACAGCTTCCACTTTACTCGGATCTACAGAAATACCGTCTCCAGATATGATATGACCCAAGAAGACAACCTGTCTCAGCCAAAACTCACACTTTGACAGTTTCGCATATAATCTTTCATTTCTCAATGTTTGCAACACAATTCTCAAATGATTGGCATGCTCATCCAAATTCTTAGAGTACACCAAAATATCATCAATAAAAACAATCACAAATTCATCTAAATACCTATGAAATACACGGTTCATTAGTCCCATGAACACCGCTGGAGCATTCGTTAAACCAAAAGGCATGACAATAAATTCGTAATGTCCATACCTGGTTCGGAATGCTGTCTTTGGTATATCAATATCTCGTACTCGCAGCTGGTGATATCCAGATCTCAGATCGATCTTGGAATAGATATACGATCCCTGCAACTGATCAAATAAGTCGTCGTTACGAGGCAAAGGATATTTGTTCTTTATCGTTGCCTTGTTCAGCTGCCTGTAATCTATACACAATCTCATAGAACCGTCTTTCTTGCGCACGAATAGCACTGGAGCACCCCAAGGAGATACACTAGGTCTGATATATCCCTTGGCTAGCAAATCTTCTAGCTGTGCTTTCAATTCGTTCAACTCGATAGGTGCCATTCTTTACGGAGCTCTCGAAATAGGAACGGTACCTGGAATAAGATCAATACTAAAATCTACCTCTCGGGCTGGAGGTAACCCTGAAATCTCGTCAGGAAATACATGTGCAAACTCCCGTACTACTGGCAAATCTGCCAATGCCGGGCTCGATTTCAGTAAATCTACTGAATAAATAAGGAACCCTTCTGCTCCTTGCTGCAACAATCTACTCATAGTCAGAGCAGATACTAAGGGAATCCGAGATCTGGAACCCTTACCATAGAATTTCCACTCCTCTGTCATTTCAGGTCTGAATCTGACAATCTTGTGAAGACAGTCTATGGTGGCTCTGTACTTAGTCAACATGTCAATCCTGACAATACAATCAAAATCAGATAAACCAAGTACAACACATTCTAAATCGATCTTATGCCCTTCAAACTGTAGTACACAATGTCTAACTGAAGTCACAGATATCAGACCACTTCCCAACGGAGAAGAAATAGACACTACAGTAGACAATGACTCTACAGGCAATGCATGTGTCAATGCAAAACGTTTTGATATGAATGTATGTGATGCACCTGTATCTATCAATACATATGCAGGATAACTGCAAAGAAAACAGTTACCTGCAATCACATCGTCTGGTGCATCTTGGGCTTGCTCTTCCGTCAATGCAAATACCTGAGCTTTTTGTGTGGGAGGTTGGCTCACTGTCTGGCCACCTCTAGCTCTAGGTTGGGACTGTGTAGGCGTGGGCTGGAAGGAATGGACAGACGAAGCTTGCCTCTCAGGCTGAGTCACTGATGCTGATGACCCTGCACTCTGAAATCTCTGTGCACCTCTCCGGGGACAGACTCTGGCAAAATGTCCCTGTTGCTTACATATGTTACATCTGCCCATCACTTCCTGACACTGCTCTGTGGCATGTCGGCCTCCACAAGTAGTGCAATACACACCTGTCACATCTATACTCTAGCCAGGACCTCTCTGTCTTGACCCACTGGAGCTCGATGAACTGCTCCCTGCTCTCTTGAATTGCTTACCCTTAGCTTTCAAAGAATCTTTCTTCCCACTACTACTGATTCCACTATCAAATCGAGGAGGAGGTGGTGGAAACTATGTGGCGAACGGTGGCGGTCTCTGACCCTGAACACTATAGGAAGCTCCTCGCTGCCTAATCAAGCCAGCCTCTGCTCCCTTCGCTCGATTCAGCGCCTTAGAAAAAGTGTTGGGTCGCCCCGTGTTCACTAAAGTGAAGATATCCGGATTCAAACCATTATTGAACTGATCGGCCACTGCCTCATCATTCCCTGCTACGTGACGTGCAAATCGAAGTAAGGATGAGAATTTGGCAACATACTCCTCTATGTTCCACTGGCCTTGTCTCAAGTTGGCGAACTCGGCCCCTTTGTCTTTTCGATACGACACTGGAAAGAAACGTTGATAAAATTCATCTTTAAAGACTTTCCAAGTAATATCAATACCTCGATGTTCTAAGGCTCGTTTCGCCGTTAGCCACCAACTCTTGGCCACTTCTTGCAATTGATGCCTAACCAGCTTCACTCTACGTTCATCTGTATAGGCAAGTGATTCAAATAACATCTCTATATCATCCAACCAGCTTCCGCAATCCACTGCATTTTCTGTGCCCTTCAAGGTAGGTGGATGGAATGATTGAAATCTCCTCAACAAAGTCTCCATCGGTGTCGCAGTAACGTCCATCTGAGTACCTGACGTACTACCCTGTTCCGGCACTTGACCTACAGCTGGTTGTGGTATTCTTCTAGGCGGCATATCTGATTATTAAACAGATTAGGATACAATCTATACAATCTGTCTCAGCCTTCCTCTGATCATATACCTCTGATCCAGAATCGGTTCTGATTCAGTATTTACAAGTATATGATGTAAATCAACTCAGATAGAATACAACATATAATAGGGAAAGCATTAAATCATGCTAGCATATCAAAAGCAAGGAAGAAGACTCGATCTACCCCGCTCATTCTATTCTATCTCAGTCTACAGAACCCACTGCTTTGATACCACCTGTTGTGGGGACCCGGGCTCTAACTCAATTCCTTTCGGGATTAATAGGATCTTTATTCAAAAATATGGGTCAAAATTTTGCTTTTTAACATTAATTCAAATGTAAACACTAAACATAATATCTTTCTTTATTTTTTTACAACACATATAATATACATGTCATGTCTTACTACCAACACATCACTAGGGTTTAATACAAACCATAAACTACGAGTAGTACAAATCTAGTACAACATCACTAGTGATCTTCTGCGCCCGTGATCACCACGCTATGTCCATTTCTCATCTCTGTCGTGATCCTGATCCTGCCCCACCTGTTGTTATGCACACATACAGACATAACAACAGCCGGAAACTCCGGTGAGAACAAATCCCAGTATAAAACATGTATACATGCTGATACGAAATCATAAATCATGCATGAAAGCAATAACAATGGCTCCATAGTCTATGAAACCGATCTATCTAAACATGCAACTCAAATCAAATCATGTCCTGACTCGAATCGACTCTACTCTAGGGATCCCTGTGTGAATAAGACGTCACTGTCTGTCACCTACCCTCCCAATCGGGGTAACTGTCCGTCTTATTCCTAGACTTCGGTCAAGTCTGTATCGAATGTCTGCAATCGGAGTGAATCTGATCCGAAGCGTCGATACCACCGAACATCTAGTTTGGCAAGTCTGCCAATGACTCTCCTATCTCAAAGGCTTGAATATAAATCTATAAACAAGGCATCATCATATCAAGAGATTTGAATATAAATCTATAAAAAATCACAATCATATCAAAAGATAAACAATAATTCTAGTATATGATTTTGTTGTGAAACTCAAACTAAATCTCATTTGAGTTGTGTATTACCAAAACAAAACATGAATTATACCTTCTTGTCGTCGAATAAATCGAAGTCTCGCAGTAGGGATATCGAACCTGTCAATCCAAATCTGAAATGACAATGTTGAGATGCACAATATCAAATCACAACTCAAACTAATACTAGTATAGCTCAATATCAAATCTGGATACAATTCGACTGTATAACGGCATAGTTTCTCGCTACCGGTCCATTCAAATCTCAACATATCTCAACAATCGTAATCCTCAACTCATAATCAGCACAATCTATGTGTCATATCTCAAAATCTGCATAAGCTCATGCACATGTAAGCTGGAATTCCATACAAATTGCATACGACATCCAATAACCGATCCGTTTACGATTCTACGACATCTATAATCTCAAGAACATATAATCACAAACATATCTGAATTTCCTCCACATGTTAACTTCAAAACATGCTGAAAAGATATAGAAAGTATACCCTTTTGGAGCCCTTGTCAAGAGGAACAAGAATCTCAACTTGGATTAAAGTTTGGATATGTAATTCTTTCAAAATCACAACCTTAAAGCATAAGGAGTTGAAGCTTCTCCCCCCTCTCTCACGTTTTCAGCTGATGGAAATGGTGAAAGTAAAGACTCAGCACAATTAGATATATATATATGCCATGTGTCTTCATGGAATTCAAAGGTGGATTTCTCGCATGCAGCACCGCGGGTGCGGTCACTCTTTACCGCGGGTGCGCTATGCCCACGGCATGCCTTTCATTTTCTGAAATTCGACGACCGCGGGTGCGGTACATATAAGACTGCGGGTGCGGTTACGTTTGCACCGCGGGTGCGGTGTCATTTCTGTAAATAATTTCCAACTCTCTGTCCATCAACCACGGGTGCACTCGTTCTTGGACCGCGGGTGCGGTGACCCTACTGTAACATGACTAATTTTCTGTCCATGCACCGCGGGTGCGGTGCTTCTCTAGGCGCGGGTGCGGTCCCTTTCTTCAAGCAACACTTCATCTTTTCATTTTATCCACATACAATCTAGGGCATTACAGATATCGATCAAAAGTAATAGAAGAAGCTCGGATTCTATCCACATCGGTATAGTATCGATCACCAGTAATAGAAGAAACTCCGATTCTATCCACATCGATATAATATCGATCATCAGTAATAGAAGAAGTTATAATTCTATCCACATCGATACGGTACCGATCACCAGTAATAGAAGAAGCTACAATTCTATCCACATCGATAGCCATCATCCAGTGACAGACTTTGGCACCATCGCCAATACACTATCTTGTGACATCGTGCAATGTGCCCGTGGCGATCCCACCACTATCAGGCACTTCTGTCACTAGATTAATCGTCTAATACCTGCTGTCTATAAATCAAGAGAACAAGTACATTAATCAAATCAATACAATAAGGTAAAGTATGTGATTTAGGGAAACTCGAGCCAAACCTCACTCGAGTTGTGCAATCCCAACTCAACATTAATTTATACCTTTATCTTCTCTGTCTGACGAAGACGAAGTCCCGAATTCAACTCTGTCCATACCCAATCTGATATTGACAATCGAATAGATACAATATCAGTATATAACTCACTTCAAAACCTGTTCTGATAAATACTCAAATCAAAACATAATCTGATCAATGCCAATCGACATATGATACCACAATACCATCTCAACTAATAACGAGTCTGATCAATATCAATTTACGGATGTTTCGACGGCATAACAATACAACCTCGATAACCCCGTCAATTTCAACATCACAGATATAATACCAGAACTCATAATCAATATCGGTGCAACTCATAATTTCAATAACAATACAAATCTGATATCGAATCTCAATTAATCAATTCCAAAAATCATAACAATTACATAACCAGTCTGTTCTTTAATTTGACTTCGATTATACGATGTCCACTGTATCAGAAACACCATATATGATTCCTATTCAATTCTGACAACATCATAATTTAAAATCATGTCTAAACGTAACAAAAATTACGTCCCGTTGAAGCTGTCGTCGTTAGGAACATGGTACTGTACTCGGATTCGAAAACAGACGGACGGATTGCTCGTAACTTAAATTTCACCCGAAGCTTCACTCGATTTCTTTCTCTTTCAATTCTGAGGAACAAATTTCTTGTATATACATATATATATACACGTTGCACCTAAAAATACAAGTGGCTTCTTCATGTTCTGCATGTCGCGCGCACAAGGTCGCGCATATGCGCCGGTAGTTCGAACCAGCATCTTTTGTCTGATCGCGCATATGTGCTGATCAATTCCACGCATATGCGCCGAACATTCTGCCCATCACGTGCATGTGTGCCATCTACGTCGCGCATATGCGCCGAACTCTCTGGAATTCTCCCTTGGCTTCTCGCATGGCTCGCGCATATGCGCGCCTTCCGCCGCGCATGTGCGCCGAACTCTCTGGACTTTCCGCGCATGTGCGCGCATTCAAGCCGCGCTTGTGCGCGCATGGTTCTGTCTTCCTCGCGCATGTGCGCCCATACACGTCGAGCATGTGCGTGGGGACTCTTCTTGCACCTCATGTCAAATCTTCTTTCGGCTCTCCCGGTCTTATCCGTTTCGTCTATAATCATCTCAATTAATAAATAAATCATTTCAGATTAATCTCAGATTACAGTATTAAAATCTCGGGCCTTACATTTCTCCCCCTGTAAGATATTATTTCGTCCTCGAAATCATAGGCAATCAAATCAGATAAAGAAGAAATGTATAATAGAGGTTAATTCAGGAAAACTTATTCTATAAAATCATTCTGAAATCCCAATCTCATATCAGATTCTGTCTCTTTTAATGCCCAGCTAACTTTACCGTATTTCCAACAGCAGAATAGTCTTCATTCTGAATCTTCATTCTTTCACGCATCCTTGATTTCAATCTGAAGAAGAATTCAAGAAGTATAATATCCTCATACTACTTAAGATCATTCTGATAAAATTAATTGCAAATACTGGCTATACAACATCCGTATATACCAATCAATAACTCCTCAACCCAATCTCGGCTTCAAATACAAACAGTCATCACCTGACGTTGGCATATTTCATATCAAATTCCGAGCTACCTTCCTTTGCTTCCGAATCCGTTTCATTTTCTTTATCAGATCTTTGATCCCGTCAAATCCAATCTCAGGCATCACCGCAGTATTATCCCCATACGAAAGAAATCCGCAGTTCTCACTGTACAACACCTCGACTAGAGCTATCTCGATACTCATCTAATAGCTATTATTGTACAATAATTCATAAAGTGACAAGACATCAGGTCACTAGTGCTAAATCCAGCACTACAGTTCCTGGATATCCTCCAGTATCTAGATAGTTCGCCCCGACTATCCATCAATCTATAAACCATAGAAAAAAAATTCCTGCTATATATTCTGCCAAAAGTATAAAATCAACCAAAAATCACGGTATGATATAATTACCTCTGGCATTCAATACAATCTGACCCATTTTTTGACATACCTCTCAGTCGTCTTGTGTAAGGTCCGAGATTTTATTACTGTTATCTGAGATTAATCTGAAATGATTTATTTATTAATTGAGATGATTATAAACGAAACGGATCAGATCGGGAGAGCCGAAAGAAGATTGGACATGAGGTGCAAGAAGAGTCCCCGCGCACATGCTCGACGTGTATGGGCGCACATGCGCGAGGAAGACAGAACCATGCGCGCACACGCGCGGCTTGAATGCCCGCACATGCGCGGAACGTCCAGAGAGTTCGGCGCACATGCGCGGCGGAAGGCGCGCATATGCGCGAGCCATGCGAGAAGCCACGGGAGAATTCCAGAGAGTTCGGCGCATATGCGCGACGTAGATGGCGCACATGCACGTGATGGGCAGAATGTTCGGGGCATATGCGCTCAATTGATCAGCGCATATGCGCGATCAGACAAAAGATGCTGGTTCGAACTACCGGCGCATATGCGCGACCTTGTGCGCGCATATGCGCGCGACATGCAGATTAAAAATCAGCCACGTTTCATTGGCATGAGATTTGATATATATATATACACATATATAAGAATTGCACGTCTCTCCCTCAAAAAATTCAGAAAAGGGTCGAAGCTTTGGAGAGAAAAATCCTTTAGCCTTTTAGATTTGTGATTGTGAGAAATCCGGCAGTCTGAATTGTAATCCGACTTCAATACTGTGTTCCTATCAACGCAGGCTACAACTGGACGTAAGTTTTGTTACGTTTAGATACGATTTGAAATTATGATGTTGTTAGAATTGAATAGGAATCATATATGGTGTTTCTGATACAGTGGACATCGTATAATCGAAGTCAGATTAAAGAACAGACTGGTTATGTAATTGTTATGATTTTTGGAATTGATTGATTGAGATTCGATATCAGATTTGTATTGTTATTGAAATTATGAGTTGCACCGATATTGATTATGAGTTCTGGTATTATATTTGTGGTGTTGGAATTAACGGGGTTATCGAGACTGTATTGTTATGCCGTCGAAAAATCCGTAAATTGATATTGATTAGACTCGGTATTGGTTGAGATGGTATTGTGGTATCATATGTCGATTGGCATTGATCAGATTATGTTTTGATTTGAGTATTAATCAGAACAGGTTTTGAACTGAGTTATATACTGATATTGTATCTATTCGATTATCATTATCAGATTGGGTATGGACAGGGTTGACTTCAATACTTCGTCTTCGTCAGACCGAGAAGATAAAGGTATAAATTAATGTTGAGTTAGGATTGCACAACTCGAGTGAGGTTTGACTCGAGTTTCCCTAAATCACATACTTTACCTTATTGTATTGATTTGATTGATGTACTTGTTCTCTTGATTTATAGACAGCTGGTAATAGACGAGTAATCTTGTTACAGAAGTGCCTGATAGTGGTGGGATCGCCACGGGCACATTGCACGATGTCACAAGATAGTGTATTGGCGATAGTGCCATTGTCTGTCACCGGATGTTTGGCTATCGATGTGGATAGAATCATAACTTCTTCTATTACTGATGGTCGATATCATATCGATGTGGATAGAATCGGAGCTTCTTCTATTACTGGTGATCGGTACCGTATCGATGTGAATAGAATCATAACTTCTTCTATTACTGATGGTCGATATCATATCGATGTGGATAGAATCGGAGCTTCTTCTAATACTGCTGATCGATACTATACCGATGTGGATAGAATCGGAGCTTCTTCTATTACTGGTGATCGGTACCGTATCGATGTGAATAGAATCATAACTTCTTCTATTACTGATGGTCGATATCATATCGATGTGGATAGAATCGGAGCTTCTTCTAATACTGCTGATCGATACTATACCGATGTGGATAGAATCGGAGCTTCTTCTATTACTGGTGATCGGTACCGTATCGATGTGAATAGAATCATAACTTCTTCTATTACTGATGGTCGATATCATATCGATGTGGATAGAATCGGAATTCCTTCTAATACTGCTGATCGATACTATACCGATGTGGATAGAATCCGAGCTTCTTCTATTACTGGTGATCGATACCATATCGATGTGGATAGAATTGGTATTTCTTCTATTACTGGTGATCGATATGGAATGCTAACATCTGGAACCGGGATCCCTAGACTAGGATTGAGTCTAGTCTAAAATGTGGAGTCATGAGTCTAATTGACAGTTTATATTGAGTTATGTTGATTATGTTCCTGATGATGGTACATGTTTAGAATATGATTTATTCTTGATATGGATTTGTATTCTGATTTGAATACATGTTAGACATATCTGTTATATGCTTTTATATTGTTTTTATGATTGCATGTATACATGATTTATACTGAGAATGTAATTCTCACAGGAGTTATTCGGCTGTTGTCTTGTTTGTATGTGTGCATGGCAACAGATGGGATAGGATCAGGGTCAAGAAGAGAACGAGGCTGGACTAGATAGCGTGGAGATCCAGGATTCGAAGCAACTTAGGACTCAGCACTGATATATAGTTGAACCTAGTTGAATTCTTGTAGATAATACAAGATTTGTATGTTTTGTTTAATATGTAATTTGAATTGAATTACATTACGTTTTCGCTTTGTATTTTTTAAAAAAAATTTAGACCCTGTTTATCATAATTGTTTGAATTATTCCTAAAGACGATTAAGGAATGAATTAGCGTCCGGATCCCCACATCTTGTCATATCTGTACGTCATCCTGTACAATATACATATGCAGATTTGAACAATCGTTCAATCATAACCACATTCTGGTACATTCTTGGCACGATTTCGGTAAGTCTATCACCAGATCCATAGAATTATACTCATATTTCTATTCAAGAATCGATAATCTGTATATTCAATCTCCTGGTTTCTATCTTCCTGTCCTCATCTGTCAGCGATTTAGACATTTCAATACAAATTCTGACATAACTGATTTCGTTTATTTACATCAAAACTGTCCGTTCGAATTATCACACATTTCATGTTACCAGAATAATACTGAATCTACTACTGTGTGCATCTGACAATACCTGTTTTTTCAAATTCGAAATATCTGGCACAAACAAATCAGCTAATTATATAAAATAAAGCATTACCTACCTGGTATTCTGATTGACACACTGTTCTGACTATCAAAATCAAGTTCTGAACAATCTGATCAAACTTCGGAACTGCTGTAATTATCAACATCAGCTCTGAGCCGGCTTGAACGTTCTGAAGTTCTGCCATTATCAATGTCGTTTTCAGCCACTGATCACTGTCTCGACTGTGCTACAATCAATCAGTATACTATCTTCAGATATCACAGACTCTGAATACAATCTGTTGCAATCTGGATTCATAGCTGAACAATTCTGTATACAACAATCTCAGTTCCCAGAATATTCAATACAAATTTCAACTGTTCGATTCAATCAATCATACGCTACAAATATATCAAAATATCATAGATAAAACGAGCATAAGGTCATCAGAACACTTCGGAACACAGGATTTATCAACCCATACACAGAACTGAAGTATTTCCCAGAGAAACACATAATCAGATGTAACTCTAACTCTCAGGCAGTAAATCTTCTAACCGACATTTCAATTCTTTCAATCCAATCAATATCATTCTGTACAGAAGCCTAAAATGAAATTCATACCTGATATCAAATCAAGGCTGAAGTCGCCCTCCCTGATATAAGACAAACCCGGAATTTCATTTGGAACGACTATAGCAACTCTCCTGCTACTGACAAATCATTTCCAGATAGGTTCAACTTCAGTAATCAACGGAATACATAAGGAATTACTCCACTCTTTTCAATAATCATCGAATCATACATAATACGGATATCAAGGAATTCAAAATCGAGAATCATTACTGTATATCATTCGTTCATCGGCCATTTCAGGTTCGAATCTTACCATCTCCTGACAAGAATCTATAATAGTTCTGTACTTGTTAGCATATTAATATCAATAATGTAGTCAGAATCAGATAACACAAGTACAATACAATCTAATTCAATCTCATTCTCTTTTTACTGCAGTACACAATATATCACAGAATTCACTGATATCAATTCCTTTCCCCAAAAGGTAAAAAGATCAATACTACAATAATACAGACCCAGCAGGTACAACATATATCAATACAACTCAGTCAAAGATAATCGTAGGGAATGCATTAGTATATATCAATACATATGCAACATAATCATAAAAGATTATTACCTGCCACTATATCATTACGTGTATCCTGGGTCTGTTCCTCGATCACTACCACCAGATGATTCTGCTCCCTGAAATCTTCGGGAACCTTTCTGTAGACAGACTTTACCAAAGTGTCCTGGTTGTTGACAAACATGACAACTACCAAGTACACCTCGGCATTGCTCTGTGGGATGCCTTCCTCCACAGGTTCTACAATAAACTCCGGTGTAACTCGGGCTAGAACCACTAGAGCTAGATGAACCGCTCCCTAACTTCTTGAACTGTTTCTTTCGAGTTTTCAGCAAATCTTTCTTCCCACTCGTATTGCAGCTATCCAATCGGAGAGGGGATTGTTGTGTCTGGGGTTGCATTGCACACAACCTTTCTTGTTGTCTAATCAGACTCGCCTCAGCTCTTTTTGCTTTATTCAAAGCATCAACAAACTGATGGGGTCGTTCTACCTTTATCAAGGCAATTATCTCAGAATTTAATCCATTGATGAACTGATCAGCTATAGCTTCATCATTCCCAGCTATCTGAGGAACAAAACGGAGTAAAGTAGAGAATTTAGCAACATATTCTTCAATATTCAGTGGGCCCTGTTTCAAATTCTCAAACTCTGCTCTCATGTCCTCTCAGTACGATCCTGATAAGAATCTTCGATAAAATTCAGCTTTAAAAACTTCCCACGTAATCACCGTACCCCGTGGTTCTAATACTCTTTTGGTTGTAATCCACCAACTCCTAGCGACCTCGCGTAACTGATTGGACACCAGTTTAATTCTCCGTTCATTTGGATAATTAAGTGAATCAAACAGTATCTCTATATCATCTAGCCAATTCTCACACTCCACTGACGTCTCATTACCCTTCAGAATCGGCAGTTGAAACGATTGAAACCTCTTCATCTGTGTTTCCATAAGAGTTTCTGTCTCATCCATCGGATCAATCGAAGTACTACCTCTTTCAGGAATTCTTCAAGGAGGTATATCTGCTTACCACAAAAGTTAGCCATCACATGAGAAAAAGCAGTAAACATAATAGCATGCTAGCATACACAATGTAATTCCACATTATAAGTAATCACATGCTAGCAATCACATGCAAGGGAAAAAAACTCAATCAACCCCGCTCACTCTCTTCTATCTCAATCTCAAGAACCTACAGTTCTAGAACCTACTGTTCTGGAACCTAATGCTCTGATACTACCTGTTGTGGTGACCCAGACGCTAATTCATTCCTTAATCGTCTTTAGGTAATTCAAACAATTATAATAACCAAGGTCTAAATTTTTTTTAACATACAAAGCGGAAACGTAATGTAATTCAATTCAAATTACATATTAAACATAAACATACAAATCTTGTATTATCTACAAGAATTCAACTAGGTTCAACTATATATCAGTGCTGAGTCCTAAGTTGCTTCGAATCCCGGATCTCCATGCTTTCTAGTCCAGCCTCATTCTCTTCTTGACCCTGATCCTATCCCACCTGTTGCCATGCACACATACAAACAAGACAACAGCCGGATAACTCCGGTGAGAATTACATTCTCAGTATAAATCATGTATACATGCAATCATAAAAACAATATAAAAGCATATAACAGATATGTCTAACATGTATTCAAATCAGAATATAAATCCATATCAAGAATAAATTCTATTCTAAACATGTACCATCATCAGGAACATAATTCATCATGTACCATATTCAGGAACATAATCAACATAAATCAATATAACTGTCAATTAGACTCATGACTCCACATTTTAGACTAGACTCAATCCTAATCTAGGGATCCCGGTTCCAGATGTGGTTATTCACATATTGACCAACAGTAATAGAAAAGACTCCAGTTCTATCCACGTCGATATGATATCGATCACCAGTAATAGAAGAAGCTCGGATTCTATCCACATCGGTATAGTATCGATCACCAGTAATAGAAGAAACTCCGATTCTATCCACATCGATATAATATCGATCATCAGTAATAGAAGAAGTTATAATTCTATCCACATCGATACGGTACCGATCACCAGTAATAGAAAAAGCTACAATTCTATCCACATCGATAGCCATCATCCGGTGACAGACTTTGGCACCATCGCCAATACACTATCTTGTGACATCGTGCAATGTGCCCGTGGCGATCCCACCACTATCAGGCACTTCTGTCACAAGATTACTCGTCTAATACCTGCTATCTATAAATAAAGAGAACAAGTACATCAATCAAATCAATGCAATAAGGTAAAGTATGTGATTTAGTGAAACTCGAGCCAAACCTCACTCGAGTTGTGCAATCCTAACTCAACATTAATTTATACCTTTATCTTCTCGGTCTGACGAAGACAAAGTCCCGAATTCAACTCTGTCCATACCCAATCTGATAATGACAATCGAATAGATACAATATCAGTATATAAACCAGTTCAAAACCTGTTCTGATTAATACTCAAATCAAAACATAATCTGATCAATGCCAATCGACATATGATACCACAATACCATCTCAACTAATACCGAGTCTAATCAATATCAATTTACGGATGTTTCGACGGCATAACAATACAATCTTGATAACCCCGTCAATTTCAACATCATAGATATAATAGCAGAACTCATAATCAATATCGGTGCAACTCATAATTTCAATAACAATACAAATCTGATATCGAATCTCAATTAGTCAATTCCAAAAATCATAACAATTACATAACCAGTCTGTTCTTTAATCTGACTTCGATTATAAGATGTCTACTGTATCAGAAACACCATATATGATTGCTATTCAATTCTGACAATATTATAATTTCAAATCATGTCTAAACGTAACAAACCTTACGTCCCGTTGAAGCTGTCGTCGTTAGGAACATGGTACTGTACTCGGATTCGAAAACAGACGGACGGATTGCTCGTAACTTAAATTTCACCCGAAGCTTCCCTTGGTTTCTTCCTCTTTCAATTCTGAGGAACAAATTTCTTGTATATACATATATATATATACACGTTGCACCTAAAAAGACAAGTGGCTTCTTCTTGTTCTGCATGTCACACGCATATGCGCGCACAAGGTCGCGCATATGCGCCGGTAGTTCGAACCAGCATCTTTTGTCTGCTCGCGCATATGCGCCGATCAACTCCGCGCATATGCGCCGAACATTCTGCCCATCACGCGCATGTGCGCCATCTACGTCGCGCATATGCGCCGAACTCTCTGGAATTCTCTCTTGGCTTCTCGCATGGCTCGCGCATATGCGCGCCTTCCGCCGCGCATGTGCGCCGAACTCTCTGGACGTTTCGCGCATGTGCGAGCATTCAAGCAGCGCATGTGCGCGCATGGTTCTGTCTTCCTCGCGCATGTGCGCCCATACATGTCGCGCATGTGCGCGGGGACTCTTCTTGCACCTCATGTCAAAACTTCTTTCAGCTCTCCCGGTCTGATCCGTTTCGTCTATAATCATCACAATTAATAAATAAATCATTTCAGATTAATCTCAGATTACAGTAATAAAATCTCGGGCCTTACAATAAGCGTGTTTTCGAGATTTAAGTGATTAAATACATGAGTTGGCTTCATTTCTCTCATTTCTTCTCCTCCATTCTCGATTTCTTCAGCAAGGGGTGAGCTAGGGTTCCATTTTCTTACTTTTGTGCTTTTGATTCAAGCTCCTACTTGGATTGTTGAAGTTAGATCAAGGTTCTTTTGAGTTCAAGGAGCTAAGGTAAGCTTTTGGTTTAGTTATTCTTTGGATTTTAATGTTGGGGAGAAATATTGGGTTTGTTGATTGTGTTGGTTTTATGGATTTAATGGTATGGTTGTTTGATTATTAAGTTGTTGATGGTTCTATAATTGGTTTATTGTTGTATGATTTGTATCAAGAGTATAGAACCAAGTGTTGCAAGGGTTGTAAGTACAATTCATTCCTTGTGCTCACATAATAATATATGTATTGTATTTCAATAGTTTTAACATGTTATTCCCGTCCGTTTTATTCATACTATGTATTAATACACTTTGTTGTATATTAGAGGCATTTTATGTCTCAATTATGTCAAAGGGAATACAGAAGAAAAGAGTATTCAGAGTGTTTGGTTTAGTGCCAAAAAGAGAGTTCAAATGATTTAATGGATTGATAGATTCATAGTCAAAGATTGCATGCAATTAGTTGATCAACGCCCATAGGCTTATATCCCGACAGAGTAATCGATTTATATCGATGGGATATAGGTACAGAGACAGAGATACTATCTAGATATCAATCCAACGGAGAAAAGAGAAATATCATCATTATTGTTATTCATACTATGATATTCATGTTTCAGAGTTGATGGTTTTTATTGATTTCAAATTCATGTTTTACAGAGTATGATATGTATAGTTTGTTATGTAAGAGTTCCACTTGCTGAGTTTTATAACTCATTCTAGATATTTCATGTGATGCAGATAAGAGCGACGGACCAGGACGTTGATTGGAGCCGATGTCATATGCATAGAAGATGGAAGGAAGAAGATATTTTGCTATACATGATCAAAATAATATTTTGTATTTTGGTGCAACACTTTATGGATCATGTATATACTTTTGATTGTACATTGAAATGTATTTTAAATCCTTCCTCCCTTCAAGCAAAATTTTTATTTAGAGTTCCGCTGTGATTTTTATTAATTGAGTCGAGTGGGTGTTACATAAGTGGTATCAGAGCCAAGTTCTTCGGACCAATGCATATGACTTCATCTACCTTCAACGGTCCGGGTATGTCTTCTTCTTCATCTATTTATTGTTATCAGTTTATATGTATTATGTGAGCACATTGTAGGAGTTATGCATCTTAAGAGAAAAGCTACAGAGGGTGAGGATAGCTCCTCATCGAGAGTTGACGACGAGTTCGGCAAGTTACTGAAAGAGCAAGCCAAGGTTCATAGTGAACATATTCAACAGTTGCTACGTATGCAAGGTTCAGGTCAAGGTAGAGGCCAAGTGAGAGGCCAAGGGATTCAAGCAGTTGGGACTGATGGGATCTTTACTGCTTTCAAGAGGATGGATCCGCCTGAGTTTGCAGGAAGTACCGATCCATTGGTGGCTGTAGAGTGGGTTAAAGCACTTGAGGCGATATTTGATCATCTCAAGTATGAAGACAAGGATAGAGTTGATTGTGCAGTATTCATGCTAGTCAAAGCTGCACGTATTTGGTGGAATGCTACCAAGGTAGGTGTTGATGTTTCGACATTGAAGTGGCAAGATTTCACGGATCTTTTCTACGACAAGTATTTTCCGGATGCACTTCGAGTTCGGAAGGTGACTGAGTTTTTAGAGCTTCGACAGGGAAGTATGAATGTTGACGAGTATATCTTGAAGTTTGAGGAGGGCTGTCTGTTTGACCCATATATTGCCTCAAATGACAAAGACAAGGGTGCTAATTTCATTAGAGGACTTCGAGCAGAAATCAGGAGGGACATCAATATGTCCAAGGCGGCGAAATTTAAAGAGATCGTGGCTAAAGCACTGTTAGCTGAGCAAGATGAGAAAGATATTGCTAAAGAGAGACAGGCGAGGCACCAGGCTATTGCTTAAAGAGGTCAAGGTTCGAGCTAAAGAGGACAAGACAGTTACAAGGGGAAAGGCAAGGTAGAGCCGACACTTCCATTTTGTGGGGATCCGGACGCTAATCATCTTCTTAATCATCTTTGGGATTTAATTATCAATTAAACTAAACAGGGTCTAAAAATTTTTCTTTTAAAACACAAGTGCGGAGCGTAATGGAATGTAACTAATATACATCTCAGTATATAAGTACAATAATGTACAACAATTATTCAAACTAGTCTAAGGTTCAACTACTAAATTTCAAGTATTAAACCAAGTCTACAATAAGTCCGGAATCACCACTCTAAACTCGTCTTCTCTCATCATCTTCTTGACCCCGATCCTATCCCACCTGTTGTCATGCACACATACAAAACAAGACGACAGCCGGATACTCCGGTGAGAATAAATCCCAGTATAAAACATGGTAGACATGCATATACACAATATAAATCATAAAGCATATTATCATGCATAAAATCAATAACAATAGGTTTCATAGTCTATGAAACCAAATCAAAATAAGCATGCAGTAACAATGGGTTCCATAATCTCTGAAACCAAAATAAAATAAGAACGCAACTCAATTCAATTCATATCTTGACTCAACTCAACTTTAACTCTAGGGATCCCGGTGTGAATAAGACGTCACTGTCTGTCACCTACCCTCCCAATCGGGGTGACTGTACGTCTTATTCCTAGACTTCGGCCCTTTCTGTATCGAATATCTACAATCAGAGTGACTCTGATCCGAAGTGTCGATACCACCGAACATCTAGTAATTTGGCGAATCTACCAAATGACTTTCCTATCTCAAATGCTTGAATATAAATCTATAAACAAAACATAATCATATAAAAAGATAAACAACAATTCTAGTATGTGATTTTGTTGGGAAACTCAAATTGAATCTCATTTGAGTTGTGTCTTCCCCAAACAAAACATGAATTATACCTTTGTCTTCCCGGTCTGACGAAGACGAAGTCTTGTATTCCAATCTGTCCATACCCAGTCTGACAATGACAATCCCATAAATACAATATCAGTATATTATTCGATTCAAAACCTGTTCTGATCAATACTCAAATCACTATATAATCTGATCCATATCTGAACAAGGTACAATCTAATTCATATCAACGATATCATCGAAATAATTACTGAATCTGATCACTTTAAATCAACTGATGTTTCGACGGCATAACAATACAGTTTCGATATCCCCGTCAATCTCAACATCACAGATATCATATCAGAATTCATAATCAGTATCAGTATAATTCATAATCTCAATATCTGTACACTTAAGATCAGTAACAACACAACTCTGATATCAAATCTCAATCAATATCTTTCGAAAATCATAACAATTGTATAAACAGTCTATTCTTTAATCTGACTTCAATTATACAATGTCTACTGTATTAGAAACGCCATATATGATTCATATTCAATTCTGTCAATATCATAATTTCAAATCATGTCCAAACGTAACAAAACTTACGTCCAGTTGTAGCTGTCGACGAGAGGAGTACAGTACCGTGTCCGGATTTAAAAACAAACGGATGGATTTTGCGTTACACACAAATTCTCACCCGAAAGGACTTGGAGCTTCTCGATTTCTTCCTCTTTCTTCTGAAGATTGGCTTGTTTCTTATATACATATATATACATACCAGGCATGTAGCAAGGCAAGTGGCGTCGCGCATGTTCTGCACATGCGCGCACAAAGTCGCGCATATGCGACGGTTGTTCGAACCAGCATTTTGTCTTCTCGCGCATATGCGCCAATCACTTCCGCGCATATGCGCCGAACGTTCTGCCCATCACGCGCATGTGCGCCATCTTCGTCGCGCATATGCGCCGAGTACTCTCCTAGCCTAATAGAAACCTCGCGCATATGCGCGCCCTCAAACCGCGCATATGCGCGCAAGGTTCTGTCTTCCTCACGCATGTGCGCCCAACACGTCGCGCATGTGCGCAAGGACTTCTCCTTTCATCTCTTTTTATTTTCTTTCGGCTTTCCCGGTCCAATCCGTTTCGTCTATAATTATATTAATTATCAACAATAGATTATAATAATCATCGCCAAATCCTTTCAAATTAACAGGATAAATTTCTTGGACCTTACATTTCTCCCCCTCTAAGACACGATTTCGTCCATGAAATCACAAATAATCAATTCAGATATCCAAATGAAACGTATAAAAGAGGTAACTCAGAAAACTCATCTCAATGAAATTATTCTGAAATCTCAGTCTTATATTAGATCCTTTCTGTCAAGTAGTCTCTTTGCTATTCTGAAAATCTTACTGTGTTGTTAACAACAGAATAATCCTTGTTTCTCTCTGATTCCAAACTGGAATAAGAATTCAAGAAGAATAATATCATAATACCCTCAAAATAATTCTGACAGAATCAAGCTCGCAATATTGGCTATACAACATCTGTATACCAATCAACAACTCATAACTAGTCAACATCATCAGCTGTTATCAAATCTGTTTATCCTAGTCAAGGATTTACTCAATCTTCGGCTTCAAATACCAACAGTCATCGTCCGACTTTAGCATATTTAGTCTGTTCATTCGAAGCTGGTTTTCGTTCTTTTCTGAATCAGCTTCATTTTCTTTATCAGATTTCTGCTTTTATCAAATTCAATCTCAGATATCACCGTAATATCATTCCCATTCAGAGGAAATCCGCAGTACTCACTGTACAATGTCTCATCTGTAGCTATCTCAATACTCGTTTGATAGCTATCGTTATACAATAATTCATATAGTGACAATATGTCTTGTCAACTAGTGCTAACATATAGCAGTACAATTCCATAAATATCTTTTAATATATGGATAGTACACTCTGGCTATCTATCAGTCAGTGGATAATATATGAATGAGTTCATGGTATGTTCTGCCACAATTACAAACTCAATCAAAATTCACAATCTGATATAAAATATTTCAACATCCTGGTCAATCTGACTATTTCTTTGACATCGATCTTTGTCATCTCGTCATGTGTGTACTTTATCTTGTACCACTACTAGATATAGATTGAACAATCTGTCAATCACAATCATATCATATCACAATCTGGAAAGTATTGCAGTGGTCTCATTACGAAATTCATCGAAATATACTCCCCATGTCTAGTCAGAATTATACCAATTCTGTAATAAATCTTCTGATTTCTATCTTTCTGTCTTCATTTATTGACAATTCAAACATTTCAGTACAATTTCTGCCAACATTTTAGTACAATTTCTATCATAATTGATTTAATCTGTCTATATCAAAACTGTGTGCCCGAATATTATCCATTCTCAGTTACCAAAATGAAAACTGAATCCACTATTGTGTGTTTCTGACACTATCTGTCATTTCAGATTCGAACTATTTGGTACAAACAAATCAGTTAATAATATAAAAAAATATATACCTACCTGGTATCCGGTTCTGACTATCGACATCAAATTCTGTCGTGCAATTCTGAAAGATTTGACATCACAAGATAATCATTCTCATATAGTACAAATCACATATCTGCCACTCTGATCGATGTTCTGCTCTGATTATCGAATTTAGTTCTGAACATTCTAGTTAAATCTCTGAACTGCCGTAATTCTCGAATTCAGCTCTGATTCAGTTTGAATAATCGATTACATCTTCACGTTGCCCAGATCAACTGCTATATTATCTACAAAGATGATATGCCCCCAAACCATACAATCCGTATCAAATACTTATCTAGAAGCTAACAATTCCCAAGCAGTTCAAAACATAATCGGATAAGATAATCTGCCAACTCAGACCAAAAATAAATTTCTGACATTTATGAAATTTCTGATCTTTCTGATATCGGTATCGTTCTCAGTCACTGATCACAATCTCAACTGTGTCAAAATCAATCGGTATATTAACTTCAGATATCGCTTATTCTGAATACAATCTGTTTCAAGCAAGATTCTTATCTGAATAATTTCTGTATAAAATAATCACAATTCTCAGAGTATTCAATACAATCTTCAATTGTTTGATTCAATCGATCAGACGCTGCGAATATATCCACATATCATAGATATAATAAGCATAAATCATTAGAATACCTCTGAACCCAGGATTTATCAATCTATAGACAGAACTGAATATTTCCAAGAGAAGCACTAAATCAAATGTAACTCTTGGTCAGTATTCTTCTACCGATATTTCAATTCTTTCAATTCATGCAGTGACATTTTGTACATTCAACATCATTCTGTACTGAATTCTAAAATACAAACAGTACCTGGTATCAATTCAATTCTGAAATCTATCTTCCTGATATAAAGCAAATCCAAAATCTTATCTAGGAAGACGTCAACCAACTCGTACATCACTTGGCAAATCTGCCAATACTAGGCTCGATTTCAGCATGTCTACTGAATACATAAGGATACCATCTGTTCCTTTCTGTATCAATCGAGTCATAAACAATAAAGATATCAAAGGAATTCTAGATCTAGAATCCTTACCGTGGAATTTCTACTCATCAGCCCTATCTGGTCTGAATCTTATATTTTTCTGGAAGGAATCTACAATAGTTCTGTACTTGTTCAGCATATTAATATCAATAATGCGGTCAAATCAGAAACACAAGTACATCATAATCTAACTCGACCTCATTCTCATCTTATCGTAGTGTACAATATTTCACAGAAATCTCTGATATCAATATTTCTTTCCCAAAAAGTAAGGGAATCAATACCACAGTACAAACAGACTCAACAGATACAGCATATCTCAATGCAACTCAGTCAAAGATAATCGTAGGGAATGCATTAGTATATATCAATACCTATGCAATATAATCATAAAAGAACAGTACCTACCACTATATCATCAGGTGTGTCCTGGGTCTGTTCCTCGGTCTTCTGCTCCCTAAAATCTTCGGAAACTTCTCCGAGGACAAACTCTAGCAAAGTGTCCCGGCTGTCTACAAATATGGCAACTACCAGTCATTCCCTGGCATTGCTCTGTGGGAAGTCTCCCTCCGCAAGTTCTACAATATACTCCAGTATAACTCGGGCTAGAACCACTGGAGCTAGACGAACCACTCAGTCCGCTCCCTAACTTCTTAAACTGTTTCTTTCGAGCTTTCAGCAAATCTTGCTTTTCACTCGTACTGCCTTTATCAAATCTAAGAGGGAGTTGTTGTGTTTGGAGTGGAATCACATCCAATCTTTCTCGTTGTCGAATCAGACTCACCTCAGCTCTTTTTTGCCCTACTCAAAGTATCAGCAAGATGGTAAGGTCGCTGCATATTTATCAATGCAACTATCTCCGAATTCAATCCTTTGATGAACTGATCAGCTACATCTTCATCATTCCCAGTTATCTGAGGAGCAAAAGGTAGTAGAGTAGATAATTTAGCAACATATTCTTCAATATTCAGTTGGCCTTGTTTCAAATTCTCAAACTCTGCTCTTTTGTCTTCTCGGTATGAAACTGAGAAAAATCTTTGATAGAATTCGGCTTTAAAGACTTCCCACGTGATCACACTACCACGTTGTTCTAATACTCCCTTGATTGTAATCCACCAACTCCTGGCGGCCTCTCGTAACTGGTTGGGCACCAATTTAATTCTCGGTTCATCTGAATACTTAAGCAAATCAAACAACAGTTCTATGTCATCTAACCAATTCTGACACTCTTCAGACATCTCAGTACCCCTCAAAATCGGCGGTTGAAACGACTGAAATTTCTTCAATTGTATTTCAATCGGATTTTCTGATATATCTATCTGTTCAACCGAAGTAGTGCCCCGTTCTGTAATTCTTCTAGGAGGTATATCTGATTACCAAAACCATTAGTAACCCAAATACTACAAACCTGTCCCATTCTTTCTCGGATCATTTTACTGCTGATCATGAATCAGATCTAATTCATACTCAATAATACATAATACCAACTCAAATCGGATAATCAGGTAAACATGTATTTCAAAGCAGTAAATCATAGTATCATGCTAGCATACATAATGTAAATCAACATTAAAATAAATCTCATGCTAGCAATCACATGCAAGGAAAGAAAACTCAATCTACCCCGCTCATTCTCTTCTATCTCAGTCTAAAGGATCTATCGCTCTGATACCACCTGTTGTGGGGACCCGGACGCTAATCATCTTCTTAATCATCTTTGGGATTTAATTATCAATTAAACTAAACAGGGTCTAAAAATTTTTCTTTTAAAACACAAGTGCGGAGCGTAATGGAATGTAACTAATATACATCTCAGTATATAAGTACAATAATGTACAACAATTATTCAAACTAGTCTAAGGTTCAACAACTAAATTTCAAGTATTAAACCAAGTCTACAATAAGTCCGGAATCACCACTCTAAACTCGTCTTCTCTCATCATCTTCTTGACCCCGATCCTATCCCACCTGTTGTCATGCACACATACAAAACAAGACGACAGCCGGATACTCCGGTGAGAATAAATCCCAGTATAAAACATGGTAGACATGCATATACACAATATAAATCATAAAGCATATTATCATGCATAAAATCAATAACAATAGGTTTCATAGTCTTTGAAACCAAATCAAAATAAGTATGCAGTAACAATGGGTTCCATAATATCTGAAACCAAAATAAAATAAGCACGCAACTCAATTTAATTCATATCTTGACTCAACTCAACTCTAACTCTAGGGATCTCGGTGTGAATAAGACGTAACTGTCTGTCACCTACCCTCCCAATCGGGGTGACTGTACGTCTTATTCCTAGACTTCGGCCCTGTCTGTATCGAATATCTACAATCGGAGTGACTCTGATCCGAAGCGTCGATACCACCGAACATCTAGTAATTTGGCGAATCTACCAAATGACTTTCCTATCTCAAATGCTTGAATATAAATCTATAAACAATGCATAATCATATAAAAAGATAAACAACAATTCTAGTATGTGATTTTGTTGGGAAACTCAAATTGAATATCATTTGAGTTGTGTCTTCCCCCAACAAAACATGAGTTATACCTTTGTCTTCCAGGTCTGACGAAGACGAAGTCTTGTATTCGAATCTGTCCATACCCAGTCTGGCAATGACAATCGCATAAATACAATATCAGTATATAATTCGATTCAAAACCTGTGCTGATCAATACTCAAATCAGTATATAATCTGATCCATATCTGAACAAGGTACAATCTAATTCATATCGATGATATCATCGAAATCATTACTGAATCTGATCACTCTAAATCAACTGATGTTTCGACTGCATAACAATACAGTTTCGATATCCCTGTCAATCTCAACATCACAGATATCATATCAAAATTCATAATCAGTATCAGTATAATTCATAATCTCAATATCTGTACGCTTAAGATCAGTAACAACACAACTCTGATATCAAATCCCAATCAATATCTTTCGAAAATCATAACAATTGTATAAACAGTCTATTCTTTAATCTGACTTCAATTATACAATGTCTACTGTATTAGAAACGCCATATATGATTCATATTCAATTATGACAATATCATAATTTCAAATCATGTCCAAACGTAAAAAAACTTACGTCCAGTTGTAGCTGTCGACGAGAGGAGTACAGTACCGTGTCCGGATTTAAAAACAAACGGACGGATTTTGCGTAACACACAAATTCTCACCCGAAAGGACTTGGAGCTTCTCGATTTCCTCCTCTTTCTTCTGAAGATTGGCTTGTTTCTTATATATATATATATAGATACCAGGCATGCAGCAAGGCAAGTGGCGTCGCGCATGTTCTGTACGTTGCGTGCATATGCACGCACAAAGTCGCGCATATGCGCCGGTTGTTCGAACCAGCATTTTGTCTTCTCGCGCATATGCGCCAATCACTTCCGCGCATATGCGCCGAACATTCTGCCCATCACGCGCATGTGCGCCATCTTCGTCGCGCATATGCGCCGAGTACTCTCCTAGCCTAATAGACACCTCGCGCATATGCGCGCCCTCAAACCGTGCATATGCGCGCAAGGTTCTGTCTTCCTCGCGCATGTGCGCCAACACGTCGCGCATGTGCGCAAGGACTTCTCCTTTCATCTCTTTTGATTTTCTTTCGGCTTTCTCGGTCCAATCCGTTCCGTATATAATCATATTAATTATCAACAATAGATTATAATAATCATCGCCAAATCCTTTCAAATTAACAGGATAAATTTCTTGGGCCTTACACATTTGATCCAGAGAAGTCGTTGTGTCCCAAGTGCAGTAGGCATCATTGGGGAGAATGCAGGTTTGGTATTTACACATGCTACAGATGTGGTACTGCATGCCATATCGCCAAGGACTGTCCGAAGGGATCGAGTAAAAATAAGGTGCAGGGTCGCATCTTCACCATGACGAAGGAAGGTATAAACCATGATTCTTCTGTGATCTCTAGCACTATTTTAATTTCAGGCAGAGTAGCTACGACATTGATTGATACAGGTGATACTCATTCTTTTATGTCTGAACTATTTTTGAGATCTTTGGGTTTAGTTCCTTCTGTTCTTCCCCTCAAGTTTAATGTAATATTGCCTTCTTGAGATGTGTTTTGCCCAACGTCTATTATGTATGCGTGTACTGTTCAAATTGATGAGCGAGTGGTTTATGCCGATTCGATTGTTATTCCGATGGTTGCGTTTGATATTATACTTGGCATGGATTGGCTATCAGCTTACAGTGCAGTGATTGATTGCGTTGCCAAGAAGGTGAAATTTGTAGATGATGAAAATAAGGAAGGTATGCTCGCCAGTGCAGGTACTTCGCTGGTCTTTCCTTTTATTTCATGTCTTGAGGCCAAGAAGTTGTTGTTTCGAGGTTGTGATGGGTTTTTGGCTTCGATTGTTGATACGGATAGAATTATGAAGTTGAATATTGATGATATTAATGTTGTGAGGGAGTTCCCTGATGTTTTTGAGGATGATGTGCCGAGTTTACCGCCGGACAGAGATGTAGAGTTTGTGATTGATCTAGTTCCTGGTACGGTTCCTATTTCCAAAGTTCCGTACAGAATGGCCCCTACAGAGATGAAAGAGTTAAAAACGCAGTTGCAAGATCTATTGGATAAAGGTTTTATACGGCCGAGTTCTTTGCCATGGGGAGCTCCGGTTCTTTTCGTCAAAAAGAAAGACGGGTCTTTGCGGCTATGCATTGATTATAGAGAAATCAATAAAGTGACGATTAAGAATAACTATCCGTTGCCATGGATAGATGATCTTTTTGACCAACTGCAAGGGGCGACAGTGTTTTCGAAGATTGATTTGCGATATGGCTATTACCAGTTGAAATTTAGGGAGTCTGATATACCTAAGAAAATGTTTCGGACTAGGTATGGTCATTATGAATTTCTTGTTATGTCAGTTTGGTCTGACCAATGCTCCTTCAGTCTTCATGGATCTTATGAACCGGGTGTTCAAGCCGTATTTGGATAGCTTTGTCGTTGTTTTCATCGATGACATATTGATTTATTCCAAGACCAGAGAGCTTCATGCAGAGCACCTCAAAGTTGTTCTTCAATTGTTGAGAGAGAAGAGGCTGTATGCTAAGTTGAAGAAATGTGAGTTCTGGTTGGAGCAGATTTCTTTCTTAGGACATGTTGTCTCGAAGGATGGTATAGCGGTTGATCAAGTAAAAGTTGAGGCGATACAGAAGTGGCCTATCCCTACCACTGTATCAGAGGTACGCATTTTCCTTAGTTTGGCGGGTTATTATCGTCGTTTTATTTCAGATTTTTCCAAGATTGCCCTGCCGTTAACCAATTTTACGAGGAAAACTTTGAAGTTTGAGTGGTCCAATGAATGCCAAAGTGGATTCTAAGAGTTGAAAGATAGGTTGACGACAGCTCCGGTACTTGCATTGCCCAGTGGTTCAGAGGACTTTGTTGTTTATACCGATGCGTCGAAGAAGGGTCTCGGTGCAGTGCCGATGCAACGTGGAGAGGTTATAGCTTATGCTTCTCGTCAATTAAAAGATTACGAGAAAAATTATCCTACGCATGATCTGGAACTGGCAGCTGTGGTTTTTGCCCTAAAAATCTGGAGACACTATTTGTATGGCGAAAAGTGTGAAATTTTCACGGACCAAAAGAGTTTAAAGTATTTGTTTTCTCAAAAAGAACTCAATATGCGACATAGACGGTGGTTAGAGCTTGTCAAAGATTATGATGTGACTATTATTTACCACCCAGGGAAGGCGAATGTTGTAGCGGATATATTGAGCCGTAAGTCAAGTTCTTACTTGAGTTCTATGATCCAGAAGTCGTTGTTGTTAGACTTGCATCGAGAAGAGATAGCTTTGGTGGTTCCGGGAACCATTGCTCGCTTTTCAGCGTTGATCATTCGGGCTACATTGACGGACAGGATCCATAGAGAGCAGGCCAATGATTTACAGTTGACAGTGATGAGAGATAGAGCAGAGGAGAGAGGTAATTCAGAGTTTGAGATGAATAGAGATGGTTTGATGACAATTAGAAGTCATATATGTATTCCTACTGGTGATGATATTCGTTGAGACGTCATGACAAAGGCACATACCACGCCATATTTGATACATCCAGGTGGTACCAAGATGTATGAGGTTCTTCGTAGACTCTATTGGATGCCAGGTATGAAGAATGATATTGCCATGTTTATTTCTCAGTGCCTAACTTGTCAGCAGGTGAAGATCGAACATCAGAGACATGCTGGGACATTGCTATCATTACCGATTCATCAATGGAAATGGGAGCACATTACGATGGACTTCGTGACTGGTCTTCCAAGAACGCAGAAAGGTTTTAACTCTATTTGGGTTATTGTTGATCGGTTGACCAAGTCAGCGCATTTTCTTCCAGTCAAGACGACGTACTCTATGAACAAGTATGCCGAAGAGTACATAGCAGAGATTGTTAGACTTCATGGTGTTCCTGTGTCGATCGTGTCTGATCGTGACCCTAGATTTACTTCAGAGTTATGGAAGAGTTTGCACAGAGCTATGGGTACACAGTTAGCTTTTAGTACAGCATATCACCCCCTGAGCGACGGTCAATCAGAGAGAGTTATTCAGATTTTAGAGGATATTCTCAGAGCTTGTACTATCGATTATCCTGGTAGCTGGGATTCCAAATTACCTCTTGTTGAGTTCACGTACAATAACAGTTACCAAGCGACGATTGGCATGGCACCGTATGAAGCACTTTATGGCAGAAAGTGTAGATCATCCTTGTATTGGGACGAGATTGGCGAGAGAAAGATGTTGGGTCCAGAATTGGTCCAACAGACAGCTGATGTTGTTGCTGTTATTCGAGAGAGGATGAAGACTGCACAGTCGAGACAGAAGAGCTATGCTGATGTGCGTCGTAGGCCATTGCAGTTTGAGTTTGGCGATCATGTGTTCTTGAAGATAGCACCTCTTAAAGGTGTGATGCGATTTGGCAAGAAAGGAAAGTTGAGTCCGAGATTTATTGGCCCATTTGAGATCTTGGATAGAGATGGCGATCGAGCTTACAAGTTAGCCCTACCGCCAGATCTTGATAGAGTTCATAATGTTTTTCATGTCTCCATGCTCCGGAAGTATATTGCGAATCCTTCCCATGTTCTTCGTCACGAGCCATTGGATTTGACGCCGAATTTGACGTACCAAGAGATTCCGGTCCAGATTCTGGATCGCAGAGTTAAAGTGTTTAGAAACAAAGAGATCGGCATTGTTAAAGTCCTTTGGAGGAATCATTTGATTGAAGAAGCCACGTGGGAAACAGATGATGAAATGAAAGAGAAGTATCCTGAGTTGTTTGCGCAGTGACGTCAATTTCGAGGACGAAATTCCTTTAAGGAGGGGAGATTGTAATAGCCAAACCTGGTGTACTGGTACGGTTTAAGATTTCGTATGATCATTGACTATTTGGTTAAGTTTAAGTATAGTTTTGATGTTAAGAGTTGTGATTTATGGTTTATAGTACTGTTGATATAAGTGTTGTGTAGTTGTGTTGTAGCATTGTTGCGATTTAATTCATGGTAATTTGTATGTTGAGCCAATTAGTATGAGGCCAATTGGGGTAGTTAGATATGATTTAGAGGTGCAACTTTCTTGTTGAGAGTGTTGCCGAATTATGAGGAGAAACGACATTGCGATTCGAATTTATTTGCAAAAGTTTATTGTTGGCTACAGAGGAGAGTGCACCCGCACTCCTTTATGCAGTGCACCCGCGGTATGGTCAGTGCACCCACGGTATGGTTAGTGCACCCGCACTGAAAAAGAGACCGCACCCGCGGTGTCTGGGCAGAACCTTCAGCGCACCCGCGGTCAGTTTTGCAGCGCACCTGCGGTCGTCATTTTTGGATTTTTGGATGAGATGCCGAAGGCATAGCGCACCCGCGGTGCAGCCTTCGCACCCGCGGTCGATGAATAGTATAAGCGTGTTTTCGAGATTTAAGTGATTAAATACATGAGTTGGCTTCATTTCTCTCATTTCTTCTCCTCCATTCTCGATTTCTTCAGCAAGGGGTGAGCTAGGGTTCCATTTTCTTACTTTTGTGCCTTTGATTCAAGCTCCTACTTGGATTGTTGAAGTTAGATCAAGGTTATTTTGAGTTCAAGGAGCTAAGGTAAGCTTTTGGTTTAGTTATTCTTTTGATTTTGTTGTTGGGGAGAAATATTGGGTTTGTTGATTGTGTTGGTTTTATGAATTTAATGGTATGGTTGTTTGATTATTAAGTTGTTGATGGTTCTACAATTGGTTTATTATTGTAGGATTTGTACCAAGAGTATAGAACCAAGTGTTGCAAGGGTTGTAAGTGCAATTCATTCCTTGTGCTCACATGATAATATATGTATTGTATTTCAATGGTTTTAACATGTTATTCCCTTCCATTTGATTCATGCTATGTATTAATACACTTTGTTGTATATTAGAGGCATTTTATGTCTCAATTATGTCAAAGGGAATACAAAAGAAGAGTATGCAAAGTGTTTGGTTTAATGCCAAAAAGAGAGTTCAAATGATTTAATGGATTGATAGATTCATAGTCAAAGATTGCATGCAATTAGTTGATCAACGCCCATAGGCTTATATCCCGAGAGAGTAATCGATTTTTATCGATGGGATATAGGTACAGAGACAGAGATACTATCTAGATATCAATCCAACAGAGAAAAGAGAAATACCATCGTTATTGTTATTCATACTATGATATTCATGTTTCAGAGTTGATGGTATTTAATGATTTCAAATTCATGTTTTACAGAGTATGATATGTATAGCTTGTTATGTAAGAGTTCCACTTGCTGAGTTTTATAACTCATTCTAGATATTTCATGTGATGCAGATAAGAGCGACGGACCAGGACGTTGATTGGAGCCGATGTCATATGCATAGAAGATGGAAGGAAGAAGATATTTTGCTATACATGATCAAAATAATATTTTGTATTTTGGTGCAACACTTTATGGATCATGTATATACCTTTGATTGTACATTGAAATGTATTTTAAATCCTTCCTCCCTTCAAGCAAAATTTTTATTTAGAGTTCCGCTGTGATTTTTATTAATTGAGTCGAGAGGGTGTTACAGCTAGTTGTATCAATGAACCATTGAGGGTCACACAAGTGCTAACTTTTTAGATCCCGTTGAGAAGTAAAATTGTTCAATGTGTTGAACGGCTTATAAAGGAGTTTATAAGCGTAAGGAAAAATAGAAGTATGACTTCTATGAGAGAAATGTAACTTTTAATTTGTGGAAGTGTTCCTAAATTAAAAGTTGGCCAAACAAATAATGTATTTGAAAATTGTGATTTTCATAAACATTATTATGGACTAAATTAAATTAATTAAACACTAGTGAGCCTAGTAGAGTCCAAATAATTAAATTAATTCAAGTGTTGGATTAATTAAATAACATTGGGCCTTGTAGAGCCCTAATTAGAAATAATTATTAAACTAGTGGGCTTGAGTAAAATCAAGTAAACTTTAAATGGTCTCAAATTTGTTTGAGACATTTAAATTAAAAGTCTATGGGCCTTGTAATTGTTACAAGCCCAAATAGAATTGCATGCATGGGAGATGAAAGGTTGGGAGACAACTTTTTCAATGTCTAAGGCATGGCATGCTTTTGGGACACCACAACTTTTTGCAAAACTAAGAAAAGTGTAACGTCCCGGATTCGACGACTGTCCTCACAGTATCAAGACGAGTCTTTCCAGCGTGCTTATGTCCTCACTCACACGCATCCTGGGAAACTTCCCAGGAGGTCACCCATCCCAAAATTGCCCCAAGTCAAGCATGCTTAACTTTGGAGTTCTTATGTGATGAGCTACCGAAAAGAAGATGCACCTTCATGATATGAGTAGTACAAATCAAATCTTTTAAGCCCTCTTCAACTGTACAGTCCATTACATTGAACAGTCTCGGAATCCCTCTCATTCCCGTGTGGGTCGGTTCCATTCATGTTCCCTCCACCTAGAAGCCTGCCAGGAGCCGCTCATTGTCCGTGCAACTGATGGCACCGGCGATCACCCCCCGTCCTCTTCGGCCACGGGCCTCACATGCCCACCAGCTTCCGCTTGGTTCGTCCCCGAACCACACCGTACTAAGAGAGGTCGGCTCTGATACCACTTGTAACGTCCCGGATTCGACGACTGTCCTCACAGTATCAAGACGAGTCTTTCCAGCGTGCTTATGTCCTCACTCACACGCATCCTGTGAAACTTCCCAGGAGGTCACCCATCCCGAAATTGCCCCAAGTCAAGCACGCTTAACTTTGGAGTTCTTATGTGATGAGCTACCGAAAAGAAGATGCACCTTCGTGATATGAGTAGTACAAATCAAATCTTTTAAGCCCTCTTCAACTGTACAGTCCATTACATTGAACAGTCTCGGAATCCCTCTCATTTACGTGTGGGTCGGTTCATTCATGTTCCCTCAACCTAGAAGCCTGCCAGGAGCCGCTCATTGTCCGTGCAACTGATGGCACCGGCGACGAGTCTTTCCAGCGTGCTTATGTCCTCACTCACACGCATCCTGGGAAACTTCCCAGGAGGTCACCCATCCCAAAATTGCCCCAAGTCAAGCACGCTTAACTTTGGAGTTCTTATGTGATGAGCTACCGAAAAGAAGATGCACCTTCGTGATATGAGTAGTACAAATCAAATCTTTTAAGCCCTCTTCAACTGTACAGTCCATTACATTGAACAGTCTCGGAATCCCTCTCATTCCCGTGTGGGTCGGTTCATTCATGTTCCCTCCACCGGCGATCACCCCCCGCCCTCTTCGGCCCCGGGCCTCACATGCCCACCAGCTTCCGCTTGGTTCGTCCCCGAACCACACCGTACTAAGAGAGGTCGGCTCTGATACCACTTGTAACGTCCTGGATTCGACGACTGTCCTCACAATATCAAGACGAGTCTTTCCAGCGTGCTTATCAAGACGAGTCTTTCCAGCGTGCTTATGTCCTCACTCACACACATCCTGGGAAACTTCCCAGGAGGTCACCCATCCCAAAATTGCCCCAAGTCAAGCACGCTTAACTTTGGAGTTCTTATGTGATGAGCTACCGAAAAGAAGATGCACCTTCGTGATATGAGTAGTACAAATCAAATCTTTTAAGCCCTCTTCAATTGTACAGTCCATTACATTGAACAGTCTCGGAATCCCTCTCATTCCCGTGTGGGTCGGTTCATTCATGTTCCCTCCACCTAGAAGCCTGCCAGGAGCCGCTCATTGTCCGTGCAACTGATGACACCGGCGATCACCCCCCGCCCTCTTCGGCCCCGGGCCTCACATGCCCACCAGCTTCCGCTTGGTTCGTCCCCGAACCACACCGTACTAAGAGAGGTCGGCTCTGATACCACTTGTAACGTCCCGGATTCGACGACTGTCCTCACAGTATCAAGACGAGTCTTTCCAGCGTGCTTATGTCCTCACTCACACACATCCTGGGAAACTTCCCAGGAGGTCACCCATCCCAAAATTGCCCCAAGTCAAGCACGCTTAACTTTGGAGTTCTTATGTGATGAGCTACCGAAAAGAAGATGCACCTTCGTGATATGAGTAGTACAAATCAAATCTTTTAAGCCCTCTTCAACTGTACAGTCCATTACATTGAACAGTCTCGGAATCCCTCTCATTCCCGTGTGGGTCGGTTCATTCATGTTCCCTCCACCTAGAAGCCTGCCAGGAGCCGCTCATTGTCCGTGCAACTGATGACACCGGCGATCACCCCCCGCCCTCTTCGGCCCCGGGCCTCACATGCCCACCAGCTTCCGCTTGGTTCGTCCCCGAACCACACCGTACTAAGAGAGGTCGGCTCTGATACCACTTGTAACGTCCCGGATTCGACGACTGTCCTCACAGTATCAAGACGAGTCTTTCCAGCGTGCTTATGTCCTCACTCACACGCATCCTGGGAAACTTCCCAGGAGGTCACCCATCCCAAAATTGCCCCAAGTCAAGCACGCTTAACTTTGGAGTTCTTATGTGATGAGCTACCGAAAAGAAGATGCACCTTCGAGATATGAGTAGTACAAATCAAATCTTTTAAGCCCTCTTCAACTGTACAGTCCATTACATTGAACAGTCTCGGAATCCCTCTCATTCCCGTTTGGGTCGGTTCATTCATGTTCCCTCCACCTAGAAGCCTGCCAGGAGCCGCTCATTGTCCGTGCAACTGATGGCACCGGCGATCACCACCCCCCGCCCCCCCTCTTCGGCCCCGGGCCTCACAAAAAGTCTCCCTTTCACTCCATGGACATGCTATGGCCGAAATTTCATGATTATTCTCTCCCAATTTTCTCTTCATTTTGGTTGATGAAAGCACACACTTCTCAAAGAAAAATGCTTTAATTTTTCTAGTGCAAAATTAGAGTGGATCTACCTTGTTAGTGGTGGACCTAATTTGAAGAAAGGAGTCCAAAAGAAAGGTGAATGTAATGCCCGAGACTTAATTACTGGAATCAGACGTTGATTAATTGACAGAATTAAGATTAGAGAAATGTAATGCCCGAGATTTTGATTCTGTTAATCCGAGATTATTTATTAAGAATTGAGGTGATTATAGCCGGGCCATTTCGAGACCAGATTGGGCAAAGCAATATGAATGGTACAAGTTTTGGACAGAACTATTGGCGCCCGAGCGGTATAAAGTAACCGCCCGAGCACCAATGTTCAACAAAGTATGCTTCGGACAGAAGATGTGGCGCCCGGGCGGTAGTTTTTGACCGCCCGAGCGCCAATGGGTATTGTGGAGGACAGAACCTCCTGCGCCCGGGCGGTAACTTATAACCGCCCGAGCGCCGAGCAAGCGCCCGAGCGGTAATTCTCGACCGCCCGAGCGCAGCCTGAATTGTTTGAAAATGAGCCACGTTTCATAGACATGCAACGTGATATATATAAGTTAATCCTTCAGTAAAAATTAGGAAAAGAAAGAGAAAGGTCGAGGAAAAGCTCCAGAGAATTTGTGAAAGAAATCCTTACGCCTTTATATTTCAATCCATCCGTCTGATTTTGAATCCGACTTCAGTACTGTGTTCCTATCAACACATGCTACAACTGGACGTAAGTTTTGATACGTTTTGATATGATTTGAAATTATGATGTTGAAGGAATCGGATATGATTCATATATGATGTTCTTGCGATATTAGACATTGTATAATCGAAACCGGACTGAAGAATAGATACCATATGGGATTGTTATGATTTTCAGAGTTGAGTTGATTGAGATTTGATATCAAAATTGAATTGTTATCAAATATGAGATGTTAGAATTGATATCTGACTGATATGGTAGTGCTGGATATATTAAAATTATGACGTTATGTTGTTGAAACAGAATTTGATTAAATTCTGATTATATCCAGTATTGATTGAGTGGTGTATTGATATCGTACCCTCAATATTGTTATTGTCAGATTGAGTATTGACAAGCTTTGAGTTCGAGACTTCGACAGAGTCAGAGTATCAGAAAGAAAGGTATAAATTAATGTTGAGTTGGGATTGCACAACTCGAGTGCGGTTTGACTCGAGTCTCCCTAAATCACATACTTAGTTTATTACATTGAGATTTGTAATTGATGAGATTGATGTTTGTAGTCTACTGATTTATAGCCACTGCATGTATTGACTACTGATTCGCTAGTCATCGGCTGATTCGCCTAGTTACTGTATGCTTGTATTGAATGCTGATTCGCTAGTCATTGGCTGATTCGCCAAGTTACCGGCTGATTCGCCTGGCTATCGGCTGATTCGCCTAGTCCCTGACTGATTCGTCTAATTATTGGCTGATTCGCTTAATCCTTGACTGATTCGTCAATTCTGTGGCTGTTTCGCCCAGACACTGGATATAGGAATTATATCGTTGCCCTCTAGGGTTGAGTCATTCCTATCGACTGAGATTCGATATAATTCTCAATATTCAAAACCGGGATCCCTAGGTTAGAGTTGAGTCGAGTCTGAGACGACGCGTTGTTTGAGTCGAGTCGGTGATGACTAGTTGATTTACAGTTTTATATCATTCATGTTTGTTGATTTGCTACATGTTAATGATAACTGTTACATGCTTTTGTATATATTTCTATATGATTGCATGTTTACATTGTTTATACTGGGATTTATTCTCACCGGAGTTATCCGGCTGTTGTCTTGTTTTGTATGTGTGCTCCGGACTTGGATTAGAGATAGGGTTGGACACTTGATATTAGCTGTTAAACCTTAGTTGAATAAATGTATGTGGTACAGGATTCGTACTTTTACACTGAGATGTATATATGTTTTATGTCACTACGTTCCGCATCTTAAAAAAAAAATTTAGACCCTGTATTACTAATTGATTAATTATTCCCAGAAAGTGATTAAGAACTTGATTAGCGTCCGGGTCCCCACAGTGAAGCTTGTAGATTTGTCATCCTTTCAAGAGCTAAGTTGTTAAAAACTTGGTTGGAGCCATTACATAAATCTCAAGAGATTGATAGGTAAAAATCTCTAACACCCAATGTATGACATTTCGTGTTTGGTATTTGCTACACATCTTAGTAGAGGTATTCGATTTTTCTTCTCAAAAATAATTTTGAACTTCCGTTGCGCATTCGGACACCTTAATCGATCCCCTTTCAAGTGGTATCATGAGCTAAGGATATTATTTTGTGTAGCATATACATAATATTATATTGAGGAAAATTTCCGACCGCATGAGTTGAGTTTTTGCCACAAAAATCAAGGCCGTCTTTGGGGAAATTTCGGGCAGCAAGTTGCTGGGGCTGCCCATTTCGGGCAGCAAGGGCAGCCTCTTTTAAAATAAAAAAAAAATTTTTGTTGACCGGAATCTGGCGACGAAGCTCCGGCGACACCAATGACGACTAGGGTTTCCAAAAGTGTTTTGGATTATCAAAGTGTCATGTGCCTTGATGTTGTTGGGCCATTAGATGGCTAACATATTTGTGAAATTTAAATGGGCCAAAATGTTTTTGGTGAAAAATGATTTTTTGGGCCCTTAAGTTTAAATTTACAAAAGTTGCAAATATTTTCTCATGAAATAAATAATTTAAGTTGGACTTTAATTATTTATAGTAAATGTTGATTTATAAGAAATTCGGTTATAAATAAATTAATTAGAAAGTAGACAAAGGTGTTTATATACTTTGTTAATTTATTTTATAATCGTGGCGGTTAGTGATTGGATCAAGATATATAATATTGGATCAATTAATTATTGTGATAATTAATTAATGGTGTATGATATATGATATTATGCATGAAGGATAATCAAAAGCCCAAGCCCAATTTTACTAGGTGTATGCTAGGATATTTTGTGTTGAATGATTGTAATAATTATCAAATTTAAAGTGGGCTTGGTTTATGGCTCATTCCCACCCCCATGAGATGTATCCCTATTTGCCATGGATATTTATTTTTAAATATTAGTATAGTGGAAGATCAAGATTGGAAGATGGTGGCCTTGATGATTATGAAGATCGAAGACATGTAAATATTGGAAGCATATGTAATAGTTGCATTTGCATCCCATGCATTTCCCTAGGATTGAGGCCCATGTTTAGCTCACACGGGCCATTAGTATTGGGGTGATTGACCATCCTTGTTTTGTTTACTGTTTATAATATATGCATGATATCTTATAAATAATGAGTATGTGCGTTATTATTATGATAATAACAAAGTTGCATGAATCTGGCAAACATACGATCAAACATGGCGAGATTTTAAATAAAATTAATGATGAGACCTTTCAAAATTAAAAACCCTCATTTTGAATAAGATTCAAAATTAATATCAAGCCCGAAAAGGGGAATTACAAATTTGTTTATAATTTTCATGTCTTCCATCGACAATGGGTGCATGATGAACGCTACCCGTGCTCGGGGCTCGGCTCATATTATTGGGGGGGGCCCTGGGTGCCGGAAAGCTGTGACATCCATTGACATTGTTATGTGAACTACGTGGAACTCCCATAATTTCGGCTCATATTATTGAGGGAACTCATGGCGACCGTCCATTAGGGTTCAACATCGATGGGTAAGTCTTGACACGTAAAGATGAACGACGTCATATTATTGGGTCCTAATCAAACGTGAGACAAAAGTTTACGTAGAGGGTTGCATGGAGATGCAATTGGAAACTACCTTTTAAGAATTGTGATTGGCTGATATTATTCGGGATCATAATTCGCTAATTGGACCTTGCGTACCTACAGAGGAAAGGAGTTTCCCGTTTTCACTAGAGGGTAGTGAAAGATGTCAAAACAGTGGGAGTAAAAATTTATGAAGTAAAAGTCCATACTACATATCTTACTGAATATTTTAAAATAGTCATTAACATTTATCTGTTTTACTTTTCAGTACAATTTTTTGACAATGTCTTTGATTCGCAATCCGCTATCTACAATACTCGAAAAACACGTATTAACCGGACCTAATTACCTAACTTGGCTAAGAAACCTAAAGATCGTCTTGAACTCGGAAAAGATTGCTTATACACTGACTGAGTCGCCCCCTATTGAGGCTCCGGCTGACTGCACTTCTGAGGAATTGCAGACTTACAAGGAATGGTGTGACCATGACTTGAAAGCCAAGTGTTATATGCAGGCTTCTATGAAAGATGAGAAGTCGGTTCTTTATGTGGGCTCTTCATCTGGTATGAAGACTGGTCCACCTGGGAAGGGAAAGAAGCGTTCTTTCCAACGTCCCAAGAATAACGTTCCCTTGAAGAGGCAAGCTCCGAATCCCGTTGTGGCAGCCACACCAGTAAAGGCTAACAAGACTGCTGATATTTATCATCACTGCAAAAGGCCTGGACATTGGAGGCGTAACTGCAGAGAATATCTTGCCCATAAGAGTTCTGGAAACGGTATGTTCTATATTGAAGTAAACTTTTCAATTAACTCTACTTCTTGGGTATTGGATATCGGCTGTGGCTCATTTCTCTGTAATGATTTACAGATGATGGGAAGAAGTAGGAGACATAGGGAAGGTGAGACCTTCTTGAGGTTGGGCAATGGAGCAAGAGTTGCTGCCAAGGCCGTGGGAAATGTTTACTTATTGTTGAACAATGATTTTAAGTTGATTTTAGGAGATGTTTTGTTTGTACCTGATTTGGTGAAAAACATTGTTTCCATTTCTATGCTTGATAAAAATGGATATTCTTGTTTATTTTGCAAAGGTGTTTGCAACATTTACAAGAATGAATGTTTAATTGGTACTGTAGAACTTGAAAATGATCTCTATAACTTAAAATTGAAATACATTCAACTAAACAATGTCCAAGCAATAACAACAACAAACAAGCGAAAGCAAGATACTCTTAATACGGCACAATTATGGCATGCTCGATTAGGACATATTTCCATAAGAAGGATGAACAAGCTAGTGGGAGTAGGCATGTTTGATATGTCTGATATTAATGCTCTCACGACTTGTGAATCCTGTCTAAAAGGAAAGATGACCAAAATTCCCTTTAAGGGCCATGTGGAGCGAGCCAAAGGGTTATTGGATTTGATCCACACCGATGTGTGCGGTCCGCTTAGCAACACCACTAAGCATGGACATGCCTACTTCATCACCTTTACCGATGACTTTTCGAGGTATGGGTATGTGTATTTGATGAAATACAAATCTGAAGCCTTAGAAAGGTTCAAAGAATTCAGATGTGAAGTAGAGAAGTAGTTGGGACGAAGCATCAAGACACTTCGATCGGATCGAGGTGGTGAGTACTTGAGTGCCGAGTTCCAAGAGTATCTTAGGGAGAATAGGATTCTCTCGCAGTGTACTCCGCCCGCTACACCACTTGTTGAATGGTATTTCAAAGCGTCGTAACCGGACTTTGATGGACATGGTTCGGTCTATGATGGGGTTCACGGAGTTGCCGCCATCCTTTTGGGGATATGCGCTTGAGAAAGCGGCACTGTTGTTGAACAATGTCCATTCAAAGGCAGTTGATAAGACACTATATGAGATATGGATGGGTAAGCCTCCCAAATATTCTTATCTTAGAATATGGGGATGCCGTGCTTATGTGAAGCAGGTAGTGGGAGATAAATTGGATAGTCGATCCATTTTATGTTACTTTGTGGGATATCCTAGGAATTCTGTTTGATATTATTTCTATCATTCCCAAGAAACAAAGGTGTTTGTTTCTAGGAATGCAACCTTTTTGGAAAAGGAATTTCTATTGGATAGAAAAGGGGAGATGATAGAACTCGAAGAGGTTCGAGAAACACCCACAATTATAGAACCCACACCCGAAGAGCCAAGAGAGGAGATACAAGCTCATAGAAGATCCGAGAGAGTCTCGAGACCACCTATGAGGTATGGTCTGCTTCTTGAAGAGGGCCATGATGAGTCTAACCATGGATGTGATCCAAGGACCTTCAAAGAAGCATTATCTGATGCCGATTATTCCAAGTGGCTTGAAGCAATGGAATCTGAGATGAATTCCATGCATTCGAACCAAGTGTGGAATCTCGTGGATCCACCTGAGGGAATTCTTCCCATAGGGTGTAAATGGATTTACAAGAGGAATCTTGGGGCGGATGGGAAGGTATTGACCTTCAAGGCGCGATTGGTAGCAAAAGGATATACTCAAAGACAAGGAGTTGACTTTGAGGAACCTTTTCTCCAGTTGCAATGTTAAAGTCCATAAGGATATTGCTAGCCATAGCTGCATGGTGTGACTATGAGATATGGCAGATGGATGTCAAGACAGCCTTTCTTAATGGAGATATTAAGGAAGATATTTACATGTCTCAACCTGAAGGGTTTACATCTGTCGGAAGTGAGCATAAGGTATGCAAACTTCAGAGATCTATTTATGGTCTAAAGCAGACATCTAGGAGTTGGAACCTTAGATTCGATAGTACAATGAAAGAGTTTGGTTTTACTAAGAATCCTGAGGAACCCTGTGTGTATAAGAAGGTCAGTGGGAGTGCTGTGACATTCCTGGTGCTTTATGTTGATGACATTCTACTCATTGGGAATGAAGTAGTAATGTTGCAATAACCTAAATTATGTTAGCGAGTAAGTTCTCGATGCAGGACTTGGGTAAAGTATCTTTTGTATTGGGAATACAGATCTATAGAGATAGATCGAGAAGATTGCTTGGTCTCACCCAGTCCACATACATTGATACCATCATGAAGCGTTCTCGTTTGCTATTGGTAGCATCATGTATGGGATGATATCTACACGTCCTGACGTGGCTTTCGCACTAAGTGTAGTGAGTAGATATCAATCGAACCCCGGTCTTCCACATTGGAAAGCTGTGAAAGACATCCTCAAGTATTTAGAAGGACCAATGAACTGTTCTTGGTCTATGGGGGTGGGGAACTGAAATTGGAAGGCTATACCGACTCTAGCTTCCAAAGCGATATCGATGACTCGAAGTCAACCTCTAGGTTCGTATTCATGCTTAATGGTGTTGCTGTCTCTTGGAAGAGTTCCATGCAAGACAGTACTGCGGATTCCAACAATGAGGCCGGACACATTGCTGCATCAGATGCAGCAAAGGAGGCTGTTTGGATAAGGAATTTCATCCAAGAGTTGGACGTCATTCCTACAGAGTTGCTCCTGTCCCGGTGTTGTGTGACAACATGGGAGCTATAGCTCAAGCAAAGGAGCCAAGGTCTCATCAGAAGTCCAAACATGTATTGAGAAAGTACCACATCCTCCAAGAGATTGTGGAAAGAGGAGAAGTCTCGATTGACAAAGTTGGCTCCGCAGATAATGTTGTTGATCCACTAACTAAGCCTTTACCTGGATCATTATTCGAGAAGCATCGCGAATCGATATGTTTGAAGCATATGGGTAGTTGGCTCTAGTGCAAGTGGGAGATTGTTAGAGTAGATGCCCGTCGAGCCAAGTGTTGGCCGAGTGTTCATAATGAAACTCTATGTATAAACAATCTTTATTTTAATAATATTTGAATTTATTGTTTTGGCACATCTTTATCTGTATACCCATGCTAGTTGCATAGATAAAGTCCTTCAATATACAAATAGTAGAAAGAATATGAGATGCTCATATGATGAGTATCATGAAACTCATATTTGGAATACTGTATATTCTAAACAGTTCCTAGTCGATTCAACCGCCGCTAAGAAGGATATAGGCCGTTAGAGTTCCAGACTACTATCTGCGATGTGAGTACCATGTTTCATTGGTAGGGGACATTGCGATGTCCGAGCATGCGGATAGGTGCTCCTGGTAGAGTGCACTGAACAACCCTCCATAAAGGACTTTCCAAGTGGTTCTCACTTATCGAGTGGAAACGTCCTAGTTTATGGTTGTACACCATTAGTCCTTATGACCCGGGACAACATTGAGACTCTATGTGCTAGCATTACACTTTGACTTATTTACCAACTCTCATGGGGTCATCAGGTGGCAAGGTTGGGTGTTTTGTCGAAACATATAGGAGTCGAGGCATTGTAGTCGGGGATTCACCGCTTACCTTCGGATATGGATATCCTATGTGAATTCATGTGTATGTAGTATGAAATCTCTGATCAGATTATAGTGGTAATTATGAAAGGGGTTTCATAGATTACACCATCGATGCAACTATGACATGACACATAGTATCGATTAATTGACAACTCTCGATATACCAATGGTTGTCGAATCGGTCGGGATATATGAGTTGAAGGGACCGTACTGTACGCTAACCATAATTGAATGGTTCTTGCATGCACTATCATTTGATACCTAGGGAATCATGTAAGCGATGCTGCTAGGCGTTTAACATGATTGGTTGGGTATTAACAGACTTGAGTTCTGACGTTCTTTTTATCAAAGAGTTGATAAGTAAGAATGGAGAAATTGGGGTATGCTCATTTAAGAACATGTTTAGTCCGAATCACATTTAGATGTGAACCTACGGCTAGTTGTATCAATGAACCATTGAGGGTCACACAAGTGCTAACTTTTTAGATCCCGTTGAGAAGTAAAATTGTTCAATGTGTTGAACGGCTTATAAAGGAGTTTATAAGCGTAAAGAAAAATAGAAGTATGACTTCTATGAGGGAAATGTAACTTTTAATTTGTGGAAGTGTTCCTAAATTAAAAGTTGGCCAAACAAATAATGTATTTGAAAATTGTGATTTTCATAAACATTATTATGTACTAAATTAAATTAATTCAAGTGTTGAATTAATTAAACACTTGTGGGCCTAGTGGAGTCCAAATAATTAAATTAATTCAAGTGTTGTATTAATTAAATAACATTGGGCCTTGTAGAGCCCAATTAGAAATAATTATTAAACTAGTGGGCTTGAGTAAAATCAAGTAAACTTTAAATGATCTCAAATGTGTTTGAGACATTTAAATTAAAAGTCCATGGGCCTTGTAATTATTACAAGCCCAAATAGAATTGCATGGATGGGAGATGAAAGGTTGGGAAACAACTTTTTCAATGTCCAAGGCATGGCATGCTTTTGGGACACCACAATTTTTTGCAAAACCAAGAAAAGTCTCCCCTTCACTCCATGGACATGCTATGACCGAAATTTCATGATTATTCTCTCCCAATTTTCTCTTCATTTTGGTTGATGAAAGCACACACTTCTCAAACAAAAATGCTCTAATTTTTCTAGTGCAAAATTAGAGTGGATCTACCTTGTTAGTTGTGGATCTAATTTGAAGAAAGGAGTCCAAAAGAAAGGTGAAGCTTGTAGATTTGTCATCCCTTTCAAGAGTTAAGTTGTTTACAACTTTGTTTGAGCCATTACATCAATATCAAGAGATTGATAGGTAAAAATCTCTGACACCCTATGTATGACATTTCGTGCTTTGTATTTGCTACACACTATAGGCTTAGGGTGCTCGGTTTTGTTTTCTTGTTGAAAAACAAATTTTTGAAACTTCCGTTGCGCATTAGGGCACCTTAATCGATCCCCTTTCAGCTGCATCAACACTTCGCCTAGACCGAGCTTTGAAGCATCGGTATACAATACAAAATCTCCGGGCCCAGAAGGCATGGACAAGATCTGCGCTGAAATAAGAGCTTGCTTCAAAGAATCATAGCTCTTCTGGCACTCATTGCTCCACACGTACTTAGCATTCTTCATAGTCAATGACGTGAGTGGAACTGCGATAGAGGAGAAACCCTGAATAAACTTCCGATAGTATCCTGCTAGACCAAGGAAACTACGGATCTCTGATGCACTCTGCGGCACCTCCCAATCTCTGACTGTCGCAACCTTCACTGGGTCTACCTCAATGCCACTGCTAGATATGATGTGGCCTAGGAACGCCACTTTCTCTAACCAGAACTTGCACTTGCTGAACTTAGCGAACAGCTTGTGCCTCTACAACGTCTGCAATACTGTTGTCAGATGCCTGTCGTGATCTTCTTGACTCTTTGAGTAGACGGGAATGTCGTCTATGAATACAATGACGAACTGATCAAGATATGGCTGAAATACACGATTCATGAGATCCATGAAGATCGCCGGCGCATTCGTCAGACCGAACGGCATCACAAGGAACTCGAAGTGCCCATAACGAGTCCTAAAAGCGGTCTTAAAAGTATCGGCGTCTTTCACCCTCAACTGGTGATATCTAGAACGCAGATCTATCTTGGAGAATACTGAGGCTCCATGCAACTGATCAAAAAAATCCTCGATCCTCGGAAGTTGTTATTTATTCTTCACTGTAACCCTGTTCAACTCCTGGTAGTCAATGCAAAGCCTCATAGATCCGTATTTTTTCTTCACGAATAAGACAGGTGCGCCATATGGAGAGAAACTCGGGCGAATAAACTTCATGTCAAGAAGCTTTGAATCAGTTTCTTGAGCTCAACCATCTCTGACAGGTGCTAATCTGTATGGCACCTTAGAGATAGGCGCGGCACCTGGCATAAGATCGATCGAAAACTCAACCTCTCGTACCGGTGGTCTACTAGAGACGTCATCGGGAAAAACGTCTGAAAAGTCCCTGACAACTGGGACATCTTGCAACTGACTTGCTGGGGACCTCGGGTTCAGATATAATGGTCGCAATGAATGCTCGACAACCCATATGCATGAGCTTCCTAGCCTGAATACAAGATATCATGATAGGCAAATTAAAGTACCTGTCAGGCGCAAATAGGAATTGCTCCCTTCCAAGCGATCGGACTAGAACAGATCTCCGCTGAAAATCAATAAGTACTCTGTTCTTGTGCAGCCAATCAATCCCAAGGATAATATCGAACTTTGGCATTGGCAGCACGATCAAATCCGCATAGACAAGATTTTCATGAAGCTCGAGGTCTATGTCTCGTACTACGCTAGTCGCTGCCATCTCCTCGCCAGATGGAATAACCACAGAATACGCCACATCCAATCCAATCGTCTTGACCTTGATGGAATTCGCAAAGGTCTCAGATATGAATGAATGAGTGGCCCCTGAATCAATCAAGGCGTTCGTAGAAGCTCCGCCTATAAATATTCTTCCTGAAAGGTTGGAACATCTATCTAAATCCAATAATTTACCAGAATTAATCCTATAAATGTGCAAAGGTCAAAGTTCTTCTAAAGATTCTCAAAACGACCCGAATAGAACATGCAATCTTATCACAATTTCTAAGTTCAAATCTTATAACCCAATAATTCAAAGCAATTAATCCCAAAATGCTGAATTAAATATGCTAAAATTTTCCCAACTATAAACTTAAAGATTTAAGATACCTGTCAAGAGCATAGTCCCAGGGTTCGCCTCCGCTGCATGGAGTGCAAACACTCTGCCTTGAAGAGGCAATGTCCCTTGAGGACAATCCTTCAGCAAATGGCCAGTACCGCCACACTTGAAACATTTCCCAGAGCCATACATGCAAACTCCGGTATGGCGGCGTGTACACCTGGCACAGACCGGGTACTCCTGCATCCTCGGGGCCACACGTCCCTGCTGCTGCTGCTGCAGTCCTCTGCTCCTCGATGGGCAATGGAAAGGCCTCTTATGCTGCTGCTGCTAAGGAGGGCGGTGGGGCGCCCGAAATGGCCGCTTACCCTGGCGGTCATTATCGATATCTCTCTGATCCTGCTCTGCAGTAAGAGCTCTAGAGACAGCGACCTCATATGTCGTAGGGCCAGCAACCCTAACATCACGGCGCAAGATCGACCGCAATCCATCCATGAAGTGCCAAAGCCTGGCACCCTCGTCGTTCGCGATCATGGGTACAACGTTACAATGTAACACCCTCTCGACTCAATTAATAAAAATCACAGCGGAACTCTAAATAAAAATTTTGCTTGAAGGGAGGAAAGATTTAAAATATATTTCAATGTACAATCAAAAGTACATACATGATCTATGAAGTGTTGCACCAAAATACAAAATATTATTTTGATCATGTATAACAAAATATCTTCTTCCTTCCATCTTCTATGCATATGACATCGGTTCCAATCAACGTCGTGGTCCGTCGCTCTTATCTGTATCACATGAAATATCTGGAATGAGTATAAAACTCAGCAAGTGGAACTCTTACATATCAATGAATACATTGCATACTCTGAAAAAACATGACTTTGAAAACATTGAATACCATCAACTCAGAAACATAAATATCATAGCATGAATAACAATAACGATGGTATTTCTCTTTTCTCTGTTGGATTGATATCTAGATAGTATCTCTGTCTCTGTACCTATATCCCATCGATATAAATCGATTACTCTTTCGGGATATAAGCCTATGGGCGTTGATCAACTAATTGCATGCAATCTCTGACTATGAATCTATCAATCCAATAAATCATTTGAACTCTCTTTTTGGCATTAAACCAAACACTTTGCATACTCTTTTCTTTTGTATTCCTTTTGACATAATTGAGACATAAAATGCCTCTAATATACAACAAAGTGTATTAATACATAGCATGAATCAAATGGAAGGGAATAACATGTTAAAACCATTGAAATACAATACATATATTATCATGTGAGCACAAGGAATGAATTCCACTTACAACCATTAGAACCCTTGAATATAATCTCTTGGTACACAACCTACAACAATAAACCATGTATTGCACCATTATCATCTCAATAATAACAAACCCATACTATTAAATCCATAAAACCGAACACAATCAACAAACCCAATACTTCTCCCAACACCAAAACCAAGAAATAAACAAACCCATAAGCTTACCTTAACTCCTTGAACCCACAAGAACCTTAATCTCACCACAAATAACCAACAAGAAGCTTGAATCAAGTAAATGAAAGGAAGAAATGTAGAAACCCTAGTCTCCCAAGAGCTGAAAACGAGAAGTGAGGGAAAAGAATGAGAAAAAGTGAGCTAACCCATGCCTTATATCACTTAAATCTCGAAAACACGATTCTACTGTACAAGGACCGCAGGTGCGCTAGCTCCTTCACCGCGGGTGCGGTGTGCCTTCGGCAATACATCAAAAAATCCATAAATGACGACCGCGGGTGCGCTGCAAAACTGACCGCGGGTGCGCTCTGCCTACTGGAAAACATCACAAACTCTGAAACAAGAGACCGCGGGTGCGGTAACTTCTTAACCGCGGGTGCGGTCTTGCTTCGGTCATGCCACCGCGGGTGCGGTCCTTTCTCAGTGCGGGTGCACTGCCTCTGAAGCCAACAATAAACTCTATGCAATAAAAATTGAATCACAACGACGCTTCTCCTCTTAATTCGGCAACACTCTCAACAAGAAAGTTGCAACTCTATATCTTATCTAACAATTCCAATTGGCCTCATACCAATCGGCTCAACAAAAGAATTACCACGAATTAAACCGCAACGACGCTACAACACAGCTACACAACATCTAATAACAACAATGCCATAAACCATAAATCGCAACTCTTAACATCAAAACTCTACTTAAACTCAACCAAATAGTCAATAATCATACGAAATCTTAAACCGTACCGTACACCAGGCTTGGCTATTACAATCTCCCCTCCTTAAGGAAATTTCGTCCTCGAAATTGACGTCACTACTCAAAAAGCTCGGGATACTTCTCTTTCATCTCATCCTCTAGTTCCCACGTGGCTTCTTCGATCAAATGATTCCTCCAAAGGACTTTAACAATGCTGATCTCTTTGTTTCTCAACACTTTAACTTTGCGATCCATAATCTGGACCGAAATCTCTTGGTACGTCAAATTCAGCGTCAAATCCAATGGCTCGTGGCGAAGAATATGGGAAGGATTCGCAATATACTTCCTGAGCATTGAAACATGAAAAACATTATGAATTCTGTCAAGATCTGGCGGTAAGGCTAACCTGTAAGCTCGATCACCGACTCTGTCCAAAATCTCAAATGGACCAATAAATCTCGGACTCAGCTTTCCCTTCTTTCCAAAACGCATCACACCCTTAAGAGGTGCAATTTTCAAAAACACATGGTCTCCAACCTCAAACTGCAACGGCCTACGTCTCACGTCAGCGTAACTCTTCTGTCTCGACTGTACTGTCTTCATCTTCTCTCGAATGACAGCAGCAACATCAGCTGTCTGTTGGACCAACTCTGGACCCAACATCTTCCTCTCACGAATCTCGTCCCAATACAAGGGAGATCTACACTTTCGGCCATAAAGTGCTTCATACGGTGCCATTCCAATCGCTGCTTGGTAGCTATTATTGTACGTGAACTAAACAAGAGGCAATTTGGAATCCTAGCTACCAAGATAATCAATAGTACAAGCTCTGAGCATATCCTCTAAAATCTGAATAACTCTCTCTGATTGACCGTCACTCTAGGGGTGATATGCTGTACTAAAAGCTAACCGTGTACCCATAGCTCTGTGCAAACTCTTCCAAAACTCAGAAGTAAATCTAGGGTCACGATCAAACACAATCGACACAGGAACACCATGAAGTCTAACAATCTCTGCTATGTACTCTTCGGCATACTGGTTCATGGAATACGTCGTCTTGACTGGAAGAAAATGCGCTGACTTGGTCAACCGATCAACAATAACCCAAATAGAGTTAAAATCTTTATGCGTTCTTGGAAGACCAGTCACGAAGTCCATCGTAATGTACTCCCATTTCCATTGAGGAATCGGTAATGATAGCAATGTCCTAGCAGGTCTCTGTTGTTCGATCTTCACCTGCTGACATGTTAGGCACTGAGAAATAAACATGGCAATATCCTTCTTCATACCTTGCCACCAATAGAGTCTACGAAGATCCTGATACATCTTAGTGCTACCTGGATGTATCGAGTATGGCGCGGTATGTGCCTCTGTCAAGATGTCTTGCCGAATATCATCACTAGCAGGAATACATATACGGCCTCTGAATGTTACCAAACCATCTCCATTCATCTCAAACTCTGAATTACCTCTCTCCTCTACTCTAGCTCTCATCTCTATCAACTGTGCATCAATGGCTTGCTCTCTACGGATCCTGTCTGTCAAAGTAGCCCGAATGATCAACACTGAAAAACGAGCAATGGTTTCCGGAACCACCAAAGCTATCTCTTCTCGCTGCAAGTCTAACAACAATGGCTTCTGAATCAAAGAACTCAAAGAAGAACTCGACTTACGGCTCAAAGCATCCGTTACAACATTCGCTTTCCCTGGGTGGTAACTAATAGTCACATCATAGTCTTTGACAAGCTCTAACCACCGTCTTTGTCGCATATTGAGTTCTTTCTGAGAAAACAAGTACTTCAAACTCTTGTGGTCCGTGAAAATTTCACACTTTTCGCCATACAAATAATGTCTCCAGATTTTTAGGGCAAAAACCACAACGACGCTTCTCCTCATAATTCGACAACACTCTCAACAAGAAAGTTGCAACTCTATATCTTATCTAACCACTCCAATTGGCCTTATACCAAACGGCTCAACAAACGAATTACCACGAATTAAACCGCAACGACGCTACAACACAGCTACACAACATCTAATAACAACAATGCTATAAACCATAAATCGCAATTCTTAACATCAAAACTATACTTAACCTCAACCAAATAGTCAATAATCATACGAAATCTTAAACCGTACCATACACTAGGCTTGGTTATTACAGACAACCCCTCTCGAACTTACGGATAAACTCCGTAACAGTCATGTAACCCTGTCTCAGGGTCATAAACTCCCTTGGTCAACCTCGATTGCACGTCATCAGTAAAATACTTAGAGAAGAATACCTCTCTAAAGCGCGTCCAACTGAGAGTAGCTAGATCCAGAGCTACAGATGCGCCCTCCCACCATAGACGGGCGTCTTCTCAAAAAAGATAGGTGGCACAGCGGACCCTGTCAGCATCCTCCAGCTCCAAAAATCTGAAAGTAACCTCTAGGGACTTAATCCATCCTTCAGCAACCATGGGATCAGACGTCCCAGTGAACTCCTTCGGGTTCATCCTCATGAACCGCTCACATATAGCCTCGGGTCTAGGCGGCCTAGCTACCGCTGTAGCATTGTTCCCCGCGAACTGTGCGAAGAACTGAGTCATACCCGCCATCATCTGGGTATGCATATCAGGTGGTAGAGGAGGTGGCGGTGGACCTCTATCCTCATAACGATTATGAGTCTCATCAGCCTCGCTTTCTGCACCCCTCAGGCGGTCAATAACTCGTCTAGGAGGCATACTATACCATGTAAAATCCTTACGTAACCAACATGCAATATTTCTAATATTTTTCTTGAAATTTAAATATATATTTGCTAAAACATAATCTCGACAAAAAATATTTTTCATGAGAACATGCTGATAAAATATTTCATGAGAACATGTTGGTAAACTATTTCATGCTCAAAAAAATGTAATACGTGAAAGTAGGACTTGCAGACTGAAGACGTGACTTCGTGAGCTTCTCGAGATCAGTAGTAAGTACAACCCTTTACAAGAAACATCGCTCTGATACCAACTGTGATGACCCGTATTTCGTATTAATAATTCTAACTGTGATGACCCGTATTTCGTATTCATAATTTTTTTTTGCGGAATTATTAAAAATTTTCTCTTTAAATAAATAAACTTGCAACGTATAAAAACTTTTGTAAAATAACCCAACGGTTTAACATAAACATAGCAGCGGAAACTGAATAATGTTTTAAACAATAACTTAAAATATAAAAAAGTTATAACAAGAGTTTGAACATAAAACTGAATAACTAAACGTGAGGTCCTCGGGTTCGTACTACCGACGATCCGAACTAACTCACTGGTCCCCGCCCTCAGCCTCTGCATTGTCAGTACCTACATCAATCAAGTCAAGTGAGTCTAAAGACTCAGCATGCATATATCGTGAATAACAAGTAAATATATCATAAAATCTCACGCCACGTAAAGATATCATATCATAAAGCGTAACGTGAAAAATCCTGTCATGAATAATTATAAATACGTGCATAACTGAAAAATCTTACGTAAAATGTTTGCTCGATAGAGCCCTGTCATAAAATAGCATATCATAATTTTCTGTTGAGATAATGTTCTACACAAGTGGTCCATAACATAACATAACATAACATGCTCGTCTGATCAGACTAAACCACAGTATACTGGGCGGTAGAGATCATCACAGCCCTTGGACTGGATACCCGTACATGTACATAAACATAAACCGGTCGTAGGTCACCGGGTGAAGTAACAATCCCATAAGCGTGAAGTGGCCACAAGACATTCGCATATATCTCAAAAATAAACTTTTATATTTTTATACACGTAATATAATTAAATTCCTGTGTTATTTTACCAATTGGTTTGGATCGTTCCCAGGCTCTCTGCGACCTAATTCAAACATGATAACCATGAAAATAAACTTAACTTGACCAACATATCATAACCGAACCAAAAATGAGACAATTACGCCCAACAACTTAGTATCTAACCATGAATTCGTACCAACCCGAACCAACATCGAACCATCGTTTAGTCATGATTAAAATAAGCCCAAAATACTGGAAAATAAATACCAAGGGCTGTAATACACGAAAATTTGTGCATGGAGGCCAAAATCATGAAACGCTCTTTCGAGAGTCACTTTGGCACATCGCACCGTAAATTCTCGTACGACCTCTAAACTTAACCAATTCACAAACGGCTAAAAACATGACCTTCCTAACTCAATGAGGTACTGTCTAGTCCAAGGACATAGGCTAAAATCAAACCAAGAACTCAAAACACACCTCTGAACCGAAGCTCAAAGCTGCTGTCCAAAAATTCCAGCAGCAGCAACTGTGCTTGCATCGCTTCGTTTACGAGGCTTTTGGCTATTGGGGCTTGAACCACCAACCATAGCCTCTTCCCAATATCCTAAGGTATGGTTTGAACCATGGCTAAGGGCCCTAGGCCAAATACAATCCAAGCCAGCACCTACAACGATTCCAAGCTTCACCCGAGAACACACATGGCACGCGTGGGGGTTTTGCTTGTTTTTGCTGTCATGGATCATTCCAGTGGCCATGTGATCGACCATGGCATGATCTAGACATCATGAGGTATTGTGTGAACCATGGCTAAGGGCTAACAATCCAATAAAGATCCACACCAACCTCAAATAACCGAACCAACTCACACGAAAGGAAATAGAAACCGAAGGGGCTGCTTGTCTTGTTTCTGTCCGAACGACTTGGGACATGGCTCAAGCCACTTAGGGCCGACTTGACCACGTCTATGCTTGCTATGGGAGGATCCTAGCCATGGCTACTGGCCCTAGGCCAGCCATGGCTCGAACACCATCCTACGCAAGCCAATGACAGCAAATGACATACGAATATGACATTGTTTCTTGCGTACCGAGTTGGGCACCTAACTTAAGGTTTTTGGGCTTGAACCCTTGATCAAACTTGACCCTAATACACCCTAGGACATGACCATAAGTAGCCTTGGGAGCCTAGGAATCGAGCCACCTTGTACATCAACAAAAACAACCAAACCGTGAGGGCATAGATGGAAGCCGAAAATCTGCACTATGTTATTTCGAAAATGCTAAAATGATTTCCGTTTTTGCTTCAAGTTTCATGCACATATGATTTTTTAAAATAATAATATGACTTGATTGAAGAGAAAATAATGATAGAAACATGCCTTAAGTTGTTTTTACAATAAACAACACGATACGTCGGACCGGGAGACACGGGAACGGAAATGAAGAAACCTTGTTATTGTTGTTGTCTTGGCCAAGAATGGGAGCTGCTAAATCTCTATAATTTCATGCTAGGTGGAGTGAAGAAGGTGGTGAAGGCTTGTGGTCAAATAAGGTGGTGCATGGAGGAGTAAATGATGTCAAGTTGGGGGGAAACATGCATGATGAATAGGTGACCTTTGTTTTGTTGTTGGGGGAGTTAAATGGTGTCAAGTTGGGATTTTGTGGAGTCGAATTGACCGAGAGTTGTCTTTCCAATTGGTGTAGGATTTGTTTAAGTTTTGCTAAGTAGAATCCTTGGATAGAAAAGCTTGATTAAAAGGTTAATTAAGCATAATCTTGATGAATTAAGAAGCCTACAATTAAATTAGTGATTAATTAATTAAATTAGACTTAATTAAAATAAATTATTTCTTAGCTCGAAATATGAAACGTCCTGCCCTTTTTATTGCTTTAAAAGTACTAGAAATTTTTTTTTTAAACCTCACTTAGCATCGGCCGAACCATAAAATATTTTTGACATCATTTTAAAAATAATCATCTAACTGCTATTTAAAAATCCAAAGGAAAATATTTTAAAGCATAAAATCGTCAAACATTTTACCAAACCTAAAAAGCAATAATTTGAAAAGAATAGCCCATACTAAACCTCTCAAAAATCTCTCAAAAGTATAAATAAATAAAATTAAAAATCTTTAATCATAAAGCATGAGTCAAAAGTCATAATGCGGAAAAAGTAGAAGCGCTGGTCCTCGGGTTGTGTGCGCCTTCAGTCCAGTCAAATCACTCATCAAGTCCTCCCTCAATACCACCTGCATCCATCACACCTAGTGAGTCTAAAGACTCAACACACCATAACCTTTATAACGAGTAATACGTAATACAGTCAACATATAACGGTGAAAAATATTTGTACTTAAAATATCGTTTTCATGAAGATGAATAAACATAAACATTTTCGTAAACATTTTCATGATGCATAAAACTTTAAACATAAACATTTTCATAACTTGCAAACATGAATTTCCTTTTCCTCAACATGACATGACATAAAACCTTAAACATAATCATGAACATTTCTTTTTTTTTCCTTTGTTGAATTCAGATCGTTAATTGTGACTTTCCTGACATGACATGACATGACGATGGATCCATCTACGTGAAACCTCAGTACTGGGCGGCGGGGGACGCCAGCAACACTCTCACCGGTCAACTGGGCCCTGGCCTATCATGATCGAATAGAAATACGCTTGTCGGGGTTCCCTCCGGGGCCTTTTCCCATAAATGGGTTCCCTCTGGGGCCTTTTCTCCTCACGACATTCCCATCCTTACCGTTACCACATGACCGTTACCACATATTCGCAATGATGGAAACACGATCATCGGGCTCCCACTGGGACCATAACCCTCACGATGTTGCCAACATTAACGAATTAGTCACAATCACTTCACTTCCTTCTACATTTACATTCTCATCACTTTATAAAAATCATGCATAACATAACATTTTGTTTTTGAAACCAAGCATGCAACATGTCTTTTAAATGTCTTCCATAAATCATAAAAATCAAATAGACATTTTTAAAATCATAATTTAATCATAAAAATTTCATAAACTGTAACGCCCCAGATTCGATGACTATCCTCACTCTATCAAGACTGGTGTTTCCAGCGTGCTTATGTCCTCACTCACACGCACCCTGGGAAACTTCCCAGGAGGTCACCCATCCCAAAATTGCCCCAATTCAAGCACGCTTAACTTTAAAGTTCTTATGTGATGAGCTGCCGAAAAGAAGATGGACCTTCGTGATATGAATAGTACAAATCAAATCTTTTAAGCCCTCTTCAACTGTACAGTTCATTACATTGAACAATCTCGGAATCCCTCTCATTCCCGTGTGGGTCGGTTCATTCATGTTCCCTCCACCTAGAAGCCTGCCAGGAGCCGCTCATTGTCCGTGCAACTGATGGCACCGGCGATCACCCAACCGGCGATCACCCCCCGCCCTCTTCGGCCCCGGGCCTCACATGCCCACCAGCTTCCGCTTGGTTAGTCCCCGAACCACAACGTACTAAGAGAGGTCGGCTCTGATATCAACTGTAACGCCCTATATTTGACGACTGTCCTCACTGTATCAAGACGAGTCTTTCCAGCATGCTTATGTCCTCACTCACACACTCTGGGAAACTTCCCAGGAGGTCACCCATCCCAAAATTGCCCCAAGTCAAGCACGCTTAACTATAGAGTTCTTATGTGATGAGCTGCCGAATAGAAGATGCAACTTCGTGATCTGAGTAGTAAAAATCAAATCTTTTAAGCCCTCTTCAACTGTACAGTCCATTACATTGAACAGTCTCGGAATCCCTCTCATTCCCGTGTGGGTCGGTTCATTCATGTTCCCTCCACCTAGAAGCCTGCCAGGAGCCGCTCATTGTCCGTGCAACTGATGGCACCGGCGATCACCCCCCGCCCTCTTCGGCCCCGGGCCTCACATAAACATTTAAAAATAATCATGATATCATAAAAATAGTATTTAGGGCACTGCCATGACCTTTACTAATTTCCCGGTGTAAAAAGACCGTTTTACCCCTAGACTAAACATTTTACGTTTTCGACTTTTTTCTTGATTTCATGACTCTAACATGTCCCAAATAATTATTTAAGCTTACGAGAATTTTTCCATAATTTTATTTGGCTTAATGTTAGACTTTTTCAATTATCTTTAATTAATTGTTTTAACGGTTTTTAATCCCGAAAAATACCAAACTTTAATATAAAATTCCTAAATTCTGAATTTATTCTTTTTATATTATTTTAGCCCTTATGGACCACGACTCGACCCCCATGAGTCGTTTTCCAATTTTCTTCTTTTTAAAAACCCTATTTGACACCTAAACTTCGACCCCGAGCCAACTTCCGATTTTCACGAGTTATCCCCGAACCATGTTGGTCCGAAACTTGCCCAACATCTTAAATTAACTTACTGGACCCTAACTTCATCAAGGAAACCATTCTAATGCCAAAAACGTGGACCCTCTACACACACCTATGCTGGCCGAGAATTTGGGTATGCATGGACTCTAAGATTTACCGCATGCAGGGACCTAGCCGATGACTCTAGTCACAAACCAACCTGATGTGCACCCCCTAAGGACCCTAAGGACCAGACCTGACCCAGCCAAGACCCCCTGAACCGCACACCCAAGCTGGTGCGAAGTGCAGAACCCTGCACGCGATTTCCTGGATTCTCGGGTAGGAGTCCCTCATGCAAAAAACTCCTCGCCGCCTCTCAACTCGAGGCCTAGCATGGCTAGGACTCTTCCATGGTCTCCCCCACGCCCCTGGCTAGCCCCTGGACAAGAGCCGCACCAAGCCCGGCCGTGAGGACCCCTAACCGAACCCATGTTCTTCCCATGACAGCAACTTACGTTTTATTTGGTGCTCTTCAATTTCCAGCGTGTATGGTGCGCTTACAGGACCCTAACTCACGTGTAAACCCTTGTAAATCATGGCCTAGATCATGGCAGTCCTTAAACAAAATACAATCATGATTTAAGAATCAAAAACCTTGCTTAACATATCATGCTATGATCCAAAACGAAAATTTAGAAAATTGGCACTTGTTTTTCGTTCATGTTTTTCTTGCATCCAATAATTTAAACATTAATATGATATGATGGATGAGAAAAGGGAGATTAAGGTGTGCCTTTGCGTAATATACGCTCGAATATACGTTGACGACGAAGAACGGAACGGAAACTTGGCTTGCTTCTACCTTGCACCTTTCGAAAATTCCTTGAATAGGCTAAGTGTGATGCCGTCTGTGCTGTTGAGATTAGGGGAGGGAGTTTCTGAATTTTTAAAGAGTGAGAGGCGTGAACTTGGTAGGGTTTTGAGGTGTTTTATGTATTTTAAATAGCTAATTAAATTACTAATTAGGCTTAGGCCTATTAAGCCACTAAACTAAGCCCATTATTCTTAATTAGGATTTAATAAAATATTAACAAGGTTTTAGTTTAAATAAATTTGTGAATTTATTAGCCGGGTTGCCAAAAAGTTCGTATTTTTGTTGAAAAACCAACACTGATAAAATTTACGTCCCGACGTATAAAATCACCTCAAAACCCCTTATTTTCAAAAATACTAAAAAGCATCAACCATATTTTAAATAATTAAAACCAATTATTTAATAAAAACATTTTCTATTATTCAGCCATCGGTCTCCGTTCCTCGATCGCAACGCGAATAACCTTTTAAAAATACATTTTAATGCAATCATGTAGAATAATATATTTTAAATATGCAAATATGCACAACATAATTAATTAATGCAATTAAAACAATTATTTAAAATGCAAAAGAATTTAATAATTGCATGCATGTGGTTTGCGTGGACCTTTAAATTTTCGGGGCGTTACAGAATAAATTTAGGAATATTTTTGGATCATAAAATTCATCTCCGATTTCCTATCTCCGGTCCGGTCTCGCGTATATATCTAAAAAGCTAAAATATGAAATACGCGATTTAAAAATCGTTAAAAATTACGTAAATGATTTAAATGCAATTAAATCAACAATTTCTTAAAATAATAACCATTTAAAAATAAATAATAGAAATTATGCACAAATCTACGCATATTGGTTTTTTTTTTTTTTTGTTTTTCGGGTACTACAATTGAGATGACACCGTTTGAAGCGTTGTACGGCAAGAAGTGTAGATCCCCTCTGTATTGGGATGATATCTCTGAGGTACCTGAGATTGGACCTGATATGATAAGAGATATGACAGAAAAAGTGAAGATGATTCAAAAGAGGATGAAGGCAGCTCAAGACAGACGCCAATTATGCCAATGTTCGACGTAGACCATTGGCATTTGAGGCAGGAGACCGAGTATTCTTGAAGATTTCACCTTTCAGAGGAGTTGTCAGATTTGACAAGAAAGAGAAGTTGTCTCCCCGATATATTGGGCCATATAAGATTCTCGAGAAGATAGGAGATCGTGCCTATCGACTCCCTTTACCGCCTTCTTTATCGGGATACATGATGTCTTTCATGTTTCTTTATTGAGGAAATATATTTCCGATGCTTCACATGTCTTTCAGCCAGACGAGGCAGAACTTGACGAGACACTGAGTTACTTTGAGAAGCTGATCCAGATTCTCGATCGTCAAGAAAAGCAGCTCAGAACGAAGTCTATTCTGCTTTTGAAAGTTCAGTGGAGTCGTCATGGCATTGAAGGGGCTACCTGGGAGACTGAATCAAATGTGAGACAGAGATTCCCTTAGTTGTTTCACTGATGTGATTTTTTTGTTTAACTTCTGTTATACATTTCTTTCTGATATGATTTGATTGCCTGTGATTTCGGGGACGAAATCGTATCTTACGGGGGGAGAAATGAAATGCCCGAGATTTTGATTATTGTAATCTGAAATGAATTGTTGATAAATTGATGTGATTATATACAGAACGGATCAGACCGAGTAAGACGAACGAAGACACGAATTATGTTCGAGGACTGAACCTCTCGCGCATATGCGCGACCGGACAGGGCGCATAAGCGCGAGGTAGGAAGAGAACCTCGCGCATATGCGTGACATGGACCCACGTATATGCACGAGTATGGTAGAGAATTGCAAAGAACCTCGCGCATATGCGCCGGGCGAGGGTGCGCATATGCGCGAGCTGCCGAGACTACACGCGCCGAGACATAATGTCTCGCGCATATGCGCCAAGGAGGGTCGCGCATATGCGCGAGACGTGCAGTTGAAAGATGAAGCCACGTTTCTCCACCATGCAGGGTTGCGCATATAGCACATTGCAATTGTTCTTCAGAATTTTTCATCAGCAAGAACGAGGGATTGTTGTAGAAAATCCTTACGCCTTTTATTTTAGGAATTTGAAGTTTGCGCAAAATCTGTCCGTCAGAATTTAGATCCGAATATATTTATGTGATCCCCTCGTTACAGGCTTCGACAAGACATAAGTTTTCTCATGTTTTGATATGATTTGAAAATATGCTATTGAAGGAATCGGGTATGATTCATATATGGTGTTTTTGATATAGTAGACATCGTATTATCGAAACCGGATTGAAGAATAGATACCGTACGAAATTGTTATGATTTTTCAGAGTTGATTGGATTGAGATTTGATATCAGATTTGTATTGTTACTGATTATGAGTTGTGGATTGGTATATACTGATTTTGTATTACCGGGATATATCGAAATTGTACTGTTATGCCGTTCAGAATTTGATAAGACAGAGATGTCTCGAGTTGAGTTGTATATTGATACAGTATATTCGATTGTCATTGCCAGATTGAGTAGTGACAGCGGCGACTTCAAGACTTTGTCAGATCGACAAGAGAAAGGTATAAATCAATGTTGATCCGGGATTGCACAAATCCAGTTTGATTTAATTTGAGTCTCCCAAAATCACATACTTAATTTTCATTGCCTCTATATGTTGCAATGTCTGAGATTGAGATGCTTATTCTATTGATTTATAGCAAAGCGTGTATTGAGTCATGGGCGGAGATGCCTAGTCATTGGCAGGATATGCCAAGTCTGTGGCGGATATGCCAAGACACTGGATTTTTGGTTTATATCGATGTTTGCTTAGGAGTTGATTTATTCCTATCGCTGAGATTCGATATATGAGACAATGTCCAGGAACCGGGATCCCTAGATTAGAGATGAGTCGAGTCTGAGATGACGAGTCATGAGTTTATTTACAGTTTTACATCATGCATGTTTTCGGATTTGATACATGTTATTGATAACTGTTATATGCTTTTATATATGTTTTTATATGATTGCATGTTGACATGGTTTATACTGGGATTATATTCTCACCGGAGTTATCCGGCTGTTGTTGTGTTTGTATGTGTGCATGACAACAGGTGGGACAGGATCAGGGTCAAGAAGAGAATGAGAGAGGACAAGTTAGCGTGGAGATCCGGATCAGAAGTAGATAGGCTTCAGCACTTGATATATAGTAGTTGAACCCTAGCTTTATTTTAATGTATGGAGTACAAGACATGTACTTTACTTTTGATATGTATATCAAATTGATTACATTATGTTTCCGCATTTGTATTTTTTTAAAAAAAATTAGACCCTGTTTTTTAATTGATTTAATCATTCCCAAAGATGATTAACAAATGAATTAGCGTCCGGGTCCCAACACTATTGATATGTCACCTCTTGCCACAATCTTCTGGATTTTGTCAACTTCCTCACTATATATTTGGAACGCTGATGAGACATCGGTTCATTTGCTTATGCAATGGCAGTGGTGTTGTGACAGTAGATCGGGATTGGATCAATTGTTTGAAGAATGACACCCAACTCTTGAACTAAATTCCTCTTCCAAACACCCTCTTTTGCTGCAGCCGATGCAGCTATGTATTCGGCTTCAGTAGTTGAATCCATTGTGTTGTCTAGATTGGAACTCTTCTAATGATACAACACCACCATTGAGCTTGAATACAAATCCAGATGTTGATTTCGATTCAAACACATCTGATTGCAAGCTAGAATTAGTATAGCCTTTCAATGTTAATTCTCCATTCCCTAAAACCAAGAACAAATTCTTAGTTCTTCTCAAGTACTCACAAATGTCCTTTATGGCCTTCCAATGAAATGGACCGAGATTCGAATGATATCTGCTTGCAACACTTAGTGTATACGTAATATCAGGTCGAGTAGATATCATACTATACATCATATTGCCTATAGTGAACGCTTATGAAATACGGTTCATGATTTATATCTCTTCATCAGTCTTAGGTCATATATTGTAACGTACCGTACTTTTTACTACTTAAAATTTGCGGAAAATTTTAAAGTTTTCTAAATTATAAAATAACTCTCGATAAACCGTACGTCTCAAAAGTAGATGCAAAAAAATATCTAAAAATAAAGTTTGACAAAAGTATTTATTTAAAATCTCATAACCAGTAGCGTTAAATCAGAGTATTTGACATTTCCTAAAAACTTAAAAACTTGGGCGGTCCTCGGGTCTAGCCTCCTACTCAGTCCAAGCCAGCTCCTTGGTCCCTACCTCTAGTCTCCTCGAAATCATCCTCACCTGCACCGATCAAGTCTAGTGAGTCTAAAGACTCAACACGTATAAACTGGAAGTAACGAGTAATCTGTAATAAAATCACATGCAGCTTCAAAGTAGAAGGTACATACGGGAATATGAACTTGCATAAATAAACATGAACATACGTACATACATTCATAGACGTGCCATAACATAAAACTTTTCTTAAACGTGCTTGTATACTTGTACATACTTGAACATACATAAACTTTATCATTTTGCGTAGAGGCATGTTTCAAAGCAAGTGACCCATAACATAAATCGTCTGATCAGACTAAACCACAATACTGGGCTGACTGGGACGAATCCACTGCCACATACATGAGATCCCCGTTCATGCTTTAACGGGTGGATTGGTCCCCGTTCATGCGTTAACGCTTTCCAATCCTGATCTAAACCTGTTCATGATTTAACGGGGTGGATTGAACCCTGGTCATGCTTTACCGCTTTCCAATCCCATACATAAATTGGTCACAAGACATTTAGCATATCTCAAAAACTTAAAATATTTTCTTTGCACGTCAAACATACTTACTTGGCGTTGAGGGATTCGTTAGATCTCGCATGGGGCCACTGCTGTACATACTAACATGAATTTTAACAATAAAATATTTCCCAAAGACTGGAGTAAACGGACCCCGTGCACCCCTCTGGGTCCGGGTCCGTGTAGGTACTGTAAAAGCATACTCGAAAAGAAGTGAGGACACGGACCTCGTGCCTAGGTCCGTGTAAGGGTCCGTGTAGACTCATTAAAAAGACACTTTGGAAGAAACAAGAGGCACGGACCCCGTGCCAGGGTCCGTCGAAAGATCCGTGAAGACTCGGTGAAAGTAAACCAACGGGAAATCATGTATTCAAGGCTTATTTCTCCTAACTATATCCCGATCATAAATCGACACCTTGAGACCCGTCCTAGAGTGCTAGAACACTCATTCAAACTCAAACAAACGCTCCAAAACAACGACGTCCAACTTACAACGCAATACAACTCATGAACACGAATTTTGACACCAAAATCAATTCCTACGATTTCTAACTCAACCAAGTGCCTAAAGACACGAAACGAAATACCAACATACATCCCAACATCATTCTCGATAAACCTAAACGCAGCAATGATCATCCATCGATGCCCAACAAAGCCTGCAACAAGAAAATCTCAAGAACACATCAATAACATAATTTTTCAGAAAACGCAGTTTGAGCAGTCCCACGAAAATGATCATAACTCACACAATTTTTATTCAAATATTTAGAATTTTATATCAAATCGAAATTATCAAAAAGTTCTACAATTTTTATGTTGAAAGTTTTGTCAAAATCACGACCGAAAAATCGAAGTTTTCAAAAGAACAGTAAATTTTGAAATTTTAGATCTAAAAACGTTTCAAAATCGATCCAACATGTTTCTGCCCATACCTTGCACATCATACATGGATTTTTACGCATAAAACAACGCAACACGTACTATGACATGATCGACGCAAGAAAAATAATATATACGTGCCTTTTGATATTAAAGTTTACCGAACGGACGATATCGAAGCGGAGATGGCGCACTGATTGATCCGAGACGAACGTGGCGCTAAAATCCTCGAAGAAAACACACAAAAATTTGCTGGAAGATGGAGAGGGGAGGGGCGGCTGCTCTATCTTCTATGAACCCTAGTATTTTCTTTAAAAATAAAATCAAGAAAGGAAGGGAATTGTGTGTGTGTAACCGAGAATGTGTGTGTGTGTTAGTGTTGGTGATTAAGGGGAATTTTGTGCTAAATAGGTAATTAACAACTAATTAAAATAATATCCTACTATAACATTTAAAATACACAATTAGAAATGTTAATAAAAATGATAATTCTCACCAACTAAACAAAGTCCCTTAATCTAAAATAAAATGAACCATTGCTAAACCTTAAAAGTTTTAAAATCTTAAAAAAATCACTTAATAAATTAAAATAGCCTTAAAATGCTAAAAATTAACAAAATATTTAAAATACCCCATCCTTAACTAAAAAAAAAATAAAATACCACATAAAAGTATTTGCCAACATCGTCACCGGTCTCTTTTCCTCGATCTCGCATCGAATAATCGCATGAAACATGAAACTCGAGAAAACATTTTAACTTGCATCGCATAAACATAAATAATTTAAAATAATGCAATTTAAATAGGTCATGCATCACTAAAAATTATTTTAAATTTAAATAGATGAATTAACAATTAAATAAATGCATGGGTTATACGTGTACTGAATTTGGGCTCCACAGTTCCTCCCCCACTTATATAAATTTCGTCCTTAAAATTAAATCTTACCAAATAGTTCTGGGTAGCGATTCCTCATATCTGCTTCGGTCTATCAAGTGGCTTCCTCCACTGTTTGATTCAGCCCCCTTGGTCACCTTGTTCCGAAGTCTGCGCTCCTGTTTGTCTAGGATTTGGAAAGGTTTCTCCACATATGAGAGATCTGGAGCAAGCTGCAACGGCTCATAGCTCAGAACATGCGAAGGATTAGATAGCTACTTTCTCAGCATCGAGACATGGAACATATTGTGTACCCCGGCCAGATTCGGCGGGAGGGCAACACGATAAGCTAGTGTCCCACCTCTATCAAGAATATCGAACGGTCCAATAAACCTCAGACTCAGCTTGCCTCTTTTCCCAAATCTCATAACACCCTTCATGGGTGCTATCTTCACGAAAACGTGATCACCTACGGCAAACTCGAGATCTCTCCTCCTCTTATCAGCATAACTCTTTTGACGACTCTGTGCGGTCTTCATCCTGTCTCGGATCTTGACCACCACATCTGCAGTCTGCTGGACAATCTCCGGACCAAGCTCTGCTCTTTCACTGACCTCATCCCAATGAATCGACGATCTGCACTTCATTCCATACAATGCCTCGTAGCGAGCCATACCTATAGATGATTAAAAACTGTTGTTTTAGGTAAACTCCACTATAGGTAGCTTCGATTCCCAAGTCCCCTGGATATCGATTATACAGGCTCGCAATAAATCCTACAATATTTGAATCACTTGCTCAGACTGGCCATCTGTCTGCGGGTGAAAAGCTGTACTGAACAGCAACTTCGTCCCCATGGCTGTATGCAAACTCTTCCAAAATGACGATGTAAACCTCGGGTCCCTGTCGAACACATTAAAAACTGGGATCCCGTGCAATAGAACAATCTCCCTGATATAAAGCTCCGCATATTTCGTCATGGAAAAAGCCGTCTTCACTGGCAAAAAGTGTGCTGACTTAGTGAGTCGATCCTGATGCGAGCACGGATGGTCAGGCGCCAAGGAAAGCATGGGACCCTTTGGAATTGCCGGAGGGACCAATCACGAGGGGACGATTGAAGAAGTTCAAGGAAGCGTTGCACGGACTTATGAGCAATGAAGAAGGACTTACAAGCAAGGAGCAGAGTGCTGAAGGTTTTGTGGTGCATGGGATTGAGTTCGGAAGGCATAGGAACACCTTTCAAGTGATGAACGAAGAAAAGTGGCAGAATGCTTCGCGCCTTAGCGGTAAAAAAAACTACCGCCCGAGCGCCAGATGGACTGTCCAAGACGTGATTTCCAGAAAACCCGGCGCCCGAGCGGCAACATTCTACCGCCCGAGCGCGAATAGTGCAGAGCCCTTGGCGCTCGAGCGGTAATATTCTACCGCCCGAGCGCGAACCAGTTCCGGAAAAATCCTAGTTTCCTAGTTAGAGTGTTGATTATTTTGGTAACTAGATTTGCAATCTTTTTCTAATATGTAGACATATTTGCACGAAATTTAAAAACATTTTTTCAGATTCATGATTGATTTTTTTAAAAGTTTAGAGTTTTCTCTCAAACTTTTCAAAGCTTCGCTTTGTTATTCAAAAATAAAACTTATCAAAGTTTTTAACTTTGTGGCGTTTGTTGATCGTGCTTGTGCGGATTGTCGTCGACTTGTTTTTCGAAGGTTCGTTATAATTTCGGTTGTTTATTTCGTGATTATTGTTGCTAGACTTTTCATAGTTTAGAGGTGAAAATCACAACACACACACTTGATTCAAAAGATCGGGACAACAACGACTCTTTGTTCGTTATTGAATTGAGGGCGCGATTCAATTTTAATCGTGTTTGCTATTCGTCGTACAAAGATTCACATCATTCGGTATCAGAGCTTAGGTTCATTGAATTCAAGTAAGTATCTTGTTATTCAATTTTCAGATATGTTATTTCTTCGTAGTTTCCAGATCTGTTTTCGTTTATCGTTCTTCGTCTCTTCGTGAATCTGTGATTCTGGAAGAAAAGTTGATTTTTTTTTATTTTTCTTTGGTGATTTTCGAGCAAGTACTCAGCCAAAAAAAAATACAAAAATTCCGAAAATTCACCATTATTTCGAGTAGTACTCGGCAAAAAAAAAAAAAAAAATTCCGAAAATCCACAATTATTTCATTTTGATATTTTGTTCTATTCCTTTTTGTGAGTCATACACACTTGCCTCACACAGTCAAAAAAAAAATTATTATTATGGATCTTCAAATTACTTCTCTACGCAGTCCAAGTGAGTCGATCACATTTGTTCACAAGCTTAAACTTGATTGTTTGATAAATTCAAATACAAAGCTTGAGAACCTTGAGAGGACTCTCGAACTTGAGTGACATTACTTGAGTGTGAGTGAATTTTCTTTGGAGTGATTAGTGAGTATTTGTTGTGAGCAAAAAAAAAAATTGTGAGAAAAGACGAGTGAATTTCTTTGGAGTGACCGTGAGCATTTGGGTGAGGATTATTTTGTTTGTACTAACGTTTTCTTGTAGGTACAAGTTTGAAATTAGATGGAGAGGAGGTAGGAGATAGTTCGAACCCGGGGTTGTCTAAGGTTCAAATGGAGGCGTTATTTGGGCATTTTAGTAGGATGATGTCGACCCAAATGGAGTCGTTACATGAAAGGTTGGATATGCTTGAGGTTGGTGTTAGTGGGAGTAAGTCTAAACCTAAGGATTTGAATAGAGAGGATGAGGAGTATGACTTGGGTGGAGATGAGGAGAGTCAAAATGAAAATTGGGGTAGGAATGGAAGAGGTAGAGGATACGTTAGAGGAAAAAGAGGAGCCGTACGGGGTAGATATGATGGGGATAGGGAAGATGGTAAGATGGGTAGCATTAAGATGAAAATTCCATCGTTCCATGAAAAATCTGACCCGGAGGCGTATTTAGAGTGGGAAAGAGGGTAGAGTTTGTGTTTGAGTGTCACCACTACTCCGAACAAAAGAAGGTGAGGTTGGCGGTGGTGGAATTCTTAGATTATGCTCTCATTTGGTGGGATCAACTAGTGACCACTAGAAGGAGGTATAATGAGAGACCTATTGAATCTTGGGATGAGATGAAGAGGGTCATGAGGAAAAGGTTTGTGCCCAATCACTACTATAGGGAGATGTTTAAGAGGTTACAAACTTTGAGGCAAGGGTTGAAGAGTGTTGAGGACTACTATAAGGAGATGGAGGTAGTCATGATTAGGGCAAATATTGAGGAGGATAGTGAGGCGACCATGGCTCGTTTTCTTTGTGGTTTGAACAGGGAAATTCAAGATCAAGTGGAGCTTCGGCACTACTTGGATCTAGACGAGATAGTGCAAATGGCCATAAAAGTGGAGCAACAACTCAAAAGGCGTGGAGTTGGCCGCACCAATCAAACTGGGGGTTCATCATCTTCTTGGAGGTCAAATGTAGTGAAGCACGAGGAGAGTAAAGTGGTGGCCAAGCCCAAATTTGAAACCAAACCAGAGGTGCCTAAACAAGGAGTGCAAGGTAAATCTGAAACTCCTCTTACTCGCTCTAGAGATGCTAGATGTTTTAGGTGTCAAGGGTTAGGACATATTGCTAGTGAGTTCCCTAATAAAAGAGTGATGATTTTGAATGAATATGGTGAGTATGAGTCTCAAAGTGAGGGGGAAGACGATGATGATGAGATGCCTGCGTTAGAGGATCCCGATGAGGGATATGAGGCGGTTGTAGGTGAAGCACTAGTGACTAGGCGTATCATGAGTGCCCAAGTCAAGGAGGAGGAGATTAACCAAAGGGAAAACTTATTCCATACTAGGTGTTTTGTAAATCAAAAGGTTTGCAATTTAATCATAGATGGGGGGAGTTGTACCAATGTGGCTAGTAGTGAGATGGTGGAAAAATTGGGTTTACCTACATTAAAGCATCCCCAACCATATAGGCTTCAATGGTTGAACGATTGTGCGGAGGTGAAGGTGAACAAACAAATGTTGGTGTCTTTTTCTATTGGGAAGTATGTGGATGAGGTTTTTTGTGATGTGGTACCCATGCATGCATGTCATATCTTGTTGGGTAGACCTTGGCAATATGATAGGCGGGTGACACATGATGGGTACAAGAATAGGTATTCATTTATGATGAAGAAAGATTCCATTGTTTTACTTCCATTGTCCCCAAAGCAAGTGTTGGAGGACCATTTGAAAAAAAAAGAAGAGAGATGAGGCCGAAAAAAAGAGTGAACTAAAAAGTGAGATGGCTTTTGAAAACAAAAATGAGATGGCTGAAAAAAAGAGTGATAAAAAGAGTGAGATAGCCATACAAAAGAAAAATGAGAGGATAGAAAAAGAGAGGAAAGAAAATGAGAGGAAAGAGACCAAAAATAAATCATATATGGCCCAAAAAAGTGAATTGAAACACTTGTTGCACACACATGAACCACTTGTGTTGATTCTTTATAAAGAGATCCTCTTTAACACAAGTGATATAGCCGGTTCCCTTCCGAGCATTGTTATTTCACTATTGCAGGAATTTGATGATATATTTCCGGAGGAGCTACCTCAAGAACTACCGCCTTTGAGGGGGATTGAACACCAAATTGATTTGGTGCCCGGGAGTGCATTGCCAAATCGTCCAGCTTATAGGAGCAATCCGGAGGAGACGAAGGAGCTTCAACGGCAGGTAAGTGAGTTGTTAGATAGGGGTTTTGTGCGTGAGTCCATGTCACCTTGTGCGGTACCTGTTTTATTAGTTCCTAAGAAAGATGGCTCATGGCGTATGTTTGTAGATTGTAGGGCAATCAATAACATAACCATTAAGTATAGGCATCCCATACCTAGGCTAGATGATATGTTAGATGAATTGCATGGTGCTTGTATCTTTAGCAAAATTGATTTGAAGAGTGGTTATCACCAAATTAGGATAAGAGAAGGTGATGAGTGGAAAAATGCTTTTAAAACCAAGTATGGGTTATATGAGTGGATGGTCATGCCTTTTTGCTTGACTAACGCTCCTAGCACTTTTATGAGGTTAATGAACCATGTCTTGCCATAGGAAAATTTGTTGTTGTTTACTTTGATGATATCCTAGTATATAGCAAAGACTTGGATGAGCAAGTTAATCACTTGAGACTTGTGTTAATCACACCTAAGGGCTGAAAATCTATATGCTAACTTAAAGAAATGTGATTTTTGTACAAGCAAACTTTTCTTTCTTGGTTTTGTGGTAAGCTCACAGGGGATACAAGTGGATGAAGACAAGGTAAGTGCTATTCGAGATTGGCCATCGCTACTACTGTTGGTCAAGTCCGAAGTTTTCATGGACTTGCAAGCTTCTATAGGAGGTTTGTAAAGGATTTTAGCACACTTGCAGCACCGATGACGGCGGTAATTAAGAAGAACGTTCCATTCTATTGGGGCGAGGAGCAAGAGAAGTCTTTTAATCTTATTAAGCACAAATTGATTAATGCTCCTTTACTTGTTTTACCTGATTTTTCTAACACTTTTGAAATTGAATGTGATGCGTCAGGGGGACGGCCAGTGGCGTACTTTAGCGAGAAGCTCAATGGAGCAGCCTTGAACTACCCTACGTATGATAAGGAGTTCTACGCACTTGTGAGGACTCTAGAGACGTGGCAGCACTACTTGAGGCCTAAGGAGTTTGTGATTCACACGGATCATGAGTCTCTTAAGCACCTTAAGGGGCAGCAGAAGTTGAACAAGCGGCACGCCAAGTGGGTGGCATTCATTGAAACATTTCCCTACATCATCAAGTACAAGCAAGGTAAGGAAAATGTAGTGGCCGACGCACTATCACGGAGGTATATACTAATCTCTACTTTGGAGTCTAAAATTTTGGGATTTGAGCATGTGAAGGAATTATATGTGCTAGATGAGGATTTTAAGAATGAATTTGAAATATGTATGCATGGTCCACATGACAAGTTTTATTTGCATCATGGTTTCTTGTTCAAGGAAGATAGGGTGTGCATCTCTAGATCATCCATTCGTGAATTACTTGTTAGGGAAGCGCATGGGGGTGGCCTAATGGGACATTTTGGTGTGGCTAAAACTTTAAGTGCATTGCATGAACATTTCTATTGGCCACACATGAAACGTGACGTTGAGCGTGTTTGTGATAAGTGCATTACTTGTAGGCAAGCTAAATCTAAAACACAATCACATGGCTTGTATACACCACTTCCCGTCCCTAGTGAACCTTGGGTTGATATTTCTATGGACTTTGTTTCGGGGTTGCCTAGGACAAAGAAGGGGAGGGATTCTATATTTGTTGTTGTGAATAGGTTTTCTAAGATGGCACATTTTATTGCTTGTCACAAAACTGATGATGAATCTCACATTGCGGACCTATTCTTTAGAGAAGTCGTTAGGTTGCATGGCATGCCTAGGACTATTGTTTCTGATCGCGATGTTAAATTCTTGAGTTACTTTTGGAAGACGTTATGGGCTAAACTTGGCACAAAATTGTTGTTTTCTACTAAATGTCATCCTGAAACGGATGGACAAACTTAAGTTGTCAATAGAACTTTAAGAACACTTTTGTGTGCTATTCTTAAAAAGAACTTAAAGAATTGGGAAGATTGTTTACCATTTGTTGAGTTTGCGTATAATCGTTGCATGCATTCAACAACGAATTATTCGCCATTTGAGATTGTTTATGGTTTTAATACTTTGACTCCGTTGGATTTGATGTCATTACCTGTGAGTGAAAGGTTAAACATGGATGGCAAAAATAAAGCTGAATATGTTAGGGGTTTGCATGAAAAGGTCAAGCCCAATATTGAAAAGAAGAATGAGCAAAATGCCAAGCAAGCCAACAAGGGAAAGAAGAAAGTGATATTTGAGAAGGGAGATTGGGTGTGGTTACACTTGAGGAAAGAGAGGTTCCCCGAGAAGAGACGTTCAAAGCTATTACCTAGGGGCGATGGACCATTTCAAGTCCTTGAAAGGATCAATGACAATGCCTACAAACTCGATCTACCAGGTGAGTATAACGTGAGTTCTACTTTTAATGTTAGTGACTTGTCGTTATTTGATGTAGGTGACGAGCTGGATTTGAGGACAAATCCTTTTCAAGAAGGGGAGGATGATGCGAGCACGGATGGTCAGGCGCCAAGGAAAGCATGGGACCCTTTGGAGTTGCCGGAGGGACCAATCATGAGGGGACGATTGAAGAAGTTCAAGGAAGCGTTGCACGGACTTATGAGCAATGAATAAGGACTTACAAGCAAGAAGCAGAGTGCTGAAAGGTTTGTGGTGCATGGGATTGAGTTCGGAAGGCATAGGAACACCATTCAAGTGATGAACGAAGAAAAGTGGAAGAATGCTTCGCGCCCGAGCGGTAAAAAAAACTACCGCCCGAGCGCCAGATGGACTGTCCAAGACGTGATTTCCAGAACACCCGGCGCCCGAGCGCGAATAGTGTAGAGCCCTTGGAGCTCGAGCAGGAATATTCTACCGCCCGAGCGCGAACCAGTTCCGGAAAAATCCTAGCTTCCTAGTTAGAGTTTGGATTATTTTGGTAACTAGATTTGCAATCTTTTTCTAATATGTAGACATATTTGCACGAAATTTAAAAGCATTTTTTCAGATTCATTATTGAATTTTTTTCAAAGTTTAGAGTTTTCTCTCAAACTTTTTAAACTTCGCTTTGTTATTCAAAAATCAAACTTATCAAAGTTTTTAACTTTGTGGCGTTAGTCGATCGTGCTTGTGCGGATTGTCGTCGACTTGTTCTTTGAAGGTTCGTTATAATTTCTGTTGTTTATTTCGTGATTATTGTTGCTAGACTTTTCATAGTTTAGAGGTGAAAATCACAACACACACACTTGATTCAAAAGATCGGGACAACAACGATTCTTTGTTCGTTATTGAATTGAGGGCGCGATTCGATTTTAATCGTGTTTGCTATTTGTCGTACAAAGATTCACATCAGATCCACTATGACCCAAATGGCATTAAAACCTCTTACTGACTTTGGCAAACCAACAACGTAGTCCATGGTAATATTTTCCCATTTTCACTCGAGGATAGGGAGTGGCTTAAGCATTCTGCTGGCCTCTGATGCTCTACAAGTGAGGCATTCAGGCACAAATCTGCGGATGTCTCTCTTCATCCCTGGTACAAAACCTGCAGGTCCTTGTACATCTTGGTACCTCCAGGGTGGATTGAATACGGAGATGCACGTGCCTCTGTAAGAATATCCTCTCTGATCGAATCAACATTAGGCACCCACATTCTAACTCTGTATCTCACAATACCATCTGACACTGTGTAGAGTACACTGCCCTTAGCTTCATCTTTCAGCCTCCATTTCTGTAACTGCTCATCTGAAGACTGACCAGCACGGATACAGTCTATTAAGGAAGAATGGACTGTCAGATTAGATAGTTTAGGAGCCCTGCCTATAGGATAAACCTCTAACCCAAACCTCTGAATCTCAAACTGAAGAGGTCTCTGCATTGACAACTGTGCTACAACTGCCACTTTTCTGCTCAAGGCGTCTGCAACAACATTAGCTTTTCCCGGATGGTAGCTAATTTCGCAATCGTAGTCTTTTACCAACTCCAACCACCGTCTATGTCTCATATTTAGTTCTTTCTGCGTGAAGAAATACTTGAGACTCTTGTGGTCAGTAAATATCTTGCATTTCTCGTCGTACATGTAGTATCTCCAAATCTTCAATGCAAAGACAACGGCGGCTAACTCAAGATCATGAGTCGGGTAGTTCTTCTAATGCACCTTCAACTGTCTGGAAGCATAAGTTATCACCCGACCATGCTGCATCAACACTGTGCCTAACCCGAGCTTAGATGCATCGGTGTATAACACAAAATATCCTTGCCCTGATGGCATGTCCACACGAACTTAACATTCTTCTTTGTCAATGAGGTGAGTGGCACTGCTATTGATGAAAATCCCTGAATAAACTTACGGTAGTAATCGGCTAAACCCAGAAAGCTGCGGATTGTTGATGCATTCTTTGGCTCAAACCATTCCTGGACTGCTGCTACCTTAGCTGGGTCAACCTCAATACCACTGCTAGATATTATATGGCCCCAAAACGCTACCTTCTCCAACCAAAATTCGCAGTTACTAAACTTCGCAAACAACTTGCGACTCTGAAAAACCTGCAAAACTGTCCTCAAATGATGGCTATGCTCCTCATGTCTCTTCGAGTAAATGAGAATGTCGTCAATAAATACTATGACAAACTTATCAAGGTAAGGCTGAAATACTCGGTTCATGAGGTATATGAAAATTGCTGGAGCATTCATCAGTCCAAACGGCATCACTAAGAACTCGTAATGCCCATACCTGGTCCTGAAGGTTGTCTTGTGCACATCTGCATCTTTCATCTTCAGTTGGTGATACCCCGATCGAAGATCTATCTTAGAAAACATAGTGGCTCCCTGCAACTGATCGAACAAGTCCTCGATCCTTGGAAGTGGGTATTTATTCTTGATCGTTACACTGTTCAATTCTCGGTAATCGATACACAGCCTCATGCTCCCATCTTTCTTCTTTACGAAGAGTACTGGTGCGGCCCACAGTGAAAAACTAGGGCGGATAAATTCCTTGTCAAGGAGCTCCTGAATTTGCTGTTTGAGTTCAAGCATCTCAGCTGGAGCTAAACGGTACGGTGCCTTGGAGATTGGCACAATGCCTGGCATAAGGTCGATTGCAAACTCTACCTCTCTCTCTGGTGGAAGACCCGTGACGTCGTCAGGAAATACGTCTGGGAAGTCACTGACTACTGGCACATCTGATAATGACGGAGTGGGTATGTCAGGTGTTGAAATGATGCTGGCCAAGAAAGCCTGACACCCCTTGGAAATACGTTTCCGCGCCTGCATGCAAGAGATCATGCGAGGGAAACTTCTCCATCTGGCTGGTTTAAAAAGAAACTGTTCCATACCCAACGGTCTAACCAATACTGGCCTACTCTGAAAATCAATCAGGACTCGGTTTTTTGTCAGCCAGTCCATTCCAAAGATGATATCAAATTCTAGTATCGGCAACATTATCATGTCGGCATATACTAGGTGGCCTTGCAGTTCAAGATCAATGTCTCTGACCACATTAGTATCTGCAAAATCCTCCCTTGATGGGACTTTTGCTGAATAATTCCCGTCGAGTCCAATAGACTTCACGTCTAGATGACTAGCGACCATTTCTGAGATAAAGGATTGAGTGGCTCCTGAGTCTATCAGGGCCTTTGTAGATACTCTCTTTATGAAAATGTTTCCTGAGATACGTTAGCACAACACAAAACTTATATCCCAAAAATTCTACGTTAACCTCAAGCACCGTAGAAATTAATATCCCAAGTGACTGAAAAATATTACTAGCACCCTAATAATTCCAAATAAAATTTCAACATGCAAGGCGAAATAATACTGAGCTAAGGTAGAAAAGTTTACCGGTCAGTAATGTCGTGTCTGGGTTCGCCTCCTGCGCATGCATGGCGAATACTCTGCCCTGGGTCGGCTGCCTCCACTGTGGGCACTCCTTCAACATGTGGTCACTTGCCCCGCATTTAAAACACTTGCTTGACCTGTATAAACATGGCCCCGAGTGCTGGCGGTTGCACTTCGGGCACACCGGGTGCTCACCCGGCCTCTGTGGCGCTTTCTGTTGTGGCATAGGACCCTTGCCATTTGGTGGTCCCTGATAAGGCTTCTTTCCTGGTTGCCCTTGGAACGGCCTCTTAAATTGAGGTCGCTGCTGCTGTTGCTGCTGTGGAGCCTGATAGGGCCTCTTGCCCTGCCTGTCAGCCTCAATATCTCTCTGATCCTGTTCTGCCACCAAATCTCTAGACACGGCAACTGCATAAGTCATAGGACCAGCAACTCGAGCATCACGGCGCAAGATCGGCCGCTACCCATCCATAAAATGCCTCAGCTTCCCCTGGGCATCATTAGCTATCAGGGGCACAAAATGATACCTCCTCTCAAACTTCCTCACAAATTCTATAACACTACTGTCTCCCTGTCGCAGTGCCATGAATTCCCTGGTCAGTCTGGATCGTACTTCTTCAGTGAAGTAATTGGAGTAGAAGACCTACTTAAAGCCATCCCAAGAAAGGGTCTGCAAGTTCGCTGCCACTGACGCGCTCTCCCTGTAAGGTCCGAGGATTTAGTTATCATAATCAGATATGTTTTGTTGATAATTAAGGTGATTGTAGACGCATTCTATCGGACCGAAAGAGACGAGAAAGTAGATGCAATTTTTGGTGTGAGATGAGCTCGGCGCATATGCGCCACCAGCCCGGCGCATATGCGCGACATGTCCAGAACCTGCGGCGCATATGCGCGAGTAGATACGCGCATATGCGTGACACGTCCAGAATCTCGGCGCATATGCGCGAGTAGATCCGCGCATATGCGTGAGGGGCAGATTTGTTAAGTGCCGAGACAGAACTTCTTGCGCACATGCACGAGCTGAGGACGCGCATATGCGTGAGAAATCCAGCATGAAACCTGATGTTGACACATGGCTTGGACCTATATAATGTACAAAATCTTCATTCTTCATGCCATCAGAGAACACCGAGAGAAGGAAATTCAGAAGAAGCCTCCTCACTCTATTTTATCTTAGAAATAAGATTTTGAAGAATCCAACCAACGAATTTGAATCCGAATTTAGAATTTTATTCCTCTCATCACTAGCTACAAGACGATGTAAGTATCTTTAAATTTCAGCATGTTCTGAAGTGTAGATGTTGGGGAAAGCTTGATATGATAGAGATTATGTGTTCATATGTTTGTAGTGATTGTAGATTCGAAACCGGATCGATTATCGGATATCGTATGCTATTGTTATGATTTACAGCATATATGTGTATGAATTTCTGCAAATTTTGAGATGCTAATGGGTAGATTATGATGGTGATGAGTTGAGGATTATGATATGTTGATATATGGTGAGATTTGAATTGATCGGTATCGCAAGTTTACGCCGTTATGCCGTCGAAATATACCGAGATTGAATATTGATCCGTATGTGTATCCTTTAGAGTTAAAAGTTGATATGGTGCATTATATATATGTCATTTCAGATTTTGTTTGACAGATTCGATATCAAGAATACGAGACTTCGACTTCTACGAACGACAAGAAGGAATAATTCAATGTTTGTTTGGGGAAGACACAACTCAAATGAGATTCAATTTGAGTTTCCCAACAAAATCACATACTTGTTCTGTTTGTACTTTATATTGATTTATATATATGTACTGAGATAGGAGTTTCATTGGTAGATACGCCAAATTTCTAAACGTTCGGTGATATCGATGCTTCGGATCAGATTCACTCCGATTGTAGATTTCGATACAGACCAGACCGAAGTTTAGGAATAAGATGTAACGCCACCACGATTGGGAGAGTAGGTGGGAGACCTGTTACATCTTATTCACACCGGGATCCCTAGACTTAGATACACATCGAGTTAAAGAGTAAAAGTCAGATTGTTTTATCTGTATTCACTAATGTGTCATAATTACTGATTATGTGTTATGATTTGTATTAAACTGCATGACATGCATGTATACATGTTTTATACTGGGATTTATTCTCACCGGAGTTTCCGGCTGTTGTTGTGTCTGTATGTGTGCATAACAACAGGTAGGGTAGGATCTGGGTCGCAACAGAGATAAGAGATGAATATAGCGTGGTGATCACGGGCATAGCAGATGTACTAGTAGTTTGTACTTTTGTCATGTACTGTATTTGAATACTGGTTTGTTGAATATGTACTGGACAAGACATGTATATTATGTTTGTAGAGATAAAATAAATAAAGACCTTGTGCATGTTTATATACATTTGAATTAATGTTAATTTTGACCCACATTTTCTAGCAAAAATCCAACTAATCCCAAAAAGAATCGAGTTAGAGCCCGGGTCCCCACATCAGGTGGTATCAGAGCAGTAGGTTCTGTAGACTGAGATACAATAGAATGAGCGGGGTAGATCGAGTCTTCTTCCTTGCTTTTGATGTGCTAGCATGATTTATTGCTTTCCCTATTACATGTTGTATTGTTATCTGAATTGATTTACAGCATGTACTTGTAAAGACTTTTCAGAACCGATTCTGGATCAGAGGTATATGATCAGAGGAGGGCTGAGACAGATTGTATAGACTGGGTACTAATCTGTTTGATAATCAGATATGCCGCCTAGAAGAATACCACAACCAACTGCAGGTCAAGTGCCAGAACAAGGTAGTACGTCAGGTACTCAGATGGACGTTACTGTGACACCTATGGAGACGTTATTAAAGAGGTTTCAGTCATTCCATTCCCCGACTTTGAAGGGCACGGAGAATGCAGTGGATTGTGAGAGCTGGTTAGACGATATAGAGATGCTGTTTGAATCTCTTTCCTATACAGATGAACGAAGAGTGAAGTTGATTGGGCATCAGTTACAAGAAGTGGCCAAGAGTTGGTGGCTTACCACGAAACGAGCATTGGAGCATAGAGGTATTGATATTACTTGGAAGGTTTTCAAGGATGAATTTTTTTCAACGTTTCTTTCCAGTCTCCTATCGAAAAGACAAAGGGGCAGAATTTGCCAACTTGAGATAAGGGCAATGGAACATAGAAGAGTATGTTGCCAAGTTTTCTTCCTTGCTTCGATTTGCGCCACACGTGGCAGGAAATGACGAAGCGGTCGCGGACCAGTTCATCAATGGTTTAAACCCTGATATTTTTATTTGGTGAGCACGGGACGACCCAACACCTTTTTTGATGCACTGAACAGAGCGAAAGGAGCAGAGGCTGGCTTGATTAGGCAGCGAGGAGCTTCCTATAGTGCTTAGAGTCAGAGACAGCCACGGCCCGCCGCACAGTTTCCACCACCGCCTCCTCGATTTGATAGTGGAAGTAGTAGTAGTAGCAAGAAAGATTCTTTGAAAGCTAAAGGCAAGCAGTTCAAGAGATCAGGGAGCAGTTCGTCGAGCTCCAGTGGACCCCGACAGGGAGGTCCTGGTCAGAGTGCAGAGTATGCATGTGTATACTTCCGTTCTTGTGGAGGACGACATGCTAGAGAGCAGTGTCAAGGAGTGATGGGCAGATGTAACATATGTAGGCAACAGGGACATTTCGCTAGAGTCTGTCCACAGAGAGGTGCACAGAGATTTCAGGGTGCAGGGTCATCTGCATCAGTGACTCAGCCTGAGAGGCAAGCTTCGTCTGTCCATTACTTTCAGCCAACGCCTACACAAGCCCAGCCTAGAGCCAGAGGTAGCCAGATAGTGAGCCAACCTCCCAGACAACAGGCTCAGGTGTTTGCATTGACGGAGGAGCAGGCCCAAGATGCACCAGACGATGTGATTGCAGGTAACTGTTTTCTTTGTGGTTATCCTGCCTATGTATTGATAGATACAGGTGCTTCACATACATTCATATCAGAACGTTTTGCATTGATACACGCATTGCCTGTCGAGTCATTGTCTGCTGTAGTGTCTATTACTTCTCCGTTGGGAAGTGGTTTAATATCTGTGACATCAGTTAGACATTGTATACTAAAGTTTGAGGGACATGAGATTGATTTAGACAATGTAGTACTTGGCTTATCTGATTTTGATTGCATTGTCGGGATTGACATGTTAACTAAGTACAGAGCCACCGTAGACTGTTTTCACAAGATTTTCAGATTCAGACCTGAAATGACAGAAGAGTGAAAATTCTACGGTAAGGGTTCCAGATCTCGGATTCCCTTAGTATCTTTTTTGACTATGAGTAAATTGCTGCAGAAAGGAGCAGAGGGGTTCCTTATTTACTCTGTAGACCTACAGAAATCGAGCCCGACATTGGCAGATTTGCCAATAGTACGGGAGTTTGCAGATGTATTTCCAGATGAGATCCCAGGGTTACCCCCAGCCTGAGAGGTAGATTTTAGCATTGATCTTATTCCAGGTACCGTTCCTATCTCTCGAGCTCCATATAGGATGGCGCCGATAGAGTTGAAAGAATTGAAAGCACAGTTAGAAGATCTTCTAGCCAAGGGATATATCAGACCCAGTGTATCTCCTTGGGGCGCTCCAGTGCTATTCGTGCGCAAGAAAGATGGTTCCATGATATTATGCATCGATTACCGGCAACTGAATAAAGCAACGGTGAAGAATAAATATCCATTGCCACGTATCGACGATTTATTTGATCAGTTACAGGGATCATCTGTCTATTCCAAGATTGATTTGCGATCGGAATATCACCAGTTGAGAGTTAGAGATGTGGACATACCGAAGACAGCATTCCGAACTAGGTATGGACATTATGAGTTTGTTGCCATGCCTTTTGGTTTAAAGAATGCTCCAGCGGTGTTTATGGAATTGATGAGCCATGTCTTTCAGAGGTAATTGGATGAGTTTGTTATTGTTTTTATTGATGATATCTTGGTGTATTCTAAAAATCTGAGTGAGCATGCCAATCATTTGAGAGTTGTGTTGCAAACGTTGAGAAATGAGATATTATTTGCTAAACTGTCAAAGTGTGAGTTTTGGCTAAGACAGGTTGTCTTCTTGGGTCATATTATATCTGGAGACGGTATTTCTGTAGATCCGAGTAAAGTGGAAGCTGTGATCAGTTGGTCGAGACCGACTTCTGTGCCTGAGATACGCAGTTTCATGGGTCTGGCAGGGTACTATCGACGATTGATCAAAGATTTCTCCAGCATTGCAAAGCCGATTACCCAGTTGACACAGAAGAATACTCCGTTTGTATGGTCTGAGAATTGTGAGTCTAGCCTTCTAGAGTTGAAGAAGAGGCTGACCAGTGCACCTGTCTTGATGATTCTGTCAGGTACTGGCGATTTCGTTGTATATTGTGATGCATCTCACAGAGGGCTAGGATGTGTTCTTATGCAGCGAGGTCATGTGATAGCATATGCATCTAGACAGCTGAAGCCACACGAGACCCGATACCCAATTCATGACCTTGAATTGGCGGCCATCGTTTTTGCATTGAAGATTTGGCGTCACTATCTTTATGGCGAGAAATTTGAGATTTACTCTGATCACAAGAGCCTGAAGTATCTGTGTTCTCAGTCAGAGTTGAACATGAGACAGCGTAGATGGCTCGATTTGTTGAAAGATTTTGATTGTGAAATCAAATACTATCCAGGGAAGTCAAATGCAGCAGCAGATGCCTTGAGTCGAAAGGTATGTGCCCTATCCTTATCAACGATAGGTGTTTCGAATTTAGTTGAAAATTGTTGTTTGTCTGGTTTAGCATTTGACACAGATAGTAGACCATTGAGACTTGCTTCGATTAAAGTTGAGCCAGATTTGATTATGAGAATCAAGGAAGCCCAAAGAACTGATCAGAGTGTGCAGAAATCGATTGATATGGTCAGATCAGGACATCAGTCTGAGTATCACGTACATGATTATGTTCTGTATGTGAATAACCGTCTTGTAGTTCCAGACGTTTCAAAGTTGAAACAACAGATTATGTCAGAAGCGCACTGTAGTCGGTTCAGCATTCATCCTGGTGGCAGGAAAATGTACAACGATTTGAAGACAAAATTCTGGTGGAAATAGATGAAGTCAGATATTGCAGAATTTGTGTCTAAGTGCTTGAATTGCCAACAGGTAAAGGCCCAGAGAAAGAAGCCCGGAGGTTTACTTAAGGGTTTATCTATTCCAGAATGGAAATGGGATCACATTTCCATGGATTTCGTGACGAAGTTACCTCGATCATCCCGGGGCTGTGACGCGATTTGGGTCATTATTGACAGATTGACCAAATCAGTTTGTTTTATTCCGTACAGAATAACATATCGACACAATCAGATGGCCGAGATATATGTCCGAGAAGTAGTCAGATTGCATGGTGTGCCGAAGTCTATCGTATCAGATCGTGATCCACGATTCACTTCACACTTTTGGCACAGTTTACAGCAGGCTTTAGGTACGACATTGCACCTGAGTACTGCTGTGGGGACCCGGGCTCTAACTCAATTCCTTTCGGGATTAATAGGATCTTTATTCAAAAATGTGGGTCAAAATTTTTTCTTTTTAACATTAATTCAAATGTAAACACTAAACATAATATCTTTCTTTATTTAATTACAACACATATAATATACATGTCATTTCTTACTACCAACACATCACTAGGGTTTAATACAAACCATAAACTACGAGTAGTACAAATCTAGTACAACATCACTAGTGATCTTCTGCGCCCGTGATCACCACGCTATGCCCATCTCTCATCTCTGTCGTGACCCTGATCCTGCCCCACCTATTGTTATGCACACATATAGACATAACAACAGCCGAAAACTCCGGTGAGAACAAATCCCAGTATAAAACATGTATACATGCTGATATGAAATCATAAATCATGCATGAAAGCAATAACAATGGCTCCATAGTCTATGAAACCGATCTATCTAAACATGCAACTCAAATCAAATCATGTCCTGACTCGAATCGACTCTACTCTAGGGATCCCGGTGTGAATAAGACGTCACTGTCTGTCACCTACCCTCCCAATCGGTGTAGCTGTCCGTCTTATTCCTAGACTTCGGTCAAGTCTGTATCGAATGTCTGCTATCGGAGTGAATCTGATCCGAAGCGTCGATACCACCGAACATCTAGTTTGGCAAGTCTGCCAATGACTCTCCTATCTCAAAGGCTTGAATATAAATCTATAAACAAGGCATCATCATATCAAGAGATTTGAATATAAATCTATAAACAAATCACAATCATATCAAAAGATAAACAATAATTTTAGTATGTGATTTTGTTGGGAAACTCAAACTAAATCTCATTTGAGTTGTGTCTTCCCCAAACAAAACATGAATTATACCTTCTTGTCGTCGAATAAATCGAAGTCTCGCAGTAGGGATATAGAACCTGTCAATCCAAATCTGAAATGACAATGTTGAGATGCACAATATCAAATCACAACTCAAACTAATACTAGTATAGCTCAATATCAAATCTTGATACAATTCGACTGTATAACGGCATAGTTTCTCGCTACCGGTCCATTCAAATCACAACATATCTCAACAATCATAATCCTCAACTCATAATCAGCACAATCTATGTGTCATATCTCAAAATCTGCATAAGCTCATGCACATGTAAGCTGGAATTCCATACAAATTGCATACGACATCCAATAACCGATCCGTTTACGATTCCACGACATCTATAATCCCAAGAACATATAATCACAAACATATCTGAATTTCCTCCACATGTTAACTTCAAAACATGCTGAAAAGATATAGAAAGTATACCCTTTTGGAGCCCTTGTCAAGAGGAACAAGAATCTCAACTTGGATTAAAGTTTGGATACGTAATTCTTTCAAAATCACAACCTTAAAGCATAAGGAGTTGAAGCTTCTCCCCCCTCTCTCACGTTTTCAGCTGATGGAAATGGTGAAAGTGAAGACTCAGCACAATTAGTTATATATATATGCCATGTGTCTTCATGGAATTCAAAGGTGGATTTCTCGCATGCAGCACCGCGGGTGCGGTCACTCTTTACCACGGGTGCGCTATGCCCACGGCATGCCTTTCATTTCTGAAATTCGACGACCGCGGGTGCGGTACATATAAGACCGCGGGTGCGGTGACATTACCGCGGGTGTGGTTACGTTTGCACCGCGGGTGCGGTGTCATTTCTGTAAATAATTTCCAACTCTCTGTCCATCAACCGCGGGTGCACTCGTTCTTGGACCGCGGGTGCGGTGACCCTACTGTAACATGACTAATTTTATGTCCATGCACCGCGGGTGCGGTCCTTCTCTAGGCGCGGGTGCAGTCCCTTTCTTCAAGCAACACTTCATCTTTTCATTTTATACACATACAATCTAGGGCATTACATTTCCCCCCCTCTTAGATATTAGTTCGTCCTCGAACGTGAAATCAATTAATAAAAGTATGTACGAACAGCAGTAAAGTCAAAAGCTGATTAAATACTCACATCATGAGAATAACTCGGGATATTTCTGTTTCATATCTGCTTCTGTCTACCAAGTCGCTTCCTCGGTGCCATGACGACTCCACTGGACTTCTAATAGTGGAATAGTCTTCGTTCTGAGCTGTTTTTCTTTCCGATCAAGAATCTGTATCGGTTGTTCAACATAACTCAATGTCTGATCTAGCTCAGCTTCGTCAGGCTGAATGACATGAGAATAATCTGGCATGTATCTACGCAGCATCGATACATGAAAAACATCATGTATCCTGGATAGAGACGGAGGAAGAGCCAATCGATATGCTCGATCGCCAATCTTTTCAAGAATCTCGTATGGACCGATGTATCTAGGAGACAATTTCCCGCGTTTGCCAAATCGGACAACGCCTCTGAAAGGAGAAATCTTCAAGAATACTCTGTCTCCCTGTTCAAATACTAACGGTCTACGTCTGATATTGGCATACTTGGCCTGTCTATCCTGTGCCGTCTTCATTCTTTTCTGAATGATCTTCACCTTCTAAGTCATTTCCCGAATCATATCAGGCCCAACTTCTGGTACTTCAGATATATCATCCCAGTACAACGGAGATCTGCACTTCTTGCCATACAATGCCTCAAACGGTGCCATCTCTATGCTCGTTTGATAGCTGTTGTTGTACAAGAATTCACATAACGGTAGTGAATCTTGCAACCTAGTGCCGAAATCTAGCACTACCGCTCTCAACATGTCCTCTAAAGTCTGGATAGTCCGCTCTGACTGTCCATCGGTCTGAGGATGATAAGCAGTACTCAGGTGTAATGTCGTACCTAAGGCTTGCTGCAGACTGTGTCAAAAGTGAGAAGTGAATCGTGGATCACGATCTGATACGATAGATTTCGGCACACCATGTAATCTAACTACCTCTCTGACATACAATTCTGCCATCTGATCGTGTCGATATGTCATTCTATATGGAATAAAACACGCTGATTTGGCCAATCTGTCAATAATGACCCAAATCGCATCACAGCCCCGGGATGATCGAGGTAACTTCGTCACGAAATCCATGGAAATATGATCCCATTTTCATTCAGGAATAGACAAACTCTGAAGTAAACCTCCAGGCTTCTTTCTTTCGGCCTTCACCTGTTGGCAATTTAAACACTTAGACACAAATTCGGCAATGTCTGACTTCATCTGTTTCCACCAGAACTGTGTCTTTAGATCGTTATACATCTTTCTGCCACCAGGATGAATGCTGAACCCACTACAGTGCGCTGCTGACAATATCTGTTGTTTCAACTCTGAAACATCTGGCACTACAATATGGTTATTCACATGCAGGACAAAAACACGTACATGATATTCAGACTGATGTCCTGATTTGACCATCTGAGTTGACTGCTGTATATTCTGATCTGTTCTTTGTGCCTCTGTAATCCTCATAATCAAATCTGGCTCAACTTGAATCGAAGCAAGTCTCAGCGGTCTACTATCTGTGTCAAATGCTAAACCAGACAAACAACAATCTTCAACTAAATTCGAAACACCTATCTTCGATAAGGATAGGGCACAAACCTTTCGACTCAAGGCATCTGCTGCTGCATTTGACTTCCCTGGATAGTACTTGATCTCGCAATCAAAATCTTTCAGTAGATCAAGCCATCTACGCTGTCTCATGTTCAACTCTGACTGAGAAAACAGATACTTCAGGCTTTTATGGTCAGAGTAGATTTCAAATTTCTCACCATAAAGATAATGACGCAAGATCTTCAAGGCAAATACGATAGCCGCCAATTCAAGATCATGAATGGGGTATCGAATCTCGTGTGGCTTCAGGTGTCTAGAGGCATATGCGATCACATGACCACGCTGCATGAGAACACATCCCAGCCCTCTGTGAAATGCATCACAATATACAACGAAATCACCAGTACCCGAAGGAATCATCAAGACAGGTGCACTGGTCAGCCTCTTCTTCAACTCTAGGAAACTAGATTCACAATCCGCAGACCACACAAACGGCGCATTTTTCTGTGTCAACTGGGTAATCGGCTTTGCAATACTGGAGAAATCTTTGATGAATCGTCTATAGTACCCTGCTAGACCCATAAAACTGCGTATCTCTGGCACAGAAGTCGGTCTCGGCCAACTGATCACAGCTTCCACTTTACTCGGATCCATAGAAATACCGTCTCCAGATATGATATGACCCAAGAAGACAACCTGTCTCAGCCAAAACTCACACTTTGACAGTTTCGCATATAATCTTTCATTTCTCAATGTTTGCAACACAATTCTCAAATGATTGGCATGCTCATCCAAATTCTTAGAGTACACCAAAATATCATCAATAAAAACAATCACAAATTCATCTAAATACCTCTGAAAGACACGGTTCATTAGTCTCATGAACACCGCTGGAGCATTCGTTAAACCAAAAGGCATGACAATAAATTCGTAATGTCCATACCTGGTTCGGAATGCTGTCTTTGGTATATCAATATCTCGTACTCGCAGCTGGTGATATCCAGATCTCAGATCGATCTTGGAATAGATATATGATCCCTGCAACTGATCAAATAAGTCGTCGATACGAGGCAAAGGATATTTTTTCTTATCGTTGCCTTGTTCAGCTGCCTGTAATCTATACACAATCTCATAGAACCGTCTTTCTTGCGCACGAATAGCACTGGAGCACCCCAAGGAGATACACTAGGTCTGATATATCCCTTGGCTAGCAAATCTTCTAGCTGTGCTTTCAATTCTTTCAACTCAATAGGTTCCATTCTATACGGAGCTCTCGAAATAGGAACGGTACCTGGAATAAGATCAATACTAAAATCTACCTCTCGGGCTGGAGGTAACCCTGGAATCTCGTCAGGAAATACATCTGCAAACTCCCGTACTACTGGCAAATCTGCCAATGCCGGGCTCGATTTCAGTAAATCTACTGAATAAATAAGGAACCCTTCTGCTCCTTGCTGCAACAATATACTCATAGTCAGAGCAGATACTAAGGAAATCCGAGATCTGGAACCCTTACCTTAGAATTTCCACTCCTCTGTCATTTCAAGTCTGAATCTGACAATCTTGTGAAAACAGTCTACGGTGGCTCTGTACTTAGTCAACATGTCAATCCCGACAATACAACCAAAATCAGATAAACCAAGTACAACACATTCTAAATCGATCTTATGCCCTTCAAACTGTAGTACACAATGTCTAACTGAAGTCACAGATATCAGACCACTTCCCAACGGAGAAGAAATAGACACTACAGTAGACAATGAATCTACAGGCAATGCATGTGTCATTGCAAAACGTTCTGATATGAATGTTTGTGATGCACCTGTATCTATCAATACATATGCAGGATAACCGCAAAGAAAACAGTTACCTGCAATCACATCGGCTGGTGCATCCTGGGCTTGCTCTTCCGTCAATGCATATACCTGAGCTTGTTGTCTGGGAGGTTGGCTCACTGTCTGGCCACCTCTAGCTCTAGGTTGGGACTGTGTAGGCGTGGGCTCGAAGGAATGGACAGACGAAGCTTGCCTCTCAGGCTGAGTCACTGATGCTGATGACCCTGCACTCTGAAATCTCTGTGCACCTCTCTGGGGACAGACTTTGGCAAAATGTCCCTGTTGCTTACATATGTTACATCTGCCCATCACTCCCTGACACTTCTCTGTGGCATGTCGGCCTCCACAAGTAGTGCAATACACACCTGTCACATCTATACTCTGGCCAGGACCTCTCTGTCTTGACCCACTGGAGCTCGATGAACTGCTCTCTGCTCTCTTGAATTGCTTACCCTTAGCTTTCAAAGAATCTTTCTTCCCACTACTACTGATTCCACTATCAAATCGAGGAGGAGGTGGTGGAAACTGTGTGGCGAACGGTGGCGGTCTCTGACCCTGAACACTATAGGAAGCTCCTCGCTGCCTAATCAAGCCAGCCTCTGCTCCCTTCGCTCGATTCAGCGCCTCAGAAAAAGTGTTGGGTCGCCCCGTGTTCACTAAAGTGAAGATATCCGGATTCAAACCATTTATGAACTGATCGGCCACTGCCTCATCATTCCCTGCTACGTGAGGTGCAAATCGAAGTAAGGACGAGAATTTGGCAACATACTCCTCTATGTTCCACTGGCCTTGTCTCAAGTTGGCAAACTTGGCCCCTTTGTCTTTTCGATACGACACTGGAAAGAAACGTTGATAAAATTCATCTTTAAAGACTTTCCAAGTAATATCAATACCTCGATGTTCTAAGGCTCGTTTCACCGTTAGCCACCAACTCTTGGCCACTTCTTGCCATTGATGCCCAACCAACTTCACTCTACGTTCATCTGTATAGGCAAGTGATTCAAATAACATCTTTATATCATCCAACCAGCTTTCGCAATCCATTGCATTTTTTGTGCCCTTCAAGGTAGGTGGATGGAATGATTGAAATCTCTTCAACGAAGTCTCCACCGGTGTCGCAGTAACGTCCATCTGAGTACCTGACGTACTACCCTGTTCCGGCACTTGACCTGCAGCTGGTTGTGGTATTCTTCTAGGCGGCATATCTGATTATCAAACAGATTAGGATACAATCTATACAATCTGTCTCAGCCCTCCTCTGATCTTATACCTCTGATCCAGAATCGGTTCTGATTCAGTCTTTACAAGTATATGCTGTAAATCAACTCAGATACAATACAACATATAATAGGGAAGCATTAAATCATGCTAGCATATCAAAAGCAAGGAAGAAGACTCGATCTACCCCGCTCATTCTATTCTATCTCAGTCTACAGAACCTACTGCTCTGATACCACCTGTTGTGGGGACCCGGGCTCTAACTCAATTCCTTTCGGGATTAATAGGATCTTTATTCAAAAATGTGGGTCAAAATTTTTCTTTTTAACATTAATTCAAATGTAGAAACTAAACAAAATATCTTTCTTTATTTAATTACAACACATATAATATACATGTCATGTCTTACTACCAACACATCACTAGGGTTTAATACAAACCATAAACTACGAGTAGTACAAATCTAGTACAACATCACTAGTGATCTTCTGCGCCCGTGATCACCACGCTATGTCCATCTCTCATCTCTGTCGTGACCCTGATCCTGCCCCACCTGTTGTTATGCACACATATAGACATAACAACAGCCGGAAACTCCGGTGAGAACAAATCCCAGTATAAAACATGTATACATGCTGATATGAAATCATAAATCATGCATGAAAGCAATAACAATGGCTCCATAGTCTATGAAACCGATCTATCTAAACATACAACTTCAAATCAAATCATGTCCTGACTCGAACCGACTCTACTCTAGGGATCCCGGTGTGGAATAAGACGTCACTGTCTGTCACCTACCCTCCCAATCGGGGTAACTTGTCAGTCTTATTCCTAGACTTCGGTCAAGTCTGTATCGAATGTCTGCTATCGGAGTGAATCTGATCCGAAGCGTCGATACCACCGAACATCTAGTTTGGCAAGTCTGCCAATGACTCTCCTATCTCAAAGGCTTGAATATAAATCTATAAACAAGGCATCATCATATCAAGAGATTTGAATATAAATCTATAAACAAATCACAATCATATCAAAAGATAAACAATAATTCTAGTATGTGATTTTGTTGGGAAACTCAAACTAAATCTCATTTGAGTTGTGTCTTCCCCAAACAAAACATGAATTATACCTTCTTGTCGTCAAATAAATCGAAGTCTCACAGTAGGGATATCGAACCTGTCAATCCAAATCCGAAATGACAATGTTGAGATGCACAATATCAAATCACAACTCAAACTAATACTAGTATAGCTCAATATCAAATCTTGATACAATTCGACTGTATAACGGCATAGTTTCTTGCTAGTGGTCCATTCAAATCTCAACATATCTCAACAATCATAATCCTCAACTCATAATCAGCACAATCTATGTGTCATATCTCAAAATCTGCATAAGCTCATGCACATGTAAGCTGGAATTCCATACAAATTGCATACGACATCCAATAACCGATCCGTTTACGATTTTACGACATCTATAATCTCAAGAACATATAATCACAAACATATCTGAATTTCCTCCACATGTTAACTTCAAAACATGCTGAAAAGATATAGAAAGTATACCCTTTTGGAGCCCTTGTCAAGAGGAACAAGAATCTCAACTTGGATTAAAGTTTGGATATGTAATTCTTTCAAAATCACAACCTTAAAGCATAAGGAGTTGAAGCTTCTCCCCCCTCTCTCACGTTTTCAGCTGATGGAAATGGTGAAAGTGAAGACTCAGCACAATTAGATATATATATATGCCATGTGTCTTCATGGAATTCAAAGGTGGATTTCTCGCATGCAGCACCGCGAGTGCAGTCACTCTTTACCGCGGGTGCGCTATGCCCACGGCATGCCTTTCATTTTCTGAAATTCGACGACCGCGGGTGCGGTGTCATTTCTGTAAATAATTTCCAACTCTCTGTCCATCAACCGCGGGTGCACTCGTTCTTGGACCGCGGGTGCGGTGACCCTACTGTAACATGACTAATTTTCTGTCCATGCACCGCGGGTGCGGTGCTTCTCTAGGCGCGGGTGCGGTCCCTTTCTTCAAGCAACACTTCATCTTTTCATTTTATCCACATACAATCTAGGGCATTACAACTGCCTATCATCCCCAGATAGATGGACAGTCAGAGCGGACTATCAGGACTTTAGAGGACATGTTGAGAGCTGTAGTGCTAGATTTCGGCACTAGTTGGCAAGATTCACTGCCACTTTGTGAATTCTCGTACAACAACAGCTATCAGACGAGTATCGAGATGGCACCGTTTGAAGCTTTGTATGGCAAGAAGTGCAGATCTCCGTTGTACTGGGATGATATATCTGAGGTACTAGAACTTGGGCCTGATATGATTCGTGAAATGACTGAGAAGGTAAAGATCATTCAGAAGAGAATGAAGGCAGCACAAGATAGACAAGCCAAATATGCCAATATCAGACGTAGACCGTTGGTATTTGAACAAGGAGACAGAGTTTTTTTAAAGATTTCTCCTTTCAGAGGCATTGTCAGATTTGGAAAGCGTGGAAAGTTGTCTCCTAGATACATCGGTCCTTACGAGATTCTAGAGAAGATTGGCGATCGAGCATATCGAGTGGTTCTTCCTCCTTCTTTATCTGGGATACATGACGTTTTTCATGTATCGATGTTGCGTAGATATATGCCAGATATTTCTCATGTCATTCAGCCTGACGAAGCCGAGCTTGATCAGACGTTGAGTTATGTTGAGCAACCGATACAAATTTTTGATCGGAAATAGAAGCAGCTCAGAATGAAGGCTATTCCACTTGTAAAAGTTCAATGGAGTCGTCATGGCATCGAGGAAGCGACTTGGGAGACAGAAGCAGATATGAGACAGAGATATCCCGATTTAGTTATCATAATCAGATTTGTTAGGCCCAAGGATTTAGTTATCATAATCAGATTTGTTTTGTTGATAAATAAGGTGATTGTAGACGCATTGTATCGGACTGGAAGAGACGAGAAAATAGATGCAATTTTTTGTGTGAGATGAGCTCGGCGCATATGCGCCACCAACCCGACGCATATGCGCGACATGTCCAGAACCTGCGGCGCATATGCGCGAGTAGATACGCGCATATGCGCGACACGTACAGAATCTTTGGCGCATATGCGCGAGTAGATCCGCGCATATGCGCGAGGGGCAGATTTGTTAAGTGTCGAGACAGAACTTCTCGCGCACATGCGCGAGCTGAGGACGCGCATATGCGCGAGAAATCCAGCATGAAACCTTATGTTGACACATGGCTTGGACCTATATAATGTACAAAATCTTCATTCTTCATGCCATCAGAGAACACCGAGAGAAGGAAATTCAGAAGAAGCCTCCTCACTCTATTTTATCTAAGAAATAAGATTTTGAAGAATCCAACCAACCGAATTTGAATCCGAATTTAGAATTTTATTCCTCTCATCACTAGCTACAAGAGGATGTAAGTATCTTTAAATTTCAGCATGTTCTGAAGTGTAGGATGTTGGGGAAAGCTTGATATGATAGAGATTATGTGTTCATATGTTTGTAGTGATGGTAGATTCGAAACCGGATCGATTATCGGATATCGTATGCTATTGTTATGATTTACAGCATATATGTGTATGAATTTCTGCAAATTTTGAGATGCTAATGGGTAGATTATGATGGTGATGAGTTGAGGATTATGATATGTTGATATATGGTGAGATTTGAATTGATCGGTATCGCAAGTTTACGCTGTTATGCCATCGAAATATACCGAGATTGAATATTGATCCGTGTGTGTATCCTTTTGAGTTAAAAGTTGATATGGTGCATTATATATATGTCATTTCAGATTTGGTTTGACAGATTCGATATCAAGAATACGAGACTTCGACTTCTACGAACGACAAGAAGGTATAATTCAATGTTTGTTTGGGGAAGGCACAACTCAAATGAGATTCAATTTGAGTTTCCCAACAAAATCACATACTTGTTCTGTTTGTACTTTATATTGATTTATATATATGTACTGAGATAGGAGTATCATTGGTAGATACGCCAAATTTCTAAACGTTCGGTGATATCGATGCTACGGATCAGATTCACTCCGATTGTAGATTTCGATACAGACCAGACCGAAGTTTAGGAATAAGATGTAACGCCACCACGATTGGAAGAGTAGGTGGGAGACCTGTTACATCTTATTCACACCGGGATCCCTGCAAAAGATTTTCATATTCATCAGATACAATTTAAAATAGTATCTACACACATTTCTAATTCAAATACCAAAACAGAGTTTTCAAGGTTTCCCAAAATAACCAAAAGCAATACATATCAAAATAGAATCCAACTACTATCTGCAAAGTTTGACATATTCCCTTCTCTCGCTTCGACAACTCAGGGATGATCAGCCATTCTTACCTGTGCCTGCATCACATGAACATAAGTGGAATGAGTATAAAACTCAGCAAATGGAATCAATACTAACAAGATACATATATATAATTTTAGTATAAAACATAAAATGAATAGCCTCAATTTCATTTTCTTGAAAACATTATCCATTTCATTTCATAAACGTCGAATCATCGTAATATCATCCGTCAAGAATCGTAATACAACAATACATAGGGATGATATTTATTTCATTGATCAACTGAAGATTTGATAGTTCTTATAAGATAGTTCATTCATTGCTAACCCTCTTCGTAAAAACGAATCTTATAGGAGGGGCACTTACCTCTGCATAAATGCATCTTATAAGAGAGCACATGTTGTCATCGTTAATTGGCCAATTACATTACGGATTTTGTGGAGACCCGGACGCTAATCATCTTCTTAATCATCTTTGGGAGTTAATTATCAATTCAGATAAACAGGGACTAAAAATTTTTCTTTTTAAAATGCAAGTGCGGAACGTAATGGAATTTACTAATATACATCTCAGTATAAAAGTACAATAATGTACAATAATCATGAAACTAGACTAAGGTTCAACTACTAGATTCCAAGTGTTAAAACCATATCTACAATAAGTCCGGAATCACCACTCTAATCTGTCTCCTCTCATCGTCTTCTTGACCCCGATCCTGTCCCACCTGTTGTCATGCACACATACAAACAAGACAACAGCCGGATAACTCCGGTGAGAATAAATCTCAGTATAAATAATATATACATGCAGTTAACTGAATTAACATAAAAGCATGAATTATATCTTATCACATGCAGCATAATCAAACAACATGTATCAATACACATCTGTAAATAATCTCTGAATCGTAATCTACGAAACATAAATCAATACAACTTTGTATCAAGTTCTAGTCTCGATATCTAAGACTCGACTCATCTCTCATTCTAATCTAGGGATCCCGGTGAATAAGAACGTAACAAGTCTCCCACCTACTACTACCAGTCGCGGTGGCGGTACGTTCTTATTTCTGGACTTTGGTCTAGCTGTATCGAATAATCTACAATAAGAACAATGTCTGTATCTTAAGCATATCGATACACCAAACGTCCAGTGCCTTGGCGTATTTACCAAGACTAAGCCTAGTCTGACAATGTGCAATGGGTCAGTGACTATACTGTCAAAATCTAACCCTCTGTCAGTAACTCTCACTCAATAGAGCTCTCTGCTTTCTACATCTAATTCAATAGAATAAACATAATCATTATAATACAAAGGTATAAAAACAATACCATACAAGTATGTGGTTTAGGAAAACTCGAGTTAAATCTAACTCAAGTCGATCTCCCAATTAACATCAATTTATACCTTTCTCTTCTCAGTCTGATGAAGACGAAGTCTCGTATTCCAATCTGTCCATACCCAGTCTGGCAATGACAATCGCATAAATACAATATCAGTATATAAATTGATTCAAAACCTGTTCTGATCAATACTCAAATCAGTATATAATCTGATCCATATCTGAACAAGGTACAATCTAATTCATATCAACGATATCACGATACAATCAAAATCATTATTGAATCTGATCAATCTAAATCAACTGATGTTTCGACGGCATAACGATACAGTCTCGATAACCCCGTCAATCTCAACATCACAGATATACTACAAGAATTCATAATCAGTATCAATACAATTCCTAATCTCAATATCGGTACACTTAAAATCAGTAATAACTCAACTCTGATATCAAATCTCAATCAATTCAACTCTGAAAATCATAACAATTGTATAACCAGTCTATTCTTTAATCTGACTTCAATTATACAATTCCTAATGTAGCATAAACATCATATCTGATTCATATTCAATTCTGACAATATCATAATTTCAAATCATGTCTAAACATAACAAAACTTACGTCCAGTTGTAGCCTGCGTTGATAGGAACACAGTACTGAAGTCGGATTTAAAATCGAACGGACGGATTCTTTGCAAATTGAATTCTAAAATCACGAAGTAACACTTCTCCCCAAACTCTCGATTTTCTTCTGAATAATCTGAAGGATAAACGAGTTATATATATATATATATACATACCATGCATGCAGCAAGGCAAGTGGCGTCGTGCATGTTCTGCACGTTGCGCGCATATGCGCGCACAAAGTCGCGCATATGCGCCGGTAGTTTGAACCAGCATTCTGTCAGCTCGCGCATATGCGCCATCTACGTCGCGCATATGCGCCGAACATTCTGCCCATCCCGCGCATGTGCGCCATCTACGTCGCGCATATGCGCCGAACATTCTGCCCATCCCGCGCATGTGAGCCATCTACGTCGCGCATATGCGCGAAAGGTTCTGCCTTCCTCGCGCATGTGCGCCCAACACGTCGCGCATGTACGCGTGGACTTCTCCTTACATCTCATGTCAAATCTTCTTTCGGCTCTCCCGGTCCGATCCGTTCCGTTTATAATCATCTCGATTAATAAATAAATCATTTCAGATAAATCTCAGATTACAGTAATAAAATCTCGGGCCTTAAATTTCTCCCCCTCTTAGATCTGAGTTCGTCCTCGAACTCGCAAGTATTCAATTCAGATATATCAGAAGAATGTATACAGAGTTTAAATTAGAAACTCATCTCAATGAATCCATTCTGAAATCTCAATCTCATATCAGATTCTGTCTTTCAAATAATCTCTTTGCTATTCTGAAAATCTTACTGTGTTTTCAACAACAGAATAATTTTCATTTTCTTCTGAATCAGTTTCATTTCTTGCTCTATCTCTGACTGTATCAGATCTTATCTCAGATATCTTTGAAACATTATTCTTATACCAAAGAAATCTGCAGTACTTATTGTACAATGCTTCGTATGTTGCTATCCCAATACTCATTTAATGATTCTCATTGTAGCCGAAGGCACCAAGTGACAATGCATCGTGTTAACTAGTGCTAACATCCAGCACTATAGCTCTATACATAATCTCTCAGATTTGGATAGTATGCGAAGGAGTTTGTGGTATATTCTGCCACAAGTACAAAATCAAGCAAAATCACAATCTGATATAATCTACTGTGGCATTCTGGTTACTCTGACCACTTTTCTGACATCGATCTGTGTCATTTGGTCATGTTTGTACGTTATCTGGTACAACTAATAGATATAGATTGAACAATCTGTCAATCACAATCATATCATATAACAATCTGGAAAGTATTGCAGTGGTCTCATTACGAAATTCATCGAAATATACTCCCAGGTCTAGTCAAGAATATACAAATTCTGTAATAAATCTTCTGATTTCTATCTTTCTGTCTTCATTTATTGGCGATTTAGACATTACAGTACAATTCCTGCCAACATTTCCGTACAAATTCTATCATAACTGATTTAATTTGTCTATATCAAAACTGTCTGTCCGAATATTATGCATTCTCCTTCACCAAAATGAAAACTGTATCCACTACTGTGTGTTTCTGACACTATCTGTCAATTTCAGATTCGAACAATTTGGTACAAACAAATCAGTTAATAATATAAATTAACGAAAAATACCTACCTGGTATTCGGTTCTGACTATCGATATCAAATTCTGTTGTACAATTCTGAAACATTAGACATCACAAGATAATCATTCTCATACAGTAAAAATCACATATCTGTCACTCTGATCACGTTCTGAACTGCTGTAATTCTCGAATTCAGCTCTTATTCGGTTTGAAATGTATATAATCTCAACGGTTCATAATAATCTGTATCAAATACGAATTCAGAACACGATACTATCCAATCACATTCGAAATATCACTAATCTATACTGATCTAGTAACTAAAAAAATTTCAAGCAGTTCAAAACAACCATCGGACAAGATTGTTAGAGTAGGTGCCCGTCGAGCCAAGTGTTGGCCGAGGGTTCATGATTAAACTCTATGTATAAACAGTCTTTATTTTAATAATATTTGAATTTATTATTTTGGCAAATCTTTATCTGTATACCCATGGTAGTTGCATAGATAAAGCCCTTGAATATACAAATAGTAGAAAGAATATGAGATGCTCATATGATGAGTATCATGAAACTCATATTTATAATACTGTATATTCTAAACAGTTCCTAGTCGATTCAGCCACCACTAAGAAGGATATAGGCCGCTCGAGTTCGAGACTAGTATCTGCGATGTGAGTACCATGTTTCATTGGTAGGGGACATTGTGATGTCCGAACATGCAGATAGGTGCTCCTTGTAGAGTGCACTGAACAACCCTCCATAAAAGGACTTTCCAAAGGGTTCTCACTTATCGAGTGGAAAAGTCATAGTTTATGGTTGTACATCATTAGTCCTTATTACCCGGGACAACATTGAGACTCTATGTGCTAGAATTACACTTTGACTTGTTTACCGACTCTCATGGGGTCATCAGGTGGCAAGGTTGGGTGTTCTGTCGAAACATATAGATGTCGATGCATTGTAGTCGGGGATTCACCGCTTACCTACGGGTATGGATATCCTATGTGTTTTCATGTATATGTAGTTTGAAATCTCTGATCAGAGTATGGTGGTAATTATGAAAGGGGTTTCATAGATTACACCATCGATGCAACTACGACATGACACATAGTATCGATTCATTGACAACTCTCGATAAACCAATGGTTGTCGAATCGATCGGGATATATGAGTTGAAGGGACCGTACTGTACGCTAACCAGAATTGAATGGTTCTTGCAGGCACTATCATTTGATACCTAGGGAATCATGTAAGCGATGCTGCTAGGCGTTTAACATGATTGGTTGGGTACTATCAGACTTGAGTTCTGACGTTCTTGTTATCAAGGAGTTGATAAGTAAGAATCGAGCAATTGGGGTATGCTCGTATAAGGACATGTTTAGTCCAAATCACATGGAGATGTGAACCCACGGCTAGTTGTATCAATGAACCTTTGAGGGCCACACAAGTACTAGCTTTCTAGATCCTGTTGAGAAGTAAAATAGTTCAATGTGTTGAACGGCTTATAAATAAGTTTATCAGCGTCAAGAAAAATAGAAGTGTGACTTTTATGAGAGAAATGTAACTTTTAATTTACGAATGTGTTCCTAAAATTAAAAGTTGGGCAAGTAAATAATGTATTTGAAAATTTTGATTTTCATAAACATTATTATGGACTAAATTAAATTAATTCAAGTGTTGAATTAATTTAACACTAGTGGGCCTAGTAGAGTCCAAATAATTAAATTAATTCAAATGTTGAATTAATTAAATTACATTGGGCCTTGTAGAGCCCAATTAGAAATAATTATTAAACTAGTGGGCTTGGGTAAAATCAAGTAAACTTTAAATGAGCTCAAATATGTTTGGGACATTTAAATAAAAGTCCATGGGCCTTGTAATTATTACAAGCCCAAATGGGAATGCATGCTTGGGACGTGAAAGGTTGTGGATTACTTTTGATTAAAAAATTGCATGGCATGCTAAAGTTGGTCTCTACTTTTTCACACACCAATACAACCCATTCACTCTCCCCTCACTTGGCCGAAAAATTCACACTCATTTCTCTCCATTTTTCTCTTCATCTTGGTTGAGGAATTCTTGCACTTCTCTTTGAAAAATCCTCATATTTTTCGAGTGCAAAATATGAGGGGATCTACCTAGTTAGTGGTGGGCCTAATTTTGAGCAAGGTGTGCTCAAGGAGGAAGCTTGTAGATCTTCTTGCCATTCAAGAGCTTTGTTGTTTAACAAACAAAGTTGGAGCCATCATCAACCTCAAGAGGTTGATAGGTATAATTTTCTCAACACCCTATGTATGATATTTGGTGTTTGTTGTATTTTCTACACAAAATAATATGAGGTGGCCGAAATTTCTTGAGTAAAAATTCGATTTTTAACTTTCGTTGCGCTTCCGGTCACCGTAACCGATCCCCTTTCAAGTGGTATCCGAGCTATGGTTACGATTTTGTGTAGCATTTACAAGATATTATATTGAGATTGATTTCTAACCGCATGAGAACAAAATTTTGCAACAAAATCAAGGCCACCATGGGGCACATTTCGGCAGCTTGTTGCTGCCCATTTCGGGCAGCCCAAGCTGCCCGAGGGGCTGCCCGAAACGGGTTGGGCTGCCCGAAACCCCCCTTTTAAAATAAAAAAAAATATATATATATTTTTGTTGCCGGAATCCGGCGACGCAGCTCTGGCGACGGCGATGACGACTAGGGTTTCCAAAGGTGTTTTGGATTATCAAAGTGTCATGGGCCTTGAGTTGTTGGGCCATTGGATGGCTAACATATTTGTGAATTTTCGAATGGGCCAAAATGTTTTTAGTGAAAAATAAGTTTTTGGGCCCTTATGTTTAAAATTACAAAAGTTGCAAATTTTTCTCATAAAATAAATAATTGAAGTTGGACTTTAATTATTTATAGTAAATTGTGATTTATAAGAAATTCGGTTATAAATAAATTAATTGGAAAGTAGACAAAGATGTTTGTATATTTTGTTAATTTAGTTTATAATCGTGACGGTTAGTGATTGGATCAAGATATATAATATTGGATCAATTAGTTATTGTGATAATTAATTGATGGTGTATGATATGTGATATTATGCATGAAGGATGATCAAAAGCCCAAGCCCAATTTGCTAGGTGTATGCTAGGATATTTTGTGTTGAATGATTGTAATAATTATCAATTTATCAAGTGGGCTTTGTTTATGGCCCGTTCCCACCCCCATGAGATGTATCCCTATTTGCCATGGATATTTATTTGTAAATATTAGTATAGTGGATGATCAAGATTGGAAGATGGTGGCCATGATGATTATGAAGATCGAAGACATGTAAATATTGGAAGCTAATGTAATAGTTGCATTTGCATCCCTTGCATTACCCTAGGATTGGACCTAGGCCCGTGTTTAGCTCACACGGGCCATTAGTATTGGGGCGATTGATCATCCTTGTTTGTTTACTGCTTATAATATATGCATGATATGTTATAAATAATGAGTATGTGCGTTATTATTATGATAATAACAAAGTTGCATGAATCCGGCAAACATACGATCAAACATGGCGAGTTTTTTAAATAAAATTAATGATGAGACATTTCAAAATTAAAAACCCTCATTTTGAATAACATTCAAAATTAATATCAAACCCGAAAAGGGGAATTATAAATTTGTTTATAATTTCCTTGTCTTCCATCGACAATGGGTGCATGATGAACGCTACCCGTACTTGGGCTCGGCTGATATTATTGCGGGAGCTCTAGGGTGCCGGAAAGCTGTGACATCCAATGACATGGTGATGTGAACTACGTGAAACTCCCATGATTTCGGCTCATGTTATTGAGGGAACTCATGGCGACCGTCCATTAAGGTTCAACATCGATGGGTAAGGCTTGACACGTAAAGATAAACGACGTCATATTATTGGGTTCTAATCAACGTGAGACAAAAGTTTACGTAGAGGGTTGCATTGTGATGCAATTGGAAACTACCTTTTAGGAATTATGATTGGCTGATATTATTCGGGATCATGATTCGCTAATTGGACCTTACGTACCTACTGAGGAAAGGAGTTTCCCATTTTAACTAGAGGGTAATGAAAATGTCAAAACAGTGGGAGCGAAAATTTATAAAGTTAAAGTCCAAACTTTATATCTTATTAAATATTTTAAAATAGTCATTAACATTTATCTGTTTTACTTTTCAGTACAAAAATTTGACAATGTCTTCAATTCGCAATCCGCTTTCTGCCATACTCGAAAAACATGTGTTAACCGAACCTAACTATCTCACTTGGCTAAGAAATCTGAAAATCGTCCTAAACTCGGAAAAGATTGCGTATACACTGACTGAGTCGCCCCCTGCTGAGGCTCCGACTAGCTGCACTCCTGAGGAATTGCAGACCTACAAGGATTGGTGTGACCATGACTTGAAGGCTAGGTGTTATATGCAGGCTTCTACGAACGATGAGCTGCAGAGACGTTTTGAGGATGCAAAGAATGCTGATGACATTCATTTGCACCTCAAGGAGCTCTTTGGTGAGCAGACTCGGCCTCTTAGGCATGCTACCGTCAAGGAGCTGATCATTATGCGCATGCGAGATGGGGCCTCGGTCCATGAGCATGGCTTGAAGATGATTGGGCTCGTGGACAAGTTCGTTGGCATGGATCTGATTTTGCCTTCGGAGATGACCACCGACGTGTTGCTCTTATCGCTGCCTAGCTCATTTGATCCTTTTGTGGTGAACTTCAATATGAACAAAATGGAGCCGAACCTTGAGGAGTTGGTGAACATGCTTGTGACTTTTGAGTCCACCATCAAGAAAGAGAAGCCGGTTCTTTTTGTGGGCTCTTCATCTGGTACGAAGACCGGTCCACCTGGGAAGGGAAAGAAGCGTTCTTTCCAACGTCCCAAGAAGAACGCGCCCTTGAAGAGGCAGACTCCGGGTCCCGTAGTGGCAGCCACACCAGTGAAGGCTGACAAGACTGTTGACATCTGTCATCATTGCAAGAAGCCTGGACATTGGAGGCGCAATTGCAGGGAATATCTGGCCCAGAAGAGTTCTGGAAACGTTATGTTCTATATCGAAGTAAACATTTCAATTAACTCTACTTCTTGGGTATTGGATACCGGCTGTGGCTCACATCTCTGTAATGATTTGCAGGTGATGGGAAGAAGTAGGAGGCTCATGGAAGGTGAGACCTTCTTGAAGATGGGCAATGGGGCAAGGGTTGCTGCCAAAGCTGTTGGAGATGTTACTTTACTTTTGAACAATGATTTTAAGTTAATGTTAAGAGACGTTTTATTTGTACCTGAGTTGGTGAAAAACATTATTTCCATTTCTATGTTAGATAAAGATGGATTTTCTTGATTATTTAGCAAAGGTGTTTGCAATATTTACAAGAATGAATGTTTAATTGGTACTGGAGAACTTGAAAACGATTTCTACACCTTAAAATTGAAAGATATTCCACTTAACAATATCCAAGCTATAACAACAACAAACAAGCGCAAACAAGATACTCTTAATATGGCACAATTATGGCATGCTCGATTAGGACATATTTCCCTAAGAAGGATGAACAAGTTAGTGGGAGTAGGCATGTTTGATATGTCTGATATTAATGCTCTCACGACTTGTGAATCCTGTCTGAAAGGAAAGATGACCAAAATTCCCTTTAAGGGCCATGTGGAGCGAGCCAAAGGGTTATTGGATTTGATCCATACCGATGTGTGCGGTCCGCTTAGCATCACCACTAAGCATGGACATGCCTACTTCATCACCTTTACCGATGACTTTTCTAGGTATGGGTATGTGTATTTGATGAAATACAAGTCTGAAGCCTTTGAAAGGTTCAAAGAATTCAGAAGTGAAGTAAAGAAGCAATTGGGACGAAGCATCAAGACACATCGATCGGATCGAGGTGGTGAGTAATTTAGTGCCGAGTTCCAAGAGTATCTTAGGGAGAATGAGATTCTCTCGCAGTTGACTCCGCCCGCTACACCACAATTGAATGGTGTTTCGGAGCGTCGTAACCGGACTTTGATGGACATGGTTCGGTCTATGATGGGGTTCACGGAGTTGCCGTCATCATTTTGGGGATATGCGCTTGAGACAGCGGCAATGTTATTGAACAATGTCCATACAAAGGCAGTTGATAAGACACCATATGAGATATGGATGGGTAAGCCACCCAAATATTCTTATCTTAGAATATTGGGGTGCCCTGCTTATGTGAAGCAGGTAGTGGGAGATAAATTGGATAGTCGATCCATTTCATGTTACTTTGTGGGATATCCAAAGAATTCGGTTGGATACTACTTCTATCATCCCCAAGAAACAAAGGTGTTTGTTTCTAGGAATGCAACCTTCTTGGAAAAGAAATTTCTATTAGATAGAAAGGGCGAGATGATAGAACTCAAAGAGGTTCGAGAGACACCCACAATTGTAGAACCCACACCCAAAGAGCCAAGAGAGGAGATACAAGCTCCTAAAAGATTCGAGAGAGTCTCGAGACCACCTATGAGGTATGGTCTGCTTCTTGAAGAGGGCCATGATGAGCCTAACCATGGATGTGATCCAAGGACCTTCAAGGAAGCATTATCTGATGCTGAATCATTCAAGTGGCTTGAAGCGATGGAATCTGAGATGAATTCCATGCATTCGAACCAAGTGTGGAATCCCGTGGATCCACCTGTGGGAATTGTTCCCATAGGATGTAAATGGATTTACAAGAGGAAACTTGGGGCGGATGGGAAGGTATTGACCTTCAAGGCGCGATTGGTGGCAAAAGGATATACTCAAAGACAAGGAGTTGACTTTGAGAAAACCTTTTCTCCAGTTGCAATGTTCAAGTCCATAAGGATTTTGCTAGCCATAGCTGCATGGTATGACTATGAGATATGGCAGATGGATGTTAAGACAGCCTTTCTTAATGGGGATATTAAGGAAGAGATTTACATGTCTCAACCCGAAGGGTTTACATCTATTGGAAGTGAGCATATGGTATGCAATCTTCAAAGATCTATTTGTGGTCTAAAGCAGGCATCTAGGAGTTGGAACCTCAGATTCGATAGTACAATCAAAGAGTTTGGTTTTGCTAAGAATCCTGAGGAACCCTGTGTGTATAAGAAGGTCAGTGAGAGTGCTGTGACATTCCTGGTGTTGTATGTTGATGACATTCTACTAATTGGGAATGATGTAGGAATGTTGCAATCAACGAAGATATGGTTAGCGAGTAAGTTCTCGATGCAGGACTTGGGTGAAGCATCTTTTATATTGGGAATACAGATCTATAGAGATAGATCAAAATGATTGCTTGGTCTCACCCAGTCCACATACATTGATACCATCGTGAAGCGGTTCTCGATGGATGAGTCCAAGAGAGGACATCTACCAATGTGTCATGGCGTGTCCCTATCCAAGTCTATGTCTCCCAAGACTGATGCAGAGATAGCGACGATGACCAGCATTCTTTATGCATCTGCGATTGGTAGCATCATGTATGGGATGATATCTACACGTCCTGACGTGGCTTTTGCACTAAGTGTAGTGAGTAGATATCAATCCAACCCTGGTCTTCCACACTGGAAAGCTGTGAAAGACATCCTCAAGTATTTGAGAAGGACCAATAAATTGTTCTTGGTCTATGGGGGTGGAGAACTGAAATTGGAAGGCTATACCGACTCTAGCTTCCAAAGCGATATCAATGACTCGAAGTCAACCTCTGGATTCATATTCATGCTCAATGGTGCTGCTGTCTCTTGGAAGAGTTCCAAGCAAGACAGTACAACGGATTCCACCACTGAGGCAGAATATATTGCTTCATCAGCTGCAGCAAAGGAGGCAGTTTGGATAAGGAATTTCGTCCAAGAGTTGGGCGTCATTCCTAATGGAGTTGCTCCTGTCCTGGTGTTTTGTGACAACACGGGAGCCATTGCTCAAGCAAAGGAGCAGAGGTCTCATCAGAAGTCCAAACACGTATTGAGAAAGTACTACATCCTCAGAGAGATCGTGGAGAGAGGAGATGTCACGATTGACAAAGTCGGCTCCGCAGATAATGTTGCTGATCCACTAACTAAGCCTTTACCTGGACCATTGTTCGAGAAGCATCGCGAATCGATGGGTTTGAAGCATATGGGTAGTTGGCTCTAGTGCAAGTGGGAGATTGTTAGAATAGGTGCCCGTCAAGCCAAGTGTTGGCCGAGGGTTCATGATTAAACTCTATGTATAAACAATCTTTATTTTAATAATATTTGAATTTATCGTTTTTGCACTTCTTTATCTGTATACCATGCTAGTTGCATAGATAAAGCCCTTGAATATACAAATAGTAGAAAGAATATGAGATGCTCATATGATGAGTATCATGAAACTCATATTTGTAATACTGTATATTCTAAACAGTTCCTAGTCGATTCAGCCGCCACTAAGAAGGATATAGGCCGCTGGAGTTCGAGACTAGTATCTGTGATGTGAGTACCATGTTTCATTGGTAGGGGACATTGTGATGTCCGAACATGAAGATAGGTGCTCCTTGTAGAGTGCACTGAACAACCCTCCATAAAAGGACTTTCCAAGTGGTTCTCACTTATCGAGTGGAAAAGTCCTAGTTTATGGTTGTACACCATTAGTCCTTATGACCCGGGACAACATTGAGACTCTATGTGCTAGAATTACACTTTGACTTGTTAACGACTCTCATGGGGTCATCACGTGGCAAGGTTGGGTGTTCTGTCGAAACATATAGGAGTCGATGCATTGTAGTCGGGGATTCACCGCTTACCTATGGGTATGGATATCCAATGTGTTTTCATGTATATGTAGTTTGAAATCTCTGATCAGAGTATGGTGGTAATTATGAAAGGGGTTTCATAGATTACACCATCGATGCAACTACGACATGACACATAGTATCGATTCATTGACAACTCCCGATAAACCAATGGTTGTCGAATCGATCGGAATATATGAGTTGAAGGGACCGTACTGTACGCTAACCAGAATTGAATGGTTCTTGCAGGCACTATCATTTGATACCTAGGGAATCATGTAAGCGATGCTGCTAGGCGTTTAACATGATTGGTTGGGTACTATCGGACTTGAGTTCTGACGTTCTTGTTATCAAGGAGTTGATAAGTAAGAATCGAGCAATTGGGGTATGCTCGTATAAGGACATGTTTAGTCCAAATCACATGGAGATGTGAACCCACGGCTAGTTGTATCAATGAACCATTGAGGGCCACACAAGTACTAGCTTTCTAGATCCCGTTGAGAAGTAAAATAGTTCAATGTGTTGAACGGCTTATAAATGAGTTTATAAGCGTAAGGAAAAATAGAATTATGACTTCTATGAGAGAAATGTAACTTTTAATTTACGAATGTGTTCCTAAAATTAAAAGTTGGCCAAATAAATAATGTATTTGAAAATTGTGATTTTCATAAAATTATTATGGACTAAATTAAATTAATTCAAGTGTTGAATTAATTTAACACTAGTGGGCCTAGTAGACTCCAAATAATTAAATTAATTCAAGTGTTGAATTAATTAAATTTCATTGGGCCTTGTAGAGTCCAATTAGAAATAATTATTAAACTAGTGGATTTGGGTAAAATCAAGTAAAATTTAAATGGGCTCAAATATGTTTAGGACATTTAAATAAAAGTCCATGGGCCTTGTAATTGTTACAAGCCCAAATGAGAATGCATGCTTGGGAGGTGAAAGGTTGTGGATTACTTTTGATTAAAAAATTACATGGCATGCTAAAGTTGGTCTCCACCTTTTTCCACACCCAAGACAAGTCTTCCCCCTCTCATTATTGATATGTTGGCCGAAAAATAGAGGGAGTTTTTCCCTAATTTTTCTCTCCTCTTGTGTTCTTCAATAGTTGGAGAAACAAGTCACTTCTCTTTGAAAAAGCCTTACATTTTCTAGTGCAAGTGTGAGGTGGATCTACAAAGTTGGTGGTGGGCCTAATTCTTGAAGGAAAGGAGGAGAGCTTGAAGATTTGTCATCCATTCAAGAGCTAAAGTGTTTACACTTTAGTTGGAGCCATCATCAACCTCAAGAGGTTGATAGGTAACGATTTTCTCAACACCCTATGTATGACATTTTGGTGTTTATTGTATTTGCTACACACAATATCATGGTGGCCGAAATTTCCTCATGAAAAAATTCGATTTTAAACTTCCGTTGCGTTTTCGATCACCGTAACCGATCCCCTTTCAGATGAATGTTAAAACGACTGTTGTGCGCTTCTGTCAGTATTCGATGTCTCAATTCTGAAACATTTTGCACAACAATACGAATATTCACATACAAAGTACCGTCACGAATCTGATACTCTGAGTGATGACCAGCTCTGACCATTGCAATCGAATTCTGTATGTTCTGATCAACTTTCTGTGTAAAGGGCGTGCCAAAAAAAAAAAAAAACTCCTTTCTTGAAAATTTGCGGAAAATTAAAAATTTTCTTTTTAAAAGAACTTAAATGGCCTCGTTCATAAAATCACTGGTGAATCAAGTTCAATATTTCAAAATAATAGCAGCGGAAGAAAATAAAATTTGCCAAAAATCACAATTTAAAAATATCCAACAACTGATAAAAATTGTTTGCGGAATAACATAACAACTGCTGCACTGAGGTCCTCGGGTGCCACTACTGCCGACCCAAGCTGGCTCACTGGTCCCCGCCCTCGGCCCTGGCCTCATCAGTACCTACAACAATCAAGTCTAGTGAGCCTAAAGACTCAGCATGCATATATCGCAGGTAACGAGAAAAATCTGAATTTAAAATATGCATGAGTTAACATATCCTGTCCTGAGGCGTACTGAAAATAATCTGTACTGAGCAATTATAATACGTGCATAACTGAACTGGAAATTACTGTAAAAATATTTGCTCCTTGGAGCCTGTACTGAAATATCTGGTAAAATTTTCTGTTGAGATTATGTTTTACGCCTGTGGCCACTGCACTAAGCTGAACTGATCGGTAACTGGCTACCGGGGAGGCTGAAACTGAACTGAGCTGGCCGGTCACTGGCGACCGGGTGGTACCATACTGAACTGATTGGTCACTGGCGACCGTATAAAATAACACTCCCACATAGTGAATGAACCAAAAGCCATATCGCATAAATCTCAAAAATAATCATTTTCTATTTAATGCACGTAAAATAATTAACTGGCATAATGAAAATTCCTGTAATTTTACCAACTGGATTGGATTGGATCGTTCCCAGGCTCGCTGCAACCTAACTGTACCATGAAAATATGCAATAGCTTAAACATGACCAACTATGCAATTTACGTTCAAAAGATGCGACTATGACGCCTAATGACTTCGCATTTAATCATGACTCCGAGCCAACCTGAACCGACACTGAACCGACATATAGTCATGATTAAAATACGCTGAAAAATCATAAAATAATGTTCCTAAAATGATAGGGTCGAAATCTAGGTGGAATGGAGGCCAAAACACGAAACGCTTTTTCGAGAGTCAATTTGGCACATTGCACCGTAAATTCTCGTACGACCTCAAAAATGATCCAAATGACGAACGGTCAAAAACATGACCTTCCTAACTCAATGAGGCACTGTCCAGTCCAAGGCCATGGGCTAAAAGCCAACCAAGAACTCGAACGAGCCTCTGAACCGACACAGCAACTTGCTGTAATTTCCAGCAGCTGCGCAACTACAAGACTTGCGTTGGTTTCGAGGCTATCGGCCATTAGGGAAGTGAACCACCGACCAGAGACTCTTACCAACATCCCAAGGAATGATTTGAACCATGGCTAAGGGCCATAGGACAGCCACAATCCGTATCACACCAAATCTTAACCGAAGGGTCCAACCGAGAGCAACCTGCATGCGTGTGTAGTGTTTATGCTATGATCAATGTCTTGCGTCATTCCAGTGGCCATTTGATTGACCATGGCACGATCTAGACATCTAGGAGCATGATATGAACCGTGGCTAAGGGCCATAGGCCAACCAAAATCCATACCAAGCAACAAAAGAACGAACCAAAAGCTGAACAAATGAAGAAGCCGAAGGGGTATAGGGGCTGTTGTGACGTTTTGATTAAAAAACGATGAACCATGGACCAAGCCACCAAAAGGGCAACTTAGTCACGTCTTAGACATGCTAGGGAAGTGATCCAACCATGGCTATAGGCCCTTGGGGCAGCCAAGATCAGATCCTTCCTCCATTACAACAAACTGAATTTTTCGAACAACATTTCTGCACCTATGGGGACTTGCTGTCATTCTGAATTTCCAGCAAGCATGGGGCTGGTTTGAATGGACCAACATGGTCCTAATGCATCCTAGTACATGTATACAAGCCGCCTTGGGAGCCTGGAGTCGATCCAATACCTGAAACTCACAAACCAAAAGAAATCGTGAAGCTTGCCAAGGAAATCAAAAATTCTGCATGTGTGGTTTCAAAATGTTTTGACTTGGATCTCGATTTTTACTTGAATAATCATGATCATGTACTGAAAAATAAATGATAATATGACTTGAGTGAGGTTTGAAAGAAATCTAGACATGCCTGGTTTCGATTCGAAAGAAAACGAACGAAACGACGACGACGCGGCACGGAGGAGGTGGAGCGCTTCTCTTTTCTACCTTACCTTGCTCTCGATTTTTCTCTCTTCTTTTTGGCTAGGTACCTCACGATTTTTCTACTGAAAATGAGTGTGAATTCACTCTGAATTTTCGAAAAGGAGAGGGGGGGAAAAATGGTTATGAGGGGTGAGGAGAAGGGTGCACAATATAAGGAAGAATCAAGACCAAGTCCACTCCCCTTTGAATTTTAAATTTTGAATTGATATCAAATGAGTTGGTGGATGCTTCTAGGAGGTAGTGGCCGAAATTTCTCTTGTTCTAGACTAGGATATGTCCATTTATTTAATTAAATTGTGCTCCCAAAAATCCTAGAATTATCCTACTAATTACATGCAAAGAATTGGTCAAAGTTGATGAGTTGGAAAATGAATCTTCTAGCACTAAGGGTGGCCGAAAAATACATAATAAAATAAAGGGGAATGTTGATTATCTAGTCAACTAATAATCCTTGAAAGCCTTACTAATCCTTTAAATAATTTAGTGAGCTAACCCCTTAATTTAATAACTTAAATGAGTTCATTTTTTAATCACCTCAAATAATTAAATTAAATCCTCAAACCTCCCTTTCTAACTTAAATGAACTTGGTTGCTGGCTAAATTAACTTCTGGAAATATTTCTCGAAATCTTAAATTCTATCTCAAAACTCCAACTCCGGTCCGGCCTCACTGAAAATACTGAAATGCTAAAAATCAATCTACTGAACTGAAATAATAAATAATTAACTTCAAATAAATGCATCATGCAATGAAGTCAATTAAATTTAAGAAAACCTAGAATTATGCATGGCTTATACGTCTACTGATTTACGGGTTCTATATTCTGTCCCTCTTTTATTCTTACTATCAATTTTGGTTCAGCTGGAATCGTACATAATCTCAGAGGCTGACAATCTGTTTCAAAAGCTAATCCAGACAAATAACAGTCTTCTATCAAATTGGAGACACCTATCGTCGATAAGGATAAGGAACATACCTTTCGACTCAGTGCATCAGCTGCTGCATTGGATTTCCTGGGTAATATTTGATTTCACAATCGAAATCCTTCAATAAATCGAGCAATCTTCGTTGCCTCATATTCAGCTCGGACTGTGAAAACAGATACTTTAGGCTCTTGTGATCAGAATAGATCTCAAATTTTTCACCGTACAGATAATGTCGCCATATTTTCAAAGCAAAGAAAATGGCCGCCAATTCAAGATCATGAATTGGGTAACGAGTTTCATGTGGTTTCAGCTGTCTCGAGGCATAAGCAATAACATGCCCTCGCTGCATCAGTATACAACCCAATCCTCGATGAGATGCATCACCTGTACCTGATGGAATCGTCAAAATCGGTGCACTGGTCAGTCTTTTCTTTAATTCATGAAAACTGGTCTCACATTCCTCAGACCAAACAAATGGAGCATTTTTCTGAGTCAACAATGTAATCGGTTTGGCAATACTGGAAAATCTTTGATGAATCGACGATAATATCCTGCCAAACCCATAAAACTGCGAATCTCGGGCACTGATGTCGGTCTCGGCCAAGAAATCACTGCCTCAACCTTACTGGGACCAACTGATATACCGTCTCCGGATATAATATGCCCCAGAAATACTACCTGTTTTATGCCCCAGAAATACTACCTGTCTCAAACAGAACTCACATTTCGACAGTTTAGCATATAACTTCTCAGCCCTCAAAATTTTCAACACAATTCTCAGATGATTAGCATGCTCAATCATATTCTTTGAATAAATCAAGATATCATCAATGAATATGATAACAAAATCATCCACATATCTCTGAAATATGCGGTTCATCAACCCTATAAATACCGCCGGTGCATTCGTCAAACCAAATGGAATGACAATAAATTCATAGTGTCCATACCTGGTTCTAAATGCAGTCTTCGAGATATCAAAATCCCTGACTCTCAGCTGATGGTATCCAGATCTCAGATCGATCTTGGTATATATAGATGAACCCTGCAACTGATCAAACAAATCATCAATGCGAGTCAAGGGATATTTATTCTTTACCGTTGCTTTGTTCAGTTGCCGGTAATCGATACAGAGTCTCATTGAACCGTCTTTCTTTCGAACAAACAGTATTGGAGCACCCCAAGGAGACACACTCGGTCTTATATACCCCTTGGTCAGTAAATCTTCCAACTGTTCTTTCAATTCTTTCAACTCAATCGGTGTTATTTTGTACGGAGCCCTCGAAATCGGAACTGTACCTGGCATCAACTCAATTCTGAAGTCTATCTCTCGAATCAGAGGCATACCAGGAATCTCATCTGGAAAGACATCAGCAAACTCACACACCACTGGTAAATCCGCCAATGATGGACTCGATTTCAGTAAATCAACTGAATAGACAAGGAATCCTTCAGCTCCTTTCTGTAACAATCGAGTCATAGACAATACAGATATCAAAGGAATTCTAGATTGAGAACCCTTACCATAGAATTTCCACTCATCAGCCATCTCAGGTCTGAATCTCACAATCTTGTGGAAACAATCGACAGTAGCTCTGTACTTGGTCAACATATCGATACCGATAATACAATCAAAATCAGACAACCCAAGCACAATACAGTCTAACTCAATTTCATGCCCATCATACTGCATTATACAATGTTTAACAGACTTCATTGATATCAAACATGTCCCCAACGGAGAAGAGACAGACACTACAGCAGACAATGACTCAATAGGCAAAGAATGCATTAAAGCAAATCGCTCAGATATAAATGCATGTGACGCACCAGTATCTATCAATACATATGCAGGATAACCAGAAATAAAACAGTCACCTGCAACAACATCGTCAGGTGCCTCCTGTGCCTGCTCCTTAGTCAAAGCGAACACTCTGGACTGCTGTCTCGAAGGCTGGCTCACTGTCTGGCTTCCTCCTGGCCATTGCTGTGACTGAATAGACGGTGCTGGCTGGAAAGAATGAACAGCAGATGGTCGTCTCCCTGTATGAGCCACTAATCCAGATGACTCTGTACCCTGTGATCTCTGAGAATCTCTCTGAGGACAAACTCGAGCAAAATGTCCCTGCTGCCTACAAATACGGCAACTGCCGAACACTCCTTGGCACTGCTCAGTGGAATGCTTCCCTCCACAGATGCTGCAATAGGATCCTGTATAACTCTGGCCCTGACCAGTCTGTCTCGAGCCACTAGAACTGGAAGAACTGCTGCCAGACTTCTTGAACTGCTTCCCTCTAGCTTTCAAGAAATCTTTCTTTCCGCCACTACTGCTACCACTTTCAAACCGAGGAGGTGGTTGCTGTGGTTTCGGTGCTTGTGGCACAAACAAAGCTCCTCTCTGTCTTATCAGATCGGCTTCGGCTCCCTTGGCTCGGTTCAGGGCATCAGTAAAATTATTCGGTCGCCTTGTGTTCACCAATCCAAAAATCTCGGGATTCAAACCATTGATGAACTGATCCGCAATAGCTTCTTCAATTGCAAACTCCGCTCCCTTATCCTTCCTGTACGACACTGGAAAGAATCTCTGATAGAATTCAGTTCTAAAGACATTCCAGGTGATAGTCGTACCTCGATGTTCCAAGGCCCACTTTGTGGTAATCCACCAGTTCTTTGCCATATCATGAAACTGGTGCCCTATCAGTTTAACTCTCCTCTCATCAGTATAGTCCAAGGACTCAAACAGCATCTCGGTATCATCTAGCCAACTCTCACAATCCACCGAATTCTCAGTACCCTTCAGAGTTGGCGGATGGAACGACTGAAACAATTTCAATAATGTCTCCATAGGAGTGGCTGTAACGTCCATTGGAGGATTCGAAGTACTACCCTGTTCTGGTATTCTTCTCGGAGGCATATCTAATAATCAAAAGGGTTAGCAACCAAATACACAAATATGTTTCAGTCCTCCTCCGATCATCTTACTGCTGATCCAAAATCGGTGCTGATTCATTCTCAATAACACATGTTTTCAAATCAAGTCAGATAAACAGATAAACATGCATTATAAAGCAGTAAATCATGCTTGCAATCAAAAGCAGGAAAGAACACACATTCTACCCCGCTTCCTAGCTCCTATCTCAATTTAAAGGATCTATCGCTCTGATAGCACCTGTTGTGGGACTCGGACGATAATCATGTTCTTAATCATCATTAGGACAATTTAATTAATTATAATAAACAGGGTCTAATTTTTTTTTTAAATTGCGGAACGTAATGGAATACATGAAAATATACATATCAGTATATTAAAAGTACAAGTCTGGTACTATATACAATCATTCGACCAAAGGTTTAATAACTACATATCAAGTATTCCAAACCCTATCTCAGATCAAAGTCCGTAGTCTCCACTCTAATCACGATCTCTCTTCATCTCCTCGACCCTGAACCTATCCCACCTGTTGTCATGCACACATACAAACAAGACAACAGCCGGATAACTCTGGTAAGAAATAAATCCCAGTATAAATCAAAGAAACATGCAGTTATATCAACAATGTAAATGCATGTAAAACATGTAACAAATATCAGTAACATGTAACAAAATCAGAAACATAATCAATATAAAATTGCCAATCAGACTCGTGACTCCACATTTCAGACTAGACTCAATCCTAGTCTAGGGATCCCGGTTTCCAGACGTTGGCATTCCATATTGATCACCAGTAATAGAAGAAACTCCAATTCTATCCACATCGATATGGTATCGATCACCAGTAATAGAAGAAACTCCAATTCTATCCACATCGATATGGTATCGATCACCAGTAATAGAAGAAACTCCAATTCTATCCACATCGATATGGCATCGTGCAATGTGCCCGTGGCGATCCCACCACTATCAGGCACTTCTATCACAAGATCACTCGACTAATACCTGCTTTCTATACATTCATAGAACAAGCATATCCAGTCAAATCAATGAACATAATAATAAGAAGTATGTGATTTACGGAAACTCAAGTATATCATACTATACTCGATTCGATCTCCCGGTACCACATTGACTTATACCTTTCGTCTGTAGTCTTGGTCTGAAGCAATATCGGTTCTGAACTCAAGACTGTCTCTGTAAATCTGAAACAACATAGCGAGAATCATAATATCAATGTTCTATTCTCAATTCAACACTGAATATGTTTAATCTGGATTTAAGTCAAATCAACAGCATAACGGCACAATCTCAATATCCCCGTCAATACCAAATCAACAGACATCAATTACAAATCATGGAAGAGTTCCAAGCAAGACAGTACAGCGGATTCCACCACTGAGGCAAAATATATTGCTGCATCAGCTGCAGCAAATGAGGCTGTTTGGATAAGAAATTTCGTCCAAGAGTTGGGCGTCATTCCTAATGGAGTTGCTCCTGTCCCGGAGTTTTGTGACAACACGGATGCCATTGCTCAAGCAAAGGAGCCGAGGTCTCATCAGAAGTCCAAACACGTATTGAGAAAGTACCACATCCTCAGAGAAATCGTGGAAAGAGGAGAAGTCACGATTGACAAAGTCGGCTCCGCAGATAATGTTGCTGATCCACTAACTAAGCCTTTACCTATAGCATTGTTCGAGAAGCATCGCGAATCGATGGGTTTGAAGCATATGGGTAGTTGGCTCTAGTGCAAGTGGGAGATTGTTAGAGTAGGTGCCCGTCGAGCCAAGTGTTGGCCGTGGGTTCATGATTAAACTCTATGTATAAACAGTCTTTATTTTAATAATATTTGAATTTATCGTTTTGGCACTTCTTTATCTGTATACCCATGCTAGTTGCATAGATAAAGCCCTTGAATATACAAATAGTAGAAAGAATATGAGATGCTCATATGATGAGTATCATGAAACTCATATTTGTAATACTGTATATTCTAAACGGTTCCTAGTCGATTCAGCCGCCACTAAGAAGGATATAGGCCGCTCGAGTTCGAGACTAGTATCTGCGATGTTAGTACCATGTTTCATTGGTAGGGGACATTGTGATGTCCGAGCATGCAGATAGGTGCTCCTTGTAGAGTGCACTGAACAACCCTCCATAAAAGGACTTTCCAAGTGGTTCTCACTTATCGAGTGGAAAAGTTCTAGTTTATGGTTGTACACCATAAGTCCTTATAATCCGTGACAACATTGAGACTCTATGTGCTAGAATTACACTTTGACTTGTTTACCGACTCTCATGGGGTCATGAGGTGGCAAGGTTGGGTGTTCTGTCGAAACATATAGGAGTCGATGCATTGTAGTCAGGGATTCACCGCTTACCTTCGGGTATGGATATCCTATGTGTTATCATGTGTATGTAGATTGAAATCTCTGATCAGAATATGGTGGTAATTATGAAAGGGGTTTCATAGATTATACCATCGATGCAACTACGACATGACACATAGTATCGATTCATTGACAACTCTCGATAAACCAATGGTTGTCGAATCGGTCGGGATATATGAGTTGAAGGGACCGTACTGTATGTTAACCATAATTGAATGGTTCTTGCAGGCACTATCATTTGATACCTAGGGAATCATGTAAGCGATGCTGCTAGGCGTTTAACATGATTGGTTGGGTACTATCAGACTTGAGTTCTGACGTTCTTGTTATCAAGGAGTTGATAAGTGAGAATGGAGCAATTGGTGTATGCTCCTATAAGGACATGTTTAGTCCGAATCACATGGAGATGTGAACCCACGGCTAGTTGTATCAATGAACCATTGAGGGCCACACAAGTACTAGCTTTCTTGATCCCGTTGAAAATTAAAATAGTTCAATGTGTTGAACGGCTTATAAATGAGTTTTTAATCGTTGAGAAAAATTAGAAGTATGACTTCTATGAGAGAAATGTAACTTTTAATTTATGAATGTGTTCGTAAATTAAAAGTAGGCCAAGTGAATAATGTACTTGAAAATTGTGATTTTCATAAACATTATTATGGACTAAATTAAATTAATTCAAGTGTTGAATTAATTAAACATTAGTGGGCCTAGTAGAGTCCAAATAATTAAATTTATTCAAGTGTTGAATTAATTAAATAACATTGGGCCTTGTAGAGCCCAATTGGAAATAATTATTTAACAAGTGGGCTTGAGTAAAATAAAGTAAAGTTTAATTGGGCTCAGATATGTTTGAGACAATTAAAAAGTCCATGGGCCCTTTGTAAATGTTACAAGCCCAATAGGTTTTGCATGCTTGGGAGGTGAAGGGGTGTGAATACTTTTGATTAAAATATTGAATGGCATGCAACTTTTTGGATCAACTTTTCCCACACCCAAGACAAGTCTTCCCTCTCTCATTTTTTCATGTGGTGGCCGAAATATTGAAGGAATTTCTCTCAAAGTTTTTCTCTTCTTTTCTTCTTTAAGTGTTGAGGAAGAAATATTCTTCTCCTTGAAAAATCCTCTTAATTTTCTAGTGCAAATTAAGAGGGGATTTACCTAGCAAGTGGTGGGCCTAATTTAAGAAGGAAGGAGAGCTTGTAGACTTGTCATCCTTGAAGAGCCAAGTTGTTTACAACTTGGTTGGTGCCACTCATCAATCTCTTGAGATTGATAGGTAAATTCTAAAACACCCTATGTATGTTTTTGGTGTTTGTTGTATTTGCTACACAAAATAATATGAGGTGGCCGAAATTCTTGATGAAAAATCAAAACTTTTAACTTTAGTTGCGCTTCCGGTCACCGTAACCGATCCCCTTTCAATGTAATGCCCAAGATTGTAGGTTGATCAAATGAAATTATAAAGTGTTGCATGAGGTATAGACCGCAACCGCGCCTACTTTTCTATCGCTCCCGCGGTTGTTAGGCAGAAAGTTAGAGTTTTTAATACAGCTATACCGCACCCGCATCAAGAAGTATACCGCCTCCGCGGTGTGGGGACCCGGACGCTAATCAGATTCTTAATCATCATTTGGACAATTTAATCAACAATAATAAACAGGTTCTAATTTTTTTTTTTTAAATTGCGGAACGTAATGCAGTACATGCAAATATACATATCAGTATATTAAAAGTACAAATCTGGTACTATATACAATCATTCGAGCTAAGGTTTAATAACTACATATCATGTATTCCAAACCCTATCTCAGATCAAAGTCCCTAGTCTCCACTCTAATCACGATCTCTCTTCATCTCCTCGACCCTGAACCTGTCCCACCTGTTGTCATGCACACATACAAACACGACAACAGCCGGATAACTCCGGTGAGAAATAAATCCCAGTATAAATCAACGAAACATGCAGTTATATCAACAATGTAAGCATGTAAAACATGTAACAAATATCAGTAACATGTAACAAAATCAGAAACATAATCAATATAAAATCGCCAACCAGACTCGTGACTCCACGTTTCAGACTAGACTCAATCCTAGTCTAGGGATCCCGGTTTCCAGACGTTGGCATTCCATATCGATCACCAGTAATAGAAGAAACTCCAATACTATCCACATAGATACGGTATCGATCACCAGTAATAGAAGAAACTCCAATTCTATCCACATAGATACGGTATCGATCACCAGTAATAGAAGAAACTCCAATTCTATCCACATCGATTTAGTATCGATCACCAGTAATAGAAGAAATTCCAATTCTATCCACATCGATTGCCAATCGTCCGGTGACCTGTACATGATAGACTTTGGCACTTTCGCAAACTTACTATCTTGTGACATCGTGCAATGTGTCCGTGGTGATCCCACCACTATCAGGCACTTCTGTCACAAGATCACTCGACTAATACATGCTTTCTATACATTCATAAAACAAGCATATCCAGTCAATTCAATGAACATAATAATAAGAAGTATGTGATTTAGGGAAACTCAAGTATATCATACTATACTCGAGTCGATCTCCCGGTACCACATTGTAAATCTGAAACTCAAGACTGTCTCTGTAAATCTGAAACGACATATCGAGAATCATAATATCAATATTCTATTCTCAATTCAATACTGAATCTGTTTAATCTGGATTTAAGTCAAATCAACGGCATAACGGCACAATCTCAGTATCCCCGTCAATACCAAATCAACATACATCAATTACAAATCATAACTCATATCCGATACAATCTGTAATTCATTCATAATCCAAATCTTTCTGATTTCAAATCAATATAATCAGAAACTTATAACATTTCCATAATCAGTCTGTTTCTCAATCTGACTTCGATTCTACGATGCCTAACATGTCAAGAATATCATATATGAATCATATTTGATTTTGACAATGTCATAATTTTAAGACATATCAAAACGTAACAAAACTTACGTCCAGTGGTAGCCTGCATTGATAGGAACACAGTACTGAAGTCGGATTCTAATTCGGACGGACGGATTTCTCACAAATCGAATTGAACGTAATTCTCCTTCGAAAGCTCTCGTTTCTTTCTTTTTCTAACTGAGGAAACGAATTCTGATATGTGTATATATATATATACATATACGTAACATGCATCAAGGCAAATGGTGCATCCTACATGCAACACGTCTCGCTCATATGCGCGACCCTCCTCGGTGCATATGCTCTAGACAGTATGTCTCGGCGCGTAGCTCGCACAGCCCCTCGCGCATATACGCGCCATTAGTCGGCGCATATGCGCGAGGCCCTTGTTCATTTTGCCCAACTCTCGGGTACCCTCGCGCATGCGCGCGGATACACGTCGCGCATATGCGCGAGGTTCTCTGGACATCTCGCGCATATGCGCCCGACTGGGTCGCGCATATGCGCGAGAGCTCATCCTCGCACATAACTCTTTTCATGCTAATTTCAAACCGTGTCCCGATTAATCCTCTCGTAATCATATCAAATTATAAATCAATAATTACAGATTACCAGGATAATATTCTCGGGCATTACATTTCTTCCCCCCTAAGATACGATTTCGTACCCGAAATCATAAGCAATCAATCATATCAATAAGAAGGAATGTAATAGAAACTGAATAGAAACTTACATCAGTGAAACAATGCTGGAAATTCCTGTCTCATGTCTTATTCAATCTCCCAAGTAGCTTCTTCAATGCCATGACGAGTCCATTGAACTTTCACAAGCGGAATTGTCTTTGTTCTAAGCTATTTTTCTTTACGATCGATAATCCGAATCGGTCTCTCGACGTAACTCAATGTCTCATCCAGCTCGGTCTCGTCTGGCTGAATAATATGAGAATCATCGGGGAGATACTTCCGCAGCATAGATATATGGAAGACGTTATGTATCCCAGATAATGAAGGCGGTAATGCGAGTCGATAGGCACGATCTCCTATCTTCTCGAGAATTTCATATGGACCAACGTATCGTGGAGACAATTTCCCTTTCTCGCCAAACCTGACAACTCCTCTGAAAGGTGAAATCTTCACAAATACTCGATCTCCAGTCTCGAATACCAACGGTCGTCGTTTGATGTTGGCATATTTGGCTTGTCTATCCTGTGCTGCCTTCATTTTCTTCTGAATCAGTTTCACTTTTTCCGTCATATCTCTGATCATATCAGGTCCAGTCTCCGGAACCTCAGAGATATCATCCCAAAACGCTTCAAATGGAGCCATCTCAATACTCGTCTGATAGCTGTTGTTGTACGAAAACTCGCAAAGAGGCAATGAATCTTGCCAGTTAGTGCTAAAATCAAGCACTACAGCTCTCAACATATCTTCCAATGTCTGAATCGTCCGCTCTGATTGTCCGTCAGTCTGTGGATTATATGCGGTACTCAGATGTAACTTCGTACCTAGAGCCTCCTGTAAACTCTGCCAGAAGTGCGAAGTAAACCGAGGATCACGGTGTGAAACAATCGACTTCGGCACTCCGTGCAATCTAACCACTTCTCGGACATAAATACGGTCATCTGGTCATATCTGTATGTCATTTTGTATGGAATAAAACATGCAGATTTGGTCAATCGATCAATCACGACCCAAATCGCATCACAACCTCTGGTGGAACATGGTAACTGTGTCACAAAATCCATGAAAATGTGATCCCATTTCCATTCAGGAATGGACAAACTCTGTAAAAATCCTCCTGGTTTCTTTCTCTCAGCTTTCACCTGTTGGCAATTTAGACACTTGGCTATAAATTCAGTAACATCAAATTTCATCTGTTTCCACCAATACTGTGTCTTCTAATCATTATACATTTTCCTGCCACCAGGATGAATGCTAAAACAAATGTTGTGCGCTTCTGTCAGTATTCGTTGTCTCAATTCTGAAACATTTGGCACAACAATAGGATTATTCACATACAAAACATCGTCACGAACCTGATATTCCGATTGATGACCAGCTCTGACCATTGCAATCGAATTCTGTACGTTCTGGTCAACTTTCTGTGCCTCTTTGATTTTCAATATCAATTCTGGTTCAGCTCGAATTGCACATAATCTCAGAGGCTGACAATCTGTTTCAAAGGCTAATCCAGACAAACAGCAATATTTTATCAAATTGGAAACACCAATCGTCGACAAGGATAAAGAACATACCTTTCGACTCCGTGCATCTGCTGCTGCATTAGATTTCCCCGGATAATACTTGATTTCACAATTAAAATCTTTCAGTAAATCCAGCCATCTTCGCTGCCTCATATTCAATTCAGGCTGTGAAAACAGATATTTCAAGCTTTTGTGATCAGAAAATATCTCAAATTTTTCACCGTACAGATAATGTCGCCATATCTTCAAAGCAAAGACAATGGCCGCCAATTCAAGATCATGAATTGGGTAAAATGTGGTTTCAGCTGTCTCGAGGCATAAGCAATAACATGCCCTCGTTGCATCAGAATAAACCTCAATCCTCGATGAGATGCATCACAATAAACCACAAAATCACCTGTACCTGATGGAATCGTCAAAATCGGTGCACCGATCAGTCTTTTCTTTAATTCAAGAAAACTGGTCTCACATTCCTCAGACCAAACGAATGGAGCATTCTTCTGAGTCAACTGTGTAATCGGCTTGGCAATACTGGAGAAATCTTTGATAAATCGACGATAATATCTTGCCAAACCCATAAAACTGCGAATTTCGGGCACTGATGTTGGTCTCGGCCAGGAAATCACTGCCTCAACCTTACTGTGATCAACTGATATACCGTCTCCGGATATAATATGCCCCAGAAATACTACCTGTCTCAACCAGAACTCACATTTCGACAGTTTAGCATACAATTTCTCAACCCTCAAAATTTTCAACACAATTCTCAGATGATTAGCATGCTCAATCATATTCTTTGAATAAATCAAGATATCATCAATGCATATGATAACAAAATCATCCCGATATCTCTGAAATATGCGGTTCATCAGCCCCATAAATACCGCCGGTGCATTCGTCAAACCAAATGGCATGACAATAAATTCATAGTGTCCATACCTGGTTCTAAATGCAGTCTTCGAGATATCAGAATCCCTGATTCTCAGCTGATGTTATCAAGATCTCAGATCGATCTTGGAATATACGGATGAACCCTGCAACTGGTCAAACAAATCATCAATGCGAGGTAAGGGATATTTATTATTTACAGTTGCTTTGTTCAGTTGCCGGTAATCGATACAGAGTCTCATTGAACCGTCTTTCTTTCGAACAAACAGTACTGGAGCACCCCAAGGAGACACACTCGGTCTGATATACCCCTTGGCCAGTAAATCTTCCAACTGTTCTTTCAATTCTTTCAACTCAATCGGTGCCATTCTGTACGGAGCCCTCGAAATCGGAACTGTACCTGGCATCAACTCAATGCTGAAGTCTATCTCTCGAATCGGAGGCAAACCAGGAATCTTATCTGGAAAGACATCAGCAAACTCACACACCACTAGCAAATCCGCCAATGATGGACTCGATTTCAGTAAATCAACTGAATAGACAAGGAATCGTTCCGCTCCTTTCTGTAACAATCGAGTCATAGACAATACGGATATCAAAGGAATTCTAGATCAAGAACCCTTACCATAGAATTTCCACTCGTCAGTCATCTCAGGTCTGAATCTCACAATCTTGTGGAAACAATCGACAGTAGCTCTGTACTTTGTCAACATATCGATACCGATAATACAGTCAAAATCAGACAACCCAAGTACAATACAGTCTAACTCCATTTCATGCCCATCATACTGCAGTATACAATGTTTAACAGACTTCACTGATATCAAACATGTCCTGAACGGAGAAGAGGCAGACACTACAGCAGACAATGACTCAATCGGCAAAGAATGCATCAAAGCAAATCGCTCAGATATAAATGTATGGGATGCACCAGTATCTATCAATACATATACATGATAACCAGAAATAAAATAGTTACCTGCAACAACATCGTCAGGTGCCTCCTGTGCCTGCTCCTCAGTCAAAGCGAACACTCTGGTCTACTGTCTCGGAGGCTGGCTCACTGTCTGGCTTCCTCCTGGCCTCTGCTGTGACTGAGTAGACGGTGCTGACTGGAAAGAATGAACAGCGGCTGATCGTCGGTCAGTCTGTGCCGCTGATCCAGATGATTCGGCACCTTGTGTTCTCTGAGAGTCTCTCTATGGGCATACTCTGGAAAAATGTCCCGTTGCCTACAAATACGGCAACTGCCAAACACTCCTCGGCACTGCTCAGTGGAATGCTTCCCTCCACAAGTGCTGCAATAGGGTCCTGTATAACTCTGGCTCTGTCGAGGACTCTCAGAGCTAGAAGAACTACTTCCTGACTTCTTGAATTGCTTCCCTCTAGCTTTCAAGAAATCCTTCTTTCCGCCATTACTGCTGCCACTTTCAAACCGAGGAGGTGGTTGCTGTGGTTTCGGTGCTTGTGGCACAAACGAAGCTCTTCTCTGTCTTATCAGACCGGCTTTGGCTCCCTTGGCTCGATTCAGGGCATCAGTAAAATTATTTGGTCGCCCTGTGTTCACCAATGTAAAAATCTCGGGATTCAAACCATTGATAAACTGATCCGCAATAGCTGCTTCATTCTCGGCCACATGTGGAGCAAATCGCAGCAGAGTAGAAAATTTAGTCACATATTCCTCAATGTTTAGCTGGCCCTGTCTCAAGTTTGCAAACTCCGCTCCCTTATCCTTCCTGTACGACACTGGAAAGAATCTCTGATAGAATTCAGTTCTAAAGACATTCCAGGTGATAGTCGTACCTCGATGTACCAAGGCCCGCTTTGTGATAATCCACCAGTTCTTTGTCACATCATGCAACTGGTGCCCTATCAGTTTCACTCTCCTCTCATCAGTATAGTCCAAGGACTCAAACAGCATCTCTATATCATCTAGCCAACTCTCGCAATCCAATGAATTCTCAGTACCCTTCAGAGTTGGTGGATGAAATGACTGAAATCTTTACAATATTGTCTCCATAGGAGTGGCTGTAACATCCATGGGAGGATTCGAAGTACTACCCTGTTCTTGTATTCTTCTCGGAGGCATATCTGATAATCAAAAGAGTTAGCAACCAAATACACAAATATGTTTTAGTCCTCCTCCGATCATCTTACTGCTGATCCAGAATCGGTGCTGATTCATTCTCAATAACACATGTTTTCACATCAAGTCAGATAAAAAGATAAACATGCATTATAAAGCAGTAAATCAAGCTAGCAATCAAAAGCAGGAAAGAACACACCTTCTACCCCGCTCTCTAGTTCCTATCTCAATCTAAAGGATCTATCGCTCTGATACCACCTGTTGTGGGGACCCGGACGCTAATCATGCTCTTAATCATCATTAGGACAATTTAATCAATTATAATAAACAGGGTCTAAATTTTTTTTTAAATTGCGGAACGTAATGGAATACATGCAAATATACATATCAGTATATTAAAAGTACAAGTCTTGTACTATATACAATCATTCGAGCTAAGGTTTAATAACTACATATCAAGTATTCCAAACCCTATCTCAGATCAATGTCCGTAGTCTCCACTCTAATCACGATCTTTCTTCATCTCCTCGACCCTGAACCTGTCCCACCTGTTGTGATGCACACATAGAAACACGACAACAGCCGGATAACTCCGGTGAGAAATAAATCCCAGTATAAATCAACGAAACATGCAGTTATATCAACAATGTAAAAGCATGCAAAACATGTAACAAATATCAGTAACATGTAACAACATCATAAACATAATCAATATAAAATCGCCAATCAGACTCGTGACTCCACGTTTCAGACTAGACTCAATCCTAGTCTAGGGATCCCGGTTTCCAGACGTTGGCATTCCATATCGATCACCTAGTAATAGAAGAAACTCCAATTCTATCCACATCGATTTAGTATCGATCATCAGTAATAGAAGAAACTCCAATTCTATCCACATCGATTGACAATCGTCCGGTGACCTATACATGATAAACTTTGGAACTTTGGCCAATTTACTATCTTGTGACATCGTGCAATGTGCCCGTGGCGATCCAACCACTATCAGGCACTTCTGTCACAAGATCACTCGACTAATACCTGCTTTCTATACATTCATAGAACAAGCATATCCAGTCAATTCAATGAACATAATAATAAGAAGTATGTGATTTAGGGAAACTCAAGTATATCATACTATACTCGAGTCGATCTCCCGGTACCACATTGACTTATACCTTTCGTCTGTAGTCTTGGTCTGAAGCAATATCAGTTCTTAACTCAAGACTGTCTCTGTAAATCTGAAACGAAATATCGAGAATCATAATATCAATATTCCATTCTCAATTCAATACTGAATCTGTTTAATCTGGATTTAAGTCAAATCAACGGCAATATCCCCGTCAATACCAAATCAACATACATCAATTACAAATCATAACTCATATCCGATACAATCTGTAATTCATTCATAATCCAAATCTGTCCGATTTCAAATCAATATAATCAGAAACTTATAACATTTCCATAATCAGTCTGTTTCTCAATCTGACTTCGATTCTACGATGTCTAACATGTCAAGAATATCATATATGAATCATATTTGATTCTGAAAATGTCATAATTTCAAGACATATCAAAACGTAACAAAACTTACGTCCAGTGGTAGCCTGCGTTGATAGGAACACAGTACTGAAGTCGGATTCTAATTCGGACGGACGGATTTCTCACAAATCGAATTGAACGTAATTCTCCTCCGAAAGCTCTCGTTTCTTTCTTTTTCTAACTGAGGAAACGAATTCTTATATGTATAAATAAATATATATATACATATACGTAACATGCATCAAGGCAAATGGCGCATCCTACATGCAACACGTCTCGCGCATATGCGCGACCTTCCTCGGCGCATATGCGCGAGACAGTATGTCTCGGCGCGTAACTCGCACAGCCCCTCGCGCATATGCGCGCCCTTACTCGGCGCATATGCGCGAGGCCCATGTTCATTTTGCCCAACTCTCGGGTACCCTCGCGCATGTGCGCGGATACACGTCGCGCATATGCGCGAGGTTCTCTGGACATCTCGCGCATATGCGCCCGGCTTGGTCGCGCATATGCGCGAGAGCTCATCCTCGCACATAACTCTTTTCATGCTGATTTCAAACCGTGTCCCAATTAATCCCCTCGTAATCCTATCAAATTATAAATCAATAATTACAGATTACCAGGATAAAGTTCTCGGGAATTACATGCGGTAGGTCGAGAGAAAGTTGGATTGTTGCTACTGGAGGGTGAGCGCACCCGCGGTGAAAATAGGACCGCACCCGCGTTCATCGATTTTGAAAAATTTGAAGGGGATGCTGTGAGCTGACCGCACCCGCGGTCGAGAAGGAGCGCACCCGCGGTGCTCTGTGCGAGAAATCAACCTTGAAGTATTATGTTGACATATGGCATGTGAGGTATATGTGTATCTTTATCCTGCAATTCTTCATTTCCAGCAGCTGAGAACCGAGAGCAAGCTTATGAATTCCCTCAAGATTTCTTCATAATAGACTTTGAGTTGTAAAAGATTTACATATCCGAATTTCGATCCGAGATAAGATTCTTCCTTCTCACATCAAGGACTTCGAAAGGGTATACATTTTATTACTTTTCACATGTTTCGAAGTTTACATGTTGCGGAAATCTTGATACGCTTGTAATTATGTGTTCTTGAAATCATGGACATCATAAAACGTAAACGGATCGAGAAAATGATACCATATGTGATTGTTATGAATTCCAGCATATGTTGAGTTAAGAATATGCAAATTTTGACAGTATGATGTGTATATCGTGTTGCTTATTCATTGTGAGAGTTGGTTATTGTTGTTGAATTGATCGGTATCGAGAAATTATGCCGTTATGCCGTCAAATGAATGAAGACTGATTGTTGATACATACATGTGTTGAATTGAGTTGTGGATTGATATTGTAAATTTCAACATTGTTGTTTCAGAGTTGATCTTGACAGATTTGGCATTGAGACTTCGATTACGACAAAGATTGTACGACAAGAATGTATAATTCATGTGAATTCGGGAAGATACAACTCAAATGAGATTCGATTTGAGTTTCCCAAAATCACATACTTGTTATGTTTGTACTTTATATTGATTTATATATATGTACTGAGATAGGAAAGTCATTGGTAGATACGCCAATTTTCTAAACGTTCGGTGATATCGAAGCATAGAGGAAGATTCACTCCGATTGTAGAATTCGATACAGACAGGACCGAAGTTTAGGAATAAGATGTAATGCCACCCCGATTGGGAGAGTAGGTGGGAGACCTGTTACATCTTATTCACACCGGGATCCCTAGAATTAGATATGAATTGAGTCAAAGATATGAGTTGAATTACATTGCTTGACTTATTCTGATTATGTTTTATAGTCTATAAGATGTATTGTTGTTTATTACATCCATGATAGTATGTTCATGTATTATATTGTGTATATGCATGTATACATGTTTTATACTAGGATTTGTTCTCACCGGAACTTCCGGCTGTTGTTGTGTCTGTATGTGTGCATAACGACAGGTGGGACAGGATCTGGGTCCCGACAGAGATGAGAGATCGAGATAGCGTGGAGATTACGGGCATAGAAGAAGACTACTAGTGGTTTCTTACTAGACATGTACTACGTGTGGTGTGTAGTTAGTATTGAACACTAAGTGTATACCTTTGAAATGAAAAAAGACATGTATTTATGTTTGTTGAAATAAAAGAGAGAAAGTTATTGTGCTTGATTTATATACATTTGATTTAATGTTAAAAGCAAAATTTTGACCCACATTTTCTAGCAAATATCCAATTAATCCAAAAAAAAATTGAGTTAGAGCCCGGTTCCCCACAGAAATCATGGGAGTACTTGCAAGCTGAACACGTCTTCATGCCAAATTTCTTAAGCAGTTCCTTCGTGTATTTGGTCTTACTGATAAAAGTACTAGTTTCCAGTTGTTTCACTTGCAGACCGAGAAAGAACGTCAGTTCACCCAACATACTCATCTCAAATTTTTCTTGCATTAACTTGACAAATTTCTCACATAATTTGAATTTAGTTGACCCAAAAATAACATCATCAACATACATTTGCACAAGTAAAATATGATCATTCTTTGAAAATTTGAAAAGTGTCTTATCAACTGATTCAACATTAAAATCATGATCAGTTAGAAATTTTGAAAGTGTTTCAAACCAAGCTCTTGGAGCTTGTTTAGGACCATATAGAGCTTTGTTCAAATGATAAACATGATCAAGAAGAGAGTGATTAACAAAACCTGATGGTTATTCAACATATACTTCTTCCTGCAACTGACCATTTAGAAATGCACTCTTGACATCCATTTGGTAAACTTTAAAGTTTTTGAATGAGGCATAACAAGAAATATTCTGATTGCTTCCCGTTATGCAACTAGTGCATATGTCGCGTCGTAATCTATTCCTTCTTTTTGCCTATATCCTTGTGCTACAAGCCTCACTTTGTTGCTCACAACTGAACCTTCTTTCTTCAGTTTGTTCCTGTAGACCCACTTTGTACTTATAATGGTTTTAGAAATTGGTCTTGGAACTAAGTTCCAGACATTATTATGGGTAAATTGATTTAGCTCTTCTTGCGTAGCATTTATCAAGTTAGGGTCAGCAAGAGCTTCATCAGGTTTCTTGGTTCCAGTTGGGAAACAAAGGCTGAATGAATAAATAAATTAATCATTTGATTCCGAGTTCTTACTGGATCAGATGGATTACCTATCACCAATTCCGGTGGTTATGATTTCTTCCATCTGTATTCAGCATTGGTTGGATCAATTTCAGCAACTGGTTCAGTTGGTAACTGAACGTTTTCTTCAGTTTCAGTTGCTGCTGCTTCAGTTGGTATTTACATTTCATCATTTTGCTCCACCAACTGATGATCATGAACAATTTCTTGTTCAACTAATTGATCTAATATCTCTTGTTCAGGTGTTTAAAGGAGATTTTGATTGATATAAACCTATTCTTCACTATCATTCTCCAAATTTATATCCGTAAAGCTATCAACTAGCTCAACTGGATCACTTGACTTATCAGTTAGTACATATTCATCAAATACAACATGAATTGACTCTTTTACATTCAAAGTGCATTTGTTAAATACTCTATAAGCTTTACTAACTGATGAATAACCCATAAATATTCCTTCTCCAGATTTTGTGTCAAATTTTTTCGAATGATTTTTACCATTACCGTGGATAAAACATCTGCAGCCGAATGTTTTGAATTAAGATACCACACATTTATGTCCATGCCAGATCTCATATGGTGTTTTTAAATGATTTTTGTTGATCATTGATCTGTTCTGAGTTTAACATGCAGTGTTTACTGCTTCTGCCCGAAACCTTTGAGAAATACCAGAATCTGCAATAATTGTTTTCGCAGCTTCTTTAAGGGTTCGATTCTTCTCTCAGCTACACCATTTTGCTGAGAAGTACTTGCTGCTGAGAGCTCATGCTTGATCCTAGTATTTTCTAAAAATTGTGAAAGATTTTGATTGATGAATCAGTCCCTCGATCAGACCTTATTCTGTCATTACCAACTGATGTTCATTTAATAATATTTTGAAAAATTTAATCAGTTATGCAGAAGTTTGGTATTTTGATTTAAGAAAGATAACCCAAGTAAATTTTAAAAAATCATCAACAATTACCAATGTGTATTTCATTCTCCCTAAACTTATGACTGGTCTTGGACAAAAAAGATCTATGTGCAGCAATTCTAAGCATCTGGAGGAAGATTTACTACCCTTGTTTTTAAATGAAGATCTTACTTGCTTACCAAAATGACATGCTGAACCAATTTTATCTTTAGAAAAATCTATTTTGGGCCGACCAGTTACAAGATCATGGTCACTCAGATGAGCAATAGACTTAAAATTTAAGTGGTTCAACCTTTTATGTCACAACAAGTGTTTAGAAGATTTTGAAGCTACAAAAAAACGGGTGCATTAGGTTGATCCGTCCAACTGACTTTGTAAGTATTCCGACTACAACTGCAAGTTAAAATGATCTCATCAGTTGATTCTTTTACTATGCAAGTGTGTTTGTTGAACTGAACTCAGAAATTATTGTCGCATAACTGACTAATGCTAGTAAAGTTATAATTAAAATTCTCAACTAGTAAAACATCTTTAATAAAAAAGTTACCATGGAGAAGCTTAGCCATACCCACAGTTATATCTTTAGATTTGTCTCCAAAAATGATGTTTGAACCAGTGTATTTCATCAGTTGGAATAGCAGATTTTCATTCCCTGTCATATGTCGCGAGCAACCACTATCCAAGTACCAAATTGATTCTTTTGTTGTACCTGTCACTTGAAATCACACACAATATATAATCTTGGTGCCCATATTTATTTGGGTCCTAAACTGATTAGTCCTTTAGGAACCCAGACTTGGATCATTCTATCTTACTTACTAGTTGTTGTGTTCCAAATTATTTTTCCCGGCTTGTGTGTTAGGTGTGTGATGCGTGGATGAAACAGTATGATTGTTAACCTTCTTCAAATTCTTGTTCACCCGATATCTCTGTTGAACTGGCTTACAGTTGTAATAATTGTAATAGTCAATCCTAGAGTGCTGAATTTTGTAGCTGGACCGTGTAGATAACAGTTTCGTGAATTGGTTGGAATCTCAAGGCTATATCCAATTCCAAACCGCTTAGCTTTGTTCTTATGTTCAATCGGTTGAACAAGGGGTTTACTTGGTTCAATGATTTAATGTGTCACAGATGATTTCACAAAAGTAATGTTATCTCATTTGTGCTCATTCAACTTGGGCGTAGTATCACTTGCAGAGGTTTTTTCAACGTTATTGAAGTCCAAACCAGTTTTATCAGTAACTGATTTTCGTAGACTCTGCATTTCAGTCAGAGTGACTGATGACTTATTCCAAGCCTAAATCAAGTCAGTTTGTTTTGAAATCTCATTTCACTACTGATGAATCAAGGATTGACTCTCGATCATTTTAGCCTTTTGCTTTGCGATCTCCCTTTTCAGACTTAACAGTTCAACTGGCTCGTCGGTTTCTGTTTCATTGTCATTGGGATCATTTTGCTCAGATTTGGCTTTTTCAAATGAGCGAGCAAGTTTGTGATACTCATTCACCATGTTATGAAAAGTGGTAATGAGTTCTTCTCGTGTAAAATTAGTAGAGCTAAAGTCAAATACCTATTCACTTGTTGACTTCAGTTCTGCATCGTTTCCCATCAAGCACTTAACCTCTTCTTCATCATCAATGGAGCTTCTTGGGCTCTTTGATTCAGACTTTTCACTATCAGTCTCTGCCCATTTTGATTTCCTCTCTTTAGCTAGCAGGACTTCATGTTTCTGCTTTAATGATCTCTTATCATTCTTATCTCTTCTTTTGTATTCAACTTATTTATTCTCTTTTTCAGTTGAATGATTACTGTTCTTTTTTGGTTTAGGACAGTCAGCAATAAAGTGTCCTGGCTTGCCACAACTATAACAGGAATTTGGTTCTTCCTTGGAGTTGTTTCTTTGATATTTCCTCTGGAATGAACCTTGGTTTCTTCTCATGAATTTATCAAATTTCTTCACAAATAATGACATTGCATCATTACTTAATTGATCTACAGTTTTCTCAATTGAACTAGTTGGTACCAGTTTGACAGCACTCAGAGCTGTTGTAGCTGCTGGTGTAGAAGGTTCTCCTTCTCTTGTTTTCAACTCAAACTCATAGGCCTTTAAATCATCAAATAAATCGTGTAGTTCGAATTTATTCATGTCCTTTGATTCTCTCATGGCCATGGTCTTAAAACCCCACTCCATGGGAAGACCTCGGACCATCTTCAGCCTGACTTATTTGTTTGAATACACTTTTTCACGTGCATTTAGTTCATTTAGGATGCTGCTGACTCTCTCATCATATTCGTTTATATATTTTTCATTCTTTATTTTAATATTCTCGAACTTCTGAACAGAAATTGAGAGTTTATTTTCTTTTGTTTGCTCATTGTCCTCGCAGAGCTGAATTAACTTCTCTTAGATTTTTTTTGCAGTTTTGCACATCTTAATCTTGCTAAAAGTAATTTTATCCAGTGTTTTGTACAAGATGTCTTTAGCCACATTGTCCAAATTGGCTTTTCTTTTGTCTTTTTATGTCCATTCTTCTCTGGGCTTTTCAATGCAGTGTGGTGCACCATCAGTTATGTCAACAGCAGTGTTTGCTTCCAATATTTTCATGGGTCTGTCAGTGATGACGTACCACATATCATCATCTTGTTCAGCTGGATGAGCCTGCATTCTAATATACCAATCATCAAGTTATTCTCTGGAAAACATTGGAATTTTGTTGAAGGAAGACATGATAATCAGTTTTGTAGATATGAATATTCAGGAACAAGATTAACTGCTCTGATACCATTTGTTAGGATCGGTTATGAGGTGAAAAAGTGTTTAGATTGGGGGTTGAATAAATACTTGACAATTTTCACAACCTTTTCTAATAATGAGCCAGTTTAGTGATAAAATGAATTCAGGAATCCTGTTGTCAATGTCATTTAATTAACTAATGAATGTGCGAAATAAACTGAATGACAGATAAGATAAAATTGAAATTAAAGGACTCAAGATTTGTGGATGTTCGGAGATTTCAAACACTCCTAAGTCATCCCTTCTATCTCGAAGATAGGTTATTTAATAAAAGACTTTGATCTATACAAAGATTTGTACAAACCAACTTCAGTTTGTACTTAACAATGTCAAAACTGAAAATGTAGAGGCCCGAAATTCGTGTTTGAAAATTTGCGGAATAATTTAAAATTTTCTCTTTAAATAACTAAAATGCCTCATTCATAAAATATACTGATAAAAATATTCAATGTTTAAAAGTAGCAGAGGAAGTACATAATGTTTTCAAAATAACAACTTAAAATAATTCAACAAAATAAAAAGTGAGTTTGGAATAAAAGTAATTAGTGCTGAAAATGAGGTCCTCGTGTTCCTACTACTGCCGACCCAAGATGGCTCACTGGTCCCCGTCCTCGGTCCCGACCTCATCAGTACCTACAACAATCAAGTCTAGTGAGTCTAAAGACTCAGCATGCATATATCATAAATAACAAGTAAATATATCGTAAAATTTCATGCCATGCAAGGATATCATATCGTAAAACGTAACGTGAAAATCGTGTCATGAATAATTATAAATACGTGCATAACTGAAAATCGTACGTAAAATGTTTGCTCGTTAGAGCCCTGTCATAAAATAGCATATCATAATTTTCTGTTGAGATTATGTTCTACGCAAGTGGCCCATAACTTGAACTGAATCGTCTGATCATACTAAACCACAGTATACTTGGTGGTAGAGATCATCACAGCCCTTGGACTGGATATCCGTATCCATACATGAACATGAACCGGTCAGTAGTCACCGGATGAAGTAATAATCCCATAAGATGCAATCCCATGAGTGTGAAGTGGCCACAAGACATATCGCATAAATCTCAAAAACAAAACTTTTATATTTATGCACATAATATAATTAAATTCCTGAGTTATTTTACCAATTGGGATGGATCGTTCTCAGGTTTGCTGCGACCTAATTCTAATAGGAAAATTATGCAAATGATTTTTCCTTGAGAATAACTTAGTCATTGATCCCCAAAAACGGCCAACTAGACCAACAACTAGATTTCTAACCATGACTCCGTACCAACCCGAACCAACCAAAACCATCGTTTAGTCATGGTCAAAATACGTCTAACATAATGACATAATGCTCCTAAAAATTGTAAAACTCGAAATTTGGTGAAAGGAGGCCGAAATCGTGAAACGCTCTTTCGAGAGTCACTTTTGCACGTTGCACCGTAATTTCTTGTACGACCTCTAAACTTAACCAAATCACAAACAGCCAAAGAAATGACCTTTCTAACTCAATAAGGCACTGTCTAGTCCAAGGCCATAGGCTAAAAGCCAACCAAGAACTCAAACGAGCTTCTGAACCGAAGCACAAAGTTGCTGTCAAGAAAATTACTGCAGCAGCTGTTGAAATTCCTTGCGTCGTTTGTAAGGCTAATGGCCATTGGGGCTTAAACTACCGACCAGAGCCTCTTGCCAACATCCTAAGGTATGGTTCGAACCATAGCTAAAGGCCCTAGGCCAGCCACAATCCAAGCCAACACCTACGACAAACCCGAAGCTCCACCCGAGAAAACATGCTGGACCGTGGGGGGTGTAGCTTGTTTTGCTGTCAAATGAAGGATCCAATGGTTATGAGGTTAACCATGATCCATGCTAGACATGCTAAGGCATTGTATGAGTCATGGCTAAGGGCTAGAGGCCAACCACAACCCAGTTAACACCAAAAACTCGAAACCCAACTCAACAACCAAAAACCAGAAAATGAAACCAATGGGGCGCTGTTCTTGTTTTATTTTTAAAACCAATGGAACCATGAACCAAGCCATGAAAGGGCATCTTGGTCACGTCCTAGACATGTCGTGGAGGGGTTCTAACCTTGGATACTGCGCCTAGGGCAGCCAAGGTTCGATCTCTCCCCTTAGACAAGCAACAAGGAACAATCAAGTCTCATGAATTGCGACATGTGATGTTGCTGTCAAAATATGGTTTCGTTCGGGTGCATGGACCGCAACCAATGGACCAACACCTTTATAACACATCCTAGTAGAAGCCTAGATGCAGCCTTGGTTGCCTGGAATCGAGCCAAACCTTGAACAACAAAAACAAGCCAAAACCGTGAAGGCACAAGGAAAGAGAGCCGAAAATCTGCACTTAGTTTTCGAAAATGTTGCTGTGGTGATTTCAGTTTTTATCAAGGGTCAAGCACATGTAATGGTTTAAAAATAGATATATAACTTGATTGAAGAGCAAAGAAATAATATATACATGCCTTGGATTTGTTTGAAACGAAAACAAATCAATACGACGACGCGGCGCGGCGGAGACGGAGTTGCTTTACTCTTTTGTTTTCTCTCTAGTTTTCTCACGATTTTTCTCTTGTGCTCTCTCGATTATTCTTGCTGAAAGTCTACTGGATTTTGAGAATATGGAATGGGAGGGAAGGCTAGGAAAATAAATAGGAAGGTTGCAAGGTAAAGGGAGAAAATCAATCTTGCTATCTTTTGAGTTTGTGAAATAAGGAATGATAATGATATGATTTGACTTGAGGGATATTAGAGGGATGAGAGGGCCGAATTCATCATTCAAATTATGGTAGAAAAATTGCTTAATTAATTATTATTTGAGATTAAATGTGATGGAATTGTATACCAAGAAAAGATAAGGAAATGAATTAAAGATGGAGAGTTGCCAAATACTTTTAAATTTAACAAGATGGTGGCCGAAATTTTGCTTCAATGAATGGAGGAAAATATTGCTTAATTGTTAATTAGTGGTGAATAAAATTTAGGTAATTATCTACCAAGAAAAGGGTAAGGAAAGATATCAAAGGTGGTGAGTTGTCAATCTTATCAAATCTTATAAGGTGGCCGATTTTTGCTTATTAAAAATGGGGTAGAATATTGCTTAAATATTGTATTTTAAATCTTTAAAATTTTATCTACCCATTAAATATTTTAGTGAATTAATAAATTAATTATTGAACCTAAAAGAATTTTTTTATTACTTATCTCAAATTACTTAAATAAATCCTTTAAACATTCTTTTACATTAAATTAACATATTATTTATCTTAAATAAATTCTAGGAATGTTTTCTTAATGTTAAAATTTATCTCATTATTCCAACTTTAGCCCGGCCTCGCTTATTTAACTGAAAAGATAAAACTATACTCATGCGATTTAAAATAAATAATCAAGACTAAATAACTTTAAAATGTCTAAAAAAATAAAGAAATCATTTTTAATTTAAATACTATATATTATGCATGGCTTATACGTAGTCTGGTTTAACGGGTTCTACAACTCTCCCCCTCTAAAAGAAATTTCGTCCTCGAAATTAAAACTCACCGAATAACTCGGGATAACGACTCCTCATCTCTGGCTCAGACTCCCACGTAGCTTCCTCCTCTGAATGATTAAGCCATTTGACTTTCACTCGCTTAACTTGCTTGTTCCGAAGCTTCTTCTCCTGTCTGTCTAAGATTTGCACTGGTCTCTCTTCATAAGACAGGTTCGGAGTGAGCTGCAACGGCTCAAAGTTCAAGACATGCGAAGGATTTGCCACATACTTCCTCAGCATAGAGACGTGGAACACATTGTGTACTCCGGCCAGATTCGGCGGAAGAGTAACACGATAAGCTAACGTCCCAACCCTGTCGAGGATCTCAAATGGTCCGATGAACCTCAAACTGAGCTTTCCTTTCTTCCCGAACCGCATGACACCTTTCATAGGTGCTACCTTCACAAAAACATGGTCGCCAACAGCAAACTCTAGATCTCTCCTCCTCTGATCCGCATAGCACTTCTGTCGGCTCTGAGCAGTCCTCATCCTATCACGGATCTTGACTACTGCATCGGCAGCCTGCTGAACAATCTCTGAACCCAATTCTGATCTCTCCCCTACTTCATCCCAATGAACAGGCGATCTGCACTGACGACCATACAATGCTTCAAACGGAGCCATACCTATAGACGACTGAAAGCTGTTATTATAGGTGAACTCTACCAATGGCAAATTCGACTCCCAACTCCCTGAGAAATCCATGACACAAACACGGAGAAGATTCTCTAAAATTTGGATAACTCTCTCTGACTGACCATCTGTCTGAGGGTGGAAAGCTGTGCTAAACAACAACTTTGTACCCACTGCTGAATGCAGACTCTTCCAAAATGCGGAAGTGAATCTAGGATCTCGGTCAGACACGATAGAAACGGGAATACCATGAAGTCTGACTATCTCTCGGATATACAACTCTGCATACTGAATCATGGTAAAAGTCAACTTGATAGGCAAGAAGTGCGCTGATTTGGTAAGACGATCAACAATCACCCAGATAGCATTTGATCCTCTGACTGACTTCGACAAACCTACCACGAAGTCCATGGTAATATTCTTCCACTTCCACTCGGGAATAGGAAGAGGCTTGAGCATACCTGCTGGTCTCTGATGCTCCGCTTTCACTGGCTAACACGTCAGACACTCGGATACGAAACGTCTGATATCCTTCTTCATCCCTGGCCACCAATACAAAAACTGCAGGTCTTTGTACATCTTCGTACTCCCAGGATGAATAGAGTACGGCGACATATGGGCCTCGGATAGAATATCTGCTCGAACAGAATCACTGCTAGGAACCCACATTCTGTCTCGATATCTCACAATACCGTCGCTAAGTGTATAGAAAATATTGCCCTTGGCCTCATCTCTCTGCTTCCACTTTGCCAACTGCTCATCTGCTGACTGACCACTGCGAATACGGTCTAGAAGGGAAGACTGAATCGTCAAAGTAGATAGACGGGGAACTCTACCTCGAGGATATGTCTCTAAATCAAACCTCTGCATCTCAAACTGAAGGGGTCTCGAAATCGCTAGATGAGCCATCATTGCGACTTTCCTGCTCAATGCATCCGCAACTGCATTAGCTTTACCCGGGTGGTAGCTAATTTCATAGTCATAGTCCTTCACTAGCTCCAACCAACGCCTCTGACGCATATTCAGCTCTTTCTGTGCAAAGAAGTACTTGAGGCTCTTATGGTCGGTAAAGATCTGGCACTTCTCTTTGTACAAATAATGCCTCCAAATCTTCAAGGAGAATACTACGGCGGCCAACTCTAGATCGTGGGTAGGGTAATTCTTCTCATGGGTCTTCAGTTGACGAGAAACATACGCTATCACATTCCCATGCTGCATCAAAACTGCGCCTAGACCGAGCTTCGAAGCATCGGTATACAAAACAAAGTCTCTGGGCCCTGACGGCATGGCCAAAACTGGCGCTGATATAAGAGCTTGCTTCAAAGTATCGAAGTTCTTCTGACACTCATCGCTCTACACAAATTTAACATTCTTCTTTGTCAACGACGTGAGTGGAACTGCGATAGAGGAGAATCCCTGAATAAACTTCCGATAATATCCTGCTAGCCCAAGGAAACTACGGATCTTTGATGCATTCGGCGGCACAACCCAATCTCTGACTTCTGCAACTTCGCTAGGTCTACCTCGATACCGCTGCTAGAAATGACGTGGCCTGAGAACGCCACCTTCTCTAACAAGACCTAGCACTTACTGAACTTTGCGAATAACTTGTGCTTCTGTAGGGTCTGCAAAACTGCGGTCAGATGTCTGCTGTGATCCTTTTGATTCTTTGAGTAGACGAGAATGTCGTCTATGACTACTATCACAAACTGATCAAGATACGGCTGAAATACGTGATTCATGAGATCCATGAAGATCGCTGACGCATTCGTCAAACCGAACGGCATCACAAGGAACTCATAGTGGCCATAACGAGTCCTGAAGGCAGTCTTGAGAACATTGACGTCTTTCACCCTCAACTGGTGATAGCCAGAACGCAGATCGATCTTAGAGAATACTGAAGCTCCCTGTAACTGATCAAATAAAACTTCAATCCTCGGAAGTGGGTATTTGTTCATCACTGTAACCCTGTTCAAATCCCGGTAATCAATACAGAGCCACATCGTATCATCCTTCTTCTTCACAAACAAGACTGGCGCGCCCCAAGGTGAAAAACTCGGGCGAATGAACTCCTTGACAAGAAGTTCTTGAATCTGCTTCTTAAGTTCTGCCATCTCTGTCGGTGCTAATCGATACGGTGCTTTTGAGATCGGAGCCGTACCTGGCATAAGCTCAATAGAAAACTCCACCTCTCGCTCGGGTGGCATACCAGAGACGTCATCAGGAAATACGTCTAGAAAATCCCTAACAATTGGGACATCGGAGGCTGACTGACTGGGTGCCTCGGGAATGGATATGGAAGTTGCCAAAAACGCTCGACACCCTCTATGCATGAGCTTCCAAGCCTGGACACAAGATATCAAACGCGGTAAATGAAAGTACATGTCTGTCTCAAATAAGAACTGCTCCATCCCAGGCGGTCGGACTAGAACAAATCTCCGCTGAAAGTCGATCAAAACTCTGTTCCTTAGTAGCCAGTCCATCCCCAGAATGAGGTCAAACTCTGGCATCGGCAAAACGATAAGATCCGCATAAACAAGATTGCCATGAAGCTCGAGGTCTATGTCTCGGATCACATTAGTAGCTGCCATCTCCTAACCAGAAGGCAGTACTACTGAATAGGCTATGTCTAGCCCAATGGTCTTGACCTTGAGGAAATTAGCAAAGGTCTCCGAAATGAACGAATGAGTAGCCCCGGAATCTATCAAGGCTTTCGTAGGTGAACCAGCTATAAAAATTCTCCCTGAAAGATTGGAACACTAAGCTGAACCCCAATGGTTACAAGAACTAAACTCATAGACATGCGAAGGCCAGAGTTCTTCTAAACTAAATTCCCGAAAATAACAATGATTAGAGCATGCAATCTTATCACAATTTCTAAGTTCAAAATCTTAACCCAAAACATAAATTCCCTGTGGGGACCCGGACGCTAATCATGTTTTAATCATCATTAGGAAAATTTAATTAATCATAATAAATAGGGTCTAAATTTTTTTTTAATTTGCGGAACGTAATGGAATACATGCAAATATACATATCAGTATATTAAAAGTACAAGTCTGGTACTATATACAATCATTCGAGCTAAGGTTTAATAACTACATATCCAGTATTCCAAACCCTATCTCAGATCAAAGTCCGCAGTCTCCACTCTAATCACGATCTCTCTTCATCTCCTCGAACCTGAACCTGTCCCACCTGTTGTCATGCACACATACAAACACGACAACAGCCGGATAACTCCGGTGAGAAATAAATCCCAGTATAAATCAACGAAACATGCTATTATATCAACAATGTAAAAGCATGTAAAACATGTAACAAATATCAGTAACATGTAACAAAATCAGAACATAATCCCATAATCAGTCTGTTTCTCAATCTGACTTCGATTCTACGACGTCTAACATGTCAAGAACATCATATATGAATCATATCAAATTCCTACAACATCATATTTTCAAGTGATGATAGAAATCAGTAAAACTTACGTCCAGTTGTAGCCGGCATTGATAGGAACATAGTACTGAAGTCGGATTCTAATTCGGACGGACGGATTTCTCACAAACTGAATTCTAAAATCATGAATTGGAAATCTTCTTCGAAGCTGTCGGTTTTCCTCTTGTTTTTCATTCTGAAGATTTGGTTAAGAAGGTTATATATATTGCATGATTTCGACTAGGTGGCTCATCCCTTGAAGCAACACGTCTCGCGCATATGCGCGACATCACTCGGCGCATATGCGCGAGACCATATGTCTTGGAGCGTCCTCTGCACAGCACCTCGCGCATATGCGCGAGGCCCTTGTTCATTTTGCCCAAGTCTCGGGTACCCTCGCGCATGTGCGCGAGGTTCTCTGGACATCTCGCGCATGTGCGCGCTCCCCGTCGCGCATGTGTGCCCACTTCTCTGGAGTTGACTTTGAGCCCTCGCACAGATCTCGCATATGCGCGCACACCCACCGTGCATATGCGCGAGACCCTCTGCCCGTATCGCGCATGTGCGCGTCTCATGTCGCGCAAGTGCGCGAAAGGCACTGTCCTCGCACTTACATCTTTTCATGCTTAATCAAATCGTATCCCGATTAATCCTCTCATAATTATATCAAATTATAAATCAATAATTACAGATTACTAGGATTAAATTCTCGGGCATTACATTTCTCCCCCCCTAAGATACGATTTCGTCCCCGAAATCACAGGCAATCAATCATATCAATAAGAAGGAATGTAATAGAAATTGAATAGGAACTTACATCAGTGAAACAATGCTGGAAATTCGTGTCTCATGTCTGATTCAGTCTCCTAAGTAACTTCTTCAAGGCCATGACGAGTCCATTGAACTTTTACAAGCGGAATTGTCTTTGTTCTGAGCTGTTTTTCTTTACGATCGATAATCCGAATCGATTTCTCGACATAACTCAGTGTCTCATCCAGCTGGGTCTCGTCTGGCTGCATAATATGAGATTCATCGGGGAGATACTTCAGCAGCATAGATACATGGAAGACGTTATGTATCCGTGATAATGAAGGCAGGTAATGCGAGTCGATAGGCACGATCTCCTATCTTCTCGAGAATTTCATATGGACCAACGTATCGTGGAGACAACTTTCCTTTCTTGCGAAATCTGACAACTCCTCGGAAAGGTGAACTTTTCGAAAATACTCGATCTCCAGTCTCAAATACCAACGGTCGTCGTCGAACATTGGCATATTTGGCTTGTTGGTCCTGAGCTGCCTTCATTCTTTTTTGAATCAGTTTCACCTTTTCCATCATATCTCTGATCATATCAGGTCCAGTCTCGGGAACCTCAGAGATATCATCCCAAAACAGAGGGGATCGACATTTCTTTCCGTACAACGCTTCAAATAGAGCAATCTCAATACTCGTTTGATAGCTATTGTTATACGAAAACTCGCAAAGTGGCAATGCATCCTTCCAATTAGTGCTATAGTCAAGCACTACCGCTCTCAGTATATCCTCCAATGTCTGAATCGATCGTTCTGACTGTCTGTCAGTCTGGGAGTGATATGCGGTACTAAGATGTAACTTCGTACCTAGAGATTGCTGCAAACTCTGCCAAAAGTGCGAAGTAAACAATCGACTTCGGCACTCCGTGCAATCTAACCACTTCTCGGACATAAATATCGGCCATCTGGTCATATCTGTATGTCATTTTGTATGGAATAAAACATGCAGATTTGGTCAATCGATCAATCACGACCCAAATCGCATCACAACATCTGGAGGATCTCGGTAATTGCGTCACAAAATCCATGGAAATGTGATCCCATTTCCATTCAGAAATGGACAAACTCTGTAATAATCCTTCTGGTTTCTTTCTCTCAGCTTTCACCTGTTGGCAATTCAGACACTTGGCTACAAACTCAGTAACATCAGATTTCATCTGTTTCCACCAATACTGTGTCTTCAAATCATTATACATTTTCCTGCCACCAGGATGAATGCTAAAACGACTGTTGTGCGCTTCTGTCAGTATTCGATGTCTCAATTCTGAAACATTTGGTACAACAATACGATTATTCACATACAAAGTACCGTCACGAATCTGATACTCTAACTGATGTCCAGCTCTGACCATAGCAATCGAATTTTGTACATTCTGATCAACTTTCTGTGCCTCTTTGATTTTCAATATCAATTCTGGTTCAGCTCGAATTGCACATAATCTCAGAGGCTGACAATCTGTTTGAAAGGCTAATCCAGACAAACAGCAATCTTCTTTCAAATTGGAAACACCAATCGTCGACAAGGATAAAGAACATACCTTTCGACTCAGTGCATCTGCTGTGGCATTAGACTTTCCTAGGTAATATTTGATTTCACAATCAAAATCCTTCAATAAATCGAGCCATCGTCGTTGCCTCATATTCAGCTCGGACTGTGAAAACAGATACTTTAGGCTCTTGTGATCAGAATAGATCTCAAACTTTTCACCGTATAGATAATGTCGCCATATCTTCAAAGAAAAGACAATGGCCGCCAATTCAAGATCACGAATTGGGTAACGAGTCTCGTGTGGTTTCAGCTGTCTCGAGGCATAGGCAATAACATGCCCTCGTTTCATTAGAATACAACCCAATCCTCGGTGAGATGCATCACAATAAACCACAAAATCACCAGTACCTGAGGGAATAGTCAATATCGGTTCACTGGTCAGTCTTTTCTTTAATTCAAGAAAACTGGTCTCACATTCCTCAGACCAAACGAATGGAGCATTCTTCTGAGTCAACTGTGTAATCGGTTTGGCAATACTAGAAAAATCTTTGATGAATCGACGATAATATCCTGCCAAACCCAAAAAACTGCGAATCTCAGGCACTGATGTCGGTCTCGGCCAAGAAATCACTGCCTCAACCTTACTGGGATCAACTGATATACCGTCTCCGGATATAATATGCCCCAGAAATACTACCTGTCTCAACCAGAACTCACATTTCGACAGTTTAGCATATAACTTCTCAGCCCTCAAAATTTTCAACACAGTTCTCAGATGAATAGCATGCTCAATCATATTCTTTGAATAAATCAAGATATCATCAATGAAAAAATCATCCAGATATCTCTGAAATATGCGGTTCATCAACCCCATAAATACCGCTGGTGCATTCGTCAAATCAAATGGCATGACAATAAATTCATAGTGTCCATATCTGGTTCTAAATGCAGTCTTCGAGATATCAGAATCCCTGACTCTCAGCTGATGGTATCCAGATCTCAGATCGATCTTGGAATATACGGATGAGCCCTGCAACTGATCAAACAAATCATCAATGCGAGGCAAGGGATATTTATTATTTACAGTTGCTTTGTTCAGTTGCCGATAATCGATACAGAGTCTCATTGAACCAGTCTTTCTTTCGAACAAACAGTACTGGAGCACCCCAAGGAGACACACTCGGTCTGATATAACCCTTGGCCAGTAAATCCTCCAACTGTTCTTTCAACTCAATCGGTGCCATTCTATACGGAGCCCTCGAAATCGGAACTGTACCTGGCATCAACTCAATGCTGAAGTCTATCTCTCGAATCGGAGGCAAACCAGGAATCTCATCTGGAAAGACATCAGCAAACTCACACACCACTGGCAAATCCGTCAATGATGGACTCGATATCAGTAAATCAACTGAATAGACAAGGAATCCTTCCGCTCCTTTCTGTAACAATCGAGTCAGAAAACAATACAGATATCAAAGGAATTCTAGATCGAGAACCCTTACCATAGAATTTCCACTCATCAGCCATCTCAGGTCTGAATCCCACAATCTTGTGGAAACAATCGACAGTAGCCCTGTACTTGGTCAACATATCGATACCGATAATACAGTCAAAATCAGACAAACCAAGCACAATACAGTCTAACTCAATTTCATGCCCATCATACTGCAGTATACAATGTTTAACAGACTTCACTGATATCAAACATGTCCCCAACGGAGAAGAGACAGACACTACCGCAGACAATGGCTCAATAGGCAAAAAATGCATCAAAGCAAATCGCTCAGATATAAATGTATGTGATGCACCAGTATCTATCAATACATATGCAGGATAACCAAAAATAAAACAGTTACCTACAACAACATCGTCAAGTGCCTCCTGTGCTTTCTCCTCAGTCAAAGCAAATACTCTGGCCTGCTGTCTCGGAGGCTGGCTCACTGTCTGCTTCCTCCTGGCCTCTGCTGTGACTGAGTAGACGGTGCTGGTTGGAAAGAATGAACAGCAGATGGTCGTCTCCTGGTCTGAGCCACTTATCCAGATGACTGCTGCCTAGGATCCCTGTGCACCTCTCTGGGGACATACTCGGGCAAAATGTCCCTGCTGTCGACATATACGACAAGAGCCAAACACTCCTCGTCACTGCTCTGTGGAATGCTTTCCTCCACAAGTGCTGCAATATGGTCCTGTATAACTTTGGCTCTGACCAGTCTGTGTCGAGCCACTAGAACTGGAAGAACTGCTGCCAGACTTCTTGAACTGCTTCCCTCTAGCTTTCAAGAAATCCTTCTTCCCGCCACTAATGCTGCCACTTTCAAACCGAGGGGGTGGTTGCTGTGGTCTCGGTGTTGTTGGCACAAACAAAGCTCTTCTTTGTCTTATCAGACCAGCTTCGGCTCCCTTGGCTCGGTTCAGGGCATCAGTAAAATTATTCGGTCGCCCTGTGTTCACCAATGTAAAAATCTCGGTATTCAAACCATTGATAAACTGATCCGCAATAGCTTCTTCATTCTCGGCCACATGTGGAGCAAATCGCAGCAAGGTAGAGAACTTAGTCACATATTCCTCAATATTTAGCTGGCCCTGTCTCAAGTTTGCAAACTCCGCTCCCTTATCCTTCCTGTACGACACTGGAAAGAATCTCTTATAGAATTCAGTTCTAAAGACATTCCAGATAATAGTCGTACCTCGATGCTCCAAGGCCCGCTTTGTGGTAATCCACCAGTTCTTTGCCACATCATGCAACTGGTGCCCTATCAGTTTCACTCTTTTCTCATCAGTATAGTCCAAAGACTCAAACAACATCTCGATATCATCTAGCCAACTCTCACAATCCACTGAATTCTCAGTACCCTTCAGAGTTGGTGGATGAAATGACTGAAATCTTTTCAATAGTAGTCTCCATAGGAGTGGCTGTAACATCCATGGGAGGATTCGAAGTACTACCCTGTTCTGGTATTCTTCTCGGAGGCATATCTGATAATCAAAAGGGTTAGCAACCAAATACACAAATATGTTTTAGTCCTCCTCCGATCATCTTACTGCTGATCTAGAATCGGTGCTGATTCATTCTCAATAACACATGTTTTCACATCAAGTCAGATAAACAGATAAACATGCATTATAAAGCAGTAAATCAAGCTAGCAATCAAAAGCAGGAAAGAACACACCTTCTACCCCGCTCTCTAGTTCCTATCTCAATCTAAAGGATCTATCGCTCTGATACCACCTGTTGTGGGGACCCAGACGCTAATCATGTTCTTAATCATCATTAAGACAATTTATTTAATCATAATAAATAGGGTCTAAATTTTTTTTTTTAAAATTGCGGAACGTAATGGAATACATGCAAATATACATATCAGTATATTAAAAGTACAAGTCTGGTACTATATACAATCATTCGAGCTAAGGTTTAATAACTACATATCCAGTATTTCAAACCCTATCTCAGATCAAAGTCCGCAATCTCCACTCTAATCACGATCTCTCTTCATCTCCTCGACCCTGAACCTGTCCCACCTGTTGTCATGCACACATACAAACACGACAACAGCCGGATAAATCCGGTGAGAAATAAATCCCAGTATAAATCAACAAAACATGTGCGCGAGGTTCTCTGGACATCTCACGCATGTGCGCGCCCCCCGTCACGCGTGTGCTACCACTTCTCTGGAGTTGACTTTGAGCCCTCGTACAGATCGCGCATATGCGCGCACACCCACCACGCATATGCGCGAGACCCTCTGCCCGTTTCGCGCATGTGCGCGTCTCATGTCGCGCATGTGCGCGAAAGGCACTGTCCTCGCACTTACATCTTTTCATGCTGAATCAAATCGTGTCCCGATTAATCCTCTCATAATTATATCAAATTATAAATCAATAATTACAGATTACTAGGATTAAATTCTTGGGCATTACATTCCCAAATACAAACTTAAAGTTTAAAGGTACCTGTCATGGGCATGGTCTCCGGGTTCGACTGCGCTGCATGGAGAGCAAAAACTCTGCCTTGGGTAGGCAGACTCCCCTGCGGGCATTGCTGCAGCAAGTGGTCTTGACTACCACACTTGTAACACTTTCCTGAACCATACATACACGCTCCAGCATGGCGGCGTGTGCACCTAGGACAGACTGGGTGCTCAAAAGTCCTCGAGACTGCGCGTCCCCCGCTGCTGCTGCTGTCCTCTGTTTCTGGGTGGGCCGTGGAAAGGCCTCTTATTCTGTGGCTGTTGCTGAGGAAGAGGGCGGTCTGGCACTTGGACTGGTCGCTTGCCCTGGCAGTCTGTTTCTATATCCTGCTGATCCATCTCTGCAGCTAGAGCTCTAGAGACAACGACATCATACGTAGTAGGGCTATCCACCCTAACATCACGGCGCAAGATCGGCTGTAGGCCATCCAAAAAGTGTCTCAGCTTTGCTCCGGCATCGTTTGCAATCAGGGGCACAAAATGGCAACCCCTCTCAAACTTACGGATGAATTCCATAACGGTCATATCTCCCTGCCTCAGGGTCATGAACTCCATGATCAATCTGGAACGCACCTCGTCAGTAAAATATTTCGAGTAGAATACCTCGGTGAAGCGCGTCCAGCTCAGAGTAGCTAAGTTCAGGGCTACGGATGCTCCTTCCCACCATAAGCGGGCATCTCCTTCGAATAGATAGGTCGCACAACGGACCATATCCTCGTCTCTAAGCTCCACGAACTCAAAGATAACCTCGAGGGACTTAATCCAGCCCTCGGCAATCATAGGATCTGAAGTCCCTGAGAACTCCTTCGGTCTCATCTTCATGAACCGCTCATAGTTAGCCTCAGGCCCTGCTGGCCTGGTTGCTACAGCATTGTTCCCCGCAAACTGTGCGAAGAACTGAGTCCTCCCAGCTAACATCTGGGCATTCATGTTCGGTGGAGGTGGAGGTGGTAAATCTCTCTCCTTCCTCTGATTCTCAGCGTCCTCCTGGCGAGGCTCATCATCTCCGTGCGCTCAAGAATGCGTCAAGGAGGCATACTGTTCCATACATAACCCATATGTATCCAACATGCATAATTTCTATTATTTCTTTAACAATTAAATAAATACTGCATAACCATAATTTGGACATAAATCATTTCATGAAAACATGCTGTTAAAATATTTGATGCTTTAAAAGAAATGCGTAAACGTAAAACTTATAGACCGAAGACGTGACTTCGTGAGCTTCTCAAGATCAGTAGTAGTACAACCCTTTACAAGAACATAGGCTCTGATACAAACTGTAGAGGCCTGAAATTCGTGTTTGAAAATTTGCGGAATAATTTAAAATTTTCTCTTTAAATAATTAAATGCCTCATTCATACCGATAAAAAGATTCAATGTTTAAAAGTAGCAGCGGAAGTAAATAATGTTTTCAAAATAACAACTTAAAATAATTCAACAAAATAAAAACTGAGTTTGGAATAAAAATAATAAGTGATAAAAATGAGGTCCTCGGGTTCCTACTATTGCCGACCCAAGATGGCTCACTGGTCCCCGCCCTCGGTCCCGACCTCATCAGTACCTACAACAATCAAGTCTAGTGAGTCTAAAGACTCAGCACGCATATATCATAAATAACAAGTAAATATATCGTAAAATTTCATGCCATGCAAGGATATCATATCGTAAAGCGTAACGTGAAAATCGTCTCATTAATAATTATAAATACGTGCATAACTGAAAATCGTACGTAAAATGTTTGCTCGTTAGAGCCCTGTCATAAAATAGCATATCATAATTTTCTGTTGAAATTATGTTCTACGCTAGTGGCCCATAACATGAACTGAATCGTCTGATCAGACTAAACCACAGTATACTCGGTGGTAGAGATCATCACAGCCCTTGGATTGGATATCCGTACCCATACATGAACATGAACCGGTCAGTATCCACCGGATGAAGTAATAATCCGATAAGCTGCAATCCCATGAGTGTGAAGTGGTCACAAGACATATCGCATAAATCTAAAAAATAAACTTTTATATTTATGCACGTAATATAATAAATTCCTGAGTTATTTTACCAATTGGGTTGGATCGTTTCCAGGCTCACTGCGACCTAATTCTAACATGAAAAATATGCAAGTGATTTTTCCTTGAGAATAACTTAGTCATTGATCCCCAAAAACGGCCAACTAGACCTACAACTAGATTTCTAACCATGACTCCGTACCGACCCGAACAAACCCGAACCTTCGTTTAGTCATGGTCAAAATATTTCTAACATAATGAAATAATGCTCCTAAAAATTGTAAAACTCGAAATTTGGTGAATGGAGGCCAAAATCGTGAAACGCTCTTTCGAGAGTCACTTTGGCACGTTGCACCATAATTTCTCGTACGACCTCTAAACTTAACTAAATCACAAAAGGCCAAAACCATGACCTTCCTAACTCAATAAGGCACTGTCCAGTCCAAGGCCATAGGCTATAAGCAAATCAAGAACTCAAACGAGCCTCTGAACCGAAGCACAAAGTTGGTGTCATGAAAATTACAGCAGCAGCTGTTGCGCTTCCTTGCGTCGTTTGTAAGGCTAATGGCCATTGGGGCTTGAAACACCAACCAGAGCCTCTTGCCAATATCCTAAGGTATGGTTTGAACCATGGATAAGGGCCCTAGGCCAGCCACAATCCAAGCCAACACCTACGACAAACCCGAAGCTCCACCCGAGAACACATGCTGGACCGTGGGGGGTGTAGCTTGTTTTGCTTTCAAATGAAGGATCCAATGGTTATGAGGTTAACCATGATTCATGGTAGACATGCTAAGGCGTTGTATGAGTCATGGCTAAGGGCTAGAAGCCAACCACAACCCAGTTAACACCAAAAATTTGAAACCCAACTCAACAACCAAAAACCATAAAATGAAACGGATGGGGCGCTGTTCTTGTTTTATTTTTAAAACCGATGGAACCATGAACCAAGCCATGAAAAGGCATCTTGGTCATGTCCTAGACATGTTGAGGAGGGGTTCTAACCATTGCTAGAGCCCCTAGGGCAGCCAATGTTCGAACTCTCCCCTTAGACAAGCAACAAGGAAAAATTGAGTCTCATGAATTGCGACATGGGGTGTTGCTGTCAAAAATGGTTTCGTTGGGGTGCATGGACTGCAACCAATAGACCAACACCTATCTAACACATCCTAGTACAAGCCTAGATGCAGCCTTTGTTGCCTGGAATCGAGCCAAACCTTGAACAACAAAAACAAGCCAAAACCGTGAAGGCACAAGGAAAGAGAGCCGAAAATCTGCACTTTGTTTTCGAAAATGTTGCTGTGCTGATTTCGGTTTTTATCAAGGATCAAGCACATGTAATTGTTTAAAAATAGATATATAACTTGATTGAAGAGCAAAGAAATAATATAGACATGCCTTGGATTTGTTTGAAACGAAAACAAATCAATACGACGACGCGGCGGGCGGAGACGGAGTTGCTTTACTCTCTTGTTTTCTCTCTAGTTTTCTCACGATTTTTCTCTTGTGCTCTCTCGATTATTCTTGCTGAAAGTCTACTGGATTTCGAGAATATGGAGTGGGAGGGAAGGCTAGGAAAATAAATGGGAAGGTTGCAAGGTAAAGGGAGAAAATCAATCTTGCTATCTTTTGAGTTTAGTGAAATAAGGAATGATAATGATGTTAGAGTAGGTGCCCGTCGAGCCAAGTGTTGGCCAAGGGTTCATGATTAAACTCTATGTATAAACAGTCTTTATTTTAATAATATTTGAATTTATCGTTTTGGCACTTCTTTATCTGTATACCCATGCTAGTTGCATAGATAAAGCCCTTGAATATACAAATAGTAGAAAGAATATGAGATGCTCATATAATGAGTATCATGAAACTCATATTTGTAATACTGTATATTCTAAACAGTTCCTAATCAATTCAGCCGCCACTAAGAAGGATATAGGCCGCTCGAGTTCGAGACTAGTATCTGCGATGTGAGTACCATGTTTTATTGGTAGGCGACATTGTGATGTCCGAACATGCAGATAGGTGCTCCTTGTAGAGTGCACTGAACAACCCTCCATAAAAGGACTTTCCAAGTGGTTCTCACTTATCGAGTGGAAAAGTCCTAGTTTATGGTTGTACACCATTAGTCCTTATGACCCGAGACAACATTGAGACTCTATGTGCTAGAATTACACTTTGACTTGTTTGCCGACTCTCATGGGGTCATCAGGTGGCAAGGTTGGGTGTTCTGTCGAAACATATAGGAGTCGATGCATTGTAGTCGGAGATTCACCGCTTACCTACGGGTATGGATATCCTATGTGTTTTCATGTATATGTAGTTTGAAATCTCTGATCAGAGTATGGTGGTAATTATGAAAGGGGTTTCATAGATTACACCATCGATGCAAGTACGACATGACACATAGTATCGATTCATTGACAACTCTCGATAAACCAATGGTTGTCGAATCGATCGGGATATATGATTTGAAGGGACCGTACTGTACGCTAACCATAATTGAATGGTTTTTGCAGGCACTATCATTTGATACCTAGGGAATCATGTAAGCGATGCTGATAGGCGTTTAACATGATTGGTTGGGTACTATCAGACTTGAGTTTTGACGTTCTTGTCATCAAGGAGTTGATAAGTAAGAATGGAGCAATTTGGGGTATGCTCGTATAAGGACATGTTTAGTCCGAATCACATGGAGATGTGAACCCACGGCTAGTTGTATCAATGAACCATTGAGGGCCACACAAGTACTAGCTTTCTAGATCCCGTTGAGAAGTAAAATAGTTCAATGTGTTGAACGGCTTATAAATGAGTTTATAAGCGTAAGGAAAAATAGAAGTATGACTTCTATGAGAGAAATGTAACTTTTAATTTACGAATGTGTTCCTAAAATTAAAAGTTGGCCAAATAAATAATGTCTTTGAAAATTGTGATTTTCATAAACATTATTATGGACTAAATTAAATTAATTCATGTGTTGAATTAATTTGACACTAGTGGGCCTAGTAGAGTCCAAATAATTAAATTAATTCAAGTGTTGAATTAATTAAATTACATTGGGCCTTGTAGAGCCCATTTAGAAATAATTATTAAACTAGTGGGCTTGGGTAAAATCAAGTAAACTTTAAATGGGCTCAAATATGTTTGGGACATTTAAATAAAAGTCCATGGGCCTTGTAATTGTTACAAGCTCAAATGAGAATGCATGTTTGGAAGGTGAAAGGTTGGGGATTACTTTTGATTAAAAAATTGCATGGCATGCTAAAGCTGGTCTCCACCTTTTTCCACACCCAAGACAAGTCTTCACCCTCTGATTATTGATATGTTGGCCGAAAAATAGAGGGAGTTTTTCCTTAATTTTTCTCTCCTCCTGTGTTCTTCAATAGTTGGAGAAACAAGTCACTTCTCTTTGAAAAAGCCTTACATTTTCTAGTGCAAGTGTGACGTGGATCTACAAAGTTGGTGGTGGGCCTAATTCTTGAAGGAAAGGAGGAGAGCTTGAAGATTTGTCATCCCATTCAAGAGCTTTGTTGTTTGACAACAAAGTTGGAGCCATCATCAACCTTAAGAGGTTGATAGGTATAATTTTCTCAACACCCTATGTATGATATTTGGTGTTTGTTGTATTTGCTACACAAAATAATATGAGGTGGCCGAAATTTCTTGAGTAAAAATTCGATTTTTAACTTCCGTTGCGCTTCCGTTCACCGTAACCGATCCCCTTTCAAATAATATGATTTGATTTGAGGGATATTAGAGGGATGAGAGGGCCGAATTCATCATTCAAATTAAGGTAGAAAAATTGCTTAATTAATTATTATTGGAGATTAAATGTGATGGAATTGTATCCCAAGAAAAGATAAGGAAATGAATTAAAGATGGAGAGTTGCCAAATACTTTTAAATTTAACAAGATGGTGGCCGAATTTTGCTTCAATGAATGGAGGAAAATATTGCTTAATTGTTAATTAGTGGTGAATAAAATTTAGGGAATTATCTACCAAGAAAAGGGTAAGGAAAGATATCAAAGGTGGTGAGTTGTCAATCTTATCAAATCTTATAAGGTGGACGATTTTTGCTTATTAAAAATGGGGTAGAATATTGCTTAAATATTTTATTTTAAATCTTTAAAGTTTTATCTACCCATTAAATATTTTAGTGAATTAATAAATTAATTATTGAACCTAAAAGAATTTATTTACTACTTATCTCAAATTACTTAAATAAATCCTTTAAACATTCATTTACATTAAATTAACTTATTATTTATATTAAATAAATTCTAGGAATGTTTTCTTAATGTTAAAATTTATCTCATTACTCCAACTCCAGTCCGGCCTCGCTTATTTAACTGAAAAGATAAAACTATACTCATGCGATTTAAAAAAATAATAACGACTAAATAACTTTAAAATGTCTAAAAAAATAAAGAAATAATTTTTAATTTAAATACTATAAATTATGCATGGCTTATACGTAGTCTGGTTTAACGGGTTCTACAGAAACTCTTAGATTCAATACAATTTATCAGGACTCAAATGATATGTAACTTTTTAGAACAACTGATCTCTACAAGATCGAATAATACAACAATGTGTGTTTATGCTCTTAAGCTCAAAGTATAGCCAAAGAGCTATGAATGTGTATACTAAATGTGAGCTTTTGAGAGCTTTTGAACTTGAAAGAATATGCACAGAGTTCTGCTTGATAACTGTTAGAGTAGGTGCCCGTCAAGCCAAATGTTGGCCGAGTGTTAATATGAAACTCTATGTATAAACGATCTTTATTTTAATAATATTTGAAATTACTATTTTGGCACATCTTTATCTGTATAGCCATGCTAGTTGCATAGATAAAGCCCTTGAATATACAAATAGTAGAAAAAATATGAGATGCTCATATGATGAATATCATGAAACACATATTTGGAATATTGTATATTCTAAACAGTTCCTAGTCGATTCAGCCGCCGCTAAGAAGGATATAGGCCGCTCGAGTTCGAGACTAGTATCTGCGATGTGAGTACCATGTTTCATTGGTAGGGGACATTGTGATGTCCGAGCATGCAGATAGGTGCTCCTTGTAGAGTGCACGGAAGAACCCTCCATAAAGGACATTCCAAGTAGTTCTCACTTATTGAGTGGAAACGTTCTAGTTTATGGTTGTACACCATTAGTCATTATGACCCGGGACAACATTTAGAGTCTATGTGCTTGCATTGCATTTTGACTTGTTTATCGACTCTCAAAGGGTCATCAGGTGGCAAGGTTGGGTGTTTTATTGAAACATACAAGATTCGATGCATTGTAGTCGGGGATTCACCGCTTACCTCCGGGTATGAATATCCTATGTGTATGTAGTATGAAATCTCTGATCAGAGTATGGTGGTAATTATGAAAGGGGTTTTATAGATTACACTATCGATGCAACTACGACATGACACATAGTATCGATTCATTGACAACTCTCGATATACCAATGGTTGTCGAAGCGGTCGGGATATATGAGTTGAAGAGACCGTACTGTACGCTAACCATAATTGAATCGTTCCTGCAGGCTCTATCATTTGATACCTAGGGAATCATGTAAGCGATGCTGCTAGGCGTTTAACATTATTGGTTAGGTACTATCAGACTTGAGTTCTAACGTTCTTATTATCAAGGAGTTGATAAGCAAGAATGGGGCAATTGGAATATGCTCATATAAGGACATGTTTAATCCGAATCACATTGAGATGTGAACCCACGGCTAGTTGTATCAATGAACCATTGAGGGCCACACAAGTGCTAGCTTTCTAGATCCTGTTGACAAGTAAAATAGTTCAATGTGTTGAACGGCTTATAAATGAGTTTATAAGCGTAAGGAAAAATAGAAGTATGACTTCTATGAGGGAAATGTAAATTTTAATTTGTGGAAGTGTTCCTAAATTAAAAGTTGGCCAAATAAATAATATATTTGAAAATTGTGATTTTCATAAACATTATTATGGACTAAATTTAATTAATTCAAGTATTGAAATTAATTAAACACTAGTGGACCTAGTAGAGTCCAAATAATTAAATTAATTCAAGTGTTGGATTAATTAAATAGCATTGGGCCTTGTAAAGCCCAATTGAAATAATTATTTATACTAGTGGGCTTGAGTAAATTAAAGTAATATTTAAATGGTCTCAAATATATTTGGGACATTTAAATAAAAGTCCATGGACTTTGTAATTGTTACAAGCCCAAGTCAAATTGCATGCATGGGAGGTGAAGGGTGGGAGACAACTTTTTCAATGTTCAAGGCTTGGCAAGCTAAAGGTGTTTAGCTTTTTACACTACCAAGACTAGTCTCCCTCCCCTTCATTCTAGCACAACTTGGCCGAAATCTTGGATGATTTTTCTCCCTAATTTTTTTCTCAAATTTCTTCTTCAATAGTTGAGGCATAGCACACACTTCTCTTTGAAAAATCTTCTTATTTTTCTAGTGCAAAGTAAGAAGGGTTCTAGTTAGCAAGTGGTGGACCTAATTTTGAAGGAAAGGAGGAAGCTTGTAGATTAAGTCATCCCTTCAAGAGCTTAGTTGTATATCAACTAAGTTGGAACCATCATCAATCTCAAGAGATTGATAGGTAACGATTTCTCAACACCCTATGAATGTCATAGTTGTGTTTTTTTATTTGCTACACACCTAGTACATGAGGTGTTCTGTTTTCTTGCTAGAAAATAAATTTTGAACTTTCGTTGCGTTTTGAAAACCTAAAATCGATCCTTTTTCAAGTGGTATCAGAGCTAAGGATACTATTTTGTGTAGCTTATACAAGATATTATATTGAGGTCGATTTCTAACCGCATGAGATAAATTTTGCAACAAAAATCAAGGTTTTAGATTGGGGATTTCGGGCAGCTCGGGCTGCCCGTGGGGCTGCCCATTTCGGGTAGCAAGGGCAGCCCCAACAGCCCCTAGTTTTTTAATACATAAAAAAAAAAATTTGTTGGCCGGAATCCGGCGACGGAGCTCCGGCGACGGCTATGACGACTAGGGTTTCCAAAAGTGTTTTGGATTATCAAAGTGTCATGGGCCTTGATGTTGTTGGGCCATTAGATGTCTAACATATTTGTGAAATTTAAATGAGCCAAAATGTTTTTTGGTGAGAAATGATTTTTTGGGCCCTTAAGTTTAAATTTACAAAAGTTGCAAATATTTTCTCATGAAATAAATAATTGAAGTTAGACTTTAATTATTTATAGTAAATTGTGATTTTCAAGAAATTCGGTTATAAATAAATTAATTATAAAGTAGACAAATGTGTTTGTATACTTTGTTAATTTAGTTTATAATCGTGGCGGTTAGTGATTGGATCAAGATATATAATATTGGTTCAATTAATTATTGTGATAATTAATTGATGGTGTATGATATGTGATATTATGCATGAAGGATGATCAAAAGCCCAAGCCCAATTTGCTAGGTGTATGCTAGGTTATTTTGTGTTGAATGATTGTAATAATTATCAATTTATAAAGTGGGCTTGGTTTATGGCACGTTCCCACCACCATTAGATGTATCCCTATTTGCCATGGATATTTATTTGTAAATATTAGTATAGTGGATGATCAAGATTGGAAGATGGTGGCCATGATGATTATGAAGATCGAAAACATGTAAATATTGGAAGCTAATGTAATAGTTGCATTTGCATCCCATGCATTTCCCTAGGATTGGACATAGGCCCGTGTTTAGCTCACACGGGCCATTAGTTTTGGGGCGATTGATCATCCTTGTTTTGTTTACTTTTTATAATATATGCATGATATGTTATAAATAATGAGTATGTGCGTTATTATTATGATAATAACAAAGTTGCATGAATCCGGCAAACATACGATCAAACATGGAAAGTTTTTTAAATAAAATTAATGATGAGACCTTTCAAAATTAAAAACCCTCATTTTGAATAAGATTCAAAATTAATATCAAGCCCGAAAAGGGAAATTATAAATTTGTTTATAATTTCCATGTCTTCCATCGACAATGGGTGCATGATGAACGCTACCCGTGCTCGGGGCTCGGCTCATATTATTGTGGGGCCCTGGGTGCCGGAAAGTTGTGACATCCATTGACATGGTGATGTGAACTACGTGGAACTCCCATGATTTCGGCTCATATTATTGGGGGAACTCATGGCGACCGTCCATTAAGGTTCAACATCGATGGTTAAGGCTTGAAACGTAAAGATGAACGACGTCATATTATTGTGTCTTAATAAAACGTGAGACAAAAGTTTACGTAGAGGGTTGCATGGAGATGCAAATGGAAACTACCTTTTAGGAATTGTGATTGGCTGATATTATTCGGGATCATAATTCGCTAATTAGACCTTGCGTACCTACTGAGGAAAGGAGTTTCCCGTTTTCACTATAGGGTAGTGAAAATGTCAAAACAGTGGGAGCGAAAATTTATGAAGTAAAAGTCCATACTTCATATCTTAATAAATATTTTAAAATAGTCATTAACATTTATCTGTTTTAGTTTTCAATACTTTTTGACAATGTCTTCGATTCGCAATCCGCTATCTGTAATACTCAACAAACACGTATTAACCGGATCTAATTATCTCAATTGGCTAAGAAATCTGAAAATCGTCTTGAATTCGGAAAGGATAGCATATACACTTACTAAGTCGTCCCCTCTTGAGGCTCCGACTGACTGCACTCTTGAGGAATTGCAGACTTACAAGGAATGGTGTGACCATGACTTTAAAGCCAAGTGTTATATGCAGACTTCTATGAAAGATGAGAAGTCGGTTCTTTATGTGGGCTCTTCATCTGGTACGAAGACTGGTCCACCTGGGAAGGGAAAGAAGCGTTCTTTCCAACATCCCAAGAAGAACGTGCCCTTGAAGAGGCAAGCTCCGAATCCCGTTGTGGCAGCCACACCAGTAAAGGCTGACAATACTACTGATATTTGTCATCACTGCTAAAAGCCTGGACATTGGAGGCGTAACTGCAGAGAATATCTTGCCCAGAAGAGTTCTGGAAACGGTATGTTCTACATTGAATTAAACATTTCAATTAACTCTACTTCTTGGGTATTGGATATCGGCAGTGGCTCACATCACTGTTAATGATTTACAGAGGATGGGAAGAAGTAGGAGACTTAGAGAAGGTGAAACCTTCTTGAGGATGGGCAATGGAGCAAGGTTTGCTGCCAAGGCCGTGGGAAATGTTTACTTATTGTTGAACAATGATTTTAAGTTGATTTTAGGAGATGTTTTGTTTGTACCTGATTTGGTGAAAAACATTGTTTCCATTTCTATGCTTGATAAAGATGGATTTTCTTGTTTATTTCGTAAATGTGTTTGCAATATTTACAAGAATGAATGTTTAATTGGTACTGGAGAACTTGAAAATGATCTCTACACCTTAAATTTGAAAGATATTCCACTAAACAATGTCCAAGAAATAACAACAACAAACAAGCGAAAACAAGATACTCTAAATTCGGCACAGTTATGGCATGCTCGATTAGGACATATTTCCTTAAGAAGGATGAACAAGCTATTGGGAGTAGGCATGTTTGATATGTCTGATATTAATGCTCTCACGACTTGTGAATCCTGTCTAAATGGAAAGATGACCAAAATTCTCTTTAAGGGCCATGTGGAGCAAGCCAAAGTGTTATTGGATTTGATCCATACCGATGTGTGCGATCCGCTTAGCATCACCACTATGCATGGACATGCCTACTTCATCACCTTTATCGATGACTTTTCGAGGTATGGGTATGTGTATTTGATGAAATACAAGTCTGAAGGCTTTGAAAGGTTCAAAGAATTCAGAAGTGAAGTAGAGAAGCAATTGGGACGAAGCATCAAGACACTTCGATCGGATCGAGGTGGTGAGTACTTGAGTGCCGAGTTCCAAGAGTATCTTAGGGAGAATGGTTTTTCGGAGCGTCGTAACCGGACTTTGATGGACATGGTTCGATCTATGATGGGGTTCACGGAGTTGCCGCCATCCTTTTGGGGATATGCGCTTGAGACAGCAGCACTGTTGTTGATCAATGTCCATTCAAAGGCAGTTGATAAGACACCATATGAGATATGGATGGGTAAGCCTCCCAAATATTCTTATCTTAGAATATGGGGGTGCCCTGCTTATGTGAAGCAGGTAGTGGGAGATAAATTGGATAGTCGATCCATTTTATGTTACTTTGTGTGATATCCAAGGAATTCAGTTGAATATCATTTCTATCATCCCCAAGAAACAAAGGTGTTTGTTTCTAGGAATGCAAATTTTTTGGAAAAGTAATTTCTATTGGATAGAAAAGGGGAGATGATAGAACTCAAAGAGGTTCGAGAGACACCCACAATTATAGAACCCACGCCCGAAGAGCCAAGAGAGGAGATACAAGCTCCTAGAAGATCTGAGAGAGTCTCAAGACCACCTATGAGGTATGGTCTGCTTCTTGAAGAGGGCCATGATGATCCTAACAATGGATGTGATCCAAGGACCTTCAAGGAAATGTTATCTGATGCCGATTCATCCAAGTGTCTTGAAGCCATGGAATCTGAGATGAATTCCATGCATTCGAACCAAGTGTGGAATCTCGTGGATCCACCTGAGGGAATTGTTCCTATAGGGTGTAAATGGATTTAGAAGAGGAAACTTGGGGCGGATTGGAATGTATTGACCTTCAAGGCGCGATTGGTGGCAAAACGATATACTCAAAGACAAGGAGTTGACTTTGAGGAAACCTTTTCTCCAGTTGCAATGTTCAAGTCCATCAGGATATTGCTAGCCATAGTTGCATGGTATGACTATGAGATATGGCAGATGGATGTCAAGACAGCCTTTCTTAATAGGGATATTAAGGAAGAGATTTACATGTCTCAACCCGAAGGGTGTACATCTGTCGAAAGTGAACATATAGTATGCAAACTTCAGAGATCTATTTATGGTCTAAAGCAGGCATCTAGGAGTTGGAACCTTAAGATTCGATAGTACAATTCAAAGAGTTTGGTTTTACTAAGAATCCTGAGGAACCCTGTGTGTATAAGGTCAGTGGGAGTGCTGTGACATTCCTGGTGCTGTATGTTGATGACATTCTACTAATTGGGAATGATGTAGGAATGTTGCAATCAACTAAGATGTGGATAGCGAGTAAATTGTCGATGCAGGACTTGGGTGAAGCATCTTTTGTATTGGGAATACAGATCTATAGAGATAGATCAAAAAGATTGCTTGGTCTCACCCAGTCCACATACATTGATACCATCGTGAAGCGGTTCTCGATGGATGAGTCCAAAAGAGTACATCTACCAATGTGTCAAGGAGTGTCCCTATCCAAGTCTATGTCTCCCAAGACTAATGCAGAGATAGCGGCGATGACAAGCATTCCTTATGCATCTGCAATTGATAGCATCATATATGGGATGATATCTACATGTCTTGACGTGGCTTTCGCACTAAATGTAGTGAGTAGATATCAATCGAACCCTGGTCTTCCACATTGGAAAGCTGTGAAAGACATACTCAAGTATTTGAGAAGGACCAATGAATTGTTCTTGGTCTATGGGGGTGTGGAACTGAAATTGGAAGGTTATACCGACTCTAGCTTCAAAAGCGATATCGATGACTCGAAGTCAACCTCTAGGTTCATATTCATGCTCAATGGTGTTGCTGTCTCTTGAAAGAGTTCCATGCAAGACAGTATTGTGGATTCCACCACTGAGGCCGAATACATTGCTACATCAGATGCAGCAAAAGAGGCTGTTTTGATAAGGAATTTCGTCCAAGAGTTGGACGTCGTTCCTATGGAGTTGCTCCTGTCCCGGTGTTGTGTGACAACACGAGAGCTATAGCTCTAGCAAAGGAGCCAAGGTCTCATCAGAAGTCCAAACATGTATTGAGAAAGTACCACATCCTCCGAGAGATTGTGGAAAGAGGAGAAGTCTCGATTGACAAAGTTGGCACCGCAGATAATGTTGCTGATCCACTAACTAAGCCTTTACCTGGACCATTATTCGAGAAGCATCGCGAATCGATGGGTTTGAAGCATATGGGTAGTTGGCTCTAGTGCAAGTGGGAGATTGTTAGAGTAGGTGCCCGTCGAGCCAAATGTTGGCCGAGTGTTCACAATGAAACTCTATGTATAAACGATCTTTATTTTAATAATATTTGAAATTACTATTTTGGCACATCTTTATCTGTATACTCATGCTAGTTGTATAGATAAAGCCCTTGAATATACAAATAGTAGAAAGAATATGAGATGCTCATATGATGAGTATCATGAAACTCATATTTGGAATAATGTATATTCTAAACAGTTTCTAATCAATTCAGCCGCCGCTAAGAAGGATATAGGCTGCTCGAGTTCGAGACTAGTATCTGCGATGTGAGTACCATGTTTCATTGGTAGGGGACATTGTGATGTTTGAGCATGCATGTAATAGCCAAGCCTGGCGAACGGTATGATTTAAGATTTCGTATGATCATTGACTCTTTGGTTAAGTTTAAGTATAGTTTTGGTGTTAAGAGTTGTGATTTATGGTTTATAGTATTGTTGATATTAGTGTTGTGTAGTTGTGTTGTAGCATATTTGCGATTTAATTCATGGTAATTAGTATGTTGAGCCAATTGGTATGAGTCCAATTGGGGTGGTTAGATAAGTTATAGAGGTTCAACTTTCTTGTTCAGAGTGTTGCCGAATTATGAGGAGAAGCGGCGTTGCGATTCGATTTTTAGTCTCAAAAGTATATTGTTGGCTTCAGGTGACACCGCACCCGCGCCAGGTAAGGCACCGCACCCGCGGTGTCAAGGCAGAACCTTCAGCGCACCCGCGGTCGTAACTTTGGATTTTCGGAAGTGTTCGAGAATGCCTAGTGCACCCGCGGTGTATTTTGAAGCGCACCCGCGGTGCATGTACAGTAAAAGCGTGTTTTCGGTTTTAAGTTGTTAAATACATGAGTTGGTTCAATTTTCCCTCATTTCTCTCCACTCTTCTCGGTTTGCAGCTCAAGGGAGACTAGGGTTCCTACATTTCTTTCTTTCCTTTCTTTAATTCTAGCATCTTGTGGGATTATTGAAGTGAGAACAAGGTTCTTGTTGGTTCAAGTAGCTAAGGTAAGCTTGTGGTATAGTTTATTCTTGGTTTTTGGTGTTGGGAGAATTATGGGTTTGTTGATGGTGTTGATTTTATAGTTTTAATGGTATGGGTTTGTGATTATTGAGATGTTAATGGTTCATTATTTGGTTTATTGTTGTAGGAATTGTACCAAGAGAATAGAATTAAGTGATCCAAGTGTAGTAAGTGGAATTCATTTCCTTATGCTCACATGATAATATATGTATTGTATTTCAATGGTTTTAACATGTTACTCCCTTTCATTTGATTCATGCTATGTATTAATACACTTTGTTGTATATTGGAGGCATTTTATGTCTCATTTATGTCAAAGGGAATACAAGAGAAAAGAGTTTTCAAAGTGTTTGATGTAATGCCAAAGAGAGAGTTCAAATTGATTTATTGGATTGATAAAAAGATAGTAAGAGATTGCATGCAATTAGTTGATCAACGACCATAGGCTTATATCCCAATAGAGCATCGATTTATATCGATGGGATATAGGTACAGAGAAAGAGATACTATTTAGATATCAATGCACCAGAGAAAAGAGAAATACCATCGTTATCGTTATTCATGCTATGTTATTCATGTTTCAGAGTTGATGGTATTTAATGTTTTCAAAGCCATGTTTTACAGAGTATGTTATGTATCCATTGTTATGTAAGAGTTCCACTTGCTGAGTTTTATACTCATTTCAGTTATTTCATGTGATGTAGATAAGAGAGACGAGTCTGGACGTTGATTGGAGCCGGGTTCATATGCATAAGAGAAGGAAGGAAGAAGACTATTTTGCTAGCATTTTGGACATGATCATAAAAATGATATTTTGTATTTTGGTCGTATCATTTCATTGATCATGTATATACTTTTGATTATATATTGAAATGTATTTTAAATCCTTCTTTCTTTTAAGAAAATTTTAAATTCCGCTGCTATTTTGTTAAAACCGGTCAGAGGGTGTTACATTTAGTGGTATCAGAGCACCGTTTTTCGGACCAATGCATATGACTTCGTCTACTTTCAACAGTTCGGGTATGTCTTCTTCTACATCTATTTATTGTTATTGGTTGATATGTATTATGTGAGCATATTGTAGGAGTTAATGCCTCCTAAGAGAAAGGCTTCAGAGGGTGAGGATAGCTCCTCATCGAGAGTTGTCGACGAGTTCGGCAATTTACTGAAAGAGCAAGCCAAGGTCCACAGTGAACAGATTCAGCAGTTGCTCCGTTTGCAAGGTACAGGTCAAGGTAGAGGCCAAGGGAGAGGCCAAGTGGCTCAAGCAGTTGGAACCGATGGGATATTTACTGCTTTCAAGAGAATGGATCCGCCGGAATTTGCAGGGAGCACTGATCCATTGATGGCCGTAGAGTGGATCAAAGCACTTGAGGCGATATTTGATCATGTCCACTATAAAGACAAGGACAGAATTGGTTGTGCAGTGTTCATGTTAGTCAAAGCTGCACGCATTTGGTGGAATGCTACCAAGGTAAGTGTTGATGTTCCGGCAATGAAGTGGCAAGATTTTACTGATCTTTTCTATGACAAGTACTTCCCAGATGCACTTAGAGCTCGGAAGGTGACTGAATTTTTAGAGCTTCGTCAAGGAGGTTTGAATGTCGATGAGTACATTTTAAAGTTCGAGGAGGGCTGTCTGTTTGCCCCATACATTGCCTCCAATGACAAAGACAAGGGTGCTTATTTCATTAGAGGACTTCGAACAGAGATTAGAAGGGACATCAATATGTCTAAAGCGGTGACATTTAAAGAGATCGTAGCTAAAGAATTGTTGGTCGAGCAAGATGAGAAAGATATTGCAAGTGAGAAACAGGCGAGGCAGCAGGCTATTGCTCAAAGAGGTCAAGGTTCGAGCCAAAGAGGAAAGGGCAATTTTAAAGGGAATGGCAATATAGAGCCGAGTCCTAAAGCACCGACAGTTCCATCTGATCCAGAGAAGCCGTTGTGTCCCAAGTGCAGTAGGCAACATAGGGGAGAGTGTAGATTTGGTACTCATACTTGCTACAGATGTGGTACTGCATGCCATATTGCCAAGGACTGTCCGAGAGGATCGAGTAAAGAGAAGGTGCATGGTCGTATCTTTACCATGACGAAGGAAGGTATAAACCATGATTCTTCTTTGACCTCTAGCACTAATTTAATTTCAGACAGAGTAGCTACGACATTGATTGATACAGGTGCTACTCATTCTTTTATGTCTGAACTATTTTTGAGATCTTTGGGTTTAGTTCCTTCTATTCTTCCCCTCCAGTTTAATGTTGTATTGCCTTCTGGGGATGTGTTGTGCCCGACGTCTATTGTGTATGCGTGTTCTGTTCAAATTGATGAGCGAGTGGTCTATGCCGATTTGATTGTTATTCTGATGGTTGCGTTTGATATTATACTTGGCATGGATTGGCTATCAACCTATCGTGCAGTGATTGATTGCGTTGCTAAGACGGTGAAATTTGCAGATGATGGCAATAAGGAAGGTATGCTCGCCAGTGCAGGTACTTCGCTGGTCCTTTCTTTTATTTCGTGTCTTGAGGCTAAGAAGTTGTTGTTTAGAGGATGTGAAGGGTTTTTGGCTTCGATTGTTGATATGGATGGAATTGTGAAGTTGAATATTGATGATATTGATGTGGTGAGAGAATTCCCTGATGTATTTGAGGATGATGTTCCGGGTTTACCGCCGGACAGAGATGTAGAGTTTGTGATTGATCTAGTTCCGGGTACGGTTCCTATTTCTAAGGCTCCGTATAGAATGGCCGAGACAGAGATGAAAGAGTTGAAGACGTAGTTGCAGGATCTTTTGGATAAAGGTTTTATTCGGCCGAGTTCTTCGCCTTGGGGAGCTCCGGTTCTTTTTGTTAAAAAGAAAGATGGGTCTTTGCGACTTTGCATTGATTACTGAGAGATCAACAAAGTGACGATTAAGAATAAATATCCATTGCCGCGAATAGCGACCTTTTTGACCAACTGCAGGGGGCTACAATGTTTTCGAAGATTGATCTTCGATCTGGCTATTATCAGTTGAAAGTTAGGAAATTTGATATCCCTAAGACGGCGTTCCGGACCAGGTACGGTCATTATGAATTTCTTGTTATGTCTTTCGGTCTGACTAATGCTCCTTCAGTTTTCATGGATCTTATGAACCGAGTGTTCAAGCCATATTTGGATAGCTTTGTCATTGTTTTCATCGATGACATTTTGATTTATTCAAAGACCAGGGAGCTTAATGCAGAGCACCTCAGAGTTGTTCTTCATTTGTTGAGAGAGAAGAGGTTGTATGCTAAGTTGAAGAAATGTGAGTTCTGTTTGGAGCAGATTTCTTTCTTAGGCCATGTTGTTTCGAAGGATGGTATAGCTGTTGATCCAGTGAAAATAGAGGCTCTACAGAAGTGGCCTATTCCTACCACTGTATCAGAGGTACGCAGTTTTCTTGGTTTGGCGGGTTATCATCGTCGTTTTATTTCAGATTTTTCTAAGATTGCCCTGCCTTTAACCAATCTGACGAGGAAGACTTTGAAGTTTGAGTGGTCTAATGAATGCCAAAGTGGATTCCAAGAGTTGAAAGATAGGTTGACGACAGCTCCGGTACTTGCATTGCCCAGTGGTTCAGAGGACTTTGTTGTTTATACCGATGCGTCGAAGAAGGGTCTCGGTGCAGTGCCGATGCAACGTGGAGAGGTTATAGCTTATGCTTCTCGTCAATTAAAAGATTACGAGAAAAATTATCCTACGCATGATCTGGAACTAGCAGGCTGTGGTTTTCGCCCTGAAAATCTGGAGACACTATTTATATGGTGAAAAGTGTGAAATTTTCACGGACCACAAGAGTTTAAGGTACTTATTTTCTCAGAAAGAACTCAATATGCGACAGAGACGGTGGTTAAAGCTTGTCAAATATTATGATGTGACGATTAGTTACCACCCTAGGAAGGCGAATGTTATAGCGGATGCATTGAGCCGTAAGTCGAGTTCATCCTTGAGTTCTATGATCCAGAGACCGTTGTTGTTAGACTTGCAACGAGAGGAGATAGTTTTGGTGGTTCCGGGAACCATTGCTTGCTTTTCAGCGTTGATCATTCGGGCTACATTGACGGATAGAATCCGTAGAGAGCAGGCCAAGGATGTACAGTTGACAGTGATGAGAGCTAGAGCAGAAGAGAGAGGTAATACAGAGTTTGAGATGAATAGAGATGGTTTGGTGATATTTAGAGGCCGTATATGTATTCCTTCTAGTGATGATATTCGGCGAGACGTCTTGACAGAGGCACATACCGCGCCATATTTGATACATCCAGGTGGCACCAAGATGTATCAGGATCTCCGTAGACTCTATTGGTGGCCAGGTATGAAGAAGGATATTGCCATGTTTATTTCTCAGTGCCTAACTTGTCAGCAGGTGAAAATTGAACACCAGATACCTGCTAGGACATTGCTATCATTGCCGATTCCTCAATGAAAATGGGAGCACATTACGATGGATTTCGTGGTTGGTCTTCCCAGAACGCAGAAAGGTTTTAACTTTATTTGGGTTATCGTTGATCGATTGACCAAGTCAGCGCATTTTTTCCCAGTCAAGACAATGTATTCCATGAACCAGTATGCCGTAGAGTACATAGCAGAGATTGTTAGACTTCATGGTGTTCCGGTGTCGATCGTGACCCTAGATTTAATTCAGAGTTTTGGAAGAGTTTGCATAGAGCTATGGGTTCACGGTTAGCATTTAGTACAGCATATCACCCCAGAGTGACGGTCAATCAGAGAGAGTTATTCAGATTTTAGAGGATATGCTTAGAGCTTGTACTATTGATTATCCTGGTACCTGGGATTCCAAATTGCCTCTTTATGAATTCACGTACAATAATAGCTACCAAGCGACGATTGGCATGGCACCATATGAAGCACTTTATGGCAGAAAGTGTAGATCTCCCTTGTATTGGGATAAGATTGGTGAGAGAAAGATGTTGGGTCCATAATTGGTCCAACAGACAGCTGATGTTGTTGCTGTTATCCAAGAAATGATGAAGACAGCACAGTCGAGGCAGAAGAGTTATGCTGATGTGAGACGTAGGCCGTTGCAATTTGAGGTTGGCGATCATGTGTTCTTAAATATTGCACCTCTTAAAGGTGTGATGCGGTTTGGCAAAAGGGAAAGTTGAGTACACGATTTATAGGCTCATTTGAGATATTGAATAGAGTTGGTGATCGAGCTTACAGGTTAGCCTTACCACCAAATCTTGACAGAGTTCATAATGTTTTTCATGTCTCCATGCTTAGGAAGTATATTGCGAATCCTTCCCATGTTCTTCGTCATGAGCCATTGGATTTGACGTCGAATTTAATGTACCAAGAGATTCCAGTTCAGATTCTGGATCGCAAAGTTAAAGTATTGAGAAATAAAGAGATCGGCACTGTTAAAGTCCTTTGGAGGAATCATTTGATTGAAGAAGCCACATGGGAACCAAAGGATGAGATCAAAGAGAAGTATCCTGAGTTGTTTGAGCAGTGACGTCAATTTCGAGGACGAAATTCCTTTAAGGAGTGGAGATTGTAATAGCCAAGCCTGGCGAACGGTACGGTTTAAGATTTCGTATGATCATTGACTATTTGGTTAAGTTTAAGTATAGTTTTGATGTTAAGAGTTGTGAGTTATGGTTTATAGTATTGTTGATATTAGTGTTGTAGTTGTTGTAGCATTGTTGCGATTTAATTCATGGTAATTAGTATGTTGAGCCAATTGGTATGAGGCCAATTGATGGTGGTTAGATAAGTTATAGAGGTTCAACTTTCTTGTTGAGAGTGTTGCCGAATTATGAGGAGAAGCAGCATTGCGATTCGATTTTTAGTTGCAAAAGTATATTGTTGGCTTCAGGTGACACCGCACCCGCGCCAGGTAAGGCACCGCACCCGCGGTGTCAGGGCATAACCTTCAGCGCACCCGCGGTCAATAATGCAGCACACCCGCGGTCGTAACTTTGGATTTTCGGAAGTGTTGGAGAATGCCTAGCGCACCCGCGGTGTATTTTGGAGCGCACCCGCGGTGCATGTACAGTAAAAGCGTGTTTTCGGTTTTAAGAGGTTAAATACATGAGTTGGTTCACTTTTCCCTCATTTCTCTCCACTCTTCTCAGTTTGCAGCTCAAGGGAGACTAGGGTTCCTACATTTCTTTCTTTTCTTTCTTTGATTCTAGCATCTTGTGGGATTATTGAAGTGAGAAAAAGGTTCTTGTTGGTTCAAGAAGCTGAGATAAGCTTGTGGCATAGTTTATTCTTGGTTTTTGGGGTTGTGAGAATTATGGGTTTGTTGATGGTGTTGATTTTATGGATTTAATGGTATGGGTTTGTGATTATTGAGATGTTGAAGGTTCATTATTTGGTTTATTGTTGTAGGAATTGTACCAAAAGAATAGAATCAAGTGATCCAAGTGTAGTAAGTGGAATTCATTTCCTTGTGCTCACATGATAATATATGTATTGTCTTTCAATGGTTTTAACATGTTATTCTCTTCCATTTGATTCATGCTATGTATTAATACACTTTGTTGTATAATGGAGGCATTTTATGTCTCATTTATGTCAAAGGGAATACAAAAGAAAAGAGTCTTCAAAGTGTTTGATGTAATGCCAAAGAGAGAGTTCAAATTGATTTATTTGATTGATAAAGAGATAGTAAGAGATTGCATGCAATTAGATGATCAACGACCATAGGCTTATATTTCAATAGAGCATCGATTTATATCGATGGGATATAGGTACAGAGACAGAGATACTATTTAGATATCAATCCACCAGAGAAAAGAGAAATACCATCGTTATAGTTATTCATGCTATGTTATTAATGTTTCAAAGTTGATGGTATTTAATGTTTTCAAAGCCATGTTTTACAGAATATGTTATGTATCCGTTGTTATGTAAGAGTTCCACTTGCTGAGTTTTATACTCATTTTAGTTATTTCATGTGATGTAGATAAGAGAGACGAGTCTGGACGTTGATTGGGGCCGGGGTCATATGCATAAGAGAAGGAAGGAAGAAGACTATTTTGCTAGCATTTTGGACATGATCATAAAAATGATATTTTGTATTTTGGTTGCATCATTTCATTGATCATGTATATAATTTTGATTATATATTGAAATGTATTTTAAATCCTTATTTCTTTTAAGAAAATTTAAGTTCCGCTGCTATTTTGTTAAAACCGGTCAGAGGGTGTTACAATGCAGATAGGTGCTCCTTGTAGAGTGCACGGAACAACTCTCTATAAAGGACTTTCCAAGTAGTTCTCACTTATCGAGTGGAAACGTCCTAGTTTATGGTTGTACACCATTAGTTCTTATGACCCGGGACAACATTAAGACTCTATGTGCTAGCATTGCATTTTGACTTGTTTACCGACTCTCAAGGGGTCATCAGGTGGCAAGGTTGGGTGTTTTGTCGAAACACATAGGAGTCGATGCATTGTAGTCGGGGATTCACCGCTTACCTTCGGGTATGGATATCCTATGTGTATGTAGTATTAAATATCTGATCAGAGTATAGTGGTAATTATGAAAGGAGTTTTATAGATTATACCATCGATGCAACTACGACATGATTGATATACCAATGGTTGTCGAATCGGTCGGGATATATGAGTTAAAGGGACCGTACTGTACGCTAACCATAATTGAATGATTCTTGCAGGCACTATCATTTGATACCTAGGGAATCATGTAAGCGATGCTGCTAGGCGTTTAACATGATTGATTGGGTAATATCAGACTTGAGTCCTGACGTTCTTATTATCAAGGGGTTGATAAGTAAGAATGAAGCAATTGGGTTATGCTCATATAAGGATATGTTTAGTCCGAATCACATTGAGATGTGAACCCACGGCTAGTTGTATCAATGAACCATTGAGGGCCACACAAGTGCTAGCTTTCTAGATCCCATTGAGAAGTAAAATAGTTCAATGTGTTGAACGGCTTATAGATGAGTTTATAAGCGTAAGGAAAAATAGAAGTATGACTTCTATGAGGGAAATGTAACTTTTAATTGTGGAAGTGTTCCTAAATTAAAATTTGGTCAAATAAATAATATATTTGAAAATTGTGATTTTCATAAACATTATTATGGACTAAATTAAATTAATTCAAGTGTTGAATTAATTAAACATTAGTGGACCTAGTAGAGTCCAAATAATTAGATTAATTCAAGTGTTGGATTAATTAAATAGCATTGGGCCTTGTAGAGCCCAATTGAAATAATTATTTATACTAGTGGGCTTGAGTAAATTCAAGTAATATTTAAATGGTCTCAAATATGTTTCGGACATTTAAATTAAAGTCCACGGGCCTTGTAATTGTTACAAGACCAAGTCAAATTGCATGCATGGGAGGTGAAGGGTTGGAGACAACTTTTTCAATGTTCAAGGCTTGGCATGCTAAAGGTGTTTAGCTTTTTACACTACCAAGACTAGCCTCCCTCCCCTTCATTCAAGCACAACTTGGCCGAAATCTTGGATGATTTTTCTCCCTCATTTTTCTTTCAAATTTATTCTTCAATTGTTGAGGATAACACACACTTCTCTTTGAAAAATCTTCTTATTTTGCTAGTGCAAAGTAAGAAGGGTTCTAGTTAGCAAGTGGTGGGCCTAATTTTGAAGGAAAGGAGGAAGCTTGTAGATCAACTCATCCCTTCAAGAACTTAGTTGTATATCAACTAAGTTGGAGCCATCATCAATCACAAGAGATTGATAGATAACGATTTCTCAACACCCTATGAATGTCATAGTTGTGTTTTTGTATTTGCTACACATCTAGTACATGAGATGTTCGGTTTTCTTGCTAGAAAATAAATTTTGAACTTCCGTTGTGTTTATGCTTTTAAGCTCAAAGAATAGTCTAAGAGCTATGAATGTGTATACCAAACGTGAGCTTTTGAGAGCTTTTGAACTTGAAAGAATATGCACAGAGTTCTGCTTGATAACTTGAACAACTTCGTAGCTTGATTACTCTGCTCCAGCTGATCTTCTCGATTATTTATAGGCTTTGCTTCCAACGATATCAATGAATTTGATCAGTTATGATTCAATCAGTTGTGGATCTTGGCAAGCTTATTCAATGGAATCCAACTGTGCACAAAGGTACAAAAGTTATTGTACGATAAAGGTACAATAATGGACGTTGCAGCAACACTCAAAGACAACAAGTTCCAGCATAGATGTAAGAAAAGTCGAGACACGAATATCAAGGAACACATTCAGGATGTAACAGATACAATTATTGAGTCTCGCTGTATGATCAGTTTCCCGCCTATAAATAGAAGATCAGTGAAGACCAATAAAGAGATAGTGTGGAAAATAGTAAAAAGGGCACGCTTATTGCATATCAGCTTTGAAGAAGCAATCAGCCCAGAGAGAACACTTCATTGTGTCTTAGATTAGAAGCACAATTCCATCGGTGTGTGAGAACACTTTCGTGTTGTAATAAAATAATAAGTTCTCACACACAAACACCCCACCACTCAAATATTATCTTGCACAAAGACGTATAACTTGTGTATGTAGTCTTTAAAACACAGACGTTAAACAAGTATTGGCTGGAAGGTGATGCCTTCAGTTTAATCTAGGAGTTCAGTTAGGCAGTTGGGTAAGTTCTAAGTTGAGTGGGTTTGTACAAGGTGGTTTATAAATCAAAGTCTTCTAGTGGATCCCACCTAAGGTGGTAGAAAAGGTGACGTACACTACAACAAAAATGACTTTTCGCAGCGCGCAAATTCTCTTTCCGCGGCGCACATTGCACGCTGCAAAGTTGCAAGCTGTTGAAAGTTCAAGATTATCCGCGGCGTGCATGTGCACGCTGTTAATACTAATATCCACGACGTGCATATGTACACCGTTAATATTCATAGAACATCTAAAATCAAAACCGTCGCTAATTGACGACGATTTAAAATAGATGATCCTTCGCTAATTTAGCGACGGTCTTTAAATTTAGCGACGATTATTAAACCGTCGCTACATTTCGCGATAGTTCAAAAACCGTCGCTGAATTTTTCATAAAAATAAAAAAAATTACTTATATAATTTTATAATTTTTTTTTAAAAAATACAATACAACTATGTTAACAATACTAATGATTTTAACTAACACTTAAAAAATTAACCAAAAATTGAAAAAAAAAGTACCTAAATCGAAACTAAAATCATATAAAAGTAAAAAATTTTAAGTGTTGTGAAGTGGTGTGGAGGAAAATAGAATGGAAATCGGATATTTATAAATAATTTGCGACTATTAGCGACGGTTTTCAATTAAACCATCGCTATTAGCGATGGTTGATATAGAACCTTCTCTTATAGCGACGATTTTATATTAAACCGTCGCTGATTTACGACTATTATCGAATGTTGAATAAAAACCATCGCTAAAAGCGACGGGGTTTTTATTGAACTGTCGCCGATTTAAATCGGTGACGGTTTAGTGTAAATCGTCGCTAAATATAGCAGCGGCTGTTTAAACCATCGCAACCTTTAAATTAGCGACGGTTTTACCAAAATCGTCGCTAATTTAAAAATTCGCACCCATTTTCCACAACGTGCTAATAATATGCATGCTGTGAATAATACTATTGACGGTGTGCGATTAATGTACGCCGTTAATGTCTAAACACGATTTTTTTAGAAAAATTGATTTACTTTTAACAGCGCACATAAACATGCACGCTGTTAATAATACTATTAATGGCGTGCCTTTATTGTGTGCTGCGAAAATTTTATATGTTATTAACAGCTTAAATATAACTGCACGCTGTCGTTTATATAATTTATTAACAGCATACATAAATGCACGCCGTTATTCTGTAAAATGCAACAATATTAACAGAGCACATATGGGTGAACGCGTTAAAAATACTATTCACAGCATGCTTTTAATGCACGCTGTTGATGACGTGCTGCGGAAAATCATTTTTCTTGTAGTGGTAGGAGCAATTGAAGTCTCCAAATATCCATAAACATATGTTGTGTATTTAATTGTTTAACTACTCTTTTAAAAGTGATTTGATCAGTTAGAGCATTTGTCAGTTCAATTTTAACCATAACTAAACTGATATATGTTACAACTGATTCACCTTACTTTTAGTTATTCAGTTACATAGAATATAAAATGTATCAGCTTTCTTAACGAAGGATTACTTCGATTATTTTCGCTTTGTTTGTAACCAAACTCAATCTAATTCATCGGTGTTTACATTCTTAGAGCACGAGCTATTACCGCTCTTGGAGAATATTGTGTTTGATGTACCTCAAAGGTGCCCTGAATCTATCCTTCAATAAATTTGGACCGGGGTCCCGGTTTAATCCGAAACTCAACCAAAATTTTCCCAACTTAAACCATGACTTGAACCTACATGACCAGCCCTTAAACCACTTGTTTTGGACCACCTAAGACCCTCAAAAATGGCTGAAGATCGGCTGGAAAAATTTTGTACTTTCCAACCTTCAAACCCTAGTTCACCTAACCCACAAATTTTCAATCCTATCCCAAACTAGACTGGACCAGCCCCAAACCAGACCACCCTAGGATGTGACTCGACTCTCATTGGATGTCCTAACCACATGCCACAGTGATAGTCCCCTACCAACCACGCTGGCAGCCCCTTTAACCGAACCAACAAACGTGATGAGGAATGAAGAAATCTCAACATTTTCAAGTAAAAACCATGTAACCTCAATGCATAGTGATAGTTCGACAAATATCATGCAAAAAATTCATAATCCAAACCGTAGCTTGATTGATGAGAAAAAGAGGGTATAGGACGTGCCTTAATGCAAAAATGTATGCAAAACGATGACCAACGGAGCGAGGGACGAATACCGGAGGACGGTACTACGTTTCTATCAAGTTTTTCTTTCCAAAAGGTGGACCAAAAGCTGCTGGAAAATTTCGAAATTCTGTTGAACAAAGAAGAGGGGTGGCCGAAATATGGAGGTAGTGACTTTAGGATTTGAAAGTAGGGTTTTTTTTTTATATTATTATGTATATAATGGGCCATTAATTTAAAATAATTAGGAGGTGTAGGATTTTATTCTAAATATAACTTAAAATAGGCCCAATAAACCAAAAAACACCCTCGCAAAATATTTCGTTTAAGTACGTTTTTGAAAATACTACCCGAACCCTCAAAAAGTCCTCCGTTTTGCTAAAAATTGTATACTGGTTTAAAATATGACTCGATGAGTAAAAATATCCTACAAAACCTCATTTCAAAAATCTCACATATATTCATCATATATTAAATAATTATTTAATAAAAACATTTTTTCCTTAACTATCCTCGGTCTCCGTTCCTCGTTCGAGCGTGAAATACTGTTAAAAGCCCTAATAAATGAAATATTAAAGAACCATGAAATAAAAAACCTATTCATGTCATGATCATGCATTTAATCCATTAAAAATAATTAAACACATATTTTAGCAAAACCGTAGATTGCATGCAGTCAAGTTACGTCGTTTGAATTTCTAAACTTTACAAGATAAATTCAGTGCAAGCTCAAGTGGTTTGTGAGGAAGAACATGTGACAGATTGAACAAATACTTTTGTAGTACTGAAAGGTAAAAAACATTTTGGACACTTGAGAAATTCGGCGGTAATGCAATCTGATACGCTCATTTTCCAATCCTTTCGAATACTTCGAAGGGGCCAATATACCGAGGACTTAATTTTCCTTTTTTTCCAAACCAGAAATTCCCTTCATTGTTGATATCTTGACAAATACATGATCATCAACCTGAAATTCCAATTTTCAACTTCGGACATCAAAATAAATTTTCGCTCGGCTATGTGTAATTTACATCTTCTCCCGTCTCTTTGTCACTAACTCTACTATCTATGTACCAATTCATGGCCCCACAATTTCCTTTCTCCAACTTCATCTCAATGTAACAGATATCTACAATTCTGGCCATACAATGTTTCATACGGAGCCATTCCAATGGTGTACTGATAACTGTTGTTATAAGTGAATTCCGCTAAAGGCAAATTATTAAACCAAATTCCCTGAAAATCAATTGTAGATGCATTATGAATTTTTGGTGATGCCATTTGGACTTTATTAGAATTTATAAGCTTCAGAGTTCGACAAACAAATCCGTCAAAGAACTGAAGAACCAAACTGAACTTGCGTAACTGAGAGGATGTAACTGAAAGAAGATTTAGAACTGAAGTTCTTATAAGAATAAATAAGTCTTGAAGCTCAAGAAACATATTGAACATCATAACTGAAGACTTCACAAAACTAAACTAAAATGACCTCTCTCAACTAAGGTATTCTAACTGAGAAGACATCAAGTTAAAACTGATGTAGTCCACCTGAATTGATCAGTCGACCAGTTTTACTCCTTATCAGTTAAGCCATGTCATCAGCTGCATTTAAAATACTCAGAATAAAAACTGACAGTCCGTACAAAAACATAACAGAGGAAACATGACAGTCTGATACATCGTACCTGTAACACTCGACTAAATTGCATAATCAGTGCGAAAGTTTTGAAATATAATTTGGAGAAAATGTATAATTTAAAAAAAAATTGGGCAGCATCTCCTCACAAATAGGACATGCCACCTGTCTCAAGAAACACATAAATCACATGCAAAAGATTTTCATATACATCAGATACCAGTTAATATAATATCTACACATTTTCTTATTTCAAATACCAAAACAAGATTTACAATATTTTCCAAAATAACCATAACCATAACATAACAAAAATAGCATCCAATTGAAATCTCCAAAGTTTGGCATATTCCCTTCTCTCGCTTCGACAACTCAGGGATGATCACTCTTTCTTACCTGTGCCTGCATCACATGAACATAACTGGAATGAGTATAAAACTCAGCAAATGGAATCAATACTAATAAGATGCATATATATATCATTTTATTGTAAAACATAAAAAGGATAGCCTCAATTTCATTTTGTTGAAAACATTATCCATCTGATTTCATAAACGTCGAATCATCATTAATATCATCCTTCAAGAATCATAGTACAACAATACATAGGGATGATATTCATCTCATTGATTAACTGATGAACTGATAGTTCTTATAAGATAATTCATACATTGCTAACCCTCTTCGTAAAAACGAATCTTATAGGAGGGACATAAACCTCTGCATAAAATCCATCTTGTAAGAGAGCACATGTTTTCATCGTTAATTAGCCAATTACATTGCGGATTTAGAATTGCCAGAGGCAACACCGCTACTATCACTATCAATCCAATCATTGAATCATATAAAATTTCATTCAGGTGTTTTATCGAACACATTAGAGGCATCATGTAAAATTTAACTCCTTTCATTCAAAAATGCATATCATTGCACTACCATATTTATATATTTACATATATATCATGAATGGAATTTGAAAGGAGTTATCATCATAAAACCATCAAAACACATACATGTAAGATCATGTGGTGCATTTAAGAAAAGATTCCACTTAAAACCCAATACACAAGTGCTTGCTAAGTTCTTGAGGGATTCCTACAACACAATAACAATAATAATACAATGAATCATTATACTAACAATCTTACCTCAACACTCAAACCAAACAACCCAATGTCTTCCATTCAATCACCAAACCAAGAAATAAGCTTTCTTACCTTGCTCCTAAACTCTTGAGGGAAAGAACTTCTAATCTCAAAGCAAAGATTAAGGTTTGAATCAAAGATTAATGTCTTGGAAGAAGTTGGATTGAAGGAGAAATGAGGAACCCTATATTCCAAACTGTGATAAGAGAAAAGAAGAGAAGGGAAATGAGGAAAATGAGAGTCTGATTCGATTTTATGCGTTAAATCACCAAAAACACGCTTTTCCACTGTACAGGGTGATGGGGCGGTCAAGTTTTACCGCCCTAGCACGGAACTTGTTGTCTAAAAGCCAAACATACAGATCTAAGCTCGCTGGGGCGGTAATGTTTGCGGCACCTTCTGTCCTGGCAGCGCGCTCTGCGCATAGCTTCTCCAAAGATTGCTCTAGAAATGCCTCTTCCCTTCATAATTTGAAAATGTGATAAATGTAAAAGTTTTAGCTCTATGTCTTTACTTGCATTTCCAATTTTTCTCATGTCATGTGAAGGTCTGAGTAAAAAGTTATGCTCAATCTCCCAAAATGTGTCACTGGAGGAACGACGATACACACGACACATTGCGGGGCACTTTTGGCTTGTCTTCATAATGATTTTAACAAAACGCAAAACATTAAAGTTATAGCCTTATGTCTTATCTTTCTAATGGAAGTGGCCTCACATCAACTGGATCAATATACAAAACATTATGCTAAAAACCACAACTACTGCCACAGTTTCATACCATTTCAACACTTCCACTACATATTTGGCTAAAGATCAACTTTCTATTCTACCCATACATTCTTTATTTCATTTTATATCATTCAATATCATTCATATCATATCTTGAAACCATAAACCGACACCATTACATCACCTATCCCAAACTCTCTTCATAATAAACCATAAAAGGAATAATGAATATACTGAATCATAATCATTACCTTACATCATTTGCATACGAATGTCAGGACGTTACAATTCTCCCCTCCTTAAGAAATTTCGTCATCGAAATGGCCATTACTATGGAAATAACTCAGGATGTCACTGTTTCATTTCCTCTTCTGGCTCCCACGTTGCTTCTTCAACCTACTGATTATGCCAAAGAATCTTGAAAATGCTGATCTCCTTATTCCTCAGTACTTTAACCTTGCGATCTAAAATCTGGATTGGTACTTCTTGATAAGTCAAGTTCGGCATCAGATCCAACGGTTCATGTCTGAGAACATGGGAAGGGTTCGAGATGTAATTCCTAAGCATTGAGACGTTAAATACATTATGGACTCTATCCAATTCTGGCGGTAAGGCTAGACGATATGCTCTTTCTCCAATCCTGTCCAGAATTTCAAATGGACCGATAAATCTTGGGCTTAGCTTTCCTTTCATGCCAAATCTCTTAATGACTTTGAGAGGAGCAATTTGATAAAGACATGATCTCCAACTTCAAACTCCAAATTCCTTCTTCGATTATCGGCATAACTTTTCTGCCTGGATTGGGCCGTTTTCATTCTGTCCCGAATTAAAGCAATCACATCAGCTGTCTGTTGAACCAATTCTGGTCCTAACATCTTTCTTTCACCGATTTCATCCCAGTTCAATGGTGACCTACATTTTCTGCCGTACGTTGCCTCGTATGGTGCCATGCCAATCGTCGCCTGATAACTATTGTTATACGTAAATTCCACAAGTGACAATTTAGAATCCCAACTACCAGGAAAATCAATCGTGCATGATCGTAGGATATCTTAAAGAATCTGAATCACCCTCTCTTACTGCCCGTCACTCTGAGGATTATATGTTGTGCTAAAAGCCAACCTAGTGCCCAAGGCTCTGTGCAAGCTCTTCCAGAATTCAGAAGAAAACCTCAGGACACGATCAGATACAATTGACACAGGGATTCAATGAAGTCTCACAATCTCAGCTACATAGACTTCAACATACTGGTTCATTGTAAATGTCCTCTTGACTGGAAGAAAATGAGCCGACTTAGTTAACCTGTCAACAATCACCCAGATGGAGTTGTAACCCTTTGGTATTCTTGGAAGTCCCGTTACGAAGTCCATAGTGATGTGCTCCCACTTCCACTGAGGTATTGGGAGGGATTTCAAAGTTCCAGCAGGTCTTTGAGGCTCAATCTTTACCTGCTGACATGTTAGACATTCGAATTTACACTTTGCAATATAACTTTTCATACTTGGCCACCAGTATAGACGTCGGAGATCCTGATACATCTTGGTGCTACCTGGATGTATCGAATATGGCGCGGTACGAGCTTCTGTCAAAACTTCCCGTCGAATGTCATCACCACTTGGAACACATATCCGACCTCTCCACGTTAACAAATCATCAGTGTTCATCGCAAACTCTGTATTTCATTTCTCATCGGCTTTGGATCGCAATTCCATCAATTGATTATCATTAGGCTTCTCCTGCCATATACTATCTGTCAACGTAGGTCGAATAACCAAAGCTGAAAGTCTAGTGTGTCACACTCTTACTCTATGCTTGACATTATTACTATAACCAAATTAGGATTTGAATGTTATATCTATATTAAGAAGTAATTCAAACAAGGACATCAATTTGACAGTTTGGTAAAAATTTTGGCATGATGTCCCTATAATTCAATACACCAACACTCAAGCAATAATAAGAATATGTAATACATTAACCCTCAAAAAACAATAAAAATATGTACATATAATCATTTCCTTCTGTATAAACATTTTCTGTATCGTTATACACATAGACATACATATTGTAAAACTTGTTTCAAACCCTGAAATTAAATTCATTATAATACATATGCGGAAGCTATACAATAAGAAGTCCCGGTTCTTGTCGAGGTTAGGCACGTCACAAGCATCCATTGGCGAATCGGCATCCTATATATCTTCTTTACCTGAACATGTAATACATGAGCTACGTGAGTTTATAAAACTCAATAAGTTGGCACTTGTACATATCAATATGCGTAGAAGGAACATACATATCAAGTCGTGATCAACAATGAATCTTTAAACCATGTCATATCATAGCATATATTCATGTTCATTTTTTGTACTTGAGCCTCATTAGTTGACCTGTAATACCGTGCTTGCTTTATTATATAGCAACTACTGTGTTTGACGCCAGGGAGCACCTTTGGCAACCCCACGCCCCATGAACATATATTGGCCAATAGGTTTTTTAGAGCCCAAAATCAGTACACGTAAAACCCATGCATTTATTTAATTTTTAAATCATTTATTTAAATTTAAAATGATTTTTTTAATGATGCATGATTTATTTATTTGCATTATTTTAAATTATTATGTTTAGGTGATGCACGTTAAAATACTTTCTCGAGTTTCATATTTCAGGCGATTATTCGATGCGGGATCGAGGAAAAAGAACGGTGACGATTTTGGCAATTCAAAAATGTGGTATTTTATTTTAAGTTAGGTTTGGGGCATTTTACATAATTTAGTTAGTTTTTAGTATTTTAAAAGCCTAATGTAATTATTAGGTGGCTTCATGACTTTAAAGTTTTTAAGTTTGTCACTTGTACATTTTGTCTTTAAGGGTTTTCATTTTAAGTAAGGGAAGGTTAACATTTTACATAGTTGTTAATGATTTTATTAAGCCAAAAATTATTCCCCTAATTTCTATCAAACACACGCACACACACATTTTTACTCACAAACACCACACGACATAACACACACACATAACTCATTCAGGATTTTATATTTTTAAAAGAAAGGAACTTAGGGTTCTTGAGACAACAGCAGCCGCCCCTCTCCTTTGAATTTCAAGCAAGTTTTCGGTGATTTTTTTGCAAGAAAATAGTGCCACGTTTATCCCGGATCAATCCTCGCTCCGTATCCGCTTCGGTATCGCCGTATCTTGAGTTTTAAATATCAAAACACATGTATATTCTGTCTTTCCTGCGTCGATCTCGTCATATTATGTGTTGCGATGTTTTTATGCGAGAAAATACATGTGGGATGTGTAGAGGTTTGAGCAATCATGTTTGGATCACTTTTGAAACCATTTTTGGGATCTCAAATCTCGTTTTTACTGATCTTTTAAAAAATGATATTTTTAGGTCAAGATTTTGGAAAATTTTTCAATGTATGAAACGCAGAACTTTTGATACCTTTGATTTTATATAAAATTCGAAGTATTTGGATAAAAATCGAATGAGATATGATCATTTTTGTACGACTGCTCAAACTGCGTTTTCTGAAAAATTATGTTATTGATGTGTTTTTGACGTTTTATTATTGCAGGCTTTGTTGGGGATCGACGGGTGATCGTTGCTGCATTTAGGTAAGTTTAGTATGATGTTGGATTGGTATTTGGTATGCCGGTTAGTGTCGATAGGCACGTGAATTCATTAGAAGTAGTAGGAAATGATTTGGTGTCCATGATTTTGAATTGTATTGGGTCGTAGGTTGGATGTCGTCGTTTGGGGGTGTTTGTGTGGGTTTGGAACAAGGTAGTAGCATTCTAGGAATGGGTCTCGAGATGTCGGTTCATAGTCCTATCAATCGAGTTATGAATATTAAGCACCACATGTATGGAATTTTCGTGGGTTTGCAATTACCGCAGGTACACGGACCCTTCGATGGACCATGACACGGGGTTTGTGCCCTTGTTTCCTTCTTAGTGTCAGTAAACCGAGCCTAAACGGACCCTGACACGGGTTTCGTGCCTTTGTTTCCTTGGAAGTGTCAAATTTGCGAGCCTACACAGACCCCTAGACGGACCCTAGCACGGGGTCCGTGTCCATACTTTTTTTCGAGCATTTCTTTTAGGAACCTACACGGACCCATACACGGACCTGGGCACGGGTTCCGTGTACTTCATATTTTGGGGAAAAAATTAGACTTCACATCAGGTTTTGTGTTGGGGTTCAAGATAATGGTTAGTACGACGATTAAAAGAGGTCAAGTCCCGAGGGAACTAGAATGTCATAAGCCAGTTATTCACTTTGGTGGTGAGATTGAGTATCGAAGTCTAAGTTATGCAAGTTAAGTGTTTCAAACTCATGTTAGTTTGTGCAGCAGCGGCCCCAAGCGAGATCCAACAAATCCCTCAACGCCAAGTAAGTATGTTTGACGTGCAGAGAAAATATTTCAAGTTTTTGAGGTATGCTAAATGTCTTGTGACCAATTATGTATGGGATTGGAAAGCGGTAAAGCATGACCGTTAAAGCATGAACAAGTTTAGATCAGGATTAGAAAACGTTAAAGAATGAACGGGGACCAATCCACCCGTTAAAGCATGAACGGGGATCTCATGTATGTGACATTGGATCTTCCCTGTCAGCCCAGTACTGTGATTTACTCTTATCAGGCGTATTTATGTATGGGTCACTTGCTTTGAAACATGCCTCTACGCAAAATGATGAAGTTTATGTATGTTAATGTATGTACAAGTATGCAAGCACTTTTAAGAAAAGTTTCATGTTATGGTACGTCTATGTATATATGTAAGTTCAAGCTTTTATATGCACGTTCCAGTTCAAGTATGTACGTTCTATTTTGAAGTCGCATGTGATTTTATTACGTATTATTCGTTACTTCTAGTTTATGCGTGTTGAGTCTTAGACTCACTAGACTTGACCGATGCAGGTGAGGATGCATTTGAGGGGAGGTGGGGACCAAGGAGCTGGCTTGGACTGAGCAGGATGCTAGACCCGAGGACCACCCAGTTTTTAAGAGTTTATGAACTGTCCAAAATACTCTGATTTCATGTCATCGATTATGAGTTTTAAACAAGTACTTTTAGTAAACTTCATTTGAGATCTTTTGTTGCAACAATATTTGGGGATGAACAGTTTATTTTATCTGATTTTGAAGGTTCGCCTTCTATTAAAGAAAATTTTTAATTTTTCCGCAAATTTTAAGTAGTAAAAAGTACGGTACGCTACAGTTGGTATCAGAGCGGTGTTCTTGTAAAGGGTTATGTCTACTTCAAGTCGCAAAAAGCTCACGAAGTCACACCTCAAGTCTGTAAGTTTTAAAGTTTTGAGTTATGTTATGTACTAAGCATTAAGTCATGATTTCAGCATGTCCGTGTTTTAAGTTCGATTTACGCGCATCTTATACTATTGATATCATGTTCATGCATATGGGGTTTACGTTTTCGGTAAATTGTTAGAACAGAATGCATTCTAGACGTATATATAACCGGGAAGCTAGGGATAAAGATAGAGAGGCTCGAGAGGAGGGGAGAGACGCTCCACCTCCTCCACCGCCAGATATGCAGGCACAGATGCTTGCAGGAATGACTCAGTTCTTCGCACAGTTTGCGGGGAACCAGGCGACGGTGGATGCAGTGGCTAGGCCCAGACCAGATACGGTATACGAGAGGTTCAGGCGGATGAGCCCAAAGGAGTTTTCGGGGACCATTGACCCGATGATAGCAGAAGGATGAATTGTGGGAACCCGGACGCTAATCATATTCTTAATCATCATTGGGACAATTCAATTCATTATAATAAATAGGGTCTAAATTTTATTTATTTTTTAAATGCAGAATGTAATGGAATTCAATCTAATATACATATCAGTATAAAGGTACAAGTCTTGTACAACAAGCATCAAACTCAAAATAAGGTTCAACAACTAAATGTCAAGTGTTGAATCCTATCTACAGCAACGTCAAAGTCCGTAGTCTCCACTCTAATCACGATCACTCATCATCTCCTCGACCCTGATCCTGTCCCACCTGTTGCCATGCACACATAAAAACACGACAACAGCCGGATAACTCCAGTGAGAATAAAATCCCAGTATAAATCAATGAAACATGCGATCATATAAACAATGTAAAAGCATGTAACAAATATCAGTAACATGTATCAAAATCTGAATCATAACTAATATAAAATCGTAAATCAGACTCGTGACTCCACGTCTCAGACTAGACTCAATCCTAGTCTAGGGATCCCGGTTTCCAGATGTTGGCATTCCTATATCGAATTCAGTAATAGAAGAAACTCCAATTCTATTCAATCGATATAACCAAACATCTAGTGTCTTGACCTATCCGTCACAGACTGTGGCACTATCGCCAATTCACTATCTTGTGACAATATGCAATGTTCCAGTGACGATTCCATCACTATCGGCACTTATGTCACAAGATCACTCGTCTAATACTCATCTAATACATGCTTCTATAAATCAATAGAACAAGCATATCAATTCAAATTATTGTAAATAATAACAATAAGTATGTGATTTAGGGAAACTCATGTATATCCTACTCTAGTCGTTCTCCCGGTACCACATTGACTTATACCTTTCTTTCTGTAAATCTGATTCTGTTGAAGTCTCGGATTTAATGCCTGTCAAAACTCAATCTGACAATAAAAATATCGAAAATACAATATCAATATACTGCTCAAATCAATACCGAATCTGATCAATCTGAATTTAACTCAAAATAATCGGCATAACGGCACAATCTGAATATCCCCGTCAATACAATATCAACAGATATCAATTACCAGAACTCCTAATCAATAACAACACAAATCTAATATCAATCTCAATCAAATCAACTTAGAAAATCATAACAATTCTATATGGTATCCGTTCTTCAATCCGGTTTCGATTATACGATGTCTAACATGTCGAGAACACCATATATGAATCATATCTGATTCTGACAATATCATTGTTTCAAGAGATAACAAAACTTAAGAAAACTTACGTCCAGTTGTAGCTGTCAACGATAAGAACACGGTACTGTACTCGGATTCAAAATCAGACAGGCGGATCTTGCACAAATCGAATTCTAAAATCAAGAATTGAAAATCTCTCTCCAACTCGATTTCCATTTTTGAAGGAATGAATTGTATATATATATTTATATATATACATATACATCTCGTGCATGCCCAAGCCAAGTGGCTTATTTTTCAAACTGCACGTCTCGTGCTCGGGCGGACATAAAGTTCCGCCCGGGCGCAGAACTCTCGGCCCTTGCATTAATAGACAATCGCGCTCGGGCGGACAAAACTTCCGCCAGGGCGCAAAACCTTCGGCCCTCTTCTTTCATCATGTGGCGCTCGGGCGGACAAAAACTTCCGCCCGGGCGCAGTACTTTCGGCCCAACTCTTCTCTTCTTTTTAATTCCCATACTTTGTCCAATCTGGTCTCGGAATGGCCCGACCATAATCATATCAATTAAAAATCAATAATTCTAGATTAACAGAATCAAAATCTCGGGCATTACATTTCTCCCCACCTAAGATACGATTTCGTCCCCGAAATCACAGGCAATCAAATCATATCGAAACTAAATGTATATAAGAGAATACTGAATAGAAAACTCACATCAGTGAAATAATGCTGGAAATTCCTGTCTCATATCTGATTTAGTCTCCCAAGTAGCTTCCTCAGTGCCATGACGAGTCCATTGAACTTTTACGAGAGGAATAGCCTTCGTTCTAAGTTGCTTTTCCTTGCGATTGATAATCTGGATCGGTTTCTCGACATAACTTAGACTTTCATCAAGTTCTGCCTCGTCTGGCTGAATAATGTGAGAATCATCAGGGAGATACTTCCGCAGCATAGATACATGAAAGACATCATGTATTCTAGATAGAGAAGGTGGTAATGCGAGTCGATAGGCACGATCTTCCTATCTTCTCGAGAATCTCGTACGGCCCAATATATCGTAGAGACAGCTTCCCTTTCTTGCCAAATCTAACAACTCCTCTGAAAGGTGAAATCTTTAAAAATACTCGGTCTCCTGCCTCAAATACCAACGGTCTACGTCGAACATTGGCATATTTGGCTTGTCTGTCTTGAGCTGTCTTCATTCTCTTCATGAATCAGCTTCACTTTTTCTGTCATATCTCTAATCATATCAGGTCCAAACTCAGGTACCTCATAGATATCATCCCAATACAGAGGGGATCGACATTTCTTTCCGTACAATGCTTCAAAAGGCGCCATCTCAATACTCGTCTGATAGCTATTGTTGTACGACAACTCACAAAGTGGCAATGTATCTTGCCAATTAGTGCTTAAATCAAGTACTACAACTCTCAGCATATCTTCCAATGTCTGGATAGTCCGCTTTGACTGTCCGTCGGTCTTTGGATGATATGCGGTACTCAGATGTAACTTCGTACCTAGAGCCTGCTGCAAACTCTGCCAGAAGTGCGAAGTAAACCGAGGATCACGGTCCGTAACAATCGACTTCGGCACTCCATGCAATCTGACCACCTCCTGACATAAATATCAGCCATCTGGTCATATCTGTACGTTATTTTGTATGGAATAAAGCATGTAGATTTGGTCAATCAATCAATCACGACCCAAATCGCATCACAACCTCTAGAGGATCTCGGTAACTACGTCACAAAATCCATGGAAATGTGATCTTCCATTCCGGAATAGACAAACTCTGTAACAATCCTCCTGATTTCTTTCTTTCTGCTTTCACCTGTTGGCAATTCAGACACTTGGCTACAAATTCAGTAACATCAGACTTCATCTGTTTCCACCAATACCGTGTCTTCAAATCATTATACATTTTTCTACCACCGGGATGAATGCTAAAACGACTGCTGTGCGCTTCTGCTAGTATTCGCTGTCTCAAATCTGGAACATTCGGCACAACAATACGATTATTCACATACAAAACATCGTTACGAACCTGATATTCCGATTGATGTCCAACTCTGACCATAGCAATCGAATTTTGTACATTCTGATCAACTTTCTGTGCTTCTTTGATTCTCAATATCAATTCTGGTTCAGCTCAAATAGCATATAATCTCAGAGGCTGACAATCTGTTTCAAAAGCTAATCCAGACAAACAGCAGTCTTCTATCAAAATTGAAACACCAATCATCGATAAGGATAAAGAACATACCTTTCGACTCAGTGCATCTGCTGCTGCATTAGATTTTCCCGGATAGTACTTGATTTCACAATCAAAGTCTTTCAGTAAATCAAGCCATCTTCGCTGCCTCATATTCAACTCTTACTATGAAAAGAGATATTTCAAGCTTTTGTGATCAGAATAAATTTCGAACTTCTCACCATATAGGTAGTGTCGCCATATCTTCAAAGCAAATACAATGGCAGCCAATTCAAGATCATGAATTGGGTAACGAGTCTCACGTGGCTTCAGCTGTCTCGAGGCATAAGCAATAACATGCCCTCGCTGCATCAGAATACAACACAATCCTCGGTGAGATGCATCACAATAAACCACAAAATCACCAGTACCTGATGGAATAGTCAATATCGGTGCACTGGTTAGTCTTTTCTTCAGCTCAAGAAAACTGGACTCACAGTCATTAGACCATACAAACGGAGCATTCTTTTGAGTCAACTGAGTAATTTGATTTGCAATGCTAGAAAAATCTTTAATAAATCGAAGATAATATCCTGCCAAACCCATAAAACTTCAAATTCGGGTACTGAAGTCGGTCTCTGCCAAGAAATCACTGCCTCAACCTTACTTGGATCAACTGATATACTGTCTCCTGGAAATAATATGCCCCAAAAATACAACTTGTCTCAACCAAAACTCGCATTTCGACAGTTTAGCATACAATTTCTCAGCCCTAAGAATTTTCAATACAGTTCTTAAATGCTCGGCATGGTCAATCATATTCTTCGTTAAATCAAAATGTCATCAATGAATATAATAACAAAATCATCAAGATACCTCTGGAATATACGGTTCATCAGACCCATAAACATAGCTGGAGCATTAGTCAAACCGAACGGCATGACAATAAATTCATAGTGTCCATACCTGGTTCTAAATGATGTCTTCGAGACATCCGAATCCCCGACTCTCAGCTGATGGTATCCAGATCTCAGATCGATCTTGGAATATACTGAAGAACCCTGCAACTGATCAAACAAATCATCAATGCGAGGCAATGGATATTTATTCTTTACCGTTGCTTTGTTCAGTTGCCGGTAATCGATACAGAGTCTCATTGAACCGTCTTTCTTTTGAACAAACAGTACTGGAGCACCCCAAGGAGACACACTCGGTCTGATATACCCCTTGGCCAATAAATCCTCCAACTGTTCTTTCAACTCTTTCAACTCAATCGGTGCCATTCTGTACGGAGCCCTCGAAATCGGAACTGTACCTGGCATCAACTCAATACTGAAGTCTATCTCTCAAATCGACGGCAAACAAGGAATCTCATCTGGAAAGACATCAGCGAACTCACACACCACTGGCAAATCCGCCAATGATGGACTCGATTTCAGTAAATCAACTGAATAAACAAGGAATCCCTCCGCTCCTTTCTGTAACAATCGAGTCATAGACAATACGAATATCAAAGAAATTCTAGATCGAGAACCCTTACAGTAAAATTTCCACTCATCAGCCATATCCGGTCTGAATATCACAATCTTGTGGAAACAATCGACAGTAGCTCTGTACTTGGTCAACATATCGATACCGATAATGCAATTAAAATCAGACAACCCAAGCACAATACAATCTAACTCAATTTCATTCCCATCATACTGCAGTATACAGGATTTAACAGACTTCACTGATATCAAACCTGTCCCCAACGGAGAAGAGACAGACACTACAGCAGATAATGTTTCAATAGGCAAGGAATGCATCAATGCAAATCGCTCAGATATGAATGTATGCGATGCACCCGTATCTATCAATACATAAGCAGGATAACCAAAAATAAAATAGTTACCTGCAACAACATCGTCGGGTGCCTCCTGAGCCTGCTCCTCTATCAAAGCAAATACTCGGGCCTGCTGTCTAGGAGGTTGGCTCACTGTCTGGCTACCTCCTAGCCTTTGCTGTGGTTGAGATGGTGCTGGCTGGAATGAATGGACAGCAGCTGATCGTCTATCAGTCTGTGCCGCTGATCCAGATGATTCGGCACCCTATGATCTCTGAGAATCTCTCTAGGGACAAACTCGAGCAAAATGTCCCTGCTGCCTACAGATCCGGCAACTGCCAAACACTCCTCGGCACTGCTCAGTGGAATGCTTCCCTCCACAAGTGCTACAGTAAGGTCCTGTATAACTCTGGTCCTGACCAGTCTGTCACGATCCACTAGAACTGGATGATCTACTTCCAGATCTCTTAAACTTCTTCCCTCTAGCTTTCAGAAAGTCTTTCTTTCCACCACTGCTGCTGCCACTCTCAAACCCGGGAGGTGGTTGCTGTGGTTTCGGTGCTGGAGGTACAAACGAAGCTCCTCTCTGTCTCATCAGATCGGCTTTGGCTCCCTTGGCCCTGTTCAAGGCATCAGTAAAATTGTTCGGTCTCCCGGTATTCCCCAAGGTAAAGATTTCAGGATTCAGGCCATTAATGAACTGATCAGCAACAGCTTTGTCATTCTCGGCTACATGTGGAGCAAATCGTAGCAGTGTAGAGAATTTGGCCACATATTCCTCGATGCTCAACTGACCCTGTCTCAAGTTTACAAATTCTGCTCCCTTATCCTTCCTGTACGACACTGGAAAGAATCTCTGATAAAATTCAGTTCTAAAGACATTCCAGGTAATATTCGTACCTCGATGCTCCAAGGCTCGCTTGGTTGTAATCCACCAATTCTTTGCAACATCATGCAACTGGTGCCCTATCAGTTTCACTCTCCTCTCATCAGTGTAATCCAAGGACTCAAACAGCATCTCAATGTCGTCTAACCAACTCTCGCAATCAACTAAAGTCTCAGTACCCTTCAGTGTAGGTGGATGGAATGACTGAAATCTCTTCAACAATGTCTCTATTGGAGTTTCTGTCACATCCATTGGAGGACTCGAAGTGCTACCCTGTTCCGGTACTCTTCGAGGAGGCATATCTAATTATCAAAAGGGTTAGCAACTAAATACCATAAATCTGTTTAAGTCCTCCTCCGGATCATCTTACTGCTGATCAAGAATCGGTTCTGATTCATTCTCAATAACACATGTTTTCAAATCAAATCAGATAAACAGATAAACATGCGTTATAAAGCAGTAAATCATGCTAGCAATCAAAAGTAGGAAAGAAAACTCAATCTACCCCGCTCACTAGCTCCTATCTCAATTTCAATGATCTATTGCTCTGATATCACCTGTTGTGGGGACTCGGACGCTAATCATATTCTTAATCATCATTGGGACAATTTAATTAATTATAATAAACAGGGTCTAAATTTTTTTTTTAATAATGCGGAATGTAATGGAATTCCATCTAATATACATATCAGTATAAAGGTAGAAGTCTTGTACAACAAACATCAAACTCAAACTAAGGTTCAACAACTAAATGTCAAGTGTTGAATCCTATCTACAGCAACGTCAAAGTCCGTAGTCTCCACTCTAATCACGACCACTCATCATCTCCTCGACCCTGATCTTGTCCCACCTGTTGCCATGCATACATACAAACACGACAACAGCTGGATAACTCCGGTGAGAATAAAATCCCTGTATAAATCAATGAAACATGCGATCATATAAACAATGTAAAAGCATGTAAAAAATATCAGTAACAGGTATCAAAATCTAAAACATAACCAATATAAAATCGTAAATCAGACTCGTGACTCCACGTCTCAGACTAGACTCAATCCTAGTCTAGGGATCCCGGTTTCCAGACGTTGGCATTCCTATATAGAATTCAGTAATAGAAGAAACTATAATTCTATTCAATCGATATAACAAAACATCCAGTGTCTTGACCTATCCGTCATAGACTGTGGCACTATCGCCAATTCACTATCTTGTGACAATGTGCAATGTGCCAGTGACGATTCCATCACTATCGGCACTTATGTCACAAGGTCACTCGTCTAATACTCATCTAATACATGCTTCTATAAATCAATAGAACAAGCATATAAATTCAAATCATTGTAAATAATAACAATAAGTATGTGATTTAGGGAAACTCAAGTATATCATACTCGAGTCGTTCTCCCGGTACCACATTGACTTATACCTTTCTTTTTGTAAATCTGAATCTGATGAAGTCTCGGATTTAATGCCTGTCAATACTCAATCTAGGCAATAACAATATCCAAAATACAATATCAATATAATGCTCAAATCAATACCGAATCTGATCAATCTGAATTTAACTCAAAATCATCGGCATAACGGCACAATCTGAATATCCCCGTCAATACAATATCAACAGATATCAATTACCAAAACTCATAATCAATAACAACACAAATCTGATATCAATATCAAACAAATCAACTCAGAAAATCTTAACAATTCTATACGGTATCCGTTCTTCAATCCAGTTTCGATTATACGATGTCTAACATGTCGAGAACACCATATATGAATAATGTCAGATTCTCACAATATCATTATTACAAGACATAACAAAACTTAAGAAAACTTACGTCCAGTTGTAGCTGTCAACGATAGGAACACGATGTTGTACTCGGATTCAAAATCAGACAGACGGATTTTGCACAAATCGAATTCTAAAATCAAGAATTGAAAATCTCTCTCCTGGCCTCGATTTCCATTTCCGAAGGAATGAATTGTATATATATATATATATATGAACTCTCGGCCCTTGCATTAATAGACAATCGCGCTCGGGCGGACAAAACTTCCGCCCAGGCGCAAAACCTTCGGCCCTCTTCTTTTATCATGTGGCGCTCAGGCGGACAAAAACTTCCGCCCGGGCGCAGAACTTTCGGCCCAACTCTTCTCTTCTTCTTTTTAATTCCCATACTTTGTCCAATCTGGTCTCGGAATGGCCCGGCTATAATCATATCAATTAAAAATCAATAATTCCAGATTAACAGAATCAAAATCTCGAGCATTACATGGATTAAATCCATCTAGGTGATTTTTGCCTTTATGGAGTTGCAAGATGCAGATAGGGTCAGGTGTGACACATTTCTACTGACCGGGGAAGCTAGACTGTGGTGGAAGAGCGCGTCTGTGGCAGCGAACTTGCAGACCTTTCTTGGGATGGCTTTAAGGAGGTATTCTACTCCAAGTACTTCACTGAAAAAGTACGATCCAGACTGACCAGGGAATTCATGACACTGCGACAGTGAGACAGCAGCGTTGCAGAGTTTGTCAGGAAGTTTGAGAGGGGTTGTCACTTTGTGCCCCTGATAGCTAATGATGCCCAGGGAAATTTGAGACATTTCATGGATGGGTTGCGGCCGATCTTGCGCCGAGATGTTCGAGTAGCTGGTCCTACTACTTACGCTGTGGGGACCCGGACGCTAATCATCTTCTTAATTATCTTTGGGATTTAATTATCAATTAAGATAAACAGGGTCTAAAAATTTTTCTTTTTAAAAATGTAAGTGCGGAACTTAATGGAATTTAACTAATATACATCTCACTATAAAAGTACAATAATGTACAACAATTATTCAAACTAGTCTAAGGTTCAACTACTAAATTTCAAGTATTAAACCAAGTCTACAATAAGTCCGAAATCACCACTCTAACTCATCTTCTCTCATCATCTTCTTGACCCCGATCCTGTCCCACCTGTTGTCATGCACACATACAAAACAAGACAACAGCCGGATACTTCGGTGAGAATAAATCCCAGTATAAAACATGGTAGACATGCATGTACACAATATAAATCATAAAGCATATTATCATGCATAAAATCAATAACAAAAGGTTTAATAGTCTATGAAACCAAATCAAAATAAGCATGCAGTAACAATGGGTTCCATAATCTCTGAAACCAAAATAAAATAAGCATGCAACTCAATTCAATTCATATCTTGACTCGACTCGACTCTAACTCTAGGGATCCCGGTGTGAATAAGACATCACTGTTTGTCACCTACCCTCTCAATCGGGGTGACGGTACGTCTTATTCCTAGACTTCGGTCCTGTCTGTATCGAATGTCTACAATCGGAGGAAATCTGCTCCTATGCGTCGATACCACCGGACATCTAGAAATTTGGCAAATCTGCCAATGACTCTTCTATCTTAAATGCTTGAATATAAATCTATAAACAAAGCAAAATCATAACAAAATCTAAACAACTATTTAGTATGCGATTTTGTTGGGAAACTCAAATTGAATCTCATTTGAGTTGTGTCTTCCCCAAACAAAGCATGAATTATACCTTTGTCTTCCCGGTCTGACGAAGACGAAGTCTTTTATTCCAATTTGTACATACCCAGTCTGGCAATGACAATCGCATAAATACAATATCAGTATATAATTCGATTCAAAACATGTTCTTATCAATACACAAATCAGTATATAATCTGATCCATATCTGAACAAGGTACAATCTAATTCATATCAATGATATCATCGAAATCATTACTGAATCTGATCATTCTAAATCAACTAATGTTTCGACGGCATAACAATACAGTTTCGATATCCCTGTCAATCTCAACATCACAGATATAATACCAGAACTCCTCATTAGTATCATTACAATTCATAATTTGAATAATACTACAAATCTGATATTGAATCTTAATCAAATCAACTCCGAAAATCATAACAAATACATACACAGTCTGTTCTTCAATCTTACTTCAGTTATACGATGTCTATTATATCAAAAATACCATATATGATTCATATTCAAGTCGGATTAAAATTCTAACGGACGGATCTTTCACAATCACAAATCTACAAGGCGCAAGGATTTTCTTCTCAAATTCTTGAACCCTTTTCTGAATTTGTGAGGGGAAGACGTGTAATTCTTATATATATATTGCATGCAACTCCAGAAAACGTGGCTTATTTTTCAAGCTGCACGTCACACCGCATGTGCGGTCACTTTTGCACCGCGGGTGCGCTCAGTGTACGGATATACATCAATTTTTCCAGAAGCTTGGACCGCGGGTGCGTTCACTTTTATACCGCGGGTGCGGTGACCTCACTGTAGCAACACCGCGGTTGCGATCTGTCTAGCACCGCGGGTGCGGTTACCCTCCAGTAGCAAATCTCATACCCTACTGGCCATACACCGCGGGTGCGGTGGCACTTTGCCAATAAACTCAAGTTTTGCAACGTCGTTTCTCCCCTTCTGTTCTTGCATTTCTTATTCATACTATATATATATCATTTCAGACATATCACCAAGAATCTCGGGCATTACATTTCTCCCCCTCTTAGATACGATTTCGTCCTCGAAATCACAGGTAATCACTTCAACTATCAAAACGAAACGTATAAAAGAGGTAAAACTCATCTCAATGAAATCATCCTGAAATCTCAATCTCACATCAGATTCTGCCTTTCAAGGAATATTTCTAATGCCCCGACGACTTTACTGTATATGCAACAGTAGAATATTCTTCGTTCTAAATTTTCTTCCTTTCACGGATCTCTGATTCCAGACCGGAGTAGTCATTCAAGAAGCATAAAATCATAATACCACTCGAAATCATTTTAATCGAATCAATCGCATAATACTGGCTATACAACATCCATATATACCAATCAATAGCTCATACCAAATCAATATCATCAGCTGATATCAAATCTGTTTATCCAGTCAAGGATATATTAAATCTTCGGCCTTAAATACCAAACGTCACCATTCGACGTTGGCATATTAAGTATGTCTGGTCTGAGCTATCTTCATTCTCTTCTGAATTAGCAACATTTTCTTTGTCATATCTCTGACCGTATCAAATCTTATCTCAGGTATCTACGAGATATTATTCTTATACCAAAGAAATCTACAGTACTCACTGTACAATATATCGTCTGTAACTATTTCATTATTCCTCTAGTTATCTAATAACTATTATCGTACACTAATTCACACAGCGACAATATGTCATATCACCTAGTGCTAGCATCCAGCACTGCAGCTCTCTGGATATCTCTCAATATCCGTATAGTACACTCTGGCTATCTGTCAGTCGGTGGATAATATATGAATGAGTTCATGGTATATTCTGCCACAATTACAAACTCAATCAAAATTCACAATCTGATATAATCTATTTCACATTCTGGTCAATCTGACCATTTCTTTGACATCGATCTTTGTCATCTTGTACAAACTAATAGATATAGATTGAACAATCTGTCAATCACAATCATATTATATCACAATCTGGAAAGTATTATAGTGATCTCATTACGAAATTCATCGAATTATACTCCCCATGTCTAGTCAGAAATATACCAATTCTGTAATAACTCTTCTGATTTCTATCTTTCTATCTTCATTTATTGGCGATTCAGACATTTCAGTACAAATTATGCCAACATTTCAGTACAAATTATGTCACAACTGATTTAATCTGTCTATGTCAAAACTATCTGTTCGAATATCATACATTCTCATTTACCAACATGAAAACTGAATCCACTATTGTGTGTTTTTGACACTATCTGTCATTTCAGATTCGAACTATTTATGACAAAAAAATCAGTTAATAGTATAAATTAAAAAAAATACCTACCTGGTATTCGGTTCTGCCTATCGACATCAAATTATGTCGTGCAAATCTGATACATTTGACATCATACGATAATCATTCTCATACAGTAAAAATCACATATCTGCCACTCTGATCGATGTTCTGCTCTAATTATCGAATTAGAGTTTTGAACATTCTGGTTAAATCTCTAAACTGCCGAAATTCTCGAATTCAGCTCTGATTCGGTTTGAATAATCTGTATCAAACACTAACTCAGAATAACAATACTATCAAATCAGATTCACAATATCACTAATCTATACTGATCTAGTGAGTTCAGTAAACTCATAAAACGGCAATTCCTGGCAATATTGTCAATTCTGACTAATCAATCACGTCTTCATGTCGTCCTGATCACTGCTATATATCATCTGCAAATATAATATGCCCTCAATTAATATAAGCCGTCTCAAATATTGTTTTAGAACAATAACAATACTCAAGCCGATCCAAAACCACAATCGTATAAGATAATCTGCCAACTCAGACCAAAATAAAGTTCTGACATTCTGAAATTTCTGATCTTTCTGATATCAGTATCGTTCTCAGTCACTGATCACAATCTCAACTGTGTCAAAATCAATCGGTATATTAACTTCAGATATCGCTTATTCTGAATACAATCTGTTTCAAGCAAGATTCTTATCTGAATAATTTATGTATACAATAATCACAATTCTCAGAGTATTCAATACAATCTTCAATTTTTTGATTCAATCGATCAGATGCTGCAAATATATCAAAATATCATAGATACAACGAGCATAAAATCATCAGAATATCTCTGAATATACCGAAACATGCCACCGAAAAACACTAAATCAAATGTAACTCCTGGCCAGTACTCTTCCACTGATCTTTCAATTCTTTCAATTCATTCAGTGTCATTCTGTACATTCAATATCATTTTGTACTGAATTCTAAAATACAAACAATACCTGGTATCAATTCAATTCTGAAATCTATCTTCATGATATAAAGCAAATCAAAAATCTTATCTAGGAAGACGTCAACCAACTCGTACATCACTTGGCAAATCTGCCAATGCTAGACTCGATTTCAGCATGTCTACTGAATACATAAGGATACCATCTGCTTCTTTCTGTATCAATCGAGTCATAAACAATACAGATATCAAAGGAATTCTAGATCTAGAATCCTTACCGTGGAATTTCTACTCATCAGCCCTATCTGGTCTGAATCTTATATTTTTTCTGGAAGGAATCTACAATAATTCTGTACTTGTTCAGCATATTAATATCAATAATGCGGTCAAATCAGAAACACAAGTACAACATAATCTAACTCGACCTCATCCTCATCTTACTGTAGTATACAATATTTCACAGAAATCTCTGATATCAATCTTTCTTTTCCAAAAAGTAAGGGAATCAATACTACAGTACAAACAGACTCAACAGATACAGCATGTCTCAATGCAACTCAGTCAAAGCTAATCGTAGGGAATGCATTAGTATATATCAATACCTATGTAATATAATCATAAAAACAATACCTGCCACTATATCATCAGGTGTGTCCTGTGTCGGTTCCTCGGTCTTCTGCTCCCTACAATCTTCGGGGACTTCTTGAGGACAAACTCTCGCAAAGTGTCCCGGCTGTCTACAAGTATGGCAACTACCAGTCACTCCCTGGCATTGCTCTGTGGGATGTCTCCCTCCGTAAGTTCTGCAATATACTCTAGTATAACTCGGGCTGGAACCACTGGAGCTAGACGAACCACTCAGTCCGCTCCCTAACTTCTTAAACTGTTTCTTTCGAGCTTTCAGCAAATCTTGCTTTCCACTCGTACTGCCTTTATCAAATCTAAGAGGGAGTTGCAGTGTCGGGAGTTGAATCACATCTAACTTTTCTGTTGTCAAATCAGACTCACCTCAGCTCTCTTTGCCCTACTCAAAGTATCAGCAAAATGGTAAGGTCGCTGCATATTTATCAATGCAACTATCTCTGAATTCAATCCTTTGATGAACTGCTCAGTTGCAGCTTCATCATTTCCAGCTATCTGAGGAACAAAATGCAGTAGAGTAGAGAATTTAGCAACATATTCTTCAATATTCAGTTGGCCTTGTCTCAAATTCTCAAACTCTGCTCTTTTGTCCTCCATGTACGAAACTGAGAAAAATCTTCGATAGAATTCAGCTTTGAAGACTTCCCACGTGATTACAGTACCACGTTGTTCTAATATTCCCTTGATTGTAATCCACCAACTCCTGGCGGCCTCTCGTAACTGGTTGGGCACAAATTTAATTCTCTGTTCATCTGAATACTTAAGCAAATCAAACAACAGTTCTATGTCATCTAACAAATTCTGACACTCTTCAGACATCTCAGTACCCCTCAAAATCGGCGGTTGAAACGACTGAAATTTCTTCAACTGTATTTCCATCGGAGTTTCTGATATATCTATCTGTTCAACCGAAGTACTGTCCCATTCTGGAATTCTTCTAGGAGGTATATCTGATTACCAAAACCATTAGTAACCCAAATACTACAAACCTGTTCCAATCTTTCTCGGATCATCTTACTGCTGACCATGAATCAGATCTGATTAATACTCAATAATACGTAATACCAACTCAAATCGGATAATCAGGTAAACATGTATTTCAAAGCAGTAAATCATAGTATCATTCTCTTCTATCTCAGTCTAAAGCATCTAGAGCTCTGATACCACCTGTTGTGGGGACCCGGACGCTAATCATCTTCTTAATCATCTTTGAGATTTAATTATCAATAAAGATAAACAGGGTCTAAAAATTTTTCTTTTAAAAATGTAAGTGCGAAACATAATGGAATTTAACTAATATACATCTCAGTATAAAAGTACAATAATGTACAACAATTATTCAAACTAGTCTAAGGTTCAACTACTAAATTTCAAGTATTAAACCAAGTCTACAATAAGTCTGGAATCACCACTCTAACTCATCTTCTCTCATCATCTTCTAGACCCCGATCCTGTCCCACCTGTTGTCATGCACACATACAAAACAAGATAACAGCCAAATACTCCGGTGAGAATAAATCCCAGTATAAAACATGGTAGACATGCATGTACACAATATAAGTCATAAAGCATATTATCATGCATAAAATCAATAACAATAGGTTTCATAGTCTATGAAACCAAATCAAAATAAGCATGCAGTAACAATGGGTTCCATAATCTCTGAAACCAAAATAAAATAAGCATGCAACTCAATTCAATTCATAACTTGACTCGACTCGACTCTAACTATAGGGATCCCGGTGTGAATAAGACGTCATTGTCTGTCACCTACCCTCCCAATCGGGGTGACGGTACGTCTTATTCCTAGACTTCGGTCCTGTCTGTGTCGAATGTCTACAATCGGAGGAAATCTGCTCCTATGCGTCAATACCACCGAACATCTAGAAATTTGGCAAATCTGCCAATGACTCTTCTATCTTAAATGCTTGAATATAAATCTATAACAAAGCATAATCATAACAAAATCTAAACAACAATTTAGTATGTGATTTTGTTGGGAAACTCAAATTGAATCTCATTTGAGTTGTGTCTTCCCCAAACAAAGCATGAATTATACCTTTGTCTTCCCGGTCTGAAGAAGACGAAGTCTTGTATTCCAATTTGTCCGTACCCAGTCTGGCAATGACAATCGCATAAATACAATATCAGTATATAATTCGATTCAAAACCTGTTCTGATCAATACTCAAATCAGTATATAATCTGATCCATATCTGAACAAGGTACAATCTAATTCATATCAACGATAGCAACGAAATCATTACTGAATCTGATCACTCTAAATCAACTAATGTTTCGACGGCATAACAATACAGTTTCGATATCCCGTCAATCTCAACATCACAGATATAATACCAGAACACCTCATCAGTATCATTACAATTCATAATCTGAATAATACTACGAATCTGATATTGAATCTTAACCAAATCAACTCCGAAAATCATAACAAATACATACACAGTCTGTTCTTCAATCTGACTTCAGTTATACGATGTCTATTATATCAGAAATACCATATATGATTCATATTCAATTCTGACAATCTCATAATTTCAAATCGTATTTAAACTTAACAAAACTTACGTCCAGTTGTAGCCTACGTCGATAGGAACGCAGTACTGAAGTCGGATTAAAATTCTAACGGACGGATCTTTCACAATCACAAATCTACAAGGCGCAAGGATTTTCTTCTCAAATTCTTGAACCCTTTTCTGAATTTGTGAGGGGAAGACGTGTAATTCTTATATATATATTGCATGCAACTCCAGAAAACGTGGCTTATTTTTCAAGCTGCACGTCACACCGCATGTGCGGTCACTTTTGCACCGCGGGTGCGCTCAGTGTACGGATATACATCAATTTTTCCAGAAGCTTGGACCGCGGGTGCGCTCACTTTTATACCGCGGGTGCGGTGACCTCACTGTAGCAACACCGCGGTTGCGGTCTGTCTAGCACCGCGGGTGCGGTTACCCTCCAGTAGCAAATCTCATACCCTACTGGCCATACACCGCGGGTGCGGTGGCACTTTGCCAATAAACTCAAGTTTTGCAACGTCGTTTCTCCCCTTATGTTCTTGCATTTCTTATTCATACTATATATATATCATTTCAAACATATCACCAAGAATCTCGGGCATTACATACACAATTGCCGTGTCTAGAGCTTTGGCGGCGGAGCAGGATCAGAGGGATATTGAGGCTGACAGGCAGGGCAAGAGGCCTTATCAGGCTCCACAGCAGCAGCAGCAGCGACCTCAGTTTAAGAGGCCGTTCCAGGGGCAGCCAAGAAAGAAGCCTTATCAGGGACCACCAAAGGGCAAGGGTCATATGCCACAGCACAAGGCGCCACAGAGGCCGGGAGAGCACCCGGTGTGCCCGAAGTGCAATCGCCAGCACCCGGGACAGTGTTTGTATGGGTCAGATAAATGTTTCAAGTGCGGAGCGAGTGACCACATGCTGAAGGAGTGCCCACAGTGGAGGCAACCGACACAGGGAAGAGTGTTCGCCATGCATGCTCAGGAGGCGAACCCAGACACTATGTTATTGACTGGTAAACTATTTAATTAAGCATCGTATTACTTTGCTATGCATGTGTTGGAATTTCATTTGGGCTTATTAATGTGCTAGTAATATTTTTGGGTGTCATGCGATATAAATTTCTTCTATGCCTGAGATTAAGGTTAGAATTTTGAAGAGATAAGTTTTGTGTTGTGCTAACGTCTCTCAAGAAATATATTCATAAAGAGACTAGCCATGAAGGCCCTGATAGACTCAGGAGCCACCCACTCCTTTATTTCGGAGACATTTGCTAGTCACCTAGACGTCAAGTCTATTGGACTCGACGTGAGCTACTCATTGACAGTCCCGTCAGGGGAAGAATTTTTAGCTACTAGCATGGTCAGAGACATCGATCTGGAACTGCAGGGCCACCTAGTGTACGCCGATTTGATTGTGTTGCCGATGCCAGAATTTGATATCATTCTTGGAATGGACTGACTGATGAAGAACATAGTTCTTATCGACTTCCAGAAGAGGTCGGTGTTAGTAAGACCTTTGGATATGGAGCAGTTTCTCTTTGAGCCGGCTAGATGGAGGAGTTTTCCTCGCATGATCTCTTGCATGCAGGCGCGGAAACTCATTCACAAAGGGTGTCATGCTTTCTTGGCCAGCGTTGTTGTCGTACCTGACGCACCCACTCCGTCTATAACTAATGTACCAGTGGTCAGGGATTTTCCTGACGTCTTTCCAGATGATGTCACAGGCCTTCCACCAGAAAGAGAGGTGGGGTTCGCCATTGATCTTATGCCAGGCACAATGCTAATCTCCAAGGCACTGTACCGTTTAGCTCCAGCTGAGATGCTAGAACTCAAACAGCAGATTCAAGAGCTCCTTGACATGGAATTCATCCGCCCTAGTTTCTCACCATAGGGCGCAGCAGTACTCTTCGTAAAGAGGATACCAATTAATTTAGAGGACGAAATTTATATAAGTGAGGGAGGATTTGTAGAGACCAAAATCAGTACACGTAAAACCCATGCATTTATTTAATTGTTAAATCATTTATTTAAGTTTAAAATGATTTTTTTAATGATGCATGATTTATTTATTTGCATTATTTTAAATTATTATGTTTAGGTGATGCACGTTAAAATACTTTCTCGAGTTTCATGTTTCAGTCGATTATTCGATACGAAATCGAGGAAAAAGGACTGATGACGATTTTGGCAATTTAAAAATGTGGTATTTTATTTTAAGTTAGGTTTGGGGTATTTTACATAATTTATTAGGTTTTAGTATTTTAAAAGCCTAATGTAATTTTTAGGTGATTTCATGACTTTAATGTTTTTAAGGTTGTCACTTGTACATTTTGTCTTTAATTAAGGGTTTTGATTTTAAGTAGGGAAGGGTTAACATTTTAGTTAGTTGTTAATGATTTTATTAAGCAAAAATTATTCCCCTAATTTCTATCGAACGCACGCACACACACACACACCACACGACATAACACACACACATAACTCATTCAGAATTTTATATTTTTAAAAGAAAGAAACTTAGGGTTCTTGAGAGAACAGCAGCCGCCCCTCTCCTTTGAATTTCCAGCAAGTTTTCGATGATTTTATTGCAAGAAAATAGTGCCACGTTCATCCCGGATCAAGCCTCGCTCCATCTCCGCTTCGGTATCGCCGTATCGTGAGTTTTAAATATCAAAACGCATGTATATTCTGTCTTTCATGCATCGATCTAGTCATATTATGTGTTGCGATGTTTTTATGCAATAAAATACATGTGTGATGTGTTGAGATTTGAGCAATCATGTTTGGATCACTTTTGAAACCATTTTTGGGATCTCAAATTTCGTTTTTACTGATCTTTTAAAAAGTATGATTTTTCGGTCGAGATTTTGGGAAAACGTTCAACGTAAGAAACATAGAACTTTTTGATCCCTTTAATTTAATATAAAATTCGAAATATTTGGATTAAAATTTAGTGAAATATGATCATTTTTGTGGGATTGCTGAAACTGCATTTTCTGAAAAATTATGTTATTGATGTGTTCTTGAAGTTTTATTGTTGGAGGCTTCGTTGGGGATCGACGGGTGATCGTTGCATTTCTTTTGCGAACCTACACGGACCCATACACGGAACCGGGCACGAGGTCTGTGTACTTCATATTTTGGAAAAAAAATTAGACTTCACATCAGGTTTTGTGTTTGGGTTCAAGATAATGGTTAGTACAATGATTAAAAAAGGTCAAGTCCCGAGGGAACTAGAATGTCATAAGCCACTTATTCACTTCGGTGGTGAGCTTGAGTACCTAAGTCTAAGTTATGCAAGTTAAGTGTTTCAAACTCATGTTAGTTTGTGCAGCAGCGGCCCAAGCAAGATCCAACGAATCCCTCATCGCCAAGTAAGTATGTTTGACGTGCAAAGAAAATATTTCAAGTTTTCGAGGTATGCTAAATGTGTTGTGACCAATTAAGTATTGGATTGGAAAGCGATAAAGCATGAACATGGACCAATCCACCCCGTTAAAACATGAACGGGTTTAGATCAGGATTGGAAAGCGTTAAAGCATGAATGGGGACCACTCCTCCCGTTAAAGCATGAACGGGGATCTCATGTATGTGGCAGTGGATCTTCCCTGTCAGCCCAGTACTGTGGTTTAGTCTGATCAGGCGTATTTATGTATGGGTCACTTGCTTTGAAACATGCATCTACGCAAAATGATGAAATTTATGTATGTTCATGTATGTACAAGTATGCAAGCATGTTTAAGAAAAGTTTCATGTTATGGCACGTCTATGTATGTATGTAAGTTCAAGCTTTTATATGCACGTTCCATTTCAAGTATGTATGTTCTATTTTGAAGTCGCATTTGATTTTATTACGTATTACTCGTTACTTCTAGTTTATGCGTGTTGAGTCTTTAGACTCACTAGATGTGGGGGCCCGGACGCTAATTCATTTCTTAATCATCTTTGGGAATAATTGAATTAATTAAGATGAACAGGGTCTAAATTTTTTTTTTAATACAAGTGCGGAAACATAATGGAATTCAATATGATATACATAACAAAAGTAAAAGTACATGTCTGGTACCATTACATTAAAATCAAATTAGGGTTCAACCATTAAATATCAAGTGTTGAAACCTACTCTACTTCTGGGTCCGAATCTCCACGCTAAAGTATAATCTTGAATCTCTCATCCTCTTCTTGACCCTGATCCTGTTCCACCTGTTGTCATGCACACATACAAACACAACAGCAGCCGGATAACTCCGGTGAGAATTACATTCCCATTATAAATCATGTGTACATGCGATCATATAAACCGATCTAAAAGCATGAAATAAATGTCAATAACATGTTTCAAATCTGAAAGACCTGAATCAATATAAAACTGTAAATCAAACTCTGACTCATAATCTCTGACTCGACTCTTCCCTAATCTAGGGATCCCGATCTGAATAAGAACGTAACAATCTCCAACCTACTCTCCCGATCGTGGTGGCAGTACGTTCTTATTTACGGACTTTGGTCCTGTCCATATCGAATCTCGGTGATAGAAGTCAATCTACTCCTAAGCAACACCGATATGACAAAACTTTCGGTGTCTTGGCACCTCTGCCAAAGACTTGGCATCTCCTGCCAAATTGGCATCTCCGCCAAATATCAGGCACATCAGCCCAAGAACTAGGCACATCCGCCCATGACTCCTCACATAACATATGCTTAACTATAAATCAATAGAATAAGCATATCAATCTCAAACATTTCAACATATCGAGGCAATGACAATTAAGTATGTGATTTTGGGAAACTCAAGTTAAATCAAACTCAAGTTGTGCAATCTCGGATCAACATTGATTTATACCTTTCTTTCAGTCTATCTGACGAAGTCGAAGTTTCGAATTCGAAGCCTGTCAATACTCAATATGGCAATGACAATATCGAGGAGTACCGTATCAATATACAATCTCAAATCAATACCGGATATAATCAGAACTCAATCTAATTCTGTTTCAATGGCATAACTGCACAATCTCAACATACCCAGCAATAAAAATCAACAGATATCAATTCCCACAACTCATAATCGATAACAACACGAATTTAATAACAAAACTTAATCAAATCCATTCTTAAAATCATAACAATTTCATACGATAACTGTTCTTCAATCCGGTCTCGATTATACGATATCTACTATGTCAAGAACACCATATATCAATCATATCTGGTTCTGGAAATATCATATTTTCAAATCATATCAAAAACATAAAAAACTTACGTCCAGTTGAAGCTCTCGTCGATAGAAACTTAGTACTGAAGTCGGATTAAAAATCAGACGTACGGATTTCTCGTAATTCACAAATCTAGACTCAAGAACTTTAAACTTCTCCAGAGCTTCCTCGGTGTTCTTTCAATTGAATCTGAAGGAAATTGCAACTCTTAATATATATATTGCATGGTACAAGGGCAAGTGGCTTTATGTATGCACTGCACGTCTCGCGAATATGCGCGACCTTACTCGGCGCATATGCGCGAGACACTATGTCTCGGCACGTAACATCACGGCAGCTCGCGCATATGCGCGCCCTCAACCGGCGCATATGCGCGAGGTTCTTGGCAACTCTCTGCCATACTCGCGCATATTCGCGGGTCCATGTCGCGCATATGGGCGAGGTTCTCTTCCTACCTCGCGCATATGCGCCTGGCTGGGTCTCGCATATGCGCGAAGTGCTCAGTCCTCGCACATAATTCAGTCTTCTTTTCACCTATCCCGGTCGGACCCGTTCCGTCTACAATCACCTCAATTACCAACAAATCATTTCAGATTATAATAAAAAAATTCTCGGGCATTACACTAGACTTGACCGATGCAGGTGAGGATGCATTTGAGGAGACGGGAGGTGGGGACCAAGGAGCTGGCTTGGACTGAACAGGAGGCTAGACCCGAGGACCGCCCAGTTTTTAAGAGTTCATGAACTGTCAGAAATACTCTGATTTCATGTTATCGATTCTGAGTTTTAAACAAGTACTATTAGTAAACTTCATTTGAGATCTTTTGTTGCAACAATATTTGGGGATGAACAGTTTATTTTATCGGATTTTTAAGGTTCACCTTTTATTAAAGTGAATTTTTAATTTTTCCGCAAATTTTAAGTAGTAAAAAGTACTGTACGCTACAGGTTTGGTGGACTTAAAACCACCCATGATGTCAACAAGCTCTATATCATGTAAAAAATCAATCATTTTCCTTTCATGTTCATGTTCATAACATAGCACTCATCTTCAATATTCATGAGTTTCTTTCATATTTAATATATAACAATGGAATATGATGCTATGTTTTCATTAATAAGATACTAAAAATGTACATATAGCAATAATCAATGGGAATTATTTGAAATCCATATATTACTCATATATTACTTCAAGAATATGCCAACTTACAGTCTAAGCGTAAGAACACTGGTTTGAGATGATGTTCTTGCTCCTATACTGTCAAATATATCAATAATTCAATTACTATGTCTATACTAGTGAAAGTTATCCCTCTACATGTAGGACAACTGAGAAGGAAACTTACACCCTTAGAAACTTCTTGTGATGGAGAACTAACTTCTAATTTCAAAAGGATGAAGAAGAGGAAGAAGAAAGCATTTGGAGGAAGATTCCTAGGTTTTCTCTCGAGTCTTGCTGTAGAAGAAGATAGGTGAACTGATATAGATGTTTAGAAATTTGAAACTTATCCTTTCTTATACTCAGCGGCGCTCGGGCGGTCATTTTTTTACCGCCCGGGCGCGGAATGTTCTGTAAAAATACTGAGCTTCTAATGCACCGGCGCTCGGGCGGTCATTTTCTACCGCTCGGGCGCCACATGTTCTGCCTCTTTGCACTGCTTCATCAAAGATCGCTCCAGAAACAGCTCTTCCCTTCATAATGTGAAAAAGTGGTAAACATGAAAGTTGTAGCCCTATGTCTTCTCGAAACGATTTCATGTCATTTAGAGGTCTTAGTAAAAAGTTATACCCAATCTACCAAAATGTGTCATTGTAGGAATGACGATACACATGACACAATTCGGAGCACTTTTTCCACAATGATTTGGAAAAACCTCAAAACATGAAAGTTGTAACCTTATATCTTAGCTTTCTAATGGTTATGACCTCAAACAATTTGGATCAATATTCCAATGATTATGCTTAAACCCGTAAGAACTACCATATTTTCATCTCATTTCCTCTAGTCCCATACCTACTTTCATTACATTACTTTATCTACACATCTTACTATCATTA